>NC_056731.1:1354669402-1355359402 GCF_019279795.1 Protopterus annectens
AAAAGATGAGAGTAATTCCAGATTAGAACCATCACCACCATCACCCATGCTAACTTCTGTAGTCCACTGAGCCACACAGGTTGCCAGACAGAGAGGAGTCATTCTTCAACCAATCAACAGCATAAATATGTGCATTGTTATCCTGCATGAAGAGAGACATACAATGTGTGAGTGTTATCTCTATTACAGCCCTGAGATTGCCTGGTCCACTGTTATACCATAGTTGATTTTCTGTTAAAGTAGTTATATGGGTACACTGCTATGTTGGGGGTGGGGGAACAACAGCACATGATTATCTTGGGTAGACAGTAGTCCAAATATCATGTGTTCCCACTGTTTGGCATCTCCCTTGCCTGATGTCATGAATATTCCAACCATGAGGCCTAGTGAACATTAAGGAACACATACTATTGGACTGGGTATCTGTAGTCCCATATGAATGTTACTTCTGTCCAAATAGCCCACTATATTTCCTTGCAAAACAGCAGCAGAGCCATTCCATACATAAAATACCATATTATAGTAATCCTTACAATTAGTGTGTAGGTTAGAGACTTATCTTGCAAATGCAGCAATTGACAAATCTGTAGTTCAAGGCTGACTCTGTGTGATGCAAGTAGTACACAGCCAATGCATGGATAGGTACAGGTTATGTGGGTTGCCTGGCATCAGCTATTTAAATATATGTATGTGTGTAAGAGTAAGGTGTCAGTCCCTACATCCCTAGGTTGTCAGTGAATGTGCTATGCATTGTCTCTTAGCCAATACCAGAGTGTACTGGGCACACCTACATTTGCCTACAGGGACATTATCAGGTGGCTCCTTCTATGTGTCCTCCTGTGAGTGTGGCTGCAGTGACCTAGGCACTGGTAGGAGAGGGCTGTGTTTCCCTTTCCTTTGCTGATCCTGTTGCAGCTGTTTCTGCAAGATCATATTGTGCAGCATGGAGCATACTGTGAACATATGTGCAGATGTATCTGAAGAGTACTGTAGGGCTCCGCCAGACATACCAAAGCACCGGAACTGTGATTTCAACAGCCCAAACACAAACACATGCTCTATGATGTTCCTAGTTTGTACGTGTGCCACATTATGGTGTTCTTCTGTGGGTGTGTGTGCATTTCTAATGGGTGCCATCATTCACGGTTCCCGTGCGTACCCAGCATCCCCAAGTAAATGGCCATGTGGGATGTCCCTCCAAACAAACATCTGGTATAGCTGTGGTGCATGCCAGATATGGGAGTCATGATAACTGCCAGGGCTGCCACACACACATTCATGATAATGCCCTGGGTATTGCACATGACCTGGCAGTTGATGTATTGGTACCCCTTGTAGTTGACGTAGATTCTGCCCTCATCACTGGGTGGTGCCTTGATGTTACACAAGTGCAATCTATGGCACGCAGTACCTCAGGGTAGTGTGCTACATGGTACAAGTGTTGTATATTGCTGGCCCTCACCTCAGGGGTGAGGGGAAAATAAATGTGCTCACTGGCATGTGGTAGCATGGCATCCAGGAAATGGTGGAGTACCCTGGATGCTGATGCCTGTGAGACCCCATCACATCCCCAGTTGGTCTCTGGAATGTACTTGTTGCTATTATCCTAAGGGTTACACATAGCTTTGTTTCTACTGGGATGGGTTCCCTTCTGTTGGCTCTGGATCTGAGCTGAGGGCAGCAGAGCTCAGTGAGTTATTGTAGTATGCCCCAGTACACCCGTAGCAGTCTACAATCTCCAGCTCATGTAGCTCCTGGAAGGTTACCCTGGGCCTGAACACTCTTCTCTTTCTCTGCTTAGGCCTATTGTCAGCAGCAGCATTGACTTCAGCATCTGGCACATACAGATGTAGCAGACCTGTAACAGCCCCTAGCATTCTTTCAGTTAAAATTCCCAAGTCTGTACTCCAGTGGTGCAGAGTATGGGGGAAAAATCAGATTGTAGGGTGTATGCATACTTTACAGTAGTGTACATGCTGCCTGCGTGATTGGCTGCCTATGATGCATTGCACCTGCCTAGTATATCATTAACATCATTTAATTGCCCTAGTTTACATTAAACAAGGATCAAAACTAATTAATACATCACTGCCATTTAGATACTCTCAGCAATGCAGTGCGCCATGCAAATAAGTGCCCCATAGGTAAACAAAGCTTAGCAGTCCGTGGACATCCGCCCAGACTTCCACATTCAGCTTAATAGTTATTGGACACACCCTCTCATGGTGTCAGCTACCTCCTGTGTAGGCAGTAACATGGTAGTCTGCCTACATAGAGTGGATATGCATACATGATTACCCCATTATGCTATTCAGTAACTCCTCATTTGCATAAAGATCCATACGCACAACCTGGAAACTACATGCTTCCACGCCCTACCACATTAGCAACAGCACCAGTGCACCATTGTAGATACTCTAAGCACGGTCCTGTAATACATTTCTCTCTCATAATATTAATTTTATTATTTCCACATTTTTTTATTTTTTAAGGCATGCTTGTGCACTGCGGATGAGCGCAAACATGCCCAGATTATTAAAAAATATATATATTTTAACATATTTTCTATAACTTTTGAGACACACAGATGATATTTTCACTCATATCTCTGTGTGTTTGCCATTTCTGTCCATCTTTCTACATTTTTATAGCCCCTTTTGTCTGTCTACATTCCTGTACACAGAATTTTTCCATGTACACTACGGACATTGACGGGGGGTCTGCAGGGCTACCTATCTGCTTGCTGGATCACTCTACCTGCATCATTTGCATGAGATTCCCCTGCTTATGAGGTGATTTCCATGCCATGGAACTTCTCTTGTTGGCACGTGCATGTGCACTGCCCAGCAGTGCTTACTAGATCGCAAGTCTCCTTACTTACATGCAAACAGCGTGGCATGATGCTTACGCAGTAAAAAAAGACTGTGTAGGCTTTGTTAAATTCCCTCATTATAGTTATCACCTTTAGTCACAGCAAGTAGACTTATTCCTCCAAAATTATATACCACCTTTATTTTGTTTGAAATGTGTAAATTAGAATGATGAGTGCCACATTTAACCTCTCCACTACATTTTTAAATGTGCTAATTACAATGATGGAAGATAAACTTAACTGGTTTGGGTTCATTCATCGGTTTTATAATTTAACTAAGTGAGTGTGGTTTCTTTAAAATGTCTGAAAAATTAAGGCCCATGTCTTTAAAGAAGCTTGTAAAGATTTTGATCTTAGAATAATGAATTGTAAAATTTAGTTGAATATGTGCATTTCTGTTTTAAATAATTCAAATATCTTTAAAAATTTCACACTGTCCACTCGGGCACCAACATGTGTTTTTTTCTTACTAAGAAGAAACAGTTGCAATTATAACTGAGCAACCTTTGCATCTTGTTCTCTATACTCAGCCAAATGTACAAGACACCTTATTAAATACTTCAGGATGTCTTGTTTCTAGTACAAACTGTTATCCTTATCATGTTTCTATTCTATTATACAGTGTCCGCACAAAACAGGGTTGCTATTCCTTGCAAGAACCAGACATCAGGCAGGGAAAGGTAATTAGTGCTTTCATTCCCTTTATTCACAGTCAAGAAAAACGGAACTTCATCAGATACAATAACCTTACCCACTTCCCCTCTTTTTATACAGTTCAATTATATTGTTTGCACCAATAGAAACACTTTACAGTCAATTAAAGTCTATGTTCCCCTTTTTTTAAAAACACACTTTCTTCATTATTTAAATATCAATTTGTTCAAAACCTTACTTAATTTACAAGTCATAATTTAAAAATCCTTTTGTTGGAATCAGTCCATTTTAAAATTAATAACTTGATAAAGGTAATAATTCCTTAAAAAAAAAAATATATATATATATATATATATATATATATATATATATATATATATATATATATATATATATATATATTATTTATACAATACTTATATACATTTAATTGTAAAAATAAATTAATTAATTTCTATCAAATCACTTCTGCCTTTAAATGCAACAAACTACTTATAGAAAGTCTGCCATTAATTCCAGGGAACACAGTGGCATTTAACAGAACCTGCCGGTATGTTTCCCTGTACTCCAAAAAACAAGGCCAATTACCCTTCTCTCTCCTGTCTACCCCCCTTTTCCAATACACAGAAGAGAAACTTTTTGAAATCCTTGCATCCTACACTGTGTCTGAACAGGGCATTGATTTTATACTGTCTCTTTATTGCATATACATGCTGGTATATTCTCTTTTTTAATTTATTTTCCGTTTTTCTTACATAATATGAACAGCATGTCTGACACAGGGCTACATACACTACTCCTTTCATGTTACAACTATTATACAGTGTGTTGAAAGCCATGCTAGACTTTGTTCCCTTACATTTGAAAATGACTGCATATTTACTTTAAAAACTTTTCTTCCATCATATTAGCTAAATATTTTAATAGCTGACATTTTCCGTCTATGCTATTTACTAAACACATTTTTGTCTACCTTTTACATATGTTGTATATCTATAAGGAACTGTTTTACCAAATTTAAAAAAAAAGATGCAGAAAAACAGGCACTATAATGCAGAGATGTCAGGTAGCGCATGGTCAGACGTGGTATACGCTAATAGTCATATGGTAATGAACAACGTTACTAAAATGAACCTCTCTGTATATGTTAGTAAGGCAAACAATATGGTGGAATAATGCAGAAATGTATAGATATTGTGCAACGGGGCTACACCTGCAATAAATTTGGACTCAGATGACTACTCATGTTCAGAGCAAGGGAATTATTAAGTAATGTTAGCGGTTGCTACTGCATTAGTAAATATGCATCCACAAGAGGCTCTTATGGCTAATGCTGGCAAATAGCAGCTGGTGCAGAAGATTAACACATTGTACCAACTGCCATTTGTCAGCATTAGCAAATGGTAGTTGGCACAGAGGACTAAAGCTCTGACTTGTTAATGAGCTGCTTCCTGCAGCACGAGTGCTTGGTTTGAATCTTTCCACCTTCATTTACCTCCTGTGTGACAGTGAGTAAGTCACTTAACCAGGCAGTGCTTTGGAGCAATTGATAATTTTTGGCTAGGAGCCTTAAAGGTCTCCAAAACTGCATACTTAGTAAAGATGAACCTATACCTGCGCCTGCTATTGCTTGATGGCACATCATGTCACCCCAAGAGACTCCAGGTCATTCAACTGTGTTAAATATTTCATGGTCTTCATGACACCAGCATTGTGGACCAGTACCAAACACATAGGGGCACCAACTAAGAAAGTGTAGAAATATGTTGGCCTCATCTGCAGCCCCATGGGATTCATGGGCTAGATATCCTAGTTAATACAAAATCATATGTGTTTTTACATATATTAGCTATAGAGATCTTCCAGTGACTTGCTGTGCATGCAGGGGAGGGGGGTATCTCAAGCATATTTGTATACTCCATTAGTTTCCCAATACCATGCTTCAATATGTGGGGAAGTATGTATGGTCCCCACACACTCCAGAGGAGAGCTAATATTATGTGGGAAGTCTATGATACAGCCCATTCCGTTCGGATATTTGAGGCCATAAACTGAACCTACATTGAAATAAAGGCCCCCACCTGGTGAACTGGGAAGGAAGTACATGAAACGCAAAGGATGTCACTCCATCAACTGCCAGGTGGTTTGTAATGAAGAGTATCATCTATGATGTGTATGCAGGCCACCCAAGCAGGTATCATTATTCCAGTATAATGGCATACCTGTAACCTGTACTAAAGGTTTGCAAGGGGTGACTTCCCACAGGAGCATCTTGTTGGTGATATCACATATGCCTTGAAACCCTATCTCGTGACACTCATGAAACCCATAAAAATCAAAGACAATGGGTATGACCATGCCCAAACACACAAAAAAAACATTATTGAGAATGTGTTTTGGCTGCTGAAGGCATGCTCTCACTGTGTGAAATCATCTGGTGGGGCTCTGCAGTATGACCCTGGCATGTGTGAAAAAAGTACTGTCAGGGTGTGCAGTGTTGCACAATATCATACCTAGGAAGCAGTTACAGCAGGGTCGGTACTTGCAGGGGCAGCAGTCACCAGCACACAAGGTAGTAGAGGCGGGTCTGTATGATATAATCAAAATTCAAAAATATCGAACACCATAAGCTCGAACATGGAATTTCGAAATGTGATAACATCGAACACTCACAATAGCAAATTATTTCTCAGGGAAAAAATGTGCTGTTCCGAGAAACATACACACAACACAAGCACACCAAAATAAATAATCCACACACATACACTTAACAAAACCCTACTGCTAACCCTACACTAAACCGCACATACATTCCTATCTATCCACTAACCTTAACCTGCACCCTAACCCTAAGGTCCGTAACTATCGCACACTTACCCTAAGAAACTATACACAAGCAAACTAATTAATACACACACACATACACTTAACAAAACTCTACTTCTAACCCTACACTAAACCATACATACATTCCTACGTATCCACTTACCTTAACCTGCACCCTCATCCTAAGGCCCGTAACTATCGCACCACAGTGGAGGAAATAGCAAAGCCATGGAATGGCCCACCGAAATCTTGCCCTAGGTAAGAATTCAATGTTCCGCGGCTTTGCTATTTTCTGTCTCCGATGAAGTGGGTTTGATATTATAACATTCAAAGTTTTGCAACTTTGATGTTATAATATAGACTCGTAGAGGCTGGGTCAGGTCAGTGGAGGAGCCAGCAGCAGAAGGTAAGCATTCCAGATGGAGGCAGGTGCATTATGATGTGGCATTGGCAAACAGGCAGAAGAATGCCCATAGCTTCACAGCATAGTAGACAAGAGTAATGCAGATACATAACAGTAAAAATAATTGCAAAAGCAACATCAGGCTGTACGTAAGCCATGAATATACTCTCCACTCCACACCTTCTACCCCACATGTATCACGCACATCAGGTAGCCCTGCATCAAATGTTTCGACAGTTTTAACTACTAATAGCAGAGCCAGCGGACGTCACACCTTTATCTCCCATTGGCAGTTGGCAGTCACTGGGGGGGGGGGGGTTATTGACAGGAGATTGGCTGTCTGAATCAACCAGATGCAGATTCTCTTTCATTGACTCATTGAGTCACATTCCTGACTAGCACTGTCTCCATGATTTGAGACAGGGCTCATGAATAATCGTACCCAGGGTGGTGAGTAATCTCCCACCATGTCACAGCTGGCAGCAATAGCAGCTATGGATACTCCACCCTAACCCCCATCCTTGTCACCCCACCCCACTTTTGTGTCTATACCCACGCCTATTGGTTGAGCAGTCTTCCCCTCTACATTGTCTTCCTTCTGTTTGTCTGATGTCTCCTTCAACCATTGTTCCCCCTTCATTTTATTACCACACCCTGTCAGCCTTGTCTTCTTTCCCCAGTACCTAACCTAAACTTCTTACATTGTTCTTACATCATTTGCTTCCTTCCCCAACTAATATTCTTATGTATGAAAATGGGTACCCCCACCTTTCCAGTCACCACCCTGCTCATTTGTTACTTGTTCATCTTCTTTTCTACTTTTTGCTTGCCTCCTATTTTCATCTCCTTCCTATTCTCCCATTTCCATAATTTAATCTGCTCAAAAAATAGATAATGACATCCCACACATGTCCATTCATGGCTTCTAAATTGCTTTTCTTTTTTAATCCTATTGTGTGGAGCATTTCACAATGAGCACCATTGATGCCCATGTACAACTGACAAGCACTAGCACTGCTCACCATATGCAAAGAGCTAGGTTGCCATGATACATATGTCCAACTATTAACTATAACCACTGTATCACTATCATGCACTATGTATATTGCCTTAATCTGGGCAGACATTACATGGGTGGCACATTGGTGCAGTGGTTAGCATTGTCGCCTCACAGCAAGAGGTTTTCCGGTTTGGTTCACAGCTGAGGTGCCTTCTTTGTAGAGTCTGCATGTCCTCCCTGTGTTCATGTGGGTTTCCTCTGGGTGCTCTGGTTTCCTCCTACATTCCAGAGACATGCACCTGGAGCATTTCTCCCCAGGCCTCCACTGAAAATGGGCTCTGTCTCAGTCAGAATTTCCAGGTTAACAAATGTTAAATAAAATAAGTATCTGGCAATAGTCATGCACGTCATCAGAGTGTCATTGCACAACAGTTGGCACAAACAACATAGGGTACAGCTGTCAGGATCTGAGGAGTTCCCTTGGCAAAGTATTACTATGCTTGTGTATTAGACTTTTAGAGATGTATACTTTCTGTCTCTATTATTCATTAATTCTACAAGTCAGTAGCAACCAGCTGCAGTGTGGTTTCCCAAAGCCTATTATCTCACTGGGGGAGTTTAATAAAGCCTACACTTAATTTTTCTGTGTAGGCATTGCACCAAGCTGCTACTGCAAACATGTTTAGATTCAATAAGTGCTGCTGAGCGGTGCTTATGAGCGCGCCAACATGGAAACATCCATGGCATGCAAATCACCTCATAAGCAGGTGAATCTAATGCAAATGAGGCAGGCAGAGAGATCCAGCAAGCAGATAGGCAGCCCTGCCGACTCTGTGTCAGTATCCGTAGTGTACACAGAAAAATTCCCTGTACAGGACTGTAGACAGATAAAAGGGGATGTAAAAAATGTAGATAGATGGACAGAAATTGCATAGCACACACAGATATGAGCAAATGTATCCTCTGTGTGTTCCAAAAGTTACAGTAAATATGTTAAAATAAATTTATTTCTTTAATAATCTTGGCATGTTTGCGTGGAATGAATCAGTGTGCAAACATGCCTTATTTTAAAAAAAGTGGAAAAATCAAATATTAATACCATGAGACAGAAATGTATTACAGGACTCTGCATGCATTATCTACAATAGTGCACTGGTGCTGTTGCTAAGGTAGAAGGGCTGAGAAGCATGTAGTATTCAGGTTATGAGCATGGAATTCCTATGCAAATGAGGTGGAGTTACTGAATAGCATAATGGGGTAATCTTGTCTGCAGATCCCCTCTGTGTAGGCCTAGAACTGTGCTGGTGTCCACAGAGGAGATAGCTAACATCAGGCGAGGGTGTGTCTACTAACTTCTGAGCTAAGTGGATCATTGCTGCTGCTGTTTGTGCGATGTGATGCTATCCTGAGTGTGCAAGTCTGGGGGGTGTCCACTGACTGCTAAGCATTGTTTACCTCCGGGGCACACATTTGCAGGATGTGCCACAATGCTCAGAGTATCTAAAAGTCTAAAGAGGTATTAATTAGTGTTCATCCTTGCTTAACTTAAACTAGGGCCATTAAATGATGTCAGTGATATATCAGGCAGGTGCAACACATCATAGGTAACCAATCACGCAGGCAGCACCTGCAGTAGAGCAATATAAAGTATGCATGCACCCTACAGTCTGATTTTTCCCCCATATTCTTCACCATCGGCGTACAGACTTGGGAATTTTAACTGAAAGAATGCTAGCAGCTGCTGCAGGTCTGCAACATTTCTATGTGTTAGATGCTGAAGTCAATGCTGCTGCTGCTGACAATAGGCCTAGGCAGAGAAGGAGGAGAGTGTTCAGGCCGAGGGTAAACTTCCAGTAGCTTCATGAGCTGGAGATTGTAGAACATTACAGGGTGGACAGGGACATACTACAAGAACTCATTGTGCTCTGCCACCCTCAACTCAGACCCAGAGTCAACAGAGGGGAACCCATCCCAGTGGAAAACAAGTATGTGTAGCCCTTAGGATAATAAGAGCAGGTACCTTCCAGACACCAACTGGTGATGTGATGGTGGTCTCACAGGCATCAGCATCCAGGGTACTCCACCATTTCCTGGATGCCATGCTACCACATGCCAGTTATCACATTTATTTTCCCCTCACTCCTGAGGTGAGGGCCAGTAACATGCAACACTTGTACCATGTAGCACACTACCCTGAGGTACTGAGTGCCATAGATTTCACTCATGTACACATCAAGGCACCACCCAGTGAGGAGGCCAGAATCTACATCAACCGCAAAGGTTACCACTCCATCAACTGCCAGGTTGTGTGCAATACCCAGGGCATTATCATGAATGTGTGTGCTGGCAGCCCTGCCAGCTATCATGACTCCCATATTTGGCATGCATCACAGATGTACTTGATGTTTGCTAAGGGGGGACATCCCACATGGCAATTTTCTGGGGGATGCTGGCTATGCACTGGAACCATGGATGATGATACCCATCAGAAATGCACACACATCCATGGAAGAACACCATAATACGGCATACATACAAACTAGGAACATCATAGAGCATGTGTTTTTATTTGGGCTGCTGAAGTCATTGTTCCAGTGCCTTCATATATCTGGTGGAGCCCTGCAATACTCTCCAGCCACATGTGCACAGATATCAGAGAAAGAACGGTTCTGCCACCAATCCTGCTACAAACTTGAAACTTGAAAACTTTTAATAAAAATAAAACAATGATAAACTAAAACACACTGGCTCATAAACCGGATAAGCTATTTCAATGTAATACCTTTTTCAAATCCTAAATGTTAGCCTGTAAAACTTCCTGTTAAATACCTTCATTCTCTGGTATTCACTCTTTCAAAGATACTTAGTAGCCATAGCAATGTATACACCCGTTCAATTAAGTTATTTAGAGTGCTGAAGTGGTTTTCCTTTTAGTGCAGATTTTAAAGGAACAAATGCATTCAGACCTGGTGGCTGATCTGAACGCAAATTCATTATTCACTTCATTTCTTCAATTTCTATTTGACTTACTAAATAACCACCTCTTAATGTTTCATGGAGCCTAGTTAGTGTCATAAACTTAAAAGAATGGCTACAATTTGCACTAATATGCATATAAAGTGCATTACTAGTAACTTTATTTCTTATGTCGGATAAATGTTTTAGAATATGTTCTTTAAACATTTAATTAATTTTTCCTATGTAGTATGCCTTGCAGTGACTGCAGGTTGCCACACATATGATGTTCTTACTCTGACAATTTGCAAATCCTTCAAATTTATAGTTTTTCTTAGTTAAGGGATGTGTAAATATATTTGAGTTGTTAATGTAAGAACATACCTTGCAACTTCCACATCTAAACGTATCAACTCTCCTACTCATTTGAAAGTTCCTATTTTCGGAGATGGCTTCAGTTTCTGTTTTATAGTATAACAGTCTTTTTAAATTTTTCCTGTTTTTAAAAGAAAAACTGGGTTGATCTCCAACAATTTCTCTAATTTTATTGTCAGATGTTAACACTGGCCAAAATTTCTTAATGATGTTATGAATAGCAAAATTGTCAGTACTATATGTTAGCTGACATCTCAAGTTAGACTTTGGCTCTTTTTGTTTGGCCTTAATTATTCCTCCTTGGTCCAAAAAATAAGGTCTTATCTGAGATCGTTATTCCAAAGTAGTTGCTTCATTAGTTTGTATTCCTTTGATTGTATATCCCCTCTTGGTAAAGTCATTAATGAGTTTAGTTTGCTCTTCCATATAGTCTTTATCCCTCGTACAAAGTTTAGATACTCGAGTTAATTGATTCGTCATTATATTATCAAGGACATATCTAGGATGCATACTGGTATTGTGTAACAGATGATTACGCCATACAGGATTTGTGGCAGAACCAACACGACATCATTTTTGAAATTCGAAATGACCTTCTCTAATATGGAGATAGAATTTTTGGATGTTAAGTTGATGTTAGGTGATATAGGATGTATCAGTTGTAGAATGTATAAAAAACCTGTATGGCGTAATAATCTGTTACACAATACCAGTATGCATCCTAGATATGTCCTTGATAATATAGTGACCAACCAATTAACTCAAGTATCTAAACTTTGTACGAGGGATAAAGACTATAGGAAGAGCAAACTAAACTCGAATATCTTTACACATCCCTTAACTAAGAAAAACTATAAATTTGAAGGAAATGTTTAAAGAACATATTCTAAAACATTTATCCGACATAAGAAATAAAGTTACTAGTAATGCACTGTGATTTATTAAATCAAACAGAAATTGAAGAAATAAAGTGAATAATGAACTTTGCTTCAGATCAGCCACCAGGTCTGAAAGCATTTGTTCCCTTTCTCTGAAGTTTGTACTCTGCCTTTGGTGACACTACCTACGCCCCCACCAGTGCCTAGGTCACCACAATGCATAGCATATTCACTGGAGTCAGCCCTGAACTACAGTTCTGTTAACTGCTGCATTCTCGATTACTATAATACAGTATCATATGTATGTATGGATCTGCTGCTGTTTTTCAAGGAAATATTGTGGGGTATTTGGTCAGAGATAACATCCACATGGGACAACTGATACCCAGTCCAATAGTATGTGTTCCTTTATTTTCTATAGGCCTCATGGTTGGAATATTCACAACATCAGGCAAGGAGATGTTAAACAGTGGGCATACATGATATTTGGACTACTGTCTACCCAAGCTGATCATGTGCTGTTGTTCCTCAAGGATACCAATCTACATATGTATGCTGTTGATTGTGTGATGGATGATGTGGCTCAGTGGACTAGGTCAGCTAGCATGGGTGATGGTAGTGATGGTTCTAATCTGAAATTACTCACATCTTTTGCATGTGAGGTAGTAGTATATTGCTCCCAACCTCTTAGTGCAAGAAATCTGTCATAATAATCTAGACAGTTGCTGGAATTAAAGGTGTTGCAGTAGTACATATTTTATGATGGATATAAAGTCTGACACAATTGTTTGTCTGTAGTTAGTAGAATGTAGTGATGTCAACATTCAATAAAGCACCAGAAGATCACAAATGTGTGAGGAACACACCAAACATATGAGGCAAAACTCTGGACATTCTGTGAAAATAAGGACAATTGAGAGGTATGCAGACAGTCAGTCTGTTGGTGGTGTAACATTACCAACCTCAGTCACATATTTAGTACAGCAGACAGCTATATACATATACATATTTGTCTGTCAGTGTCTATCTCTCACATGCATAGTATATATATTGCTATGAAATGTCACATAGATATATACTGATATATATATATAGCTATATATATTAATATGATGCATAGACTCCCCCATATATCTACAGAACAAATATACATATCATACACACACACACACACACACACACACACACACACACACACACACACACACAGCTACATTTCCTAATAATGGTGAGTAAACTGCACTATCACACAACCATAGTGTTGCCCAAAGGATCCAAACTAAAGCACAACAGTATATAATCCATTTATCTACAGACCAGACAGACACAGGTGAGCAACACATAGCTAGGGTAACATTAGTTATTTCACTGCTAGGATACTAGATGCAGATTTGTGTAATGCACAACAGACTTGAAAAACTGTAAAACAACGGACATACCATCATGGACTATCCAGCAGCAATGGTTATGCACTTTGTGGGCCTTTAACTTGCTGCTGGCTTATAAATACTGTAATCTATAGTATGTAATTATAGATAGGTAGGAGTTCTAATCTCCCTTGCAAAACAACTGCCATATCCCTCATGGCTATCCACTCTGCAATGGTATGCACTCTGATGATGTCATCCACCTTAAGACTGCCAGCTAGCAATATAGAATCAGATGTGTGTGTGTGTGTGTGTGTGTGTGTGTGTGTGTGTGTGTGTGTGTGTGTGTGTGTAAATGCAATAAATACTGTGATCTATAGTATGTAATGCTTAATAGATAATTCTACAAGGATTGATGATGTCAGCCACCTTAAGACGTGTGTGTGTGTGTATTCATATGGTGTACATATGATAATCTTTGTAAATTAGACATAATTAGGGTTTTGCATCATTTTACTTGTAGTGGGTGATGTGGTTATGGCCACACAGCCCTCACAATCAGAGACATCTGCATATAGTGTTTATGTCTGCTAGACAAATGTCTGCCACAAGCATGTATTAGTAAAGTCACATAGTAGGTTAATGTCCTTACAGTGAGTCATCCATCATATGCACTCCAGCAAGGTCACAAGGTCACACCTTGCCCTGTAGCAGAACTTATCACAAATTATGAATGCATGAGTATGCTGACCACTGCCATTGTCCTTGGTAGACTGTCATACAGATGTGAACCTATGCAGCCATGCATGTATACTGCTGTACTTTGCTGAAGTCATATGTCTGCTGTGCTGCCATGCCATGCTTTGCTGCTTCACTGCTGCCGTGTGTCCACAGGTTATCCCCCAGACTCCTGGAACAGAAACATACACAGGCCTGTGACATACCTGTCATTGTCTAACAATATCACCAGAACACCACCATACAACATAAGATCCACAAAAGTATGTTGCATACTCATGACACATGCCAGCATACAATGTGTGTTGGTGACCACAAGTATTCTCCTGCATCGATGGGAAGAATGACAGGGATGTGGCACAGGTATCATCACTTGCACAGCCTGATGTGTGGAGTGCTGAAGACCTAGGCTGGCCCAAACGGTTGACAGCATGTGTGTGATGGACCATGGAGAGGTGCTGCATGTGTCTGTATGCGGCCTGCATGTGACACTGCTGTGTGAGTGTGTGCATGTACACAGTCAAACTCAGTGCTAGCCCTACATGTGTGCATGTTGGACAGCTTTGGACCAGACAATGTAGAGATGACAGTTCACTGTCACCTGCCCTGAACACAGAAACTGGTTCTGCCTGGAGTTGCACTGGCAGTGGCATGATGGTGACTGCTGTCTGCTGGGACTGTATCCCCACAGGACCGCTCAGGAACACATGACCATGGCCTGCCACATCATGGTGTGGACAGCACACTCCCCTCTGTAGTGCTGGATGTACTGCCACTACAGTAGTATAACTGTGCATGGCTTTGTGGATTCTCAGCAAATGGTGCTGCTGACCTACGTCCATGTGTCTGATGCCCAATTCCAACCACATGTTCCAGCGCAGACAATGTGCAGTCCAAGACAGACACTGTCTCACCCATTGTCTGTCCACTGCATCAGTGAACCATTTGCTGAATCTATAACCCTAAGCATACATCTGCTGTTCCATTCAGACCATGTCTGTGCCTCCATGATGGCCCAAAACATGCACCAAGTGACCTGTGATGTGACACCTGCAACAGGTGGTGGAAGAACAGCAGCCCTTCTATGACCATCTCTGTCAATCTGCCTATGTGGGACCTCACCAGCTCTTGGTGACAATGGGGGCAGAAGATGGATGTCAACCTCTGGGACAGATTCCCACTGTCACCTGTGGAAATCAAGACAAAAGCAGTACATTACTACTTGCACTGTTATATATGTAAAATCCACAAAGAGTCATAATAATGAGGATCCACAACTGCATTAACAGTCTCACATCTTCTCATCTCTGATTTCATGCACAACAAACATCCTCACAACATAATACACATTCAACTCAAGGCCTTTATAACAAGCACATCAGGTACATCATGTTACACTTCACCAGTACAATGTACCTTTTAGGTGTGCAATGTGACACTATAACTGACAAAATAACACATAAAACCCAGTACATCTATGTTAAAAATATATATACAAATACAAGTTTCAATGCCTAAGGTATGTACCATCCACCTTTCAGTTTTTACAAGGCATGTCAGATTAATCGCCTCATATACACCAGGAGACTAATTCACTCTGAACTAAAACTGCAAAAGTATTTCTGCTTGTTCAACTACACTCCTGTAATTACCCACTCTAGGAAACCTAGGTAACTGTTCCAGACTGGAACATACAAACATTCTACTCTGGTTACACACAAGTGTGGATAGGGGATTATCTTGGCCCTTAACCTTAATAGCATATATATATATATATATATATATATATATATATATATATATATATATATATATATATATGGAACTTCTTCATTTGATCAACAGACCATTTGATCAAAACTCATTTGGTCGAAATTTCATTTGATTGAAAACTAGTATTCATGGCACAAAACTGGGATTTGTCCCCCTCCCCAATGTCATGTGACCCTGGAGTTGATATATATATATATATATATATATATATAGTTGGGGGGGGTCGAAGCACCCCACCTATTTTTGTTTAAAATGTGCACTTTGTGTTTTATTTTCTTCTTTTAAACGAATATAGGTGGGGGGATTCACCCCCGCACCCCCCAATGTGGGGGGCTGTGCCCCCACACCCCCATCTATATATATCAACTCCAGGGTCGCATGACATTGGTGAGGGGACAAATCCCAGTTTTATGCCATGAATACTGGTTTTCGATCAAATTAAATTTTGACCAAATGAGTTTCGATCAAATGGTCTGTCGATCAAATGAAGTAGATCCATATATATATATATATATATATATATATATATATATATATATATATATATATATATATATGTGTGTGTGTTCCATATCAAAACAGTATTGAGCATACCATGAGCAGGACCACAGCCTTAGACAACTCCTGACAGACTTGTAAAAAGGTGAGGGTGAGGTAATTTCAGTACCACTGTATGTTGCAGTGCAACAAGGTAATACCTGCATATATCTCACATGTACGGTAGCTACCGTGTTACTTGATGTATTGGTGACATTCTGAGTATGAGTATACAACTGAGCTAAACCCCCTCACAGCCCCATAGCACATTTATTTATTTATTTATTTATTTCTAGTTTGATTACTGGGGAAGTCCACTGGGTCAGAGTGACCCATTTTCAGTGGAGGCCCGTGGAGAAAAGCTCCAAGATACATAATACAGATAACGTACAGAAATACTTGGATGTCAAGTGTTACATAACATGGAAACAGTTACAAGTAAGTACCTTGAAAATATGCATAATAAGCAGAAAAGCATTGAGTGTGGACTTATTGTTTATACATTTTCTTTAGTGTGCACACTCAGATATTAGGTGAGAAGATGCTTTATATACATACTTTTAAGCAAAATGAGGATATACTATACATGCACAATTTCAGAAAAGAAATTAGCAATGGAAAGCTATATACAATATTTATAATGTTGAACCACAAGAAATAAGCAGCTAATAGAGAAAGGAGAGCAAAGAAAATGCTTGTGGGAGCAAAGCTGAAGGAGAGTTACTGAGGTTATCGATAGCTTAGAAAATGCTCATGGGAGCATAGCAGGAGAGTTAGACCTGACACCCACAAAAAGTTGTGTATAGCATAGCAGGATGATTGAGACAGTATTACAATGGTGATCACCGTAAGCTTACCTACATGGAACTCTACTGTGGACACTGTGGCACCCATATCCACAATGTATGGTGTGATGGATACCTGGTAGCTATCGTGTGTCCCTGGGTTTGCCACCAGAAATTCCTCAGTAGCCATGAGTGTTTGTTCTGTTGCAGGCCCTCCACCAGTGATGGCATGATCCCTGGCTACATCAGCTACCCTTCATCATGAAGCATTCACCATGTTGGTAGCGTGGTGCCAAACTTGCTCATATGTCCTGTCGTGGTGGCCAGTCTCATTCACATTCCAGGCAAGGTCTGTCCCCAATACAGCCTGCTGTTCCTTGTTATGCCTCCCTCTGGATAGGAGGATGTGATGATGCTGCCATAGACCTTGAAGTATTAGTTCATTCTCCACATCTGAGAAGGAGGCATGTTGTCCATGATACATTAGTACTGAAACACACCAAAAGGGACACACATTGCAGGATCAAGTAGATGGATGTCCACTATGTACAGATACAGCATGAACAAAATGGCTGGCAATATCCACTGCTTGATCACATGTCATACCCCAAGTGTGTTAACATACTACATGTGTGGATACAACAGAGATAGTATAGTTACCGGGATCATTCCCTGTGTGCCACGAGAGATTCTGCTGTATGATCATATACCCAGTGCGTGCTCTGGTCCAATGTGGAGTGTCCCCTAAGGCCAGCCACCCAATAACATGTCATAAGATCAGTGCCAGACAAATAGCAGTGTGCTATTATGACCACTATATAGGGACAGTCCAACAACACCAGTGTGCCACAATGACAAAAGAAAATGCAACCCTGATATATTGTACATCCCCTGTATGTGTAGGGCAGCAGGGTATCAATGACATGTCATTACACAGATCTAAGACAGGCTTACTGCTGTAATCCCTATTCCCCATACCTCTATCCTCCCATCTGTATCATGTTATGCACAAAAAACAGTTGCATACCTGGTGGAGTGCAGTACTCCTATGTTGAAATGTGCTACTAGTAATTTTTTGCAAAGGTGTGCTCTGTGTGAGGAAAGTCTCATACAGAATGTTTGCCCATAGCCAGCTGCTTTCATTTTAACATGCTTATCATCAGCAAATAATTGCATATAAACCAATCTGTGACTCTGATATGCTAATTGCAGCCAACACAGCTGAATTGCACTATCATTAGCCAATGACATGCAACCACTGTGCAATATATAAGGCCTTCATGTAGAACAGGACCCCTTTCTTAGTAGTTGAGGTGGACAATACTGTGGTGAGGAGACTACATCATTACAGAGGGTAGGTCTGTAGCAGAAACCTTTACATAGAGCTGTGTGTACCACAGGCTGCAGCTGCTGCTGCAGATAATTGACATAAGCAGAGAGTATGAACACTTTGGAGGACAACAAACTGTAGGTGTATCTGTGTCATCTCTGTCAGCCTTGTTCATAGGTTCATAGGTTCATAGGTTGATACTAGCCTATCTACCCTAGGGCATTTACAAGCCTAGCCAGAGTGTGTTTGGCTTTTGCCACCCTTCTTAGATTAGTTGACTGTGCCTCTGTATAGTAGGTCACAGAAGATAGCCCATTTAAGGTTAGTTTACCATGCCTCTGTCTAGCAGTGACACAGAAGAGATCCCAGGGGTAAATTTACAATCTCCCATCAAACGTCAAGATTCTTCTTGAAGAGGGTCATTGAGGGGCTCTGTCTAACATGGATTGGGATTTTGTTCCAGAGTGAGGGGAGCCTCTGGGATATGAATCTGTCCCTCCAGCACATTCTATTTATTTCTGTGCTGAGGTTTAAGTCACTGGAGCATGTAGTTCTGATGGATTTGGATTTCTTGAGGTGGAGCATGTCCATTAATTCTGGGTTGGACATGGCTTTATACATCAGGCACAGATTGCCTCTGAGTAGGCGGTAAGCAACTGAGTAGAGCTGGAGTTTCTTTAGCCTAACTGTGTAGGGCATCTGTTTGAGTCCCTTGATCCTCTTGGTGAGGTACTTTTGGGGTCTTTCTAGTTGTAGCAGGTGTTGGGTAAGGTACATCCCAAATGGGGCATTGTATTCAATTATGGGCCTGATGAGTGATGAGTAGAGGGGCACAATGACCTCTCTTGATCTAGATGTGAACCCCTTTGTGATAAGGTGGGCTATATAGAATGTCTTTCTAACCACTTTGGCAATGTGATTGTCAAAGGAGAGATTGCAATCTACTTGGGTCCCCAAATCCCTAATTACATCTTCCGTACTTAATGGATTACCACCTATGTGGTAATTTGTAGGCACTTTGTTTTTCCCAAAGGGGATGACTATGCAATTTTTGGCATTTAGCTTTAGGCCATGGCTCTGACACCAGTTATCCGTCTCGGTGAGACCTTTTTGGAGGATGCTTGTGTCAGCTGGTGAGTCGATTATGGCCCCAGTTTGCAGTCATCTGCAAACTTTGTCAGCCATAGTCCTCCTGTGTTAGCCTGTACCTCAGAGAAATATATACCAAACAAGGGAGGTCCCAGGACTGAGCCTTGTGGGACGCCACTTGTAACTGGTTTAGAGTCTGACATGGCACCTGCAATTCTGACCATGTGGGTTCTATCCCTAAGCCAGTTTGCAACCCATCTTGTGACAAAGGGGTTGATATTTAAGCTGGTGAGCTTATTTATGATGCCTGAGTGGGGTATTGTGTCGAAGGCTTTTGAAAGGTCAAGGTGGGCTGTGTGGACTACCTTCCCTTTGTCTATGGCCTTGGTGACTGTTTCAAAGAAATTGACCAGGTTCAAGAGGCAAGATCTGCCCTTAACAAAGCAGAATTGGGTAGGATCCAGTGTTTGGAGGTTCCCAATGTCTTTGTTTATGAGTTCCATGATGATATGCTCCATAGCTTTGCAGAGCAGGCTAGTTAGGCTTATAGGGCTATAATTTCCGGGGTCCGTTGTGGCACCACCTTTATGGAGTGGGACCACTGTTGCTGTACGCCATTCTTTGGGTACACATCCTGTTGTAAGGCTGAGACTGAACAGTGATTTTAAGTGAGGGTTCAGTTCTTCTTGGAGCTCATGTAAAACGCAGCCCGGGACACCGTCCAGTCCCATTGATGCTGTGTTTTTTGCTTTGGAGAGGGCAGCTCTCACCTGTGCATCTGTGATGTCAGGGAGGCTGCACTCTGTTGGGATAGTCATTTGCTCATTTGGGGGGGAAAGTTTGCACTGAACCTGTCTGCCAGGATGTTGGCAATGTCTGTGGGTTCAGTGTATTTTTTGTCATTTTGCACTAACTCAGAGCATATCTGGGAGTTTCCACCCAGGTTTCTGACATAACTAAAGAAAGCCTTGTGATTATCTTTAGCATCTTGTGCAATTTTTCTTTCGAAGCTAGCCTTAGATGATTTTATGAGGGATCGTAGTTTCTTGCTAGTACTGATCAGAGTTGCCTTCCCTTACAGGGATTTTGCTCTATCATGTAGTAGCTTCCTCCTTCTGTTGTACAGCTTATTTATGGCTGGGGTCCACCAGATAGGTCTCCTGCCCTTGGAGGAGTGTGTCTTGGTTTTATTTAGGATAGCACGATCCATGCATTCCTGTAGGTATCCATAGAATGCGTTTGTAAAGGATTCTGTGGTTTGGGCCATATTTTCCACTGGCCTTGGGGCTTTGAAGGATTCCACCTCGGTTTTGAGAAGTGGGAAGTTTGCTTTTGAGCAGTTTTTGACCGTGGTTTCCTTTGCTGGGGGTGGGGACAGGATATGGATGTCCATAGTGATTTAATTTATGGTCAGAGCTTACCAATGAGGGGTATACCTCTGGTATGGAACATAGAGTCTCCATGTTGGTGATGATCAGGTCCAATATGTTTTCCCCTCTTGTGGGAGTGGTGACCAGTTGTTCCATAGCATTTGAGTTTATAAATTCTAGGAACCGTTGGGCTAGGGTGTTGGGGCTTGAGTAGTGCTCCCAGTCTATGTTTGGGTAGTTAAAGTCACCCAATATAATGGTGTTTGGAGAGACCTTCATATTCTCCAGTGTCTTTAGGAAAGCCGAGTGGGTTTCCTGAGTTTTGGAGGGTGGTCTGTAGCAGTCTACAAACTGGAAGGCAGTTTTCCCACTGTTAGTTGCACATGGATGGTGTCAGATGCTTCGTGCAGTGCCACTAGCCTGGAAGTATGGGTATCTTTGATGAATATGGATACTCCCCCTCCTCTTGTGGTTCAGTCAAAGTTTTGGGGCCGAAAAGCATGGTATGAGGTATAGCCTAGTAGTGCTGGGGTGCTCTCTTGAACCAGATTTCTGTTACTGCGCAGATATCGATATTCTCCATACTGAGGAGAGCCTCAAGTGCAAGCATCTTGAGGTTTAGACTTCTGGCGTTGAGCAGCATTACCCTTAGTTTCTTTTTCCTTGTGTTGTCTAAGGAGGTGGGTTTGTTTTTTGAGCCTTGCCTAAAAAAGGCACTATGGGGGTGGCAAGAGCCTTGGCCAGTATTCGAAAACCCAGGGGAGACAGGTGCAAGCCGTCCCTAGTGAAGCAACGTGGCTTGTCAAGCATGTCATCCCAGGCTGACAGACACTGGATCCCCTTTGAGTGACACCAATACTTTAGCCAATTGTTGAAATTGATCATTTTGTCTTTATACTGTGGTATCATTCTTGGTGAGGGTAAGATGCTACTCAAGGTCAGGGTTATACCGGCCTGGGCCACATGATCTGAGAGATCCTCTATGTCTCTTTTCATGTAATCCAGGGATGTACGTCTCATGGTCATTCACACCAGCATGGACAATGACGGAGTCATATTTGTATTTGCTTTGGAGTGACCTGAGTGCTTGTGTTATGTGGTGGATCCTGGCACCCGACAGGCAGCTTACAGTGGCCTTCTCCTTGTTCAGCCTGGTGAGAGGGATGTCAGTGTGTCTGACAATTGAGTCACTTATTACAAGTGTATTAGGTGTGTTATTTAGCCTTAAGGGCTGTGACTGTGTGGCACACTGACTTTGTGAACTATGTGATACGTGGGTATTGTTGTGGGGTAGCAGTTGCTTGGATGTCTGCTTTGGAGGTCTCTGTTGCTTGGGCAGATTTTTATTTAGAGCCTCTGAGTATGTTTTTGTGTGTTTATGTGTTTAGTTTGCTATTGCGATAGGTCTATGTGAGACTGGATTTGTGGTGTGTGTGATTACCTTCTCCTCCAGACTGACCATGCCAGTACTATGTTGAGATAGCTCAGCCTCCAGTTTGGCTATATAGTTGCATCTCTCACATATATTTGAGCTTGTTGGGAAGAGGAGAGGGTAGTCTGTGTACATAAGGCAGTTGTAACATTGCCTCAAGATTCCCATATTCACCAGCTGGACTGGAGAGTAAACCTGAAACTGACTTTTGGACATGCAGAATAGTATAAGGAATTACTTTTTGACTTGATCAAAAAGGACCAATAGGGAGCCAAGTACTTAAAGGGAGTATAAGAGGGTGTAGTGCTTTCGTTTATTAGTGCTTACTTATAAGACACTTATCCTAGCTACTGCTGAGTTTTAGAAGGAAAATAAAGTGCTTACTTTGAGATTTGGAACAGTTCTAAGGGAAAAAGTGAAGAGCAGACTTTGGGGAGCTGGGAATAGTTTAAACCTGATTAAGCGGCGCTGCCCGATGCTGCGCTATGCGCAAAAACGCAAAAAGGGTTTTAAGAGAGGGAGATCAAGGAGTTTGGAATTGACCCAAAATGGCCAATAAAACTACAGTTTCTAGGCAGTAACCACTCCCACAGGGGCAGACAGGCTGTTCAGTGTTTACCACTGCCACTGATGAACACAGAGACTTCCCTTTAGCCCAAGCAAGCAATGGCCTCCAAGAAACTTACAACAGTTCAGAAAAAACAAAATCTGTAACTGAACTTTTAAAAATTTCAGAAGTGGGAAAAAAAAAAAATTTTTTTTTTTTTTTTTTTTTTAAGAGAGATAGAGATACACAAAGTAGCAATAGTTAGAATACAGTGCAAATGACCCCCACACTTGAGAGACAGGTAAAATGCAAGTTTTAAGAAAAAAAACTATTTTAAAATAAGTGCAACACAGGAAATGCAGTAAACAGGCTCTAGATGTGTTCTAAATACAGTTCCTAATACAGATATCAAGTTTAGCAAGCTGGAAAATGCCAAAAAGTAGACGGCAATGCAGAAATCTTAACAAATAATCTGAAGAAAGATACATAAAATCTCAAAAGTGGCTCCTTTCTTCTCTCAGCATTTTCTCCTCTTGGTGGGTGCTTCACCAACAGCCAACAAGTCTGAAAAGACGCCAAAACCATGAGGCAATCAGGTTTTAAGAGAGGGGATCAAGGAGTTGTAGAGGGAGAGCCAGGGTGAGGGTTCCCATTACACTCCAATTATGGTATATGTTTAAGGTACGTTTGTTAGGCAACTGTGTCAATAACAGAGTATTAGGCAACATATAGTAATGCTATACAGATATGTGAAGTGTGTACATACCTGCAGGCTTGAGATTTCAACACTGAAAAGCAGTTATTTACTTTGCAATGCTTTGTGTGGATAATGAGTGCATGAGTCATTCATTAATTGCTGTTTTCACAATGATGTAATTGAAATGCAACACAACACTGGATTTGAACCCATGACTGTTTGTGGCAAAATGTACTGTATGCAAGGCATTTAACAGACTGAGCTACTGAGTCACTGCTACAGTAGGTGTATTTGCAAGATATATGTGCATACATACAGGCTGTGACAAACATTTTCTACATCCATCAGTAAGTGCATTGCTTTATATGGATGTATTCATGCACCAGAGTCCCAGCTGAATATGTATTTTGCCATGAATGCCTTAGCAGGTGACTTTCTATGTATTGCTGATAAAAGGGAATATTTATCTGCTATCACAGGCCTCAGTTACATCCAATATCATGTCTTTGGCTGTCTAGTGGTGTACTATTGCATCAGAGTCCAAAGTGCACTCCCATGTTTTCCATTACTTTTTATTCCACTTTGTACAGTGTGGTATGGAGCACAGCTATGCCAAAATATGCCTAATGACTGTAATTGGCAATTACTATTGTTTGTTTAAACCACCTGTTTTAAGTAAGAGTTGTGTGGCATGGTGAGTTTATGTAGTGTACTGTAGGTGTGATGGGCTCGGATTTGAAACATGGCAGGTTATGTTTAAAGTGTACACGTGTCTTACAATGTTAGAAACACGTAGTCATTATAGCTTTATTTAGCTGAGCTAAGTGAAGCTGAGTGATGCGGTGCATTGCACAGTGCCATACTAAAAAAAAAAAAGAAAATAAAAAAGGGGAGATAGGAAAGTGTTAAAATGGGGCAAGCAGAGAGAAAAACATAGTGAAAAGCAGGGAGGGATGTGCAGGAAGTCTGTAGGAGAGAACCATAGCTATCCATTTCTTGTAGAGCAACAACTGTGCACTTTGACAGGATTTGTAGATGAATTTGGATTTTCAAACTACAGAGGGGGGGGGTGAGGGCAAGTTACATAACACATTGTCAAGCCAATTGGTCCAAATTACATGTGTCCAGTGGACACATGCAAAATGGAGAGCTATGTATGGGATGATATTTTTTGGGGGGACAGGTATCCATTTTATTTTTTTAAGGAGAGAGTGGAATGTTGGGGAAGAGACATAGGTACGAGTGGGGGAGGTAAGTTGGGTAGGTGAGGATGCATTTGCAAACAGATAAGACAGACAAAACAGCAGACAGGGGTGGTGTGTGACACATGAGGGGGGTTAAAACCTTGGATAGGGAGGGTGTTTTGGAAGCTGAGTCCCATGTGCCTCCAGATGGCAGCAGCATGACTCACGTCCCCACACATGGGTCTGTCGGTACAGTTCCTTCACTGCCCTGAGGGTGGCCATGCTCATGGCTGGGCACCAGGGAGAGGCTACTCCACCAGGTTTGCCAGCATGCCTTCAATCCAGTGAAGGCAGCAGTCATAGCCGCAGTGGATTATCCTGTGCACCAAGACTGGCAGCTCCACCTGGGTGACAACTTCCCCTCTGTCACTGCTCTCAGAGGGGGGCCCGTTCATGTGCCATAGGGCAGTACTATCCAACACAGCAGGTAGTGCAGGGGAAGCAGAAGGGGCACCACCGGACTGAGTCCCAGACATGCTGGGACCCAGTGCCATGGCCAGTTGAGGCAAGGTAGGGAGATCAGCTGGAACCGGTCTACTTTAATGTGCTGTGGTAAATGAGGTATAGCAATAAGCTATGGTTAGTAGTAACCAAACCATTGTTAGTATCAACAGAATCAAACATCATATTTATTCATCCAAATACTTATTAATGTATGTTATGTGCAACACAGCATTAAGTAACATAACAGTCAGTATGGTAACAGCATGCCAGTACGAAGTGAACCATAGGGTCAAAAAACAGTTAAGTTTACCAAATATGTTATTATTGCATCATAATAAAACATAACAATAATCAATCACATTTTCCAAAATATAGTGAGGTTAACAAAATATGTTATTATTAAATCATAATAATAAATAACAGTAATAAATAAATGATTAGGGGTGGGGGGAGAGAGAAAAACATTCCATTACTGACATTGCTGATTATATTCCAGAAAACACTGCTAAGAAATACTATATAAGTGTGTAGTGTCAGGTTTGAGTACAGTGACTGCAATCCTCCTATAACTTATGTAGCACATACGGGTTCCTGTTAGATCAATGAACATCCACATCCCTGATGACCAGATCACCGAGACAAGATCGCAAACTCCACACATCCCTGACAATGGTAAGTAGTACAGAATGGGATGTATTCCCACTTCCGCAATATGGTGCGATCTCAGAGTTGGTATATTTAAGTAGGGGGTTGTGGGGGGCTTGCTCCCCTGCTATACAGGTATCTGTTTATTTTTTAAGTGTATTACAGACACGGGAATGGGTTTCATGCCTTAATACATACACTTATCTTTGTCGGGGATGTGTGGTGTTGCCGATCTCGTCTTGGTGATCTGGTCATTGGGGATGTGGATTTTCATCAATCTAACATGGATCCACATGTACGTACCTCTTAAGTTGTTAGTGTGGGTCAGTATGGGCCAAGCAATACCAAATGCAGGTACACCACTACACCAAACAGTTTCACATAATGTGGACTTATATAACTACCCAGGTGTTCTGTAAATGGATTTGGTAATGCATTGCATTTCAGGTGATAATTTATCTGCTAATCATGTGATGGATGGATTAGGCAGCTTTTTTTACATTATGAGAAATCCTGACACTTGAGAGGCATGTTTGTGTACAGTAAGTAAACTAGACAGCCATCATGCCTTAGTTGGCAGGCATGGGAGTAGAACCCAACAGCTATGACTGCAGGGGACATCTCCAAATAATGTAATAATTGACTGCAGCAACTTAGTACAGACATGCAAGGGATACAGCCATATTGAGATTACACAGCTTTATTTATGAATTGGCAATGCTGATGAACACATTCTTGGTATTGATGTTAACATTCTGTGAAACCTAAACACAATATCTTCTCATAATATGGGCTACCTCACCCATATATTTGTTGTAATCCAGGTAAGACAGAAAATGTGAGTATTACTTGATTGATACTGAAAACTTAGTACTACATACCACTGGAATCAAACCCAGGACTGTGTGTGGCAAAATGTACTACAAACAAAGCATTTAACAGACTGAGCTACTAAGTCATTGCTGACTATTGATTGACTGATACTTGCATGGAGATCACCTGGAACTATACTATGAATTGAGAAATACAAGTTACAGGACATTCCTCTGGCATTCTAGTACTATTACACTGTTATACTAGACTGCAGTGACAGTAGAACACACATGCATGGACTACAACAATACT
Source organism: Protopterus annectens (assembly GCF_019279795.1). Lineage (NCBI taxonomy): Eukaryota > Metazoa > Chordata > Ceratodontiformes > Protopteridae > Protopterus > Protopterus annectens. The sequence goes on from NC_056731.1 coordinate 1,354,696,489, forward strand.
GCATATATTAAAAAGCTATATTTTAGAATCAACAATGCTAGTGAATACATTTTATTGTTATTGGTTTGAAATATCTGTGAAGTCCACACACAATATCTGCCCATGGACTGCTCTCCCTCACCCATATACCTTTATTACCTGATGTCTGAGGAAGATAGAGCATTATATGACTGATACTGGCCTGGAGACAGCCTTGGACAGTACTATGAGTTAAGCAATACAGTTTGCAGACCATTAGAGTTGCTTGCTACAGCTATTAGAGTGTTACACTTGACTGCAGCAACCTTAGCATAAACAATCAATGCATACAGCTGTACTGCAATGGTTTTGACAACACAATCCTGTTGAACAACATTTTGCTTACTGTTATTGTTATTGTTATTGTTCTATTGAAATACGTTTTTATTTTTCATTTATTGTACTACAGGTCTACAGCTCTAATTGCCCATTTACTGCACTACACCTGTTCTTGTGTATACTTTATTGCAGTAAATGCTTTACTCTTTCTTGCTTATTGTACTACAGTTGGCATACTAAATCCATACTTAGCACACTCATGGTGCAACCTGGCCAGGCGACTGGCATGGGACTCAATATTATGAGCCCTCTTAGCTGCAGCTATTGGGAGAGAAGCACACCATTATGCATACCAGTTTTGCAGATATTCAGCTTGCATTTTGGTTAGACAGAGGAAGACATACTTACATACTTGTGGTGCATTCCCATCTCAAGCTTCCTGGATCCAGGTGTCCAGGGTTCCCTTTTTCTCCTTTTCAGGTCATCATAATGGTGATAACACTGCTCACCTGTGTGGGGGATTACCAGTAACACTGGTGAGTTCCCCTGGCCAAATGGTACCAGGTCTCCACCTTGCACTCTGAACCCTGAAATCCACCCTGCATCAGCTGGGGATCATGTTTTTTAACAAGAAGCCCTAGCATGACCCTGGACTACTGACTGTACCACCTCTGCACTCAAAAGCACACACCTTCACCAACACCGCCAACCATACCAACAGTTGATTGAACTCCAATGACTGTTGCAGAATTCATGCCTATTGGGCTTAGTATAGGTTTTCCTGCCCTTACACATTATTCAGCAACATTCAAAAATGTGCTACATCACTTAGCAGCATGCAAACCAGCAAAGCGAAGCCAAGCAGGACAAAAACTCACAGAACCATGATTTTAGCGAGGCTTAGCACCTCATGGACATTGGCAGCCATTAGCATATTTATGCACTGCTTAGCATGAATGAGCAGTGCTTAGCAGAGCACAACAGTGAGAAAATGCACAATAGTTTCATAAAATTGAAAAAATATATATATTACATTCATTTACAGTCATATTCTGCTTGTTATGAACTTAAATCCAGGGCCTACTACACATAAGATCATATCTCTACCCATGTAGCTAGTTGCAAGTTATGAAATGTAGTATACCTTCACATATACTACTAGGCTACCTATTAGCATTGCTGAGTACTGTGCCGCATGGCACAAACATGCTTAAATGCACCTATCAATAAAAAAATAATTACAACCGGTTTATATTTTTAGATATCTGGCAAGAGTCGGCCATGTATGTATGAGCTCCACTCAACTCTGTTGTGTTCTGCATCGCACAAACATAAATTTAACAAAAAAAGTAAAAAAATAAATAAAAATTTAATTATGATAAGTAATTACATCTGGTTTCGATTTTTAGATGTCTGCCAGGTGTCAGCTGTCTATATGTGAGCACAGCTTGGCACTACTGTGCTCCACGCTGTGCCACACAAACAGGCAGTAAAAAAAAATAATTAAAAAAAATAACACATCATAAAAATAACATATTATACAGTTGAGACACTTCATAACATTGTAACAGTGGTGGGGAGCATTACAGGGAGCAATACACTCATCTGCAGCCACGGGTAGCTGCTACACCTCTACCTGCACTGATTCAATATCCATGTTCCTTGGCTGTCCCTCGGCAGCACGCCATCAATATACATGGTGCTCTGCCAAGGGGGAACTGTGGCTGTGTATATGGATACAGTCTGTGTAGGCTCTACACTGTGCCTAGAAGGATTTTATTAAATCCTGGGGATTGATTCTGTAGCTCAGCCTAGAAATTAAATGCTTTGCATGTTACGAGAGCAGAGATTTATGGGTTCATGTTGCATATAGGGACATCATTGTTACAATAAAGTGCTTTGTTTCCTGATATTCGCATTACAGTACAAATAAACTGGTCAGAATCTGTTGATGTTACACCTGCATTTGGTGATATATTAGTAATTTTCTCTCCCCACCCATAACATGTTGGTTTATGTTTATTAAAGTACATCTAGTTTATATTTATATGTGTCTAATGCCACCTTATTCAGTGTCTTCTACATCTTTGATTGTGTCATCATCTCCCTTCACAGTTTTGTCTGTTATATACTTATTTGATTAGCCCTACTACCTACCATCAAGCTTCATCTCAATACTTTCCACAAATTATATTCTCTTAATATCTATCTATCTGTATGTGGGAGTTACTGAAATGGTCAGTTGTGTTTTAGGTCAACAACTGTTTAGTCAATCACATGTGATTTATTATGCAGCTGATCAACAAGTGTACGAGATCACACAAATCCGAGGGCTGGGAAATTTGCCCTTATCATAATTTTGTGCAATCCTGGACTTAGTATATAAAGTTTGTAGATGTAGGGGGTGTGGCTGCATGGCCCCACACGTGGGGTACAGGGGGGGGGGCTTGCCCCCCTGCAAAAAATATGTGGCTTTTTATTTTTAAAAACTTAGTCAGAAGTGCTCCAAGGCTGTTTCTTGGCTCATTCATACTGGAGTGTCAACATCTGCATTGTTAATGTTTTGTCATTCACATTTTGTTAGTTGAAAATGGGTGTTTTCATTAATTTCAAGTATACCCAAATATATATAATTTGCTCAAACAAAAGATCAGTACACAAGTCTGATGACACTGTTCAGCTGCCAAATACCATCTTTCCCTTGCTGCAGCTGTGTGTGCAAGATTGCGCTGGGCACCTACAGGGATCGGCTTAAATGGATGAGCATTACTGCTGCTTGTAATTCCCTGTGGTCATGCCGTACTCCTAAATGGTCTTCTCTCAGGTCCCTGCTTCAGCAGCTGTGACAAGAATATTTAATGAGCTGCTCATTGTGCACGCTTTCCTTTATGTGTTCATTGTTAATGAGAATTAGGGGTTGTTGCGCAATCACAATAAATGGAGAAGGGGTGACTGCAATCACAGTTGCAATGTTTCTGAATCACAGTGATAATGTTGTTTACAATAAATCTAAATTTGGGCCAGGATTCAGAAAAAAATCAGTATTGTAACTGTGTAGTGAAAAGTGCAGACAACATTGATTAAGTATTCAGTAGAAGCAATGTTGTATGGCTAGAAGTAAGTTATTTACTAAAATTTTAGAATAACAGGTTTATATTTTGCAAAAAAAAAAAAACAAAGTCTAGTCTTTTGCACTGGTTATTGGTATGATTTGTCCAATAAAATTTCACATTTACATTAAAAAAATTCCAATATGGGAAACTTCAAAGGTGACAACCCTAACAATGATGCAGCAGATCATTTAATCTCCTAAATCCAGAAGCATCCATGTAGCATGCTCATGACAATGCGTTTCCATACATGTAATGACACACTTCCACTGACACAGCTGAGAGCCCAGATAAGGGTTACAGAGCAAGGTCCCTACTATGTTTATGCTGTTAATGGGCAAGGAAACTGGAGTATAGGACAGTAAGAAATGGGAAAAAGCAAGCAGAGGAATACACAGGAGGACAAGGCCAAAGGAAGAATGGTATTAAAATGGGGAGGAAGGGCCTATTTTTTTGTGGAACAGACACCTATTTTGTGTTATATCAAGAAAGGTAGAGGGTAAACAGCAAACACAAAATGAAATAGGGTGGGTGAAGATTGACTCCCAAGCTGCTCAAGGCTGCACTCAATTAGAAGTCAGTCACTTTCTTAACTGCTCTTGTTGCTAGGCTCAGGTACTTTTGGCCCAGTGGTTGAGGCCATTATATTATGTGAAACTGCAAGTTACACAAAGACTTATTCCAGGCTGTGTATCCAGGTGTTTAGCCACTAGTTCACCAAAGCCATCACCAGGCTTTCCACCTCCTGCTATGGACACGTGATGCACACTGATGGTGAGCCTATGAAGCCCCCCACCTCAGAGAAACAGAATCATGAGACACCAGTGAGTCCTGCAGATTATCCTCCCATGTAGCTTTCACTACCCTGCCTGAAGATGGACCTGGAGAATGCTGAGGACCAAGCAGCTGATGGTGGCTGCTCCCACTCCACATCCAGCTCTGTGGCATCACTGCATAAAAATGAATGCAAATAAAGAAAAAAAAAAAAGAAAACAACAAGCAATAAAATATAGAAGATGACATTGATAAAGAGAAAAAGGCAAAAGCACCTGTCACTAGGTTGCATTACAATGGTCTGCAGTAGACTAAAATAAAGTTAGCTATGCAATGGCAAAATAAAATCGATATACATCCCTGACACACATATACTGTATAAATATGCATACTGCAAGGCACCAGTTCCCATATGTAGGACAGTGTCACACTGTATAATTAGCAACCAGTGTGAGCACAAGAGGCATCAAAGTGAGACAGAAACCATCCATCGGAAAATGAATGCACAGTCCTGAAGAGGTCATAATCAAGTATTATATACCTGTTGACAAATGTAGAGATACATGGTGCCAGGTGGTAACATGATACATATACCCTACCCAGAACACCAACATGAATCAACAAGGGATACCTAAACTCTGTGGAAATACTACACCCTGGCCTATTATCAGCCAATATTCATCAGTACCTGACAATCCAAGTTTGCATGCCCATGGTTTGCCAGGTGTAACTGACACTGGCATGATCGGTGGGAAGTACATGGCAACAGCAAACCATAGCAGTCTGACAAGGGCATTGTGCATTACGGGCATGGTGGAGAGATAGGCACATAGCCATGAACAAAACCAACTGCACATGGATCAAAGTGCACACTTACTCCCATAATGGCAGTGTCACATGTACAATCAGTTTAGCCAATAAGCATTCACTAATGGGAATGCCTGACTGAAGGAACATTAGCACAGTTCCACATATACTTACAAGGTATATGACACATAAAGCAATACAAAGATGTGACCATTCATAAAACTAATTAGAAACATTGCAGCAATGCAGTTGAGCAAGAGGTATGCAGGTGTAATACTAATACCATGTACATACCTTGACACTTGGAGAGGCATTCATCCTTTTCTAATATATCATGTGATTTTATGTATCTCACCAGGTGCTGGAAAACAGACAAAAGAAGGACAAAAAGAAACAAAAACATGGCCATGAACATCAGTAACTGCATAAAACTGCAGAAGGATGCCTACTTTTGTAAAAGCAATTAACTGATTGGAAGCTCTGGCTTTCAATATCTAACTCCTTCTTCATCTTCTTGGTAGCAAAAAACATCAGGGAGGCGGAAAGTTTGATCAATGTGCCAATATGGCTCTGCTCACCACTGCAGGTAATAGTATCATTCACCATCCTTTTAAGACAATGCCAAGCATCCACCTTGTAACAGAACTCTTCACAGTGTCCTCCAGCAGTTAGCCACAGTAGAGCAAATGCAGAACGTAAAGAAAAACTTTTGTCTCCATGCAGATGCCCTTCCAGTGTCAGCCCTTCCAGAAGACATAGCCATTTGCCAAGTTGATACTGGGGAGTAAAGTTAGAAGACTTCTTTTGATGCATGCTGCAGAAATAAATTGGCATGCATTGATGGGCAGCATGGGAGCATGACATCACCTAATGCTATAGTATAATCAAAGGACAACAATGGAGATGCAGAAAAGGGAGGGAGCTGAGGTGTGCTCACTACACAGGATATTGTGTCTCTGCATATCAGTTAAATGCACAGTGTCATGTCTATGCCTTACAAATCATGCCAAATAGTTGTCATAGCATCCTGCAAGCATCAGATTAAATTGCAAAAAGCTTAAAGCCATGCTCATGTCACAGAGCTGACTAGTATGAGCAGACTGCTTAGCAGTCCACCACATGAGTGCATAAACAGCCAAAAGCCCCATTGCACACTATAGTAATATGTACGCACTGTGTCGATTTTATGATTCAGAAACATGTATGTGAAATTGTTTGCAATTTAAGGTGCGCGCGCGCGCGTGTGTGTGTGTGTGTGTGTGTGTGTGTGTGTGTGTGTGTATGTGTGTGTGTATATGTATGTATATATATATATATATATATATATATATATATATATATATATATAAATGGATTCCTGTTACAAGAACGAAAGTTCACTACTTCGAACTTGTAATATGAAGCCTCACTTCTGAGAAAGTTCACTTTAACGAAAGTGAACTTTTGCGTAAGTGCACTTCACTGAAAACACTGCAGCACAGTGGAGGACATAAAAATCAAGCTATGTTCTCCACTATGGTGTGATAGCCATGGACTTTAGGGTTAGGGCACGGGTTAGGGTAAGATATAGTTAGTAAAGCTATCCCCTTATCCTGACCCATGACCTAACCCTAAGGTTCGTGACTATCACAGCATAGTGGAGGACATTGCTATGTCCTTCACTGCACTGCAGTCGTCATGGACCTTAGGGTTAGGGCATGGGTCATGGTAAGAGGATAGCCCTACAGGCTATCCCCTTACTATGACCCGTGCCCTAACCCTACGTTCCATGAGTACTGCATGGAAGTTTAGTACAACACCTGTTCATTGTACTGAACTTTGCGTAAGTGCACTTTCGATTAAGTGCACTTTCGCTGCAGTGAGCACTCCATGCACTATTTCGAATTAGTGAAAATTCGATCTAGTGTATGGAACCCATACATATATATATATATATATATATATATATATATAGATATATATATATATATATATATATATATATATATATATATATATATAGATAGATAGATATAGATGTGTGTGTGTGTGTGTGTGTGTGTGTGTGTTTGTGTGTGTGTATGTGTGTGTGTGTATGTGTGTGTGTGGGGCCAACATTGGTGTTGCTTTGTTGGACACAGGTCAGTCTAGGTGGATTACAGGATGCAGGTTGGAGTATATTCTGTCTCCATGCTGTGCCTAATAGACCACTGTGGGGAACATGGCCTTTGACACTGTGTATGATAAGTATGGCATTTGTTGCAGCTGCCAAAGCCACATGAAAGCAGTACAGCTGATGCAACATTTATCTATGTACAGGCACTGCTCATAGGTGTATGGTGTATGCCCACCAGTACAGGAGCATAAATGGTATTAAAGCAGCATAAGTGGATTAAGAAGTTCTTCAGGCAAAGACCAAGGTGTTATAGCAGGTTCTCAGTGAGCATGGGCTACAGAATCTCACCACTGACAAAACAGGAATTGGTTGCACATAAAAATTGTGTAAGAGGCCACAGCAGATCGACATAAGAGGTGAGTGAAGGGTCACCAGTTTGATGCCACATGACTGAATGAAGGCCCAGGCCATTGCATGGGAGAGAATAGTCACATGTGAGGACCCACCATCACCAGCATGGAGGAGTTCCTGGTGTTCTTCACTAGGGATAGTGAAAGGAATAACACCTGGTGGATGCCTGAATGTGAGGGTTAAACTGCCTGCACCCTCACATGATTCTGTCAGGGTGAAGCCGATTATTTCCTTATGTCACTAATATATATTATTATATTATATGAGGATGTTAGACACTGCTTCATACCCCCTACAAATGCACCAAGGATGCAAGCACAATAGAATTTAATACAAGATACAGTTGTCTATATTCCAAGAATACACTATTTCATATTATCCTGTTGAAGCACTGGGATGTGTTTTTTGTGCGTGTGTGTGTGTGTGTGTGTGTGTGTGTGTGTGTGTGTGTGTGTGTGTGTGTGTGTGTGTGTGTGTGCGCGTGCATGCATTGTGTGGGGGGGTCACATATTAGCAGTTTTACACATAGGTGTTTATCTGTCTGCTTTCATTGGTGCTACAGTCATGGGATCTTCCATTATGGAACAGGTCATTCCAGATGTCAGATGAAGCATTGGAGCCTGACAATGACAGTAGCCTTAAGCTGTCACAGTCTGAGGGTACAGTGCCACTAAAAGCAATGCTAACTATAGAAGGCACACTACCATCTGCATACAGTGACACAGTTGTGTTGCCTATCTAACTTGCCCACCCCCTTACCTCTCTAGTGGGTATGGAGGGATAGAACATGCCCGTCAGCTTTTCACAGAAAACCTTCTTATCACCTGCTTATTTTTGACTAGTGGGCAGAGTGGTGCCCCCAGAGAAAATGAGAGCAACACTAAGGATCAGCAGGCCAATAGCCACTAATCCCATGACACCCACTTATTATACAAACTAGGATTCAGTGGTTGTGTAGGCCAGTGATTGTGGCATAAATTGATGCCACCAGTGCCACGACAGCGATGACTGGTGTACTGCATGGCATGAGTGACAACATATATGAGACATGCTATGTCTGGATCATCTGCTTGGCTCATTGGACAGACATTTTGGGAGCCAGCACTGCCTCCATGGAGTTGTCTGCTTCTACATGTCAGGGACAATGCCATTCCTGTGGCCATCACTCTTCTGCTCTTTTGTGGTTGCACTTTTCAGTACAAGTGTATTGAGGTCATGTAATGCTTCCTCCTCAGCTCCACCTACAGGTAATGAGACTAGTGTGGCATGACATGGCCTCCCCTGCAAATGTAGCCTGCATAGAGGTCATCATATAGCACGGCAAGGCACTCAAGTTCAAGTTTTACATTCAAGTTGCTTAATGTACTTATTTTCTAAGCACAACTACAATACAAACATAACAATATTTTGAAAACTAACAATGGATAAAACTGCAAGATGAATAATTTATTACAACATTCTACTTGTTAATAGGAATAATAAGAAACTTTAAACATGATGTCAAAGTCCTACACATCAGTAACCACCGAATTAGACAAATTCACAGAAAGCAGATAGTATCACAAAATTACACATCTGTGTTCCAAGAAAACTAAAATTATGCCATCTTCTGTCCTGCAGTTTAACATATTTCTTGACAGCAGGTGTTGATGGTGGCGGTTTTGCTATTCCTCAGAGGAGATACCCCTGTGGCTACAGTCATTCATGGCCTACATCATTGCCACCTGAGATTCCTCAACACCTGAACTCCTGTTACAGCATCATCCATTCAGCACAATGACATCTCCAACAGCCATTTCCCCTGGCATCAGTATAATTCAAGCACCCATAATATCTAATCATCTGCCCCCATCAGGAGGCATCACTTTCCTCATTGTATAGTATACCCAGCTCCCCCAATCTCCCAGCCATGTAACACACTCCCTTCAGCATCCTCATCCTTACTCTAGCCGACCTTCCACCACTGTAGCCATTGCTGATCCTTGTCTCTGTGTCCTTCTCCTCCTATGCAAGTGATGACAACTGAGCCCTATACTCACCACTGTGTTACATGGGTTAGGTAATGTCTAATGCACATGGCCAGTCAATGTAGTGCACAGTATGGTATTGGAGTAGCATTGTATTTATCAGTTTTTCTCTGCCCAGTAGTTCTGGACCAAATACTCTCTGTGATGCAGCATATTACACCCACCTCTGCCTTGCATGAGCTTCTACAGCAGTTGATTCCTCTGATGACATCTAACCCAGCACCTCTTCCACCACTGGCTCTGGTCTCTCTGATCCTCTGATGGTGATCCCCTGCTCTAGATGACTGTATACTACCATGTTATACAGCACATCACAGGCAGCAAAACATTTTTCTGCAGGTTTCCCAAGCTTACTGTAGTATGTCACCAGAGGAACCTAGGCAGTAGAAGTGGACCTTTGACAATATGAACACATGCTTGATAGGGTTGTAGGTCTGTAATAGTGTAAAGTTGTATTCCATCTCAGCATTGCTCTGTGGGTTCCATATCAATGTCATACACCTTGGATCCAGTGTGTATCCAGCATCACAATTAAGATGTCCCTGTGAGAAGTCCCTACACACAAGTTACTGAGATAGTTCTAATGTGTGACAGATATGAAAATTGTGGGAACTGCCCGAACAATGCACATTCTCCTTGTATATAATACCCTGTGTATTGTACACAAACTGGCAGTGATGGAGTGTCAATTTTTGTTGACACACGGGTATCTGTGTGGACCAGGCAGGGTCTTGATAGTGATGTGAGTGCAGTCATTGACCTCCTAGGACAACACAGAAATAGACTATTTTGTAGAAAAGCTGCATTGTGGTGTTTTTTCTTCTCTGTAGTCCATGAAAATCAAATATGCTATTCCACATGCTACAGGAAAACATCAATTAACTCATGTAATATTCACAGGATCATAGGTAGTTTCTAGGCTTTTGGCCCTGAGGCCCTTACAAGCCTAGCCAAGAATTTAGCCCATGGTCTGAAAAGTCAGCACCCAATGTCCCTGTCCAGCAGAGACACAGATGGAATCCCAGGGGTGTATTTTCTGTTCTCCATCCAGTTATCTAGGTTGCGCTTAAAAAGGGTTAATGAGGTACTTTGCTTGAAGTGAAAAGGGAGTCTATTCCAGAGAAGGGGGAGACTCTGGGGCACAAATCTGTCCCACCAACAAGTTCTATTGATGTCACAGACCAGGTTGAGGACACGCCTCACGCGTGCAGGTTACTCAAGTGGAGCTTGACTTGCTGCAATCCTATCAAGGCAAGGTCTGAGATTGCTTTGTATGCCAGACAGAGGTCACTTCTGAAGAGTCTGTATGAGACTGAGTAGAGACACAGGGCTTTTAACCTACAGGCAGTCCCCAGGTTAAGGACGAGATCTGTTTTTTTTAGTCTGTCCTTTAGCCAAATCCGGGTTCCTATTGCATGATCGAAAATCGTAAACTGCGAACGTGTATTGAGCAAACTCAATTGGTCAAAACGTTGCGTGTGTAACACGGAAATCGCTGTAGGGAATATTTTCCCTTTACTTCAATGCAGTGTGATGTCGGAGTAGGAATATTTAAGTAGCGGGGGTGTGGGGGGCACAGTGGGAGGTGCAGGGGGGCTTACCTCCCTGCCTACAGAGTTTAGGTAAGTATAGTTTTTTATTTTTTATTTTTATTATATTTTCGAAATTTCAAACATCGCTCATATGGTGTCGACCATATGGTGTTCGATGTTTGAAACTTTCGAAAATATAATATAGACCCGTCAAATCCGTATGTAAATCAAAACACGTACATATGGTTCTTATTAAATGTCATTTAGTCAAGTGTTTACCTCGGTCTAGTATTTATTTTACTTTTCTTTGCATATAAAGCACTTTAGAAACACTTCCAAACAAAAAAAATCTTATTAAACATAGTACTGTATACTGTAGCTATGCTTCCTTACTTTCTATGAACTATGCTTCCTTATTTCCTATCAACAAAGCTGGTTTAAGGCATCTTGTTATTAAATGCAGTGTTTATGTAGACTTTTCCAAACACACACACACACTTCTCAACTGTACAGAATTTTGCAGAATGTCCAGATTTTTTTCTCATATTTTTGGTCCATTCTTCATAAAATTGTGGTTGTTTAGCAAAATTAGTGGCAAATCATAAGAATTTGGAAAATAATGACAGACATTTGAATTTCAGAATTCAAACCCTTCAGAAAGTTCATGCCAAAGCAAAACGTGTTTTTCTTTCTAAATTTGTAAGAGCAATATTTATTAAAAGTGTCCATATTTTTGGGCATTTGTCCCACTTTTATTTATGGATTTGTCCAGATTTCTTGCTCTAAGAGTTTTAGAGGAATGATAAACGCATACACTATGCATTATTTTCCACTTAATTTTTTGGCATTTTAGTTGTTTGCATGCTTGTGTTGTGTTTTTCCTTGAATGTTTAGTTGTGTTTTTTTCTGAATATATTGTACTTTGTTTTTATAGCATATTGGAGCCTGTTGATCACTAAAATATACGGGATTTTCCCATTATATTCTACAGTTTTCTTTTTTAATCTGGCTTGGCATGATAGCATGAGGTAATGAATGCGGACATAGTTTTGGATCACATAATCAAAATGCATATTTTCTTATAATATTTACATTTTACACTATATGTGCTTTTATTCCACTTCATTGTGTGTGTGTGGGGGGGGGGGGTTCAAGGATGGGTCGAATATACACACACACACACACACACACACACACACACACACACACACACACACACACACACACACACACACACGTACACAATCTTAACCCTACTTTACCTATTCCATAACTAACCCCCTCCTGTTATGCAACCAGCCACATCTTAACTGCTGCCAGGGGATCACTCCATCACTCTCACTCTTCACTATCTCTCTAACACACACAGTCACTTCCTCATTCATACCTGCATTCGCTCACACATCGCACTCACTCATTTCCGATCTCTCACGCACACACAGTCACTTCCTCATTCACACCTGCATTCACCCACACATCGCACTCACTCACTTCCGATCTCTCACACACACACAGTCACTTCCTCATTCATACCTGCATTCACTCACCCATCGCTGTCACTCACCCAGTCTCTCACACACACAGTCACTTCCTCATTCATACCTGCATTCACTGACACATCGTTGTCACTCACTTCTGATCTGTCACACTCACAGTCGCTTCCTCATTCATACCTGCATTCACTCACACATTGCTCTCACTCACCCAATCTCTCACACACAGTCACTTCCTGATTTATACCTGCATTCACTCACACATCGTTCTCACTCTCCCGATCTCACACACAAACACACACACACACACACACACACACACACACACACACACACACACACACACACACACACACACAGACACACACATCTTGCAGCCATCTGCAAACTTGGTCAGCCATAACCCACTGGTTTTGGCCTGAACCTCAGAAAAGTATACCCCAAACAACAGAGGCCCCAAGACCGATGCCTGGGTTACACTGCTCATTACGGGTCTACTGCTTGAGGAGGCTTCCCTATTTTGATTAGGTGAGTTCTATCAGTGAACCAGTTTGCTACTCATCTGGTATCATACGGATTGATACCTAGCTGAGAGAGTTTATCTATCACACCTGAGTGGGGAATAGTATTGAAGGCTTTGGCCAAGTCAAGGTAGGAGGTGTGTACCATCTTCCCCTCGTCCATGGCTTTGGTGACTGTCTCAAAGAAGTCGACCAAATTTAACAAGCATGACAAAAACAAACATTGTGGGCTTGAGTGTTTGGAAGTTGCAAATGTCCTTGTTAATAAGGTCCATGATAATCTGTTCCAGGGCCTTGTAGATCGGGCTAGTTAGGCTGATGGTCTATAATTTCCTGGATCGGTGTACGCATCACATATGAGAAAAGGGTTGACAGTGACTGTCTTCCACTCAGCTGGGATGATGCCAGTACTCAGGCTTTGGTTGAATAGGGTGCCTAATGGTGCTGCAAGTTCCTGCCTGACTTCATGAAGGATGCAGCCTGGGATGTTATTGGGACCCATGGAGGCTGTATTTTTTGCCTTTGAGAGGGCAGTGATGACTTACTCCTTAGAGATAAGGGGGAGGTAGGTGCTGGGGATGTCCTGACTTACTGATGGAGGGGACAAAGGGGTGAAGTTTTCACTGAACCTGTCTGCCAGCAGGTTTTCTATATGTATGGCATTTGTGTATGTGATGTCCTTAACTACCAATTCTGAGCAGATCTGAGTGCTTCCTTTGAGACTGCGGACATAAGTTCATAGGTTCATAGGTAGGTACTAGGCTAAGCCTAGCCAAAAAGGTACCCTGGCTTTTGCCACCCAAGAAAATTATTTTCCTGTGCCCCTGTTGAGCAGAGCCCCAGAGGTGATTCCCGGGGAGAATTTCCTATTTCCCATCCAATCATCAAGATTTTTCATGAAGAGTGCTAATAAGGAGCTTTGTTTGATATAGGTAGGTAGTTTGTTCCAGAGTATGGGAAGTCTCTGGGTCAGGAATCTATCCTTCCAGCATGCTCTGTTTATTGTGGTGACAAGGTTTAGGTCCCTAGAGCATGTAGCTCAGAGGGACTGGGGTTTCTTTAAGTGGAGCATGTCTAACAGCTCTGGGTTTGACATAGCTTTGTATGTTAGGCAGAGATCGTCTCTAAGTAGGCGATATGTGACGGAGTAAAGCTGGAGTTTTCTGAGACGGTCTGCATAGAGCATCTGTTTGAGGCCAGTAATCCTCTCTGTGAGGTATTTCTGTGCCCTTTCCAGTTGTTGTAGATGTCTTGTCTGGTACATACCAAAAGGGGCTTTGTACTCTATAATGAGTCTAATGAGTGATGAGTAGAGGGGATCAGTGACCTCTTTTTCCTGGATGAGAAACCTTTTGTGATGAGGTGTACCATGTAGAAGGATTTCCTGACTACTGTGGCGATGTAATTATCAAAGGAGACTGCCCACCTGTGTCCCAAGGTCTCTTATCACACTTTCGGTGTTAAGTAGACTACCACATATGTGGTAACTCATGGGTACAGAGTTTTTATTTTACCAAAGGGGATGACAATGCACTTTTTGGCATTGAGCTTGAAGCCATGGCTTTGACACCAGGCATCTGTCTCAGTGAGGCCCTTTTGTAGGACATCTACATCATTAGGAGTTTCGATTATGGCCCCTGGTTTGCAGTCATCTGCGAACTTCATTAGCCAAAGACTTTCTGTGTTAGCCTGTACTTCAGAAAAGTAGATACCAAACAGGAGAGGACCCTGTGGTACTCCACTTGTCACTGGTCTGAAGTCAGATTTGGAGTCTGCTACTTTCAAAGTGTGGGTTCTGTCAGTGAGCCAGTTGGCAACCCATCTTGTGACATAGGGATTTATACTTAGTTTAGTGAGTTTATCTATAATTCCAGAATGGAGTATGGTGCCAAAAGCCTTTGGTGAGATCTAAATAGGCTGTATGAACCACTTTACCATCGTCTATGGCTTTGTTGACTGCTTCAAAGCAGTCTATCAGGGTTAGGAGACATGATCTGCCTTTTACAAACCCAAACTGGGTGGGGTCCAGAGTTTGGAGATTACCAATGTCTTTGTTTATAAGTTCTATGATGATACGTTCCATGGCCTCGCAGACCAGGATTGTTAGGATAATGGGGTGGTAGTTCCCGGGGTCCGTGGTGGCTCCCCCATTGTGAAGTGGGATAACAATCGCTGTGTGCCATTCAGTGGGCACAAAGCCTAAGGTGAGGCTATGACTGAACATGGTTCTTAGGTGGGATGCCAGTTTATTCTGTAGTTTGTAAAGAACGCAGCCTGAGATGTTGTCAGGTCCCACGGATGCTGTATTCTTGACTTTGGAGATTGTGGTTTTTACCTGTGCAGCTGTGATTACAGGAACTTTGCATTCTTCCAGTGTAGAGCTGGGCCCTTTAGGGGGTGAGAGAGGGGTAAAGTTAGCACTGAACCTATCTGCCAGGATGTTGGCAATATCAGTTAGTTCTGTATATTTAGTGCCATTGTGCTGTAACTCAGAGCAGATCTGAGTGTTGCCATTGAGATTCTTGACATAACTATAGAATGCTTTGTGGTTGTCTTTAGAATCAGTGGCAATTTTGTTTTCGTAACTAGCTTTGGAGGATTTTATGAGGGATCTCAGCTTCTTACTGAGGCTGACCAGAGAGTTCCTCCAATCATGGGATTTTACTCTTTTTTGCAACAGTTTCTTTCTTCTGTTGTAGAGTTTGATTATGGCAGGGGACCACCAGATTGGCTTCCTTTTTTTGGAGGATAGCATCTTGGTTCTGTTAGGGATAGCACGATCCATGCACTAGTGTAAGTGCTTATAAAGTGCATTTGTGTAGGATTCATCTGCATGGGTGTCATGAAGTTTGCCACTTCTGTCTTAAGAAGCCTGAAGTTGGCTTTGGAGAAATTTTTTACGGTGGTTTCCCTAATGGGGGGGAGGGGTGTGGATGTCTAGGCCTTATAATTTTCTTTAGTAGATGTGGCCAGTTTGGACTTGAAGTTTGCTTTGGAGGATTTCACTAGTGCTCTTATTTGCTTGTTCAGGCTATGGAGATATTGTTTCCAATTAGGCACTTGCTCCTTCTTGGTCCTGGACAGTAATTTGTTTTCCTTTTATTATAGAGTTTATTTATTGCAGATGTCCACCAGACAGATTTACTTTTCCTTGAGGAGGATGATTTTGTCCTGTCAGGTATTGCTGATTCCATGCAGCTATATAAATGCTCATATAGTGCTTTGGTGTAGGCTTGGACATATGTGCCAGTTCTTGTGGAGGGGAAGGGGACTGTGAAGCTGTTTATACCTTCCCTCAGGAGGTGGTAATCAGCTTGGAGAAGTTTTTTTTTTTGTTTGACCCTAGCTAGGGGAGGGTTGGGGGAGATGGTGACTTCGAAAGTGACCGCTTTGTGGTCAGATCTTACCAGGGAGGATGACACTGTAGGGATGATGCAGTGGTTACTCCTGTTGGATAATACCATCTCCAAGATATTATCACCTCTTGTGGGGATGTCCACCAGCTGGTCCAAGGTATTTGGATTGACAAAATCAAGGAATCCCTAGGCATTTGTGTTTTAGCATGAGTCTATGGTTGGATAGTTAAAGTCGCCCAGGATCAGGGTAAAGGGTCGAATCTTGATAGATTTGAAGAGGTCCAGATAAGTGGAGTGGGCATCTTGAGTCAAAGTTGGGGGCCTGTAGCTAGTATGATTTGAATAGGGGTCTTGTCAACAATAGGGGTATTGTCAACAGTTAACTGCACCTGGAGTGCCTCCTGTATGTCATACTATTTAACCAGTCTGGAGGTGTGTATATCTTTAATATATATTGCAACTTCACCTCCTTTTGCTTTGCTGCCCACGGTTTGGGGTCTGAATGCATGATAGTATGAGTGGCCTGGTATGGCTGGGGTGGTCTCCGCAGCTTTGAACAAGATTTCTGTGACTGCACAAATGTCAGCATCCTCCAGGGTTAAGAATGCTTGCAATGAGTGTAGTTTCATGTTTAGACTCCTAGCATTTAACAGCATGACCTTTAATTTTCATTTTGATGAAATTTTTATGTTGGTAGTTTTGACCTCAAGGCATTACTTAAAAAGGCACTATGGGGAAGACAAGAGCCTTTGCCAGAAGTCTAAAGCCTAAGGGAGACAGATGTAGGCCAACACTGGCAAAACATCATGGTCTGTCGATCATGTCTTCCCAGGCTGTCAGGTACCGGATCCCCTTGGAATGATACCAGAAACTAAGGCAATTGTTAAAATCAATCATTTCTGTTTATATTGAGTTATCATTCTGAGTGGCAGTAGAGTGCTGCTTAAGGCTAGAAATATACCTGCCTGGGACACATATTTAGCAAGCTCAATCATGCTTGTCTTTATATAGTCCAGGGAGGTACGTCTCAAGTCATTCACACCAACATGGACTATGACAGAGTCATAACAGTACCTGTTGTTGACAGACCTGAGTGCATGGGTGATATGGTGGATTCTGGCACCTGATAAACAAATAGCCATGACTTTCTCCTTATAAAGCCTGGTGAGGGGCACATCTGCGTGTCTCATAATGGAGTCTCCTATGACTAATTTGTTGTCTCAGTATGCCCACATCAACCAGACTGGCAGGAGAAACCATAGGAAATTGTCCATCCATATTTGTCTGAATCTGAGGGAGGGAGGCCAGAGAGAGCTAAGGGGGTAAAAGGTGGAAGGTCTAAGAGGAGTACTAGTAGGTGATCAGACAAGTGCTACTAAGGACATATTTGTAGCTGGAATACTTTGCAGTGGGTAAAAACAGTGCAGCTGTGGTGGATGATGTGCAAACAAGCCTAAACCAGCTCAAATATGGGATTTAAATACCACAAAAAATAGAAGATTCTAGTAACACAGAAATTTGCCAATCCTGGTAGTCCCTGCTTTTTTTACCAATCAGCTTGTACCAAACAAGATCCAGGTGGCCTTGCTACTCTCATTAGCAGTGGAGATAGGCCCCTACCAACACAAGATGCCTGCCATAAACACAAAAGGCAAACATAAGTTGGCTGACAGAAACACAGAAGGCAAAAACAAACAGCTCTGGATGCAGCAAACCTTGGATCCAGACTATGCTACTCAATTAAGGGTAAGAACACAGTAAAACTCATAAAAAATCACAGGTTAACAACTTACAGACAAAAACAAAACTCACAGTATGAAAAAATACAGTTAAACAGTAATGAAATGCAGTAAAATACAGTTAAACAGTAATGAATTGCAGTAAATAGTAATGAGATACAGTTAAACAGTAATGAAATGCAGTTAATCAGTAAATTGCTTTAAAACAGTGCAAATGTGATAAATTAACTCATAATCAATATGGTAAAAAACAGCTCAAATAAGGCAGCAATTCAGTAGAATACTGTCATCAATTTAATCAGGCTTCCAATAAGCAGTATTAAATGCGGCAATCCAAATACAGTTGAACACCTAAGCACAAGCAGCAAAATGAAGTACGAAGAGACACAATAGTTTTTTTTAAGTTGAAAGTGAGGAGACAGAAGATAATTCAAGGTTAAGAAGCTAAAGAGGTGGGCCTTCACAACTGATCTCACTGTACTCCGTAGAATAAGCTGATGCAATGGGACTGGGAGGAGTGTCCAATATCAAATTTATAGTAGAGGCAAGCAACTCAAAAGCCACCAAGATCAGAACAGAGGTCAGGATTCAGTTCACTAAGCATAATAAACAGTTGCACAGTTTAAAGCAATATGCAGCAAATATTGTTTTAGTTAATCAGAAGTGCAGAAAACAGTTGAAAATAAGCACTTATCTTTTGTAGTCTCACAGCAGGTTTTTGGAAAACAGCAGAGCAAGGGCAGAAGACCTAACTCACTGCAGCTTTGAGCAAACAAGCACAAACTGGTTTAAACACTGGCTATTTATGGCAAAAAAAGGAAACAGCCAAAGTTCAAATTATCCAATCAAAAACACCTTAAACAGAGCCATGTAGCAGTAACTCTAGCCAGATTAGACCAAACTGAAACTCCCTCCCATAAAGCAACAGCTAGGCCTCTCTAGACAAAATATTAACTGTACAACAAGCTCCAAAGGTCAGAAACAGTACTAGATTCAGCTCTGTGCTAGTGTTTTTCAAGTGCAGCACAAGTAAAATAAACAGAACAAGCAGAGAAACAAAAAGGAGACAAAGATCAGAACAGAGGTAAGGATTGAATTCACTAAGTCTAAAAACAGTTGCACAGTTTAAACACATATGCAGTAAATGTTGTTAAGAAGATGGCTGTAATATGCCCACAATGTTCCTGATGGCCACTGGAAGCTCAACTCTGCATGAATGGTCAATACCATGCATACCTTAGCATCTGAAGGGAATGGTATTCCACACAACCCGTGGTCATCTATATAAGGATAGCACATGTCTAGAAGCTCCAACATAATTTCTTAGTTCACAAAACAGTGTTTAACTATGCCCCTGTCGTGGTGGAAATGGTATGTTGAATCTGCCCATGATATACAAGACAATGAAGTGCACTGATAGGGACACTAGTAGCGGGAATATCTCCAAACATAATCAGTTCAACCTAATGCAGATGCTACTCCTAGAATCTTAGTGTGGTCTCTCTCCCTCTCTCCCTCTCTCTCTCTCTCGATGTCTCTCTCCTTCTCTCTCTGACTCTGTTAACTAATAAATGATGGGATACACATTTGCCACCAAATGTAACTTATCATACATTTTTTATACATTTCTGAATCAATTTGCCATGTGGTTTATTCTCACTTGCATTTGCATTTGGTCTCATTACCCTGTAGCTGCTCATTTCCATGTTATATGGTTATTTGCATGCAATACTAGACACAATTTTCCCAGACAACAAGACTATAGTACATGTCTCTGCCTCTCACTGCAATATTTCATGTTGTACAATACATCATTTGTTTCCAAATCCTGCCTGTGGTGTGTTGGACTGAAGTATCAGACAGCTGTGTTGAAGTTCATTTCATTGTACGCAGGTATCGACATAGGTAATCAGTGATACGGTATATCATTGTAGAATCAAAAATGAATGGACAGCAAATCACAACCGGTGCAGTACAAAATGCTGTACACCATCATCTATGAGTTCAGTGGCTCAGATCTGTATGAGACAGCAGAAAAAAAACATAAAACAGCCAGACTGACAACTCAAAATGTCTGTGAATGGAGGTCCCCAAAAATACCAGTTTCACCAATGTCAATTAGCTTGGTCAGTTATTCTAACAAACCATGTCTTCCATAAAAGTTAAGTATATTGTGAATTGCTACTGTGACAAATAATGTTTTTTTTTTTTTTTTTTTTTTTGCATTAAAGAAAGAAATAATAAAATATAAGGGAGAAAGTATGAGAAGACTACAACTACTGTTTCTCTAAGATTCAGTTCCTGTAAAGTGTCTATTACGTCCTAACAGTCCAGTACACCTTCCTTAAGAAATCAAGTTGGTACTTTCTATCTTAGGAAGAAATTATGTGTTGTTACTTATCAAAATGATTAAGGCAAATGTAAACGGAGTATCTGCACACTTAATTCAATATCATTTAAAATCAATGCAGTCCTCATAGCCAAGAGAAATTATCTATTTATTTTACAAATCAGGTAAATAAATGCAGAATCCAAATGATTTTGAACTGAGCTTCTTCAAATTAATCATTTCTTTAAATGAGCACGTGTCCTTTTAATAGCAGCTAGCATGGGATTGAATACTTCGACTGCATTGAAACACTGATATTTTTCAACATGGGTATTTTATATTTAAAATATAATATAATGTTATATACTAAATTAATGCTTTACACATTACTACAAAAATAAACATTCTGTCATGAACACCTGCCACTCTGAAATTATATAAAATAACAGCAATACTTAAATTGACCACAAGGTGTCCTCAGATTAACTGTAATGTACTGTGCTTGTAAGTTTTAGGCCAAATGCAACACTCAGCTGTGGGGGAATTTGGAAACAAATTTAAATCCCTAAACTGTTGTGTTTAATTAAATATTTTTACATATTGTTCATCTTCTGCTATCAGATTACTGATCATAAACTGCCTACTTAGTGTTTGTGAATGAGATTTCAAGAAATCCACCTCAAGAGCAAAAACTTAAGAATAAAGTTCTTGGAATTCATTTCAAGAAATCAAAACACACTAAAGTTATGTTATAAATGGTCTGATCAGAATTATTTGCATCATATATGAAGTTTTATCTCACCATGTGCATTACCCAGTTAAAAAAAGAAACTGTAGCAGCAGAAACAGTTTGTAATACACCTTGCAATGTGACACACTGTTCCTTAGTAAAGTGCACCTTTAATAAATCAACAGCTTTAAAGGCTGATAAGCAGCTTGCTTTGCAGCACTTGTTTTTAGTTGGTATGGCAGTACAAAGTATGCTATAAATTGCAAAACTGTTAGTAGGTTGCCTCTGCCAAGTGGTAATTGCCATACACATAGAAGACTGGAGTAACAGAGAAGTTTCATGTTATTAACTCCTTAACACCTATGTGATATGGAATGTCACACATACTTACTTCCCAAAGCATTTTCTGGAAAGTCAACTTAAAAAACGTAACACAAAGAATTATAAATATTCTGTGGACAATAAAAGCTATTAAAATGGTACAAACAGCAATGTTACAGTAAAGATTCTTCTTTGCATTGATAATAGTCTTTACTTTGACAGTCTTTACATCAATACTATAGTATATTATTATGCAGACAAGCCAAAAATTATATCTTTCTCAAAGGGTTTGCAAACAAATTGTCATTCGCAAACAAATTGTCATATATTGGAAACTGTTTTGTAAACTTACTTTTGTTAGCCAGACATAAGCTTTCATATGATAGCAAAAAGTTCCTTACTGTGTGTATGCTTGCTGAGATATTTACAGAAATATGAAGAATTATGTTTATTTGTATAATTAACAATATTATTAACCCTGAATATATCTCAAGATGTGCAACTTAGAGTGCAAATATCAATTACAAATTTCTTCAACATCATCTAAGGTTTCATCTGATGCCATTCAATATTTGTAAGTCATCAAGTTATGGAAATATTAAATGCATATGGAAATATTTCATAGTTCCATAATTGCTAGCAAATAGCTTCAGTATAGTGTGCTGTAATTGCGCATAAACAACATAGTTTTTCATTCTTCCACCAGGACGTTTTGTACCATACCCCTCAATAACATGTAGGTCTCTCAGTTATGAAAATATGAATGCAGATATGAAAATATGAATAATAAAGGGAAAATCAGAGGTGAATTTATCTACTGCAGGACATCTGGAATTAATAATATTAGTTGTTGTTGTTGTGTCCTTTGGCTTATCCCGGTTAGGGGTCACAACAGCGGAACTCCGGTCCGCTAATGTTTGGTAGTGCATTTTTACATGCCGTGTTACCAGCCCTGACGCACAACCTTCAACGAAGGCATGCTCATTCATGCATGTCTCCACACAGAAGACGCTCTAGCTGAGAATCGAATGGGACAACGTCTTGCTGTGAGGCGACAATGCTACCGCAGCACCACTACCCTTTCACTTTCTAATACTGCCTATAATTAATTGGTATGTCATTCAGTTAAAGAAGACAGACCCAAAAATGTCTGGACAACATTAGGAGCTATGGGTGTTAACTGGAATAATACAAAAAAGTTGTTATAGCTTAAATAACAAAATGTTCCACATTAAGATCACAGCTACAGTAGCCTAAGCTAAACAGGTTATATCCTGCCTGGGATATGACCTGCCTGCCAGCTTTGCAAACCTTAAGGGCACCTTCCATGCATCCCAGCTGCCTGGAACTTGAGCAGAGCAGGACAATTAGAGCCTGAAAGTCTTCAGTGCTTTTTTGCTGCCTAAGTGCACTCCCCCCATGGGCTTCATGATGGTCAGCTTCTGATCCTTCAAGACTGGACAAACAAGTTCCCTTCAGGGAAAAACCTTTCACTAAATTAATTTTTTTAGGAAAAACACTGTTTTTCTGTGGAAACGTATTTACCTTTTGATAGGAATTGTTTTATTATGGACTGTCATATGTGTAAAGAGATGTTTTTCTGATAAGAATATTTGTGTGAAAAAAAGGTATGTTTAAATGCTTTTTGACTGATTTTTCCTTCATTGCTATGTAGAATAATGCTGTTTGGGGCAGTACACCATGAATTTTGGGGACTGTCACTTATAATTCTTACCTCAACCTTAACTTTGATTGTCACTTGTTATTGACTCACACAAGCTCTGCTACCCACCTTACTGGTACTGTTTTCAGCTAAACCATGGAACACATATCAGTCTTTCCCCCAGCTGCAATACATATTTCTTGGGGGTCTTGGATCTGGCTGGCTCTGTCATGTCCCCACCTGTCAATGGGTGACTTTGATGTGGCTAAACTAAGTTCCACAGACTTATCACTGCCTTTCTGTCCCTTCGATATAACACCCTAAGTAGCTAAAGACCAAGAGTTAGACAAATCCTCTGCAGGTGTTTGTTAGCTGTGACTGGGAAAGGAAGGACCATTCTTGTCAGTCCCGGGAAAAGTAGTAAATGAAGGTTATGATTTAGCTGAGTTGTGACTTGTTTCCTGGTCATATCCCCTGGCATGGGCTAGTCTTCTTTAGGGAGTTTCCAAGGAAAACAAAACCAGTGAGGTATGTGCCTTCTCCTAAACTCTCTCTCTCTCTCTCTCTCTCTCTCCCTTTGAACAAAGAAGACTTACTGGGATTAATAAAGGGGTTGCTTCTAGCATTGAATGTTTTTATTTCTCTTTTTTTTTATTTACTATTAACAGGAAAAGTAAAAGTTTTCCCTCTTTTCTGTCAATATTTCTCTGTCAGATGACGATTCTGTTTTTTGAGGAAAGTGTTTCTTCAGTTTTCCCTCCAGTACAATTCCTTTCTGAAAGGTTTGTTTCAGTGGAAACAGACTGAAATCCCTATATCCCAGTAAATGTATTATGTTCTGTTATCACTGGTGTTCTACTTGTAGCTGATTCTCCCATGTTGTTTGCCTACAGCTTGCAGATTGTCTGACAGTCAACCCCCTAGTCTGTCTGTCAGCAATGTCACATTATACAAACACCTCAAACATGTAAGTTCTTGTTCTGTAATCTCAAATCAGAGCCTGCAATGATATCTTTATCTAATTCTTCTGCTGATAAACATATTCTGATTGCTATCTCCATTCCCACTGACAAGAAAAGGAAAGCTTTTTATCAGGTTTGAGAAGAAAGTTCAGGTCTAACGATGTAATTGTTCCACTGTACTCGGATTTCATCAGGCCAATCACTGAATATAATGCCCCTTTCAGTATGTACCTGTCCAAACATTTCTTACAACTGGAGTGACCATAATGCTTTCTCATTAAAAAAAGTAAAGGCCTAAATCACAAAAAACTATGCATGCTGTTTTAAAGCCCTGCCCCTCTTCTCAGCACTATACGGATTACTAAGAGTCAACCTCTGCCTTGCATATACAGCCTCAATGGAGCCTGCCATGTCAGACCTATTATACATTCGTAAGTTCGATGGTGGCATGAACACCTGCTTAAGGGATCTTAGTCTCCTTTGCAACATAAACAGAATACGTTGGAGGGACAGGTATGTATCACAGAGAGAATACCTCTTCTATGGAATTGCCTTCCACTCCACATAAAGCAAAGTACTTTGTTACTCTCTTCTAACATAATCCAGATGAATGGATGGGAAATTGTAAATTCACCTATGGTTTAGCATCCATATCCCTCAAGGATAGAGGCAACAAGTAAATGTCCCAAATTATCCCTGTTCTGCCTGCCTCTGGGCTATTTGTATGCAAAATATAAGGGCTAAACTACCATGGGAATGTAAGGCTAGGGTTTTAGGCTACTCACTGATCAATAGTTAAGTAAGCATCCATGAACCTCTAAACCTACATGTTGTCTTCTGTAACTTTAACTTTCAGAGTTCTGAACTGCCAGGCAGAATTTATTTTTTTGTTTGTTTAAGAACATGAAGTAGTTAACTGTTAACCTTCCTTGTTCTGATATTTCATTTGTTTTAAGTCACTTAATTGGGTCTGCTTCTCTCCCAGCCAATCACACTTTATTATTGCTGTGTACAGATATGTTTCTGCTGGTTCAGTTATGAGAAAATTTGCTTGGTTATGGCTACATTAACAGCAGTGGCTTGGCGGTTCAATTAAATAATGGAGGGGACTCCTAGAGCCCAGGACAGTCTAAAAAGTCTGTATTGACTATTTGCCTTTTTACCCCCCTTCCCACCTTAGCAATCCTTCAAATTTCTCCTTAGTCTAAGCCTCCTTCTTCCACAGTGGCATCAGATTGTCTCAGACAAGGGGTTATGAATGTTTTCATCAGGGTACAGATGGCAATGAGAATCCCTCCTTACTTTTCAAAAGATTTGTCTTCATCCTGCTAACCAGCCATCCCTGTTTTTTTTTTCCATTTTCAGAGATAATGGTGACTCGGGGTGATAGAACTTTTTTAATTCAAGGATTTTTTCTGTGCTAAAGAAAGAGGTAACTTGGAGTCTAGTCCTGTACTTCATTTCACTATATTTTTGTATAGGTCCCAAAATTCAAAATATTAACCTTCAAATCATGTTCCTCTTATTCCCTCAGGCAGTTTTATGGTGACATAGGACCTAAGCAATGCTTATCATCACAGTCCAATTTGCAAGGAACATTTTTGTTTTTAATTTTCTGTGTCTGGCTCACTTTATCAGTTCTATGTCATACCCATGGCCTGTCTACTGTGCCAATGATATTTACAATGTGCCTGGCTCCAATGGTTTCTCACTGTAGGCTTCAAGGCCTTCACATCTTTCCTTATTTGGTTGATTGCCATATATTGCTAGACATGTTTTTCCAGTTGTCAGGATTCCCAGACATGGCTCATGAAATTCCTGCTCAGTCTGGGATTTCAGTAGAGCTTGCAGAAATAATCTCTCATCCCTTCCTACTCACCTGTTTTTCTTGGGATGTCTTATAGGCTTATCCCAAGGAAGGGCTTTTCTTTCTTAAACTAGGTACAATATTTATTTATTTATTTAATATTTGTTAACTGGGAAAGTCCAACTAGGACAGAGCCTATTTTCAGCAGAGGCCCAGGGAGAAATTCTCCAGGTACATGTCTTTGGAATGTGGGAGGAAACTGGAGTACTTGGAGGACACCCACGTAAATACAGGGAGGACATACAGACTCTGCACAGAAGGCATCCCAGTCCAGAAGCAAATCAGAGAACCTCTGGCTGTGACATGACAAGATTAACCACTGCACCAGAGTGCCATCTGATAGTATTAGAAGACATTACTGGACTTCTCCAGCCAATCTCAGGCTTCTGGCAAAAAGCTTCTGAGGAATCTCTGGACTCCCCTAGCCAGAATTTACATGAGAAGAATTTAGTGCTGCCTAAAATCAGTGAAAGTGCAAGGTCAGTGGAGTTCCTAGGCTAGACTAAGGCCATAAGTTTTGTCGAAATGATGGCAGCAATCTATGCTTTGAAAATCTTAAATAATCTCTGGTGTCCATAAACTCTGCAGATTATCATAGATACATAAACAATCAAGAGGATACCTGCTTCTGCTCCCTTTACAGCCTTGCTATGATTACCTGGGAGGTAGCAACTCAACTCAGTTTGACTCTGCAGGCTTCATACATCCTGTCAGAGCATAACATTGTAGCAGATGAGCTGAGGAGGACTAGGACAGACTCTCACCAATGGAAATTTAATTTGACGCTCTTCCACAAATTAATTTGATTGTGGAGAACACTTCTAATAGATCTGTTTGCCTCCTTTTAAACAAACAGCTAAAATATTCTGTTCTGGGATTCTTTGCAAACAGGCCTGGGAAACAGACATTTTCATTCCCTTTAAAGGGAACGTTCCTGGATGCTTTACACCCTTTTCATGTATTTAAAGGGTCCTTCTAAAGATTCTCAGGGATTCTCCAAAGATGGTTCTGGTGACTCCCTTTTGGCCAGTGCTACAGTAGTTCTCCCATTTTTTTCTGAATCTGACCTAGGGCAATTACCACAAGCTTGTCCACAAACTGGACTTTCTTACACAAGACTGGACAGAATAAAGTTTTTTATACCTTTAAGGAACCTATTTTTTGTTTCTTATTTTGAAGGTATGCAGTAGGTTCCAAGGCTGCAAAATAATCTGCTACTAGAAAATCATAGTGTAAATGGGAAATGATTTTCTAGTTGGTGCCACTCCAAGAACGAGAACTTTTTAATGCCCAGTACTTTCTGGTTCTTGTTTTTGTGTGTGTGTGTGTGTGTGTGTGTGTGTGTGTGTGTGTGTGTGTGTGTGTGTGTGTGTTTGTGTGTGTGAGTTGTTATCCTCTGGCCTCTATTATTTCTCCATCTGAGTACATTTTGTGGCCATTTCTGCTTATCTGCCCTTACATTCCGTTTTTCTTCCTGTCCATAAGGCAAGCAGTTTGTGAAATTATTTTTTCACATCTCTCCACAGTGTAAATAGACGGCTCCTCTTTAGGATGTTTCTGGTCTCCAGGGAGTCCTGGACATTTGAAAACTTGACATTCTTCCATTTGAAGCAGCTCATTTGGAAGTTTTGAAGTTCTTAACAAAATTGTACTTATTTATGCTTTGGCATCTACAACATGAGTATCTAAGTTGTAAACTCTTAAGATGAGAGTCAACTCTAACCCATTTTCCAAAAGTACAGGGTTTCTTTAAGAACTAGTCTTTCTTTTGTGCCTAGTAGCTTCACTTTAAGCTAGACTTTTAACATTTCCGTATTTTTCCAGAACCTAAAAGAAGGAAGAAAGGAATCTTCTTACTCTGGAAGCCAACAGGCAACTCGGGTACTACTGGGACTGAACTCCATCCTTCAGCAATGCTGGTCAGCTGCTTTTCTCTGACTAACGTAGGAGGAAAAGACAGCCAGTGTCAAAGCAGGCAGTTTTCAAATGATTGCCTTCTGCTTTTTTGTTCTGCTATGTTCATCATATCAAGCCATTTCTAGGCAGGGTTAGGATCCACTCTACAAGGGCTTTGGCTTTACCTCTGTTTTTTTGAAAAGCGGTGGACTCTACAAGTTTTCTAGAAGTAGCAACTTATTTTTTTGCACATACATTCACAAATCATTATGAACTGAATATCATGCCAAGTCCAGAAAAGGCTTTTCTAGGGCTATCCTCCAGAAGATCTTGGATACTAAAAGTCCTTCTTCCTCCCTGTATGTTTATAAACTATTGTAATCTATCCATTTAGCTTAGGCTATTGCCACAGTGATCTTAATGAGGAACATAATACAGTTGTGTAAATGAACTTACTACAGCAGTAGACATTCCATCTGATCACTGTTGCAGTATCCAACCCCCAACTCGCTCCAGCCCCCCCCCTTTTGTACATTGAGCCAGGATATGAATGTACACACCTTCATGTATATAGCTACATGGGGAGTTCTTTCCTAACATTTGTTCCTTTCAGGGCTGTAGCCTCCCTTCTTGGGACATGAAAGCTATGAAGATTTTCACACTCTAACTTCTTTTAATATGGAGGTCTTCTTGAGCTCCAGGCAGTTATGGCACTTTGTAAAGTGGATGGCTGGTCATATCTTGGACAGGATATAACCCATTTAGGTTAGACTGTTGTAATGGTGCTCATTAGAACATGTACTGTTATGGTAAGTTCACTTACACAACTCTACTTTCCTTGATGCTACAATAATTATTTCCTGTAGCCCACAAACTAGATACTCCATATATTTCATATATCAACCTTATCTGTTTTTTTATGGTACTGTTTCCCACTGTCTGCTAAGCCTAATAAATCCACACTAATGATTGACTCTCTTACTGTAAATGACTACTGTGCTCTTCCAAGGACTTTTGCCCTAAAGGCTGAGATTGTGCTATTAAGGGGATTGCCCTTTCCCCAAGATAATGTGATTTTGGAGTTTGTGTATACAAATAGCAGGGGATATGGAGCTGTATGGGCGTGGGGGTGGAGCTTTTTTGTGGAATTTGAGTGATTCCTAACTTTTGTGATTACTGTTTCCTGAAGTGATGATAAAGCCATAGAATTTCTGCTAAGAAGCTTTTCCCACCAACTTCAATGTAATTGCCTAAGCTTTAACTGAATAGAGATGTAAGTACTTAGGCAGATTTTTATGAATTGTTTGAATCATGAGTGGTCTTCAGAGGTTATGGTAAGTATGCTCCTACAAAGAGTTTTCTCAGGTAAGAGATACTGGGCTCAGATAAAGATGGTACCACGCCTTGCAGCAAGAAGAAAGGTGTGAATGCCTCACGACTGGCTGGCTGTTAGGGAAGATGCTGGCTCCTATAACTAAGTTAGCAGCACTTCGTAGCAGATCTACTTCTCCACATTACTAATCAGGTAATGACTATGAGAACAGAAGCAGGTTTTTAAATAACGGAGAGATACAGAAGTAATTGGACAGTAACTCTTCTCAGTAGAAATCTTCATTCATTAAAGACCCATAAGGGATCTTTTGCAAATGAGACTTTGCAACAGGATTTTGATTAAAACTCATAGTTCCAAAACCTGTGCATAGCTTATCTAAAGTTACAGTATCATTTGTACAAATACGTTTCTGCTATTTCCAAGTGATATTGAATGGTACTATATTTCTGAACAGAATATGATGGTATATGTAGCAGAGCAATAAGCTTTACTGCAGCTTTTTTCTGGGCCTGTGCGACTTCTCTGTGGTTCTCTTTATGTTCTTGTGTTTGTATTTTTTCTCGCAGCCAAATTACATGCAGTAGTTGAGCCAACAATCTTCCAAATTATCCATACGTGTGCATGCTGTTTGCACGTGTGTGTGTGCGTGTGTGTGTGTGTGTGTGTGTGTGTGTGTGTGTGTATATATATATATATATATATATATATATATATATATATATACAATCTGCAATAGACTGATGTCCTAGCCAAGATTAGTTTCTCTGCCTAGAACCATTGATTCAGACTTAATCTTTTCCATGACTCCGGATCAGATATAGTAGATGCTAGATAAAGAATGAGTTATACTACAGTGTTGTGATTGCTTTGCGCAAAAGGGAGCAGTAGTCTGGGTGCAAGGTGTTAGGGGGAGCAACAGTCGGATGTTGATAGAGCAGTAGTGAAGTAATGGCATTCATTTCATGTTGCATTTGTGACCAAGGCTAAATTCCCTTCAGTGCTTCATGTGTGGCATTTAGCTGTAGCAAACCACTTCAAACAATTAGCTATGAATGTAACAATGTCAGTTTATTAAGTTTACATTTGTAGCAAGTGGTTTGCTAAAGTTTTCATGTGAGAGAAGCTTTTTTTCTGGAAATCTGAGAGGACTTTTGTGTTTTGGTCCTCAGTTCATGGAGGATCTTTTTTTTTTTTTTTTTTTTTTTTTTTTTAGAGTTGAGGGAGCACCCCAATGAGGAACTCCCTAGTTACCAACTAGAAATGTAAATTTTTTTTCATTAGATTTTGCAGAAATATATATGCTACATAAGTTATTAAAAATTAAAATCACAACTCAACTTATGAAGGAGAAAGTTAAGCATTTTAGAATACTGTTGGAAGAAGCTATTCATATTTTTAATACACAATCTATTTCAGAATATGACTGCTATGAAACAATAGTGAGATAGATTAGACTGGCAGGTCATCATAAAGGCTATTTTTTCTGTAAATAATGTTATATAACCTACAGTATAACAACATACAAAACTGCATAAGGATACAGATCACATTTAGATGAAGAAACATTGTTTTGAAAAGTAAACATGCATTACCCAGTACTGCTTATTTTATGTGCACTTTCACTGAAAGCCACAGTGTCCAAATATGTACAGACATACACATTACAGCAAATAGAATGATGACATATTTTGCATCAAAAACCTTGTGTATTATTTGACAGTCAGTAAGAC
This sequence comes from Protopterus annectens, assembly GCF_019279795.1. Taxonomy (NCBI): domain Eukaryota; kingdom Metazoa; phylum Chordata; order Ceratodontiformes; family Protopteridae; genus Protopterus; species Protopterus annectens. The sequence continues at coordinate 1,354,727,482 of NC_056731.1, forward strand.
TTGCCTATGCAGAAATGCTCAAAAGTCGATAGCTGAAATTTACACATTTAATTATATGTGTTTACGGATCTCATTCACGGTTCATACACCTTTGCCTGACAGCCATGTATAAGCTCTAGTTAACCATTCTGATCTGGGTGGAGACCAGAATTGTATACAGCACTCCACAAGCACCCTGCTTCCATTTATTTCAATATTTTTGTAGCTCAGCAACTAAGAAACTATGAGATGAACTGTCCAAACTTCTAGAACTAAGTCTTCAGGAGCATATGGTATAGGAACTATGAGTTTTCATAGAAGTTTTAAGAATGTGGGTTTGATGGGATTCTCAAAGAGTAATATGGGATACAGGGGATAACACAACCAGTAATCAAGACAATCAAAGGGATATTCACTGAAATGTCTTTTCAACCATAAAGGCACTTAATTTAACACCATTTACAAATGTAACAATTAATTATTCCTTATTCAGTTATCTGAGAAAAGGCCTAGATTAGTCCAACAACTTAAAGATGTCACAGCTTTTCCAATTTTTCACTGTCTAGTGGCAATTTTGCACATAACAAAAGTCTATTTTAGGGTTTTTTATACTTTTTTGTCATAGTCAGTATTGTCCATACCAGATAATATTTGGAGTGAGGAATACCTTGTGGAATTCAAGAGCCAATAATAACCAATTCTGAATTAGTTACATTATTAAGTCAAATGACTTGTAACAAAACTAATAACTGATTCTAAACTGTTCATTTTATTAAGTCAAATGACCTGTAATAAAACACTGTATATATGTGTCCCTTAGAATACTAGTTGTGGACAGTTTAATGTGGTATGTTCCAATGTGCTTCTACAGTGAGATATGCATTACCAGCACAAACCAGATGTCTCAGCATTGATGTAGCAGTACCTGTCAGGTGACAGATAAGGACTGTACAACATTTTCTAGGCAAACAGTCACTGTTATGTTGAAGAAACTGTTTACTGAGATTTCTATGTAGTTGTAATATGCTGTTTTGCTTCTCATGTGAAAAACCCTATCTATTTCATTTATCTTAATTCTTTGAATAACAAAGAAAAATACCTTGATGATTTTAGAAATTAAACCGCTTGTATTTCACTAATGCATAAATAAATTATGTAGTAAAGGTTTTATTTTGATACAGAACATATTTTATTAAATTGGAAAAGTTCATCATGTCAAAGGGGTGAACATCAAGCTAATCGTTTTGTGACAACTGATATTTGCACAGTAGCTGAGCTATACTCATGACTATGCCATCAGATACTTTGACCTCATGTTAAGCTCATTGATAAACCACTGATCTATTAGATTATGACAGTTACCTTTCAAAAAATACAAATACTTGAATGAGAAACATATAAATCAGCAGTTTATAACAAAGCTCACGCTAGTTTCCTAAAATATAATAGTGCTAAATTTATGTATAAGATAAAGTATGCATGAATAGGTGATTCTATAAGGGCTGTGCCAACATTATACTCATTTTAAAAGTACCATTCCCTTTATCAACAAACCCTGACTTATTCCATAAAAGATGTATAACAAAACTATGAAGGGTCTTCCAATCTGTTATACTGGATTCATCTAAACAATACACATAGCTCTATCTATTGCTGCTCTAGAATATAAGGGAAAGTCTAGAACCCCCAACTACCCATTTCCAATGTCATATATGAACCACCTGTTTTCCCTGCATGTCTGAGGTGTCAGACTTAGTACAGACTTAAGTAGATACCATTAAGAGGTATGGAGTTCAGAAATTCATTCATTTATTCAGTTCAGGAACTGCCAAGAAGGAAATAGTAACACAAAGTCTACTATGTTAAAACTCTATCACAATTGGCAGGCAATAGTACTTAGTTTAAGCAGTGGATTACAAGTGGAATCAGTGGGAGATCTGGTAGTAGACCTCCTTGGTTAGCCCTAGACTGATGCCTCAGTGAACGGAGTAGCAATTTTGCAATACCTGTCCGCTATGCTGCTTCATGAAATCAGAGCATCGTTACAAGAGTTTGAGATGTGCTCACTACTAAGCCATGGTGTACCCAACTAGTAGGGTACCATATAGATTTTAAGATCTCACCAATATGCATGCCATCAGGCCACTAACTGAACCCTTGAACTAACATTCAGTTCATTTATTATATAGTACCTTTGTTAATTGTTGCCTACAAATTCCTGTCAGCATGGTGATTCATTATCAGTACTCTTGCATAAACTCTCATTCTTAGGGCTGACCAAATATTCACTTTGATGGTTCCATAACTATCTGTCAAACAGAGCACAAGCAGTGTAATGGAAAAAATGAGTTCTCCACCTTCTTGCAAGTATCAGTTGTTGTCCAACAAGGAGCTATATTAGGCCCCATTCTTTTCAACATATTCATCAATAACCTCTACACTGCTACAAAAAATGCTATCCTAGTTCAATATGCTGATGATCCAACCCTAATCTGCTCTACCAAATCTCTGTCTGAAATCCAAAACCTTACATGGCACTCCGTCTTATTGATTGAAACATGGCTATACATCTATACATCTCTTCCTGCTACAGGGTACCATCTAAAGTATGTGCTGCTGCCCACAGCTCCATTCATAGGTGAGTTTGAGATGGAAACACTCAACATGCTTTTTGGAGGTGGGAGAAACCCCACAGAGACACAGGGAGAACATGCAAACTCCAAACAAGCATTGGTCAGAGGCTGATATCAAACCTTGTAACCTGTGCATGGGAGGCAACGACTTTAACCATTATGCCAACTGTCTCCCTTGATACAACAAGTAAACCACACAAAATTCTTGGGTGTCATCATAGATGACCAGTTGAAATCCAACCACCATGTATCATACTAGGTTTTAAAGCAAATCATCAAAAACTAGGTATATTATACAGAGCAAAAACTGCCAAAGCCAAAAATTGTATAACCTCTATGTCTTTACTGCCATCTCTCCTCTATGCTTCCCCAGTCTTCACTAACCTTCAAGTCTCATAACTCTCCACATGAGGAATGTTATAATAAAATGGCCAAATCTGCAGTAAACTGTAATAATAGAAAACATCACTGCCTAGCCCTCAGAGACTGGTTAGAACTGCCACACCACCTAGCTCCTTCTCAGTTAACTCCAATACACAGACTTCTCCATATGCCAGTTAATTACCCAGTCCTTAACATCTTAATACAAAACTACTCCCCCAGTAGAATTTTATGCACTAGGGGACAATCCCTAATCAGTATAACCAAATCATTTAATGCTGCAGAATTTCCATATTCAATAGTGTAGCTAAACTATGGAACCCAATCCCACTGCCACTGAAATGAATGCAGAATACAGACTCATTCAAAACACAACTAAAACTTCCCCTATAATCTCCAGGATATGTGTCACTGTTATCTCCTGCTTGTCATATCAACAAACCATTATCTTCATTCACAATCCTATGCCACAACAAATCTTCACCAATATCTGAATAGTTTAACCAGCATCTCCCAGTCATATATATAGTTTTGGGACACTGCTTTCATCCACCTCTATACTTCTAATATAAACCACGTGATAGCCATATATATAATTATCTAGAACCCTGCATCAGGTGCCACACTTGGCAAAAACAAAACAATTGAGAAGCAGGCCACCACTCATGCCATGATTATTGCCACACCACACTGATGCAATGATTATCTGTCAAAAAAACAACTTGCAGCCCACCACAAGCCCCTTGCATCTCCTTGCACACTGAAAACCAGAAGGCTGTGCGAAACAATAGCCCAAAGTAGGATAAAGTCCGCTCACCATCGCCCACTATCCCTGCCAGCAAGTCAGGCAGCAGTCATCAACACCCTAACTCCATCCCAAGTCCACCCCCCTTTTTTTTAAAGCATGGGCCTTGTCAAATGAAGCTTCCCCAGTTAGAAACAGACCCCCCCCCCACGAGTGACTTACTGACCACAGTCTGCCAGGGCCACAAATGAGGCCAAGCAATATAGGCAAATCAACATGAACCGATCACATGCAACTCAAACTTTTAAAGCATAAAGGGCACCACAATAAACAGAACATGCTGGAGGGATAGATTCCTGTCCCAGAGACTTCCCATACTCTGGAACAAACTATCTATCTATATCAAACAAAGTTCCTCATTAGCACTCTTCAAGAAAAATCTTGATGATTGGATGGGAGATAGGAAATTCATCCCAGGGATCACTTCTGTGGCTCTGCTCGACAGTGGCACAGGAAAATAATTTTCTTGGGTGGCGAAAGCCAGGGTATCTTTGGCTAGGCTTATATAGGCCCTAGGGCCAATAGCCTAGTACCTACCTATGAACCTATGAACCTCGTAAACACAATATTAATGTTTTCTGCCCTACTTAGTTGCTTCATTTACCTACATGTCTTTGAATTTCTGAACATTAATCACATGATCTATCTAGCTGTCAGACCCACTAATACACCTCAACAAATGCTCAATGTTCAACATCTGCTAATATATAAGTATTGTAAGTATGTTTTATATTGTAATAGTTACCTTTATTTCATGAGAATGGAATTTAATTAGCAAATGTATGCTTACTTGTTGATGTATATTACCGCATGTCTGTTTAAAAATGTTTGTAATGTGTTGGAGCTTTTCTTCCTGGGCTTTCACCGAAAGTTTTTTTTTTATTAAACCCAGTAGGACAAACATGGTATTAAAAGCAAAAATAATAAATAAAATTGTTGCACCAACTTGTGTCATAGGTGGAGGAACACTATCACAGCAAGGGTTTATTATATGGGGCAGAGGTAATACTTAAAGTGGCTATCATTAAAACAGCACAAGGGTATAAATGGTTAGAATCCTGAACACTGGAAGTTTTCATTAAGTAAATGGATGCAGTACACTCAATAATCTTTATTCATTTTGTATAGTAGTGGTGAAAATCAAGTACATTGTTACCTATCAAAACTGAGTTTGCATACCTCTCAGCAGCACAGATTTTTGCAGAATGTCTACATTTTTGACTCACATTGTTGTTCTTTCCATTGTAAAAGTTGTTAAAAGTTGTTTTCTGGCAAATCATTGAGGATTGTAGTCACTAAATAATGACAAGACATTTGAGTTTCAGACTTCATATCCTTAAATGCATGGCAATGCATAAACTTTTATTCTAACAGCTTTATGAGTTTATTAGAGCAATAATTAAAACCTGTCCCCAATATTGGGCCTTTGTCCCCTCATTATTTTTGACTTTCTCCAGATTTCTTGTGCTAAGAGGTTGAGAGGTATGTGAGTTCATAAGGTATCACTAAAGCCACCCGTGGCCTAAAATTGCACTAATAACAAACAAATATGACAATCATATTTTTATGGGGGACATTTATGCCCTCCCAGTCCATATAGGAGGAGATTCCATGCACCCCTATATTTTATAATCATAATTTCAAGATTCCATATTACTGCATTTTTGGGAAAAGTGAGAGCCACTGATGTCATACATTCAATTTGATATTGCCAGGATCAACAAATATGACTTATCACAGCAGACTGAGATCAGTGCTATGGCTGCCATTTGTAAATCAGACAGTCATCCACCACATGCACTCTAGTATTTTTACACTCCATTTTGTGTTTTCACCAGCATGTTGAACCAGCTCATTCTATATGACATCACCTGCATAAATTACAGAAGTAGATCATCACAAGGCAACCCCAAAAGGAAGATGGCTTCAATTAAATTCTGAAATATAAAATGAAATGGTTAAACTTTATTGTAAAATCTGCCTCAGCAAATATGAGAAATGGACAGTAAGTTAGTACAGTTCAGAACTTAATGTGTGACAGGATACTTCAGTCAGGATTTTACAGCCAGACGTGTTCCACTTCACTTCATGGTCCTTGACTAAAACTCACATTTGTACTTTCATAAACTATGACAGAAAACCCATGGAGAGCATAATAACCTATAAATCAATTTAAAATAAAGATAATGTAGCATTATGTATGGAAGAATTTAAAACAAAGACATTCTGTTAAAAGCAGCTGTGACTTTGGGAGTTCCTCATTCAAAGTACATTATAATCGAATCAGGGAGGTTTGCTGGTGAGATTTTACTGAATTATTATTATTCATTCAGAGTCTGTAGCAGTTATTCTGTTTCTGTGTCACAGTCTCTGTTCTTTACACATGGTTGGTTGGATGCATTGAAGGGGCTATTTTTTTTACAGTTCTCTTTCTTTTCATCTTGCTGTCTGATTAGAAATGCTGATTAATGGCTTGGATAATGCTTGGCCAGCATAGAATGAAAGTACTGCTGCATTGATTTCATTAGTTATGAGATATTCATTTATTATATTATTCTAGCTGTTAGCTAGGTATGACATGTTTCACCTTCCACTTTAGTGCTTACAATGGAAGAAAGATTATTGACTGTGTACAAACCACTGAACTCATCTCTGAAGCTTTTGTTTCTGCCACAGATTTGTTTAAGATGTCACTTTCCAAAAATATGACTGCTTTGTTGTAAATACAGAGCACATTTAAGATATCATGTTTACTTTTTTGTTTCTGAGATAGCAAAGTGCGGTTAACCAATCGAACAATCTAGCTAGAAACACAGTGTATTTATATACAGATACATAATTCTCACTTTAGTAAGAATGTAGTCATATAGAAATATATATATTTCTCACATTAGTAAAAAATGCAATGTAATCATATACAGAGGCATATTTATTACATTTCCTTGTATGTGTTTAAGTGTTTGGTGTATAAGATGGATGTAAGGATGTGGCAGAAAGACAACAGTCATGAGACAGTAGCAAAATGGATAGGCTGGGATACGAGGAACAACAAGGTAGAGTGTGTAATGGAGGAATGTAGATGCAGTATAGTAAAAATAATTTGTGGAAGAAAATAAAGATTTTCCATTTTTTTTAAATGAGAGCAGATGGCATAGCAGAATAATAGAAACCAAGGCAAATAGTCAAAGAGACTGGGAAATAGAGTTGTCAGGAGTTAGAGATTTTTTTTGTCAGCACCATGCTTAGAGTTCTTTAAAATCATAGGTTAAGTAAAGTGATGGTTTTTGGCAGGCTGTATATGTAAGTGAAGATATCACGTGTAATGTGGTAGGTAATGAAGAATGTACTGAGGGATAAGAAAGGTGATGGAGAAGTAAGAATATTTGTTACCAGCAGTTAGTGTAGAAAGGGAAGGGCATGAGTGCTGTCAGACTCATACCCTTTACAGTTATTCTAATATTAATGCATGGAAAAATGTCTTAAATTAAGGGCAGATTAAGAAGTAGGATGGGCAAACAGGGAATGATCGTAATGTATGACTTAAATGTCCTGCAAACAGACTGAAGTGCTGATGGTTAGAAAGGAAACTGAAGCAGTAAAAATGAGAGGCTTTTATTTAGCGGCTGAGTGAGCAACCTAGGAAGGGCAAAGTACTGGATATAGTCCTGAGTACATGGGTGGAGGTAAGAGAAGTGGAGTTGAGGGTTTTAATTAGAAATTGTAATCATTATAAAGTATGGTGCACTGTTGGGACAAGGGCTATTAGAATGGAAACTAAAACTTTGGTCTGAAATCACAGAACAGCTTATATAAAATAAGGAAATTTGTTGAGCAGAACTACACAGATTCATGGTGGTGACAGGGGCAATTTAAAATTATCTGACCATCAAAATGCAGTTTACAAAATATGGAATAAAGGCTTGGTAGAAAAGTGAGGGAATGAGCAGAAACAGTCCTATGTGGATAAAGGTGAGGCTGAGAAGTGTGCTGAAAAAGAAAATATGAAAAATACGAGGAATGGAAACATGGAATAATTTAGGGTAAAATATGAGGAAGTGAGGAAGAAGGTAGATAGGGACATACAGTATGATTAGGGGAAGCTAAAAGGAGAGCTGTTGATGGCATAATAGAGGGTAAAAAAGGTATATGTGCAAAGGAGAGAAGAGAAACATGGGATGGGAAATAAGAAAGCTGATAAAGGAGGGCAAGAATTAAAAACAACATTAGGAACAAGAAGAAATTATTAATAAATGAGTCCTACAGTGGTAATTTCAAGGGATAAGGGGAGGGGCTTCTTGTACAGAAGGGGGTTCATCGATGATAATGAAAGCTGGACTGTCAAATAGTTGGAGTGGGAAGGCTGAAGAGAAACTGACAGTTTTAACAGTATACAAGGAATGTGGCCTGGTGGCCCTCAATCCACAATCCATTGGTGACAGAGATATTGCTGGGTTCTTTTATGAAGCTGTTTATCTCATCACTAACTGAGGGTGTTCTACAGGGTGGTGGGAGAAGAGCAACTGCATTGCTATTATGTAAATGAGAAAAGGCAAACTGCAGGTTGCGCTGTTTAATCTCTGTAGTTGGAAAGGCTATAGAAAAGATCCTGAGTGAAAGACTTGACAAAACACAAACCAGGAAGACCACAGGAAGACTGACCAAACCCAAGAAATCACAATCCTGCTGCAATAAAATGATGTGGAGACTTGCTGAGACTGGTAGAAAAAACACTTTATACAGACTAAACAGTTAAGTGCTTTCATCCTATTTTTTAAATGACTTCATCAGAACTAACTTTATCACAGACAAAAAATTCTGTAAATAACAAAAATAAAACAGTCATGTGATAAAACAGCACCAATGAATGGCATTAAACTAAATGGGATCAATTAGCCACTTAAAAACTTTAGCTTAAGAAGTGAACTAATTGAAACAGCCTCATTAAACCCAGTAAAGGTTGTTGCATCTAATTTAAGTTGCCATTCTAACTTTCTTTTGAACAAATGTGCATCTGTAAAAAAACAAACTTCGTCGTCTTTTAAAACCTGATTACCAACTAAAAATGTAAGCTAACCCAATGTAAAAACTGCCACATGTTGACCAAAAATGTTGTAGAATTTAGTGCAATACTTTGTATCTCTAAGAACTGCAACTACAAACATTTGGGGTAGCATTCTGCAGTGAATACTGCTAATGACTATGTAATCCCACTGACAAAAATATACAAAAGTGATGAAAAAAAAAATCTAAATAAAGCTTAAGAAAATTACCTTAAAATCCTAGAACGTCAAACCTCAGCAGAACACATGTGCAGTCTCCATTCTATGGTGCTGCATTGAGATCAAACATGCAAAACATTGGGGTTTAAGTGACATAGGTGTATTTCCCCAACATGGGGTATTGGGAGCATGCTCCTCCCCTACTGTAAAAAAAAAAAAAAAAAAAAAACTTATGCCTGAAATTTACTCAAAGTTGTTTTGGTCTTTTTTGTCAATCTGCCAGCACTTGGTGTAAGAGATGACAAAAGAGTGACATAATTCCAGGCAGTTGTATCTGCAAGAGCAAGACAGCCACTGCTGTGAGAAAGAAAGGGTCCTCTGGAATGCAAATGATTATCAGAAAAAATGATTATCAGAGTGCACCAAAACAGTTTAAATAATTATTTTCAGTAAATAGAACAGTAAATTTCTTAATATAATGTTTCAAAATTGACTAAGACTTTACCCAGACAAACATTTTATTATCCTTAACATACAATAAATATAAAAAAATACACTTATTTCTTGGCATTAAAAAAATCCTCACTGATGTTATTACAGTGGAGGCCTACAACAGTGTAAAACTGGCAATTCCTTGAACTGTAAAGTTAAATTCAGTTTAACACAGCAGCCATTTTAATTAACTAAAACAAGAATGTTCAGCGTATTTAATATTTTTTTTATGTTAACCCAACATTTAACCACCAAGTGGCTATGCTTAAGCTACAGTGGGTCCTCTTCATTCAGGAAAAGAGGAAGCAGCAGTTTGTAGCCAGTACCGAATTACAAACTTATATTTATTAATATCTCCATGCCCAAACTAAGTACTTCTGCTCCAGAATCATTTAGCAATAAAATGATTATGTGTGAATCCAAAAACAAATAACCTTCACTTCTTGGGCCTCTGAAAACTCTATTCATCGAAATCTCATAAACAAAAGTTAAGTATAACTTCAATGGATTTATTTCGGAAATGCAGAAGAGTAAGAAAATGGCAAGAATAATTTATGCTCTGTGCTGGAAAGAGCACCAAAAGACATTTAATAAAAGCACTTTATCAGCGGTAGCGTTGTTGCCTCACAGCAAGAGGTTCTCCAGTTCGATTCTCGGCTGGAGTGCGAGGAGTGCCTTCTGTGTGGAGTCTGCATGTCCTTCCCGCAGTTGAGTGGGCGTTCGAAAGACATGCGTAAATGGTCGTGCCTTCGTTGAAGGTTGAACGTCGAGCTGACACCTCGGCATTCGTGAAAATCTACTGCCAATCATTAGCAGACTGGAGTTCCACTGTGGCGACCCCTAACCAGGAAAAGCCGAAAGACAAACAACAACAACTTTATTTAAATTAAATATGACAACAAAATTGTTAAAAACATGAGGGGAGCATATAACTACCAAATGATCAAAAGGAAAGCAGCACTTGAAATATGGCTGACACAGACCAAGATGGACAACTAGAGCATTGTTCCTTCTCTTTGGCCAATAAAATATATGCAACATTACAGAATATTAAGCAATTGCTAAAGTTATGGATTCTCTTGCTGAAAACAACATCAGTCAAAATGAATTGACTAAACATTTTAAAACGGCTACGCTGGATGAGTGGATACTTATCTTATTCAAGCAACAGTCTGTGGTAGCAAGCAACATATTGGCCTGCCACTATCTGGTGACAAAACAGCTAAGGCTGGGTCTTGTCACTTGAGAAGGATGTGAACTAACTGAAAAACGCTGTTAAGTCTTTGCAGGATAAGGGTTAGTGCTTATGAATACAGCATTAATGGGATCAGAGATAAATTCATTATCATTGTTTTAATTTGTCCAAATCGTTTTGGTTCTTTAATACCATGACAGGAATGGACTCCATTCCTAAGTCAAAGTTGATTAAAGTTCATGGAATTAGTATTGTTTCAGTGTTTGATGTTAGCCAAAACTGCTCTTTGTAGCAATGTGCCCAGAACTGACTCCTACAGTTTATATGGAGTTACGTGTATCCATTGCATTCTTTTATGAGACCCATTCACCTACTACTGTTGGAAATGAATGGGTATCCTTCTTCAACATTGCTCTCAGTTCTGCCTGAAAATCCTGATATTTTATGACTTTGTGTCCATCTGTATGCAAGACACTGTAATCAATGGGTGTAGCAATTTCAATGATCAATATTACTTTTGCCTTCTTTTCATGGATTACTATATCTGTTTTTTTGCATCTATTTTTTAAACTGCTGGTAATAGGTGATCCCATGTGATATAAACTTCATCATTTTCTGTACTGCTTTGTGGCTCATGTTTCCAATGCTTCTCAGCTGCTTCAGTATTATAATGCTTGCACAATCTACAATGCAACAGTCTTGCCACATTATTGTGTCTTTCAGTATACAGGCCTACTACAATTAGTGCATCACATCCAGCAACAAGATGTGAAACTATTTCCAATTGTGTTTTATAAAACCTGCATTTGTCTGTTTCTCCAACATGTTCAATGGACTTTGTAAACCAATGTGTACTTCCACTACCCTGGTGTGCTAATACTAACCTTTTGTCTTTTGGTTTAAATTCACCTCTCCTTTACCATTCCTGCATCAGATCCTGACTGACACGAGGTTGTTCCAAGAGTTTCTGGTACTTGCAACTATATTTATGGATTTTCCACATTTCTTGTCTTCTTATCTGATCCTTCACCTTATATTCTTACTTTTGTTATTTTCTTGGCACATTCAGTTGCTGTCTGATTTTTGTCTAATTCTGGTTTGATTTCCATTCTTGCTTGACTTTTGCTAAATTAAGCAGGGAAGTGTTCTCCTCATGTTTTAAAACTTTCACTATGTTTGGATCTTGTGAGGTCAGCAGATATGTATGCAATCCTATGATTGCAGATCTATACATGTAATCAATTTTGAGGAGGCCCATACCTCGTTCAGAATGGGGAATGTATAATCTTGGTATACACTGATGTTTATAAATCATTTGATAAGCATGAAGCATTTTTTCTTGTTTTCCTGTCCATCTAATCCAATACCTGTTGGGGCCAGTCAGTCACCCCAAAACTGTAAGTTAGGGCAGGAAGAGCAAATTAGTTTATAGCTTGGACTTTGCTCCTAGATGTCAAGGCTGTTTTTGGTATTAATTTTATATTCTGTATTAATTTTTATATTTATACATTCTTTACTGCTCAAGCTCCTTTATATCACATTCTTAACCCAGACTGATATTCTCTTGGTGCTACAGCTTTCCTGCTTTAAAGGATGCTTTTGCACATTTGCCAAGAACAAATGATTCTTACATCATCTGAGAAAGTTTTGACCACTTGCTGCTCTCATTTCCTCATCTGATGAACTATACAGTTTGAATCAACCACAAAAAGAAGATGAGAAGTCTTTACACTTTGTTGTTTTCTGGGAGCCAAATTGTTATCATGACCTAATCTGTAAGTAGACAGCTTAATAGGTTAAGGGCATAACCAAAAAGCAGCAGTGACAAAGAATCACCCTGGTATATCCCCTTTTGAATTTTTATCCCTAGGATAATAATTTGCCCTATATCATGGCCTAGCTGCAAAGTGGTTTGCCACTGTTTCATAGTAACTGTAATTTAATTGGATAATGTAGAGTGTAACTTATACATCTGTAAGCACTCCTTTATCCATGAATGTTGGATGCTGTAAAATGCTTTTCTGTAATCTATCCATGCCATACTTACATTCTTCCCCTTTTTACAATTCTTCATTATGACTTTAACAATAAATGATCATTTCTTCCATATGACTTTCTTTTGTTACTCTTTTATTTTATTGCCATGATTGATTTTTCTTCTAAATAATTATAAACACTGTCAGCACCAGTTCCATTGTATAATTTAGGCATCATTAGAAGGAAAGTTATTGGTCTATAGATTTTAGGATAGCTTGTAGGTTCACTCTTAAGGAGGAGTATAGTTTTTCCTGTAATTAACCAAATTGTGTCTGTTTGGGGTATGCATATAAATAGTTCTTACTCAGGGTTAAATCTTTATGTAAAAATGATAATACTTTAAGCCAGAAGTTAGGTACTGCATGTGAGCCTGATACTTGGGAGCTTTTCTTAATTTTGCTTCAATGTCTCAGGCCGTTACTTCATCCCATTTCATAGCCTGTACATTTACACTTTGCATTGTTTCTTTTGCATCTTCTATCCATTTAGCATCTTTATTATGTTCCACAGGATTTTCATAGGTATTTCTCCAAAATGTCTCTATTTCTTCTTTTTTTTGTGATGTTTCTGTTCCTTTCATCTTGATTCCCAATTATCTATAAAACTTTTTTTGGTCATCAACAAATTGTTTATTTTGCACTTTTCCTTTATATTTATCTGCATTTCTTCTAGGTTTTTCTGCTTGCGCTGATATCTTTAGTTTATTATTTGCAATGGTGTACAATTGACCCTGGTCTGTTCTAATACTGCACATCACTTTTATCATGTCTATCTTTCTAAGTATTGTTGTTGATCTGTCTCCTCTTTTATACTCTTCTAACAGTGACACTTCTTGTCTTAATTGCTTAATAATTTTCTGTATTCAATATTTTCATGATTGCGTTTCATTTTCACCTTCGTTTCCCTTACTGCCCTGTTGGTAAGACTTTATCTGTTATTAATTTAGCTGCACAGTAATGTATCCTATTAATTTCTGTTATATCACATGGATTTCTATGAACAGTCTTGATTACTGTGTTCATTTGTTTTATCAAACTTCTAACATTTTGGGTCTTATTTACTTTCTGTAATCTATTTCTTTCATTGATCTTAACATCTCTTCCTTGAGCTTTTTTTACTGGTTTCCTACTGAAAGCTCCAAAGTATCTTCATATGGCAACTGGTCAGATGCTTTCCACTCTGCTGGTTTCTCCTTAATTTGAGGATTCACTGTTCTATCATGCTGTGATGTTTCAAGAGTTAGATTTTCTACACTAAATACTTCACTTCACAGGTGATCCATAACTTCAGTGTCTATTTCTTTAACTTCTCCATTACTAATCATATTTTCTACTTCCCTCTTTGTTTTCTTATTTTTTGTATTGCAGAATTTCCCATATCCAGATGCCCTTGCCTGTATTTCTCTTCAAATATCTCTGGTACTTCTTTTTTATATTGATTAGTTTTGCTCGCTCTTTGCATAAATATTGTACCATATTAAATCTCTTTTTCTTTCCCATGTCCATATTTTTTCTTCAGATATGTCCACTCCTGATGTTTCTTCTTCCTTGGGGAACTCATTTTTCCATCATGCTGTGACATAACCGTTGTTAGACTTTCTACACCAAATCCTTCACTTAGCTGGTATTCCATAACTTCAGCTTCTATTTGATTAACTTCTACTTTGTTAATCTTCTGTTTTACGCTCCTCCTTTGTGATTTTATTTTTTTATATTGTGAAATGCTCCATATCTGGGTGTCTTTTCCTGTATTCCTCTTCAAATATCTTTGGAACTGCTTTTTTGCATTGATTATTTTGGCTTTCTCCTATGCATAAATATTGCAACATATCAGATCTCTCTTTCTTTCCCATGCCAATGTTTCTTTTTTTATACCTTTCCAGAAAGGGAGGTTTGATGACATGGAAAATTGATTGTGCAAGATTAGTGTATAAGTGATAGGTGTCCTTCCAGCAATAACAGATAAGAAATTATGAGATTTCTTTGAACATTTGTTGTCCAAAGTATTTGTATTGCCAAATTATTTGTACCCAGGTATCAACCATTCTAACAAAGAATCCTTAGTCCCCGAAATTCAGAAATCCTTTTATACAATTCCACTTCACAAAGGAGGTAACTCAACTGACCCTTCCCATTTCTGAACTCAATGATTAACTAAAAAACAAACTAAAAAAATGAAAAATAAATTAAAAATAAATGGGCATGCAAACAGGAGACACTAAATTATTTTATTCTGTAAGCGCTTTCATTCAAACTGAATAATTGAACTTCACCACACCAGATAAATTTCATAACAGTTAAATACTTCTCCAATAAGTCACATGACATTAATACACCAATCATAATACAACCATTGAGGAAAATGCAACCATTTAAAATAAGGAGACATTAAACACTCCCCTCCCATTTATCCTAAAAATAATCAAACAAGTACAATCTTATTCCCCCAAAAACTTTAAAAATACCATTAAACGATTATACGTAAAACATTACATTATAAATCATACTATAATCTGTAAAACCTCATCTCAACAAACTTCTAAGTTTTAATAAACAAGCAATTGAGCAAACATCCTTCAAGCCAGGGTAAGAATATGCACTTAACCTGACTTGCCACAATAATTCCTGTCTTTCTAATTTTAATCCTACAGGGCCATACAATCTATAACTCTAAATTTAAATAAATGACCTAGATTTAAAGAAATGTGCAGCCATGCTGGTGCAGTGGTTAGCATTGCTGCCACACAGCAAGAAGTTCTCTGGTTCGATTCTTGGCTGGGGTGCCTTCTGTGTGGAGTCTGCATGTCCTCCCTGTGGTCGCGTGGGTTTCCTCTGGGTGGTCCGGTTTCCTCTCACATCCCAAAGACATGCTGTAGGTGGATTGAACACTCTAACTTGGCCCTAGGTGTGAGTGTGTGTGTCTTCTGTGGAAGGTTGGGCACCAGGCTGGCAACTTGACACTGTAAAACTCCATTGCCAACTGTACTGCAGACCTTTGTTCTGCTGTAGCAACCCCTAACCAGGATAAGCTGAAAGGAGATGATGATGATGACCTGGATTTAAAGAAATATGTTTAGCAAGGTCATTTAGAATTTTTTTCTTTGTTGATACTTTAAATGTTCATAAATGTGGTCCCTAAGCCTGCATTCTGTTTTTACCACATAGAAACTTTTGCAGGCCTGAGAGGTAGCAAGGTACACCATGGCATTAGAATTGCAATTAAACCTTTGTTGAATACTAGATTTATGATTTCTTACTAAAAAAGCTCACATTTCTGACCTATAGCCATCCTCTCTCCTCTCTCAAAAATTTTAGAGAAATGCATTCACAGACAATGTCTTAAATATCTACTCAAGGAAAACTTCCTCACTCCCTCTCAACACAGATTTAGGCCCCACCACAGCACAGCCACAGCTCTCCTATCCTTCACCCAGACTACTGCAGAGGCAAGAGATAACAATAAACTGATGTCATGTCTAAAGCATTTGACACCGTCTCCCACCTGAAGCTGCTTACTAAATGAATTGAACTTAACCTCTCCGTATCCACAACTCTCTGGTTCTTTAGTTATTTTAACAATCTATTAGTTGGCAGACCTCCTGCTCTCCTTTCTTACCTATCCAAACAGGTGTCCACCAAGGATCCATTCTAGGCTGCCTTCTCTTTAATATTTTTATTAACAATCTATGCTCTACCTGCTGCACCTCAACACTGATCTAAAATGCAGATGATTCTACTGTTATTACCCTCTTCAATAACCTTACTGACCCTCACTCCCTCACACAGACTTCCTTTAACTTCATTGAACACTGGTTAATCAATAACCAACTCATCCTTAACCCAAAGAAAACTATGCTTCTTCTTCTTTTCCTTCCAAAATATATGCCCAGCCTTAAAACCTCCTTCAGTCTCTCTTCCCTTAATAAAACCATCATTCATGCAGACTGCCATACCAAACTTCTAGGAATCACAGTTGATGATCAACTGAAATTTGACCTCCATATCCAACAAGCCATTAAAAAGACCAAACAAAAACTCAGTTTACTGTATAGGAACAAAAAATTCTTAGCAGTCACCTCAAGGACTTCACCTGCTCAAGCCTACCTGCCTACTCTATGCTTCCCCTATATATATTTACCCACCTCCAAGCAAATCTTTTAACCAAACTTGATTAAACTTACAACCAGATAGCCAGATTTGCTTATAACTTCCCTCACAAATCCCTTAACTGCCATGCCCTTAAACAACTACAATGGCTTGAGTTCCCTCAATTACTCCAACTTTCTCAGCTACAGATGGCACATTCTCTACTTTACAAACCTACAGACTTGTTCTTCCCTTCTCTACTTTACAAACCTACAGACTGTCCCTCCCTGTTCACCCTCCTATCCCCATACAGACCTTCATGATCTCTCTGTAACACTGAACAACTGCTTCTTAACATCTACAGGCCTAACAAACAAAAGGAAGATTACTCAACTCAAACTTGGAACAAACTCCCAGCTAATATACATTCTATCCATTCTTTGTTCCATTTCTAAAGAGGATTGAAAAACTATCTTGCTAACTCTCCCTCCTGTACCTGTTACCACCCTGCTAACATATATTCCCCCAATCATTATACTATAACAATTCCCCCCCTTATTTTAATACAACTTTATAATCTCATATTGTGTTACCTTAGCTATGCCACTGAGCAATACTTTACTTAAATCTCATCTTTTCTCTTCCCTAGTTACTATACTAGTCACCCCCTCTGTCTTCTCATAACTGCTTTCTTTCACTCTCTTGACTGTCCTAAACATTTCTCCCCTCCCCTTCTATTTTATACTTCTTCTTCCTCTCTACCAACTTGTTTTAGTCATTAAAGATGTTTTAGGGGCTATTTTTTTCTGATGTCCTATTGCAAATCTAAATTTTACTCCATGTTACTACCTCTAGCATTTTTTAGCTATTCTTTTAGCTCAGTTTTATCCTTTGTTAATTTCCATTACAGCATGAATGTATTGTAGCTATATATTCATATTCACATTACTTGTAGTGTAACTTTGTTATTGTTATTGTCATTGTTATTATTTGTTTTTGTTTGTTTGTGTGGAGCTTTACTCCTCGGGTCTCCACTGAAAATAGGCCATCAGCCCAGCTGGACTAATCCGGTTAACAAAAGGTAAATAAAATAATAAATAAAATAAAATAAAGAGGGTGCACAAAGTAGGAAAGCCAGCAAGCAATAAGGTTTATGCCAAGCATATTCTCATTGTTCTGCAGTCTGCTACAACTAGGGGTTGGTTGGTCCACTATAGCAGGGCCAATAGTGGAGTAGTATGGGAAAAACATTTTTTTTAATTGGTCGACTTCTCAAAAACAATTATTCAAGAAGAGAAAAGTGTTGTGGCTTTACAAATATCATTTAACTGAATGTGGTTATTCCCCATTACTTTTCTTACCCGTCTCAGTTAATAGCAAAGAAGAGTGGCAAAATAGTTATTTTCAGAGATGCAGGGGAGACCTCTCTTTTTCTGGAAACTGTCATAAAACAACTAGGGGAACTGAAATGGGACCCAGTGGAAAAAAGACGGTCTGAGTGAGAGATGAAATGGGAAATGGCAAGGTCAAAGCACCAAAGACCACCTTCCCTAGTGTTATTTAAGGGCTGCATAGTAAGAAGGCACCCAGAGACAATGGAATAATACAAAAGAGAAATGATGTGATGACTGATAACAAGAAAATGAAAAAATACAGAATTTCACCTTCTTTAGCAAGACTAATAGTTGTGCTGGGCTACGCCCCTGTCCCTTGAACTGTATGGAATTTTATGTTGTTATCAATGTCAACAGCAAGTTCCCTATCATCATAAGGCCTATTTTGACCTATTATGCTGGACCCTCCACCAGTAGCACCTATGAAACCAGGAAAATACATGAAAACATTGCCTGCAGACACACATGTTCCTTTAAACTCCTTGACATGCATAGTACTGCACATTAATATACAGCTAGAGCATGTTTTAACGTATATATCGTGTTGTGCAAGTTGTTGCAGTTGCAAACCAATGATGCCCGGAAAGACAGATATGTAGGTAAGTTTTGATCAAGTTTTTCTCTGAAATGTAGTAGCATGTGTTATGCATGGTCTTTACTAACCTAGTGTGTCCTAAACTGATACACAAGGCATTGGTGATAGGCCATCTCACACATCTAAGCCAAAATGGTAGCTATTCCTCTGACTGCTGAGGAATGCCATAAACTTCTAATCCTTATTAAAATACTTAAGTGAAGGTAGTCCATTCCATATATCCTGCCCTTTTTCCTTTGCATGGAGTATCATGTCAAAAATCTCTTTGCAAAACTTGTTGAAGGAGATTTATTATGGCCACTCACAGCCTTTACATCCTGCACTGTCCCCACACTGCTCTGATACTGCTTGTCTGTAGCAGTTTTGCTTAACAAGCACATACCTTATGTAAACATGGCCAGCAATAATACCTCATTCTCCTACGCTGTAAATATTTTCTGGCCATTGGTCCATTGATGGTCAAGCAAGTATATGTACACATGTGGACAAAACATTTCAGTCACTGTGGGTGTTGGCCACACCTATGGCCTCCTCTTCTCATTATACATGCACAATCTTCCCACATCCCATTTCTGCCCTACACCCATGGACACTAGTTCCTACCCCCTTTATACACTAATTTGCCAACTAGAGTTAGTGCTGTGCATAAGCCCCCATAATATACTATAGCCATTTTGTTCCAGTAACCACAAACCCCCTACAGCATGTCATTCATAATGTTTCCATTCTATGTGGTTGTCCCCCAAAAATACAGGCAGGTGGTTCAGTATCATGTCAGTGCTCTGGATTCCCAGTTACTCATGCATCACAGTATCTGCCTTAGAGTGACTGACATCACCCACAGGGTCCGTAGTTCTTGGTAATATACTTTACCAGTAAAGGCTCCTTCCTAAACTCAATATCTCCTTTTGTAAAGCTGCACGTCTACTGTGTCTTTATTGCAATCCCTCTGTTCCAGAGTTTTGAGGTATTGAGTGGGTCTACATAAAATGACACTACCACTTCATATCATGCTAAATAGGGCTAGCATGCTAAGAAGGTAATGCTGCTGTTTCTGAGCTGTTTGTTGATAGTGCATAGTCATATTTAGAAAGTGCCTGTATTGTCAATGCACATTGTGCAAGCATGAGACAAGACAGCTGACAGAGACACTGGAAATGTTTACTATTTGCATTGCGTCATCACGGAATGAACTAGCATGAATGCTTGCTTGATAATCCACTGTTTTAAAATTGTGATTGCCATTGACACCCCATAATGCAATGTACATGAATGACAGTATATAAATATTAGCAGAGAAATATGCCATGTTTCTCTCCCATCCAACCCCCCTCCAGCCATAATCAAGCTAAAAAACTTCTCAAAAGCTGACTATAACCTCCTAAGAGAGGGTATCTGTGGCTTCATACCACCGGCCCCCTCAGAGGATGCAGACAACTATGCTGAACAGTACGCCAATGTGGTATACAAGCATCTGTACAACTGCATGGACTCAGCCATACCAAACAGAACTATAACCTGCTCCTCAAGGAAACACAAACCTGTTTGGTGGACAACCTCTATCAACAGGCTTTACAACAAAAGGAAGAAACTGTTGTCCATGGGTAAAAGGGAACAAATTCCAAATTGGAAAATCTCCCTCCTTAGCCTCAACAAGCAAATTAGGTCACTAGAGAAAACCTCCAAGGCCAATTATGAATCAAAACTAGCCTGCATAACAAAGGGAAACCATAAAGTCTTCAGTTACGCCAGGTACCTCCATGGCAAAGCTCAGGTTTGTTCCGAATTAGTACTTAACAGTATCACTTACATTATGCTGTTGACTTAGCCAACCTGCTAGCAGATAGGTTCAGGGCAAATTTCACCCCACCCCGTCCCCTTCAAAGGCCCTTTTAATATCCCCAATACTTGTCCCACACTCACATCTCCATAGATCAAGTGTCACAGCCTCTATCCAATGCAAAGAACACAGCTTCCATGGGACCTGATGGTATCCCAGGATGTATTCTGCACCATCTCCAGCAAGAACTGGCTTCGTCATTGAGCACCCTATTCAACCACTGCCTAAGTACTGGCTTAATTCCAGCAGAGTGGAGAACTGCCATTGTCATCCCCTTGCACAAAGGAAGTGCCACTACTGACCCGGGAAACTATCGCTCCATTAGCTTGACAAGTCGAATCTGTAAAGCCACAGAGTGTATTATTATGGATTTCATAAACAAGGACATAGACAATCTCCAAGCACTTGACCCCATCCATTTCAGATTCGTCAAGGGCAGATCTTGCCTGTTGAACTGGTTGACTTCTTTGAGACTGTGATGTATATCCAAACCTTTTGAGCCTTTGGATATACATCACTTTGTTCTTGGTCCGGATCTGCACTGGTTTTAGTTTCTTTGAGACTGTCACCAAGGACCTGAATGAGGGAAAGTCAGTACATACAGCTTACCCTGACTTGGCCAAGGACTTTGACACAATCCCCCATTCGGGCACCATTGAAAAGCGAACACAACTTAATGTAAATCCCTATCTCATCAGGTGGGTGGCCAACTGGCTCACCGACAGGACCACCAAAGTCAAAATAGGCAGCTCTACCTCCGATAGCAGACCTGTCACTAGTGGAGTTCCCCAGGGATCTGTCCTGGGACCCCTACTGTTTGGCATCTATTTCTCAGAGGTCCAGGCAAAGACAAAAGGCCTGTGGCTGACCACTTTTGTGAACGACTGTAAGCAGTCATTAACTCCCCAAATGATGTTAACATACCGCAAGAGGGTCTCACAGCATCTAATTACTGGTGCCAAAGTCATGGCCTCAAGCTAAATGCAAAAAAAAATCATCATACCATTCAGCAAAAATACAACGCCTATTGATTACCACATCAACGGCAATCCCCTAAGCACACAACCTGTGATGAGAGACCTGGGCACTCAGGTTGATAACAACCTCACATTCAACTATCATGTAGCGGCAGTGGTCAGAAAAGCCTTTTACTTGGTTCATCTCATAAATTAAGGGATTGCATCCACAAAAAAGGAGGTTATTACCTCTCTATGCCCCTCCCTCATTAAAGAAATAATTGAGTATAAAGCCCTATTTGTGATGTACCTCTCCAAACATCTGCACCAACTGGAAAGGGCACTGAAATACCTTACAAAGAGAATCCATGGCCTCTAACACCTGTCCTATGCTGACAGGCTCAAATCACTATCACTCTACTCTGCATTGTACAGATTTTTCAGGCGTGATCTGTGTCTCGCCTACAAGGCAATCTCAGACCCTTCTCTACTAGAGATGCTTCATATCCATAACTCTAACTCTACATGCACTACCCACTCAAAAGTCCTGAATCTAATATGGGACATCAACAAAATCTGCTGGAGAGATAGGTTTGTCTCCCAGAGGCTGACCCATCTCTGGATTAGACTTCCCACACATGGCAAACAGAGCATCTTACTGACCCTCTTCAAGTGCAACCTTGATGAGTGGATGGGAAACCACAAATTTGTCCCAGGAGTTCCACCTGTGTCCCTCATTTACCAGGGTGACAGGTGCTGACTGAGGTTTCTTTTTGGGGATAAACTCTTGGCTAGGCTTGGAAGGGCACCAGAGCCATCAGCCTAGTAACCTCCTATGATCCTATGATACTATGCATGGGCCAATCACAGTGATTGTCCTATGCATGGGATCATAGGATCATAGGATCCTATGCATGGGACAAGCATAGTGCTGTTATGCTGGCCTGTCCATGCACTTGCATTTTTCCCAAAGCCTGTGATGCACAGTAACAGATATTTCAAACAGTGAAGTTTTACTAATTACAAATATGCAATTTCACATCACTACACTGAGAATTCTGTGGCGCTTCTGATTTATACTGTGGTGTCTACATTGTGTGACTAGATAGGTAGGAGGCTCAATTCTCACAGTAGTGAACTTGTGTGGGTGGGGGGGTTCTAGTGACAGGTAAGTAACGCCTCAACATCAAATGTGCTGTGTCCCCTTTCAGGAGAATACATTTACTTTTGGACACAACTCCCTCTGCACTTTAATCCACTTTTAACATGAGCATCTCTTATACAAAACACTGATGGAATCATTGTGTCAAAAGTGCACTCTCTCCACTTAAGAGTTAGACTTCTTCTGTGGCAATTACAGCTAATACTGTGTTTTCTAGCTTCTTTTACTGGATAGGTAGGAGGTTCATTATCGCACAATGGTGAACTTGTGTGTGTTTGTGTGTGTGTGTGTGTGTGTGTGTGTGTGTGTGTGTGTGTGTGTGTGTGTGTGTGTGTGTGTGTGAGTGTGTGTGTCAATTCAATGTCAGGTAACTTCCTAAACACATGCTGTATCAGCTTACAAGCAGGGGGAGATTTTAACATGGGTGAGAATGCCCTATTCTCCTACCCCACTTTTACCACAGATATCTGCTCTGCATCACAATGATGATGTCATCATGTCAAAAGTGCAATCTCTTCCCTTACAAATCAGACTTTCTTGTGATGCTTGTAGGGGCTTAAAATACAGTCTTGGTTAATTATTGTGACTGTGCATTCTGTCATGTACAATTGTGTCTTGATACCACCTCTTATGTAAACTTTCACTTAGGAGATATATTTTCACTACCAGAGGGCTACCCTATAAATTTGTATGTCCCCCCCAGGCAATTCCCAGTTATGGAAACACAATGGTTACATCATGCTATTAAAAATGAAGTACATCAGAGTGGTAGTATGAGTTATCCTCTGGCAGGCTTTTGATAATGTGCTCTCTAGACTGCATAAGTACAGAGAGAGGAGGTTTGAGGCCAGCAATGATTGACTACTTTGCATGGGTGTTTGTCTGTTGTGCTGAGTACAAAAGGCTCAATGCATATACAATGTATAGCTGTGTCTGTTACTGTACACATCAATCACCTTCGTACCTTTTAGACAAACATCAAGATATTAAAGAATGGTGATGTCATCTATATAAATGTTCAGTTTCACAATTATAAAGCAGCATCTAAAGTGATGCATGCAATTTGGCCAGTGCTCTGTACCTTGTGACCTTAGGTAGTCTGTTCAAATCCACCCATTACTCCATAGACTCCCTTGTGTCAGTAAGACTGTGAATATGCATGTAACATGTAACAATATTGTTATCCAACTAACTGCTGTGTATGTGTATGGCTGGTATTCTTCTTGCAAGAATTTATGCTCATTTTTTCATACATAAATGCTTTATTGGATAATGATTATGCCATGGGATGGCAGCTGGCTTTCCCACGAGAACTACTAAGGCTTTTACTGTATCATGAGGATATTAGACAAAGGTCTGTATGCTGTTACCCATAGCTGGCCTTAAGCATAGGCCAACTAAGTGGCTGCCTGGGGCACTGCTCTAGCAGGGGCACTTTCCCAGTAATCTGGAAAGTGCAGATAGACCAGAATGGGGGCACTGGGTAGTGTGGTGGGGGCACTGTGCAGCCCTTTTGGCTAGGGCACCAGTTGAACAAAGGCCGGCCTTGCTGTTACCCTAGTAAGGGATGGGTTGTAATCTCTGATTATATACAGATATTGTACATGATTTTCATTCTTCTATCAGAGCAATTAATATATTATGCTACATTATGCTACACGTGTGTTTGGGTATACCTAGCTGCAGGCAATGTTGTGTGTGAAAGAGACATGCAGCAAGTCTTTCAAAGAAATTACAGGCACACATATCCCTTGCAGCAATAACATGATGTCATGGCTTCAAAGGCCAAAATATCTCACAATTGTAGCAACAGTTGCTCTGTGGAACATTCATTCTACCAAGTGTGTTTTGAGTGCTATTATATTACTGTTTATAATATACATGAATATAAAACACATACTTGTCTAATAAATCTGTCAAGTAATATACCACCACCTATGGTTATCAAATGACAACAAATGGCAAAACATGTCCCGTTATGATGTGCATGACACAGCAGCTGTATAACTCATTCCTTTTTGTTTATACAAGATGAAGAGGAGAATACAGTACTGCAGTCAGTTATCACACATGCATTCCCTGTATGTACATTATTTTCATTTTCAATAACACCAGTGTATGTGAACAGCCCTTGATGTATCCACTGCTCTTGTCAAATGTTACCTCAACTTGGGATGTTATCAACATTAAAATCACATATAACAAACTTCAAACCAGCAAAATACCAAACACCATAGACACCACAGGATTGCAGCAACTCGGACCAACGGTGGAAAAGAAAAATAAAGTTAAAATAATAATCCACTTGTAAATCCAATAACTGGTACACAGCCACGCAATCGTAGTAGTTGAATCCACTTTATTAAAATCCGACAGCAAATACAAAGCCACATAGTCGTAGTAGTTAACCTAGGTTTCGTCTTAATACCATAAGACTTCTTCAGAACTACTCAATACTGTTGTAAATCTGTTTAAATACCTTCATTAATTGACAATTACAACCTTAATTGACCAAACAATTAAAGCGACCATAACGCTAAAACATTCATTCCTCATATTACTGCAAAAACAACCTCAAACACACAAAGAATCCTACAAAAAATAAATAATAATTAATAATTAATAATAATAGTAGTAGTAGTGACCAAATTGATTCTTGTATAAAAGTATTACAATATAATAAAGAACTTATTAATATATGTCTATATAACAATAAATACATAATACTAAATTAAAGGTTAAAACATGTAAACTATATTAATAAATATATATATATATATACACACATTTTTTGTCACAGTTGTGTGAACCTTAACCATCAATATATCTAAGTTTTAACAAAGGAGCAATACTAATACTATCATTAAGACCTGGGTATCTAGTGGCATCTAGTTTCAGCTGCCATTTCAATTCACAAAGATCCAAATGAACGTCTAAAATACGTCCCTGCACATCCTTAATACTCTGTTGTATAATAGCAAATTTAAAGCTATGTCCAGGAAATTGATTAATGCGCCTATGAAGGGCATTGGTGTTTTTTTGATGTCTAATATCTAAAATATGTTCACCTATTCTATCCCTAAACATTCTACAGGTCTTCCCTATGTAGAACACAAAACAATCATTACATTTAGCCAGGTAAACTACATTTTTAGAATAACAATTAAAATGTCCCTTAATAAATATCAATTCATTCCTCACCTTTATTTTATTTTTAGTAACTAAAATAAAAGAACAAAGACTACATCTACCACATTTAAAATTACCTATTGGCCTATGGGACCGATATCCATTATCTACATGTATGCCCCTTTCCAATAAATTTTTGAAGGACCTTGCTCTTCTAAACACATTACTAGGTAATTTATTCAATTTTTTACTTACATTACTGTCCAGTTGTAATAGTTCCCAATTATTCTGTATAACTCTAATAATTTGATCTGTGTCACAGGTGTATGTAGTAATAAAATATAAGTTATCATTCACCACTTCCCTATTATTAATTTCACAATTTGACTTATTATTATACAAAGTGACTTTGGTAGTGTCAACTTCCAATTTTAATAAAGGCAAATAAAAACCTTTTGTTCTTTTTAAAAGAACTTCTTCTTTAATATTCGTAACTATATCAATAGGGTAACCCCTTTTAATAAACATACCAGCTATATTATCCAATTCATTCCTAAAAACTACAGGTTCATTAACCATCCTGGCTGCCCTAACCATCTGTCCTTTCACAATAGCTTTTTTCTGATGGTTAGGATGCCAGCTACAATACTTTAAATATGCATTAGAAAAGGTGGCTTTTCTATAAATACCTGAAGTCAATATACCTAAAACTTGATCATATTGCAATAGAACATCCAAATAATTAATTTCATGATTACTATAATTAAAAGTAAATTTTAAAAAATCCTCAGTATTGTTAATATAATCGATAAATTCCAATACACTCTCAGAGTCACCTTCCCATACGATAAAAATGTCATCCAAAAAACGGGTGTAGAATTGAATATTAGCAGCAAATTCACTTACAAAAACATAATTTTGTTCCCAGTATAACATAACATAATTTGCATAGCTGGGGGCACAAGCCGCCCCCATAGCCACACCAGTCACCTGCTTATAATAATTGCCTTCAAAAAATAGGTAATTATTATTTAACACAATTTCCATAAGAGAGATGAATACATTAATCTGATCTTGCTGATAAATACCCGTTTTAAGTAACTGACATTCTAACCACTCTAAACCTTTACTATTGGGAATAACCGAATACAGATTTTGAACATCAATTGTCAAAAATAAGGTAGAGTGGTTAATTTTAATAAAATTTAATTTATATAAAAAATCCCACGAGTCCTTCATAATATAATCAAATTTTACCAAACCTCTTTTTAAATAGTGATCCAGGTATTTACTAATAAAAAATGTCTTACTCCTTTTGGCATCAACTATTGGTCTAAAGGCTACATTATTTAGACCCTTGTGAATTTTAGGGATACCAAAAATATTACTAATGGATGGAAATTCATTCTTCATATACCTAAAGTCAATTTCATTAATCTGCCCCTGTAGTAACAAATCTTCAAACAATAAATCAATTCTAGCAAAGGCTATATGAACCTGATTTAATGTCACTTCCTCATATGTATCCAGAAAGCTTGTGAATTGCAAATAAGAGATTATTTTAGTGGGAGTTTGAAGGTCCATGATGGGGCTGAGAATAATAGGATTAAGTATAGGAACTTAACCCATAATGAGAACGATTTACTTTCCCTACTTATTAAGGACAGGACTATCGGTTTTATGAAGCCCGATAAGGGCAATGGTATGGTTATTATGGATAGTAATGATTATTCTAACTATATGTTACAGATGTTAATGGAGGATACATATGAGGAAGTGACATTAAATCAGGTTCATATAGCCTTTGCTAGAATTGATTTATTGATTGAAGATTTGTTACTACAGGGGCAGATTAATGAAATTGACTTTAGGTATATGAAGAATGAATTTCCAACCATTAGTAATATTTTTGGTATCCCTAAAATTCACAA
Source organism: Protopterus annectens (assembly GCF_019279795.1). Classification (NCBI taxonomy): domain Eukaryota; kingdom Metazoa; phylum Chordata; order Ceratodontiformes; family Protopteridae; genus Protopterus; species Protopterus annectens. The sequence goes on from NC_056731.1 coordinate 1,354,755,315, forward strand.
GGGTTTAAATAATGTAGCCTTTAGACCAATAGTTGATGCCAAAAGGAGTAAGACATTTTTTATTAGTAAATACCTGGATCACTATTTAAAAAGAGGTTTGGTAAAATTTGATTATATTATGAAGGACTCGTGGGATTTTTTATATAAATTAAATTTTATTAAAATTAACCACTCTACCTTATTTTTGACAGTTGATGTTCAAAATCTGTATTCGGTTATTCCCAATAGTAAAGGTTTAGAGTGGTTAGAATGTCAGTTACTTAAAACGGGTATTTATCAGCAAGATCAGATTAATGTATTCATCTCTCTTATGGAAATTGTGTTAAATAATAATTACCTATTTTTTTGAAGGCAATTATTATAAGCAGGTGACTGGTGTGGCTATGGGGGCAGCTTGTGCCCCCAGCTATGCAAATTATGTTATGTCATACTGGGAACAAAATTATGTTTTTGAAAGTGAATTTGCTGCTAATATTCAATTCTACACCCATTTTTTGGATGACATTTTTATCGTATGGGAATGTGACTCTGAGAGTGTATTGGAATTTATTGATTATATTAACAATACTGAGGATTTTTTAAAATTTACTTTTAATTATAGTAATCATGAAATTAATTATTTGGATGTTCTATTGCAATATGATCAAGTTTTACGTATACTGACCAGGTATTTATAGAAAAGCCACCTTTTCTAATGCATATTTAAAGTATTGTAGCTGGCATCCTAACCATCAGAAAAAATCTATTGTGAAAGGACAGATGGTTAGGGCAGCCAGGATGGTTAATGAACCTGTAGTTTTTAGGAATTAATTGGATAATATAGCTGGTATGTTTATTAAAAGGGGTTACCCTATTGATATAGTTACGAATATTAAAGAAGAAGTTCTTTTAAAAAGAACAAAAGGTTTTTATTTGCCTTTATTAAAATTGGAAGTTGACACTACTAAAGTCACTTTGTATAATAATAAGTCAAATTGTGAAATTAATAATAGGGAGGTGGTGAATGATAATTTATATTTTATTACTACATACACCTGTGACACAGATCAAATTATTAGAGTTATACAGAATAATTGGGAACTATTACAACTGGACAGTAATGTAAGTAAAAAATTGAATAAATTACCTAGTAATGTGTTTAGAAGAGCAAGGTCCTTCAAAAATGTATTGGAAAGGGGAATACATGTAGATAATGGATATCGGTCCCATAGGCCAATAGGTAATTTTAAATGTGGTAGATGTGGTCTTTGTTCTTTTATTTTAGTTACTAAAAATAAAATAAAGGTGAGGAATGAATTGATATTTATTAAGGGACATTTTAATTGTTATTCTAAAAATGTAGTTTACTTGGCTAAATGTAATGATTGTTTTGCGTTCTACATAGGGAAGACCTGTAGAATGTTTTGGGATAGAATAGGTGAACATATTTTAGATATTAGACATCAAAAAAACACCAATGCCCTTTATAGGCATATTAATCAATTTCCTGGACATAGCTTTAAATTTGCTATTATACAACAGATTATTAAGGATGTGCAGGGACGTATTTTAGATGTTCATTTGGATCTTTGTGAATTGAAATGGCAGCTGAAACTAGATGCCACTAGATACCCAGGTCTTAATGATAGTATTAGTATTGCTCCTTTGTTAAAACTTAGATATAATGATGGTTAAGGTTCACACAACTGTGACAAAAAATGTGTGTGTGTGTGTGTATATATATATATATATATATATATATATATATATATATATATATATATATATATATATATATATATATATATATATATATATTTATATTTATATTTATATATATATTAATGTATTTTACATGTTTTAACCTTTAATTTAGTATTATGTATTTATTGTTATATAGACATATATTAATACGTTTTTTATTATATTGTAATACTTTTATACAAGAATCAATTTGGTCACTACTACTACTATTATTATTAATTATTAATTATTATTTATTTTTTTGTAGGATTCTTTGTGTGTTTGAGGTTGTTTTTGCAGTAATATGAGGAATGAATGTTTTAGCGTTATGGTTGCTTTAATTGTTTGGTCAATTAAGGTTGTAATTGTCAATTAATGAAGGTATTTAAACAGATTTACAACAGTATGGAGTAGTTCTGAAGAAGTCTTATGGTATTAAGACGAAACCTAGGTTAACTACTACGACTACGTGGTTTTGTATTTGCTGTCGGATTTTAATAAAGTGGATTCAACTACTACGATTGCGTGGCTGTGTACCAGTTGTTGGATTTATAAGTGGATTATTATTTAAACGTTATTTTTCTTTTCCACCGTTGGTCCGAGTGTTATGAGTTGCTGCAATCCTGTGGTGTTTATGGTGTTCGATTAAAATCATATATACTCTCCTCTCTTGCAATGTTGCATTGTGCCCCTCTCATATCTGTTCTATTTTTTTAGATATGTATATGGGCGAAAAACTGGAAACAGGATTATCTATTATCACATCAATATGAACATCTTTCTGTTAAAAATGTTTATTTGTGACATAATCATATTTGAATACATTAACTCAGTACATTTTCTCAATTTTCCCTTCCTGTGTCCTTATGTCTGCACTATTAACATTGTATTCTGCATACATTCTTCCCATTTAACATCCCCTGCATCTTAAGTCTGGTACTCAACTTGCACTTACTTCATATAAGCTGTCTGTGTGCTCACACAACAGGTTTGCCTAGACGCAAGCAGTTTTGTTTACATTGTGTGCTCATACTTCACTGCACCATTTCATGATCACCAACACTTCTGCTGGCCACAAAACACTTGGAAATGTGTACGCATGATAAGCAGCATGCATATTCAGTGAGAGCTGCTGCTCATCGTGCTAACATTCTGTAATCATGTACGCTTCAAACATGATTGTTAATGAATCCCAAGGAACAACCTAATTAAACTCATAAACATCTAGATGATATGTTTGTCAATCATCTTCAATTTCTATATTCAGGGATTCTGTAATGCCTACACAAACCCCGGGATTCATGAAGCTTGCGCCAGGCGCAGGCATAGCGTAGGCGGTATAATGCCAAATATGGCCATCGAGCGATTCAGGTACGATCCAATTCCACGTGCACTACCGGCGTACGCCAGAACTGAACAGCCCCCAGCGTAGGTATGCTAATCACCCCATGCGCAGTGTCACACCATGCAAATTAAGGCATATAGTGATTCATGAAGTGGTGCAGGCGTAGCGTAAGCCCACGGAAATGTAAACCAAAAAACACGGTTTACATTTTCCCAAACAGAACATCGGAGCTATGGAAGCGGACCAGACCCAGGTATCACAACGTTAACATATGCCAATGGCGAAATACACAGCCAATGGCAAAAGAAAAGATGCACAACACGTAAATAACAACATTTAATGTCATGTCCACAGTAACGCACAGCACAACCGCAGGGCATGTGTGCAGAAGCTGTAACATAAAGAAATAATATAAAAATGTCATAAAATCGCAATGTAATAGAAATCAGGTTTACAGCATAATACACAATGGTAGGCATGGAACACCACAACCAAGGTGCAAGGGTTGCTAAGGGCCTGCGATAGTGTTCGGCACTGTAACTATGAATTAGTAGTCAATGCCATGCAAATGAGGCAGATAATACTGAATCGCAAATGTCCCACCGGATGAAGGTTGTACCATACGGCGCAGCAGTATAACACCGAGGAGTGGTTCAGAGGAGATACATGACATCAGCAGAGGGGTGTGCCACCGTAGCAGTAAGCACATTGGAGCAATGCAAATCTGGCCTGTCCATTGCTAAGCAAAGCTGCAGGACAGGGGTGGGGAGGAAGGTATAGAATCGTTTAGCTGAGAGCACACATGGTGCCCAAAAGCGCATGTGTATGGGGATGAAAACGTGCCCGAAACCCAGTAATCGGATGCACGTGCCATGAACAATAGCACAAACAGGAAGGTCAGGGGAAGAAAAGAAGGAAATGCTGAAGTAGGGTAATTGGAGTACTAATGAGCAATCAACACCAATAAACCCACGATGGCCAATCTACGGCAGCTGACAAGTCTGCTTGCAGAAACCTGCAAAACAGGATAGGGGAGGCATTGGAATGCAAAGAAAGGAGGGGAGGTATTGGATTGCAAAGATAGGAGACCTGACACAGCAGAGCAAAGCAAACCGACAGCAGACCGGCAGTAGCACACATAACGCAAGATACGCCAGGTCCAGAAAAGTACACATGAAAGTAGGCTGCAGGATGTACGCCAGAAAATGGTAGGTGCAATGTGCAGAAATGTAAAGGGAAGGTCAAGAGGTAATCCACGGCAGCCAAATGTAATTCAACACCAAAGGCACCACAATAGTAGTTCCAGCAGTAAAACACATAAGATACCCTGTAGCTATGATCGTACATACACACCCTATGACATCATCGGTGTTCACAGCACAATAGTATAAAGTGTGAAAGCACCCTACACACACCTGTGTATTCCCAAACACTGCACCATAGGTGTAAACACACGGGGAACTTTTAAAATGTAAATGTTGGGAGCTGCCATAGCTGTGATTCATCAGCATGTGTTAGAGACTGACGGTGTTGTGGAGGATGATGCCGACAACCACCGCAGGCCTCGGAGGAGAAGGAGAGTGTTCAGACCAAGGGTAACCTACCAGGGGCTACATGACCTGGAGATAGTAGAGCGTTACATGGTGGACAGGGACATCTTACAGCAAATAGTGGAGCTGTGCCGGCCACGCCTGAGAACCAGAAACAACAGAGGGGAACCCATCCCAGTGGACACGAAGGTATGTGTAAGCCTGTGAATACTGGCCACAGGTACCATTCAAAGGCCAACTGGAGATATAATGGGTATCTCACAGGCATCAGCATCCAGGGTACTACACCAGTTCCTGGATGCCATGTTACCACATACCAATGAGCAGATATACTTCCCCCGAACTCAGGAGGAGTTGGCCAGCAATATGCACCACTTCCACTGTGTGGCACACTACCCAGAGGTACTGGGTGCGATAGACTGCACGCACATACAAATCAAGTCACTACCCGGTGAGCATGGTAGGCGCTACATAAACCGCAAGGGATTCCACTCCATCAACTGCCAGGTCGTGTGCAATGCCCAGGGCATTATCATGGATGTGTGTGCTGGCAGCCCTGGAAGCTACCATGACTCCCATATCTGGCATGCCTCACAGCTGTATCAGGTATTTGTCAGGGGGGACATCCCACATGGCCATCTTGTGGGAGATGCTGGCTATGCACTGGAGCCGTGGATGATGACTCCCATCAGAAATGCACACACACCCATGCAAGAACGCCATAATGAGGCACACACACAAACCAGAATCATCATACAGCGTGTGTTCGGGATGCTGAAATCACGGTTCCGGTGCTTGGATACATCTGGTGGAGCCTTGCAGTACTCTCCAGGCATGTGCGCCCACATTGTCTTAGTATGTGCCATGCTACATAATATGATCCTGCGGAAGAAGCTGCAGCAGGGACAAAATGGTGAAGGCCCTCATAGCCCACCACAATTGCCAAGGCCATTACAGGCACAGAGGGATTCAGACCATGAACACACTGTGGCAGCCCCAGTAGGCAGACGGAGGCATGCCCAATATTCCTACGCCTTGGCAAAGAGGGTATGTATAGCACATACTCTGACAGTGTAGGCCCCTACGGACTGACACCTCTCCACCTGCACACACAGTAAAATGGATGGCACACAAACATGACCACCTGTAAATTGTAATGTATAGGTGGCCCAATGTGTGACTCCTACATAGGCAGCCCTCAAACATTGTAAACACAACAGCTAGTGGAACACGGAATGCCAACACCTGAACAGTACATGAGCCTTACAGCATATGGTGGTGCTGTGTGCCTGTCACGTTCCCTGCCAGATGTATATATATATATATATATATATATATATATATATATATATATATATATATATATATAGATATATATGTACACATATGCATATATATAATACAGATAGAAAGGGCAATAGAGTGATATATGTTGATATAGATGGATTCAGCGATATCTGCAAATATAATAGATAGTTCAACGACATTCATAACACCTTGGAGGTACAAATAAATAGGATACTGCCAACTATGGAATGTGTAACATACCGACATGCATAACCACGAGGCTGAAAGACCGATAGAACACAGTACCGGAACAGTACAGCCGCGAGTAATAGTATGATGATATGAAGGGGCATTTAGTCACTGCTGCCGGTGTTGCAGTCCATGTAGGTACTGTGTTCAACTGTGTTTGTGAGTGCCGTAGTCTGTGTAAGTGTGTGTTGAGGGTGTTGTGTGCATCTCCGTGTGACTGTAATGTGTGTGTGTGTCCACAACATGTGTTTGTTAGTGCCAAGTCAGAGGCAGATCAGTACGGTAGGTGTGGGTATAGCTAGCCGTAGGCATACGGTTACTACCTGTCCCACAGTAGGAGGGACAGCCCCACCCTGGGCAGGTGTGTCCTGACATAAAACAGTACAAAGGGCAAATGTCCGAGATGGTAGGACATTAATATGTCCCATATATAATGTAATAGTTGTATTTAATAGTTATGCCTGTATGTAAGAAACATAAATGTTACATGCAATATAAGTAGCCACAGTCCCACAACAATAGGTATGTATTGAGGATAAAAGTATGTGCTAACCTGTGTGCTGACCATGGCTACGTGTTGGCCTGTAAACACTGCTGTGTGTCCCGCAAGTGTCCAACAATGACCATATAAAAAGGTGGCAACCCGTAGCAAACAGGCTCTTTTACCAACACAACCGCAATGACTGCAAATATGTGGGACAGAAATACAAGGGATAGCTGTCACTTACACATATCCCTTGATATATCGCTGCAATTCCGGAGGTATACAAGTAGCAAGCTCACCTGCAGACGATATAGAAACCAATTAACAATGGCCCAACGTACAATCCCATAACATAAGTCTACTAGCTGTTAGCTCTCTAATTAGGGACAGAGCCCACACACATATATACGGATTATGTAGAAATGCAAGGCCCACAAACCTGTATATGCTACGTACACCCACCGACATCCCCCACACTAGAAACTAAAGCAATACAGACTGTAATAGCAGCACAAACATCCAGTCAGTCAATTACATCTGCAGAACCCTCAAGATAACATGTGAGAGACACAATTAAAGGCGTCATGCAAAATTGCAGGCATTGTATAATGGAACAAACAGCTATGTTACAGGTTTTGTTTGCAATACTCCGTTATCAGACGTTGGGATGACAGGTACACCCACATGTTGAACCAAATACTCTACCTGTCACGCACAATCCACGGGGGACATGAATCCAAAGTATACTTGTCTCCATGCATAGCAGTTGCAATTACACATAACAAAACACAATACAGACCGTCTCCCCAAAGGTAGGGCAAATAGGCAATGCCCAAGTGGAGAATTCAATTATACCCCACTGTTGCCGCGTAATTGGCAAATGGAGTAGCTGCACAGCTGATATGCAAGTAATTAGTCACTCAGGAACACCAATTGGCAGGATGAATCCACGTTACAGGTATCGACGTATATAAGGATGACTTGCCAGACATTCAAACCGTATGCTCATACCGAATACCAGTTGAAACACTGTGAGAGAGGTAGAAACAAATCGCTGTAACGATAACAAGGTATGTAGAACACCCAATATGTAAGGTTATGTATAGCACGATCTGTATTAATTAGTGTTACTGTATGTATAGCCTGGTTTGCATTAATTAAACGTGTCCGCAATGCATAAAGTGGGGAAAGGTATTTATGCAGTGATGTCTTGCTGAGCATACTAACGCTTGTAGAAACTGTGTGTCCAGCAGTGGGACACAAGGTACACAGCACAGACACCACAAGGGATGCTACATGAGGGCGTTAAACAGAACAATTTCATACAACCCGCCGTCAGTGGTAGGGTATGTCCAACAAGGACGTGCCATAGCAGGGGATAGTATATGTTGATATACTGTCACAGCACGCATGTGTATGGGCATATAACGTTAATGGCACATCTAAGGTGGTCCCGCTGTGCAAGTATGCTTTGCATTATGGGAAACTATGTGAAATATGTGTAATGTATAGTATTGTAGGTAGATATGACAGATATTCTACACAGCATAACAGGCATATCATGCATACCACAGGTATCATCTATTGGCATGTACAATAACAGGATGCATGTGGCTTGTAGGCATGGGACATTGTAATAGCATGATAGCTAATCTAAATGGAAGGGATACCAAGTAACCATGCACAAAGGACATGTAATAGTTTCACAGGTGCATAGTGGGGTACTATGCAGTCTGGCAAGTCCATGTGTAAGCACAACTACAGTGTTCACACTAGTGGCACCTCTCTAGGGTAGTGTCCTGTGAACAGCAGAGCCATGTGTCACCTGCACCTCTGCACAGTACAGCCACTGCAGTGATCCCAGGACTACATGTGTCTCCCAACCACCAAGGGAGGTATCACATGAACAGTGCTACTGAGTGTCCCTGCGTGATGTACATAGGACTTATGTTCCAAAGCATGGTGAGTGTCCGGTTTGGGAATGTAACCCTCAAGCACATCCCACTCATTGTGGCATGTGTGCACATATCCATGAGCATGTTGCTCACAGTGGCTTTTGCTTATGTCACGTATGAGGAGTATATCCATTAATAATGTTGTGGACATGGGCCCTGTCTGATCAGCAGAGGTCACCCCTGAGTATGTAGTATGCAAATGTGTACAGATGTGGTGTCCGTAGTGCAGCCGCATACTTAAACTGTCGGAGCTCAGTAAATGTCATGGCGTGTTAACGTTGTGGTATGTAAAGCTGTAGCTGTTGTGTAAGGTACACCCTAAATGGGGTGGTGTACCCTTGAATGTGTGTAGATGTCTTGAGTTCAGAGGTACAATGGGTGCCTATGTACCAGCTACACACCCAGTACAGATAGGTGTGGCCACGTAGAAGGATATCCACGCCACAGTGGCAATATGGTAACCACAAGAGTGGGTGCGACATATATGTGTACTGAAAACATGTACAATGTGATATGTATGTAGGGGACTACCACCCATGTGATAGTCAGTGGGTGAATGGTGTAATGCAAAGGTGATGTTCATGCACCTTGTGTCATGCAGCTTGATGCCATGATAGTCATATCATGTATCTGTCACAGCGACACCCGTATGGATGGAGTCAGTATCAGCTGGTGGAGCAATCATGCTGCTTTGTATGCAGGGGTTTGAAAGCTAGGCAGGGAAAGTCCCCTGTGCTAGCCTGTACCACAGGGAAGCATATACTGAACATGAGGGGCCCTATGACTGAGAACTGTGGTATGCCAAATGTACCTGACATGTACTAGGTGCTATGGTATGCTGGCCTCACTGTGTGTGTCCTGTCCATGAGCCACATTGCATAACATCCTGAGACATAGGGTACGATGTGCAGGTGGATGTGTATGTTGTCAATACCAGAATGGAGAATGGTGCTGAAAGGCAATGAGAGGACAATGTAGGATGTGTGGACTCCTTACCATCAGCAACTGCCCTGGTAACTGTATGAAAGGAGTCCACCATGTGTAGGGGCCATGCTCTGGCCCTAACAAGCCCAACCCGGGTGGCAGCAAAGGACGGGAGGCCAACAATGTCTCTGCGAATGACGTCCTTGATGATGTGCCCCATAGCCATGCAGAACAGTCCAGTCAGGTGTGTAGGACTATAGTCCCACTCGTGCATTGTGGTGCCACCTGTGTGTAGTGTGATAAATGCTGCTGTGTGCCATTCAGGGGCTACAATGTCTGAAACAAGGCTATTACTGAATATGGTGGCCTAGTGGGGAGACATGTCATTCAGAGGTTGGTGGACATCACAGCCTGGGACGTTGGAAGGTGACATGGGGCCAGTGTCCCAGGACATATAGAGTGCAGGTCAGTACTGTGTAGGTGTGACCACAGAGACACCACAATGTTCCTGTATGGATTGTGGCCCTGTAGTGAGTGAGAGGGTGTAATGTTAGCATTGAATCCATCCTCCAGCATGTTGCCAACATCACCTGGGTCTCTAATGTTCCTGAGTGACTGTTGTATGTGACAGCAGATGTGGGTGTTGCCATCGACTACTGACATACCACCATAATGCCTGGTGGTACACCCCGGAATGTGTCGCAGTCATGTTTACGTAGCTAGTCTTGGAGTATGTGATGAGGAACCCTGTGGCCCTACCATGGCTGACCAGTGAGCCACCCCACCCATGGGAATGTACACCACTGTGCAGCAGCCTACACCTGCTGTTGTACATCATATGTCCATGGAACATGACCACCAGAGTGGCGTCTGTTATCTGGTGTGTGTACCATCATGGCTCTGTGTGGAATAACATGATCCATGCAGTTGTGTACATGCTAATGAAGTGCACTGGCGTATGTGTCAGCATTTGTATGTGCATTGTCCATCTGCACGGGTGTCATGACGTTAACAACCGCTGTCAGCAGACGTCTGTAGTAGGTGTTGTAGTACTCATGTACTGTGTATGCTGTGATGGGTGTGGTGCCGGGATGTGGCTAACAAGGTTGATTAGCATATGTAAAGAATCCACCAATGAGGGGATAACCTCAGGTGTGTAACACCAGTCACATGGTGGTAGTGTTCATGTCAAGGTTAATGTAGGTCTTGGAGGTGGTGTGTATGGGTTGATCCAGCAGAGCGGAGGTTATGACTCATGGATGTGTCGGTACATGAGTGGCTATCCCAGTTAAGTGTGGGGTAGTGTCAGTCACACATCAGTAGTAGCTGTCTGAGGCCCACTGTCCAATATACCAACAAATAAGGTATGTTAACCGTGGGGTATGATGTTGACTCTGCAGATTGTTACAATGTGTATAGCGGTCCCGGACACAGTTAGTTGCATGTGGAGCACCTCTGATGCATTGTGCTAAGTAACTAGCCAGGATGTGTGCACAACATAGTGGGATATGGGAACCCCTCAGCTGTGGGTGTGCCGGTCCAGGTATGTGCCTGAAAGGTATGGTCTGTCTATAACCTGTCATTGCAGGTGTGCTCTTCAGAGCCTAGAGGTAGGTCCCAGTCACTGCAGAGATGTTTGAGTGGTGCATTATAAGGTGTGCCTTGCCTGCGTGCGTCACAGAGGAAGATGCAAGCATTGTGTCACATGACCCCATGTCATGCTTGCCAGTTGCCATTCTGCCGGTGACAGTTATTGGAAACTGTGCAAGACAGGCAGTATAGAAGCAGCAAGAGCCTTACATGTGAGCTGTACTCCCAGGGCTGACAGGTGCAAGTCATCTGTGCCACGGCATTGTGTTTGACCAGGTCAGTCAAAGTGGAAAGATACCAGATGCCTGTGGAATGACAATAGGAGCATAGGCAACTGTTGAAGTGACACAGTCGGTCGTTGTACAGTGGTATCGTGTCCGGACGAATGCAAAATTCTCCCCAGGGCTTGGCCTACACCCTCAGGGCTATAAGACTGGTGAGCTATTGCATGTCCCTGCACATGTAGTCTGTGAAGTGGCATCACAGGGCAGTCACACTAACATGGAGAATGACAGTCACATCGTACCTGGTGAGGTGTGGCATGGGTGCATAGGTTATGTTGCAGAAGCAGTTACCCGACAGCAAGATGTAAGCGACTATTGCCTTGTGTAGCCTGCTGTGTGGAACTGCAGTGTGACTCCCTACAGAGTCACCTATGACTGGTGTGTTGTGAATGTTATAACTCCCTATTGGCTGTATGTGATGGGCACACATGAGTCTGTGGGCTATAAGTTGGTGATGTTGTCTTCCATGATGGGGCTACCTCCGGTGCCTACACTGAGTATGGAGATGTACTGCACAAGTTGTCCTCATAGGTGTGGCCAGTGGTGTAGATCATGTGAGACTATGTGATGGGTGGGGTGTGTTGCGAATGTTACACATCCCCAAATGACTGTCAGGTGCAGTCAGGGTTGGTGACAGCATTACCCCCAGCCATAGCTGTCAACCTCCTGTCCCCAAAATGAGGAACATTAGCCCTGATAATGTGTGACAAATGGGCAAAATGTGGAACACTTACAACTGGCTTACTAACAGCTTCAACTAGGAAGGGCATATGATGGCTAAAATAGGCTGGTTTTATGTATAAAAAAGATATTCTAATGAATTAATATGATTCCCATCTATTTAGCCATGGCTAGCAGGTAAACAATTTCCAACAATGAATGTGTGACAGACCCTTTCAATGTGGAACCTTGAGGAACATGCACCTTTTACTGCAGTGATCCCAGGACTACATGTGTCTCCCAACCACCAAGGGAGGTATCACATGAACAGTGCTACTGAGTGTCCCTAGCGTGATGTACATAGGACTTATGTTCCAAAGCATGGTGAGTGTCCGGTTTGGGAATGTAACCCTCAAGCACATCCCACTCATTGTGGCATGTGTGCACATATCCCATGAGCATGTTGCTCACAGTGGCTTTAGCTTATGTCAATGCGATATGAGGAGTATATCCATTAATAATGTTGTGGACATGGGCCCTGTCTGATCAGCAGAGGTCACCCCTGAGTATGTAGTATGCAAATGTGTACAGATGTGGTGTCCGTAGTGCAGCCGCATACTGGAAACTGTCGGACTCAGTAAATGTCATGGCGTGTTAGCGATTGTGGTATGTAAAGCTGTAGCTGTTGTGTAAGGTACACCCTAAATGGGGTGGTGTACCCTTGAATGTGTGTAGATGTCTTGAGTTCAGAGGTACAATGGGTGCCTATGTACCAGCTACACACCCAGTACAGATAGGTGTGTACGTGAAGGATATCCGCGCCACAGTGGCAATATGGTAACCACAAGAGTGGGTGCGACATATATGTGTACTGAAAACATGTACAATGTGATATGTATGTAGGGGACTACCACCCATGTGATAGTCAGTGGGTGAATGGTGTAATGCAAAGGTGATGTTCATGCACCTTGTGTCATGCAGCTTGATGCCATGATAGTCATATCATGTATCTGTCCTGGCGACACCCGTATGGATGGAGTCAGTATCAGCTAATTGGAGCAATCATGCTGCTTTGTATGCAGGGGTTTGAAAGCTAGGCAGGGAAAGTCCCCTGTGCTAGCCTGTACCACAGGGAAGCATATACTGAACATGAGGGGCCCTATGACTGAGAACTGTGGTATGCCAAATGTACCTGACATGTACTAGGTGCTATGGTATGCTGGCCTCACTGTGTGTGTCCTGTCCATGAGCCACATTGCATAACATCCTGAGACATAGGGTACGATGTGCAGGTGGATGTGTATGTTGTCAATACCAGAATGGAGAATGGTGCTGAAAGGCAATGAGAGGACAATGTAGGATGTGTGGACTCTCGTACCATCAGCAACTGCCCTGGTAACTGTATGAAAGGAGTCCACCATGTGTAGGGGCCATGCTCTGGCCTAACAAGCCCAACCCGGTGGCAGCAAAGGACGGGAGCCCAACAATGTCTCTGTGAATGACGTCCTTGATGATGTGCCCCATAGCCATGCAGAACAGTCCAGTCAGGTGTGTAGGACTATAGTCCCACTCGTGCATTGTGGTGCCACCTGTGTGTAGTGTGATAAATGCTGCTGTGTGCCATTCAGGGGCTACAATGTCTGAAACAAGGCTATTACTGAATATGGTGGCCTAGTGGGGAGACATGTCATTCAGAGGTTGGTGGACATCACAGCCTGGGACGTTGGAAGGTGACATGGGGCCAGTGTCCCAGGACATATAGAGTGCAGGTCAGTACTGTGTAGGTGTGACCACAGGGACACCACAATGTTCCTGTATGGATTGTGGCCCTGTAGTGAGTGAGAGGGTGTAATGTTAGCATTGAATCCATCCTCCAGCATGTTGCCAACATCACCTGGGTCTCTAATGTTCCTGAGTGACTGTTGTATGTGACAGCAGATGTGGGTGTTGCCATCGACTACTGACATACCACCATAATGCCTGGTGGTACACCCGAATGTGTGCAGTCATGTTTACATTAGCTAGTCTTGGAGTATGTGATGAGGAACCCTGTGGCCCTACCATGGCTGACCAGTGAGCCACCCCACCCATGGGAATGTACACCACTGTGCAGCAGCCTACACCTGCTGTTGTACATCATATGTCCATGGAACATGACCACCAGAGTGGCGTCTGTTATCTGGTGTGTGTACCATCATGGCTCTGTGTGGAATAACATGATCCATGCAGTTGTGTACATGCTAATGAAGTGCACTGGCGTATGTGTCAGCATTTGTATGTGCATTGTCCATCTGCACGGGTGTCATGACGTTAACAACCGCTGTCAGCAGACGTCTGTAGTAGGTGTTGTAGTACTCATGTACTGTGTATGCTGTGATGGGTGTGGTGCCGGGATGTGGCTAACAAGGTTGATTAGCATATGTAAAGAATCCACCAATGAGGGGATAACCTCAGGTGTGTAACACCAGTCACATGGTGGTAGTGTTCATGTCAAGGTTAATGTAGGTCTTGGAGGTGGTGTGTATGGGTTGATCCAGCAGAGCGGAGGTTATGACTCATGGATGTGTCGGTACATGAGTGGCTATCCCAGTTAAGTGTGGGGTAGTGTCAGTCACACATCAGTAGTAGCTGTCTGAGGCCCACTGTCAATATACCAACAAATAAGGTATGTTAACCGTGGGGTATGATGTTGACTCTGCAGATTGTTACAATGTGTATAGCGGTCCCGGACACAGTTAGTTGCATGTGGAGCACCTCTGATGCATTGTGCTAAGTAACTAGCCAGGATGTGTGCACAACATAGTGGGATATGGGAACCCCTCAGCTGTGGGTGTGCCGGTCCAGGTATGTGCCTGAAAGGTATGGTCTGTCTATAACCTGTCATTGCAGGTGTGCTCTTCAGAGCCTAGAGGTAGGTCCCAGTCACTGCAGAGATGTTTGAGTGGTGCATTATAAGGTGTGCCTTGCCTGCGTGCGTCACAGAGGAAGATGCAAGCATCGTGTCACATGACCCCATGTCATGCTTGCCAGTTGCCATTCTGCCGGTGACAGTTATTGGAAACTGTGCAAGACAGGCAGTATAGAAGCAGCAAGAGCCTTACATGTGAGCTGTACTCCCAGGGCTGACAGGTGCAAGTCATCTGTGCCACAGCATTGTGTTTGACCAGGTCAGTCAAAGTGGAAAGATACCAGATGCCTGTGGAATGACAATAGGAGCATAGGCAACTGTTGAAGTGACACAGTCGGTCGTTGTACAGTGGTATCGTGTCCGGACGAATGCAAAATTCTCCCCAGGGCTTGGCCTACACCCTCAGGGCTATAAGACTGGTGAGCTATTGCATGTCCCTGCACATGTAGTCTGTGAAGTGGCATCACAGGGCAGTCACACTAACATGGAGAATGACAGTCACATCGTACCTGGTGAGGTGTGGCATGGGTGCATAGGTTATGTTGCAGAAGCAGTTACCCGACAGCAAGATGTAAGCGACTATTGCCTTGTGTAGCCTGCTGTGTGGAACTGCAGTGTGACTCCCTACAGAGTCACCTATGACTGGTGTGTTGTGAATGTTATAACTCCCTATTGGCTGTATGTGATGGGCACACATGAGTCTGTGGGCTATAAGTTGGTGATGTTGTCTTCCATGATGGGGGCTACCTCTGGTGCCTACACTGAGTATGGAGATGTACTGCACAAGTTGTCCTCATAGGTGTGGCCAGTGGTGTAGATCATGTGAGACTATGTGATGGGTGGGGTGTGTTGCGAATGTTACACATCCCCAAATGACTGTCAGGTGCAGTCAGGGTTGGTGACAGCATTACCCCCAGCCATAGCTGTCAACCTCCTGTCCCCAAAATGAGGAACATTAGCCCTGATAATGTGTGACAAATGGGCAAAATGTGGAACACTTACAACTGGCTTACTAACAGCTTCAACTAGGAAGGGCATATGATGGCTAAAATAGGCTGGTTTTATGTATAAAAAAGATATTCTAATGAATTAATATGATTCCCATCTATTTAGCCATGGCTAGCAGGTAAACAATTTCCAACAATGAATGTGTGACAGACCCTTTCAATGTGGAACCTTGAGGAACATGCACCTTTAAGACCCCAAATGAGGTAATTCCTCGTAATGAGGTACACTTGAGCTATGCCCCAGCACAGCTGCAGAAGTGCATCCCCACAGGCTGTAGTGTCGTATGTTGGGAGGTGAGCATTGAATGTGTACATGAGACAATTGCTCTATTGCCACATGTACGACATAGCCCTCATATAGACAGGCAGTAGCACTGGTATGTGACAGTTGGACATGCCTGTATATACAACCATGTCCCACAGGATATGTGCGTTACGTGTGTCCAACAGCTGTTGTACCATAAGCAAGCTGGGAAGTGTAGGACAGCCAGTGTACCTGTGGGAAATGGTGTGGAATGGGTGCTATAGTAATCAGTAGCTCATGACATGCTCACAAGTTCTGAACAAGTGCCTAGCATGACCATACAATACAGATAGGGTGTTGGATAATATCAACCCACAAGTGGTGATGACAGTCATTTTGGGTGGCACCGCACTATAACCCTGATGAGTATGGTGTGCATGTCCATGAACCATTATCACTGTAGATGTTAGCAGTACAGATGTACAAGACAGCACAGATGTTTGATTACAAATACCTTTGTATGTCACAGGAGTGTTCCACCAGTGGCCTGTTGACAGACTCACAACTACAAAAGGTGCAAGAGTGACATGTGCACATCACACCAGTGCCAGCTACAGTAGAACAGGGTTAATGTGTTGTACCCCACCCTCATTGTAGCCCATACCACACAGACAAATGTTAGGCATCTGTGTATTTAAGGCTGTGAATGGCCATGACCTATCAGTATAGCTGTGTCAGTGTTGTGAACAACATACAGAATGGGCTGTGTGGGTGAGGTGTGTGACATATGTGCACAGTCTGATGGATGATACCAGCATTGTCACCGCTAGGTGAGCATCCCTGTACCCATAAACTACTACCTAGGCTGTGGTCAACATTATGGACACTGTGTAAGGGATGGTGCTGTGCAGTGCACCCCCCGACTTGGTGACGTCTCCAGGCCACTTAGGTAGTCATATGAGGTACCCATGTCATGTCAGGGTGCCATCCATGAGCAAGGAGATCACTGGACAGGCATATACAGCACTGTGGTGACCAATATTGGATCACATACCACCTTTAAGGGGTAATGGCTATGCATGGATGTGCGATACCAGCCTTCACAATCCTCACCTTCACTATGCAGCATGCTGTCTACCTTGCAGAAAGACATTTGCTACACCATGATGATGGACATGCTACATGTCCATATCTTGATCTATAAGACATATGACATGGGCAGCCACCGTCCTAATACTAGGATCGCCACAGGCTGGACAGATCCCTGTGCCATATATATGACATACTCCCGCCATACCATGCAACCCTGTCCATCAAAGCTGCACATGTCATCCCAGTCATACATGGTGTGATGGCCACATGGTAGATGTACTATCAACTAACTGGATCAGTAATGTGGCACTGATGCACCTTGCGGTGGCATAATGGCTATCTGTTACAGCTTGGAAACCATGCCCGCACATGCTATGGTTGATAACCATCCCTGCGAATGTCGTCTGACTAGCCATTGTCCCATGTCTATCACATGTGCAATACAGGCGATCCGTAGCAGGATGTTGAACAGTTGTACAGTGCTGTGTAGATGTATATGGCAAAACACATGCATGTACAGGTGTCCATGCGTATGTGTGCATTGTCACTGCTCAAGTCCATTACGGCTGTGTCGGTGTTGATATGTGACATATACACAGCATCCAGGTCAACAGCATTACCGTGGACACATCCAGGCATGTGCAGATAGGTAAGAACACAAGTGCAGGAAAATAGACATGCCCACAGCAAGACAGCATTTACATGGAGTATGAACACTGTAATGAGGTGACACACATATATGGTGATGATATCCAATGCATAATGGGTGTGACTTGTGTGTGACACAAACACGTCAGTCATGTCAGTGTCATGATGCTTTGCAAAGATAACTGTGCAGATGTAGTAGATGTCATAGAAATGTATGTGCAGCAGTATCTCTGTACATCTCTGAAACTGTGACCTGTCACCATCATTATGTCTTACAGATAATGCCCCGTACATGCCTCCCAGCATACAGCCGCCAGGAGGATGATGTCCTCAACCCACAGCTCCATGACAACTATGACTTGTTGTTTAGCCATGTGCCACAGCATGCCCAGCAGCGGGATGACCTGTGGCAGGATCTACGCAGGAGGGTGAACGATGTGGGTGGCCATAACCGCACCTACCAGCAGGTGCGCAGACACTGCATGGACTTGATACGACATGCAAAACAACGTGCCACTGCAATCGCCAGGGAACAAGGTGGAACAGGTGGTGGGCCACCAACCCAGCCCCCACTCACACACACCGAGGAGCTACTGGCCAGTCTGGGGACACCCAGGGAACAGCATCCACAAACACTAGCTGCCATCGTGGAGGTGGATGTCTCCCAACCAATGAGCCTGGAGTTGCCTGGTAAGTCAGTACTGCACATATGGCTATTATATCCCATTTAGTTGCATGTGTCACTGTACATTATGTAAAGTAACAACATATGCAAGGTATGTG
Organism: Protopterus annectens; assembly: GCF_019279795.1. NCBI lineage: Eukaryota > Metazoa > Chordata > Ceratodontiformes > Protopteridae > Protopterus > Protopterus annectens. Next base: position 1,354,774,047 of record NC_056731.1, read on the forward strand.
GACACACATGCTGCATACTACAGTATGCTACGCTGTGTATGCACACATGTGCATACTATATGCTATTACACAGGTGAATGTGTTCACATTCACAGTGCAACCTGTGGCTGTCATACAGTCATGGATAATGTTCATACTGCTGTGTCACCCCTATACAGGTACCTCTGGCGTGCTGCACAGACATGAGTCCATTGCAGGTGAGACTGTCATCAGTATCAGGCATGTTACAGTGTAGATCTATTTGCCATGTGGCCAGTTAACACTTGCACACCTGATGTTTGTTCCAGTCACGATATGCAGGTCGCATCACCCATCATTCACACAGGCCACCCATGTGCAATATATACAAACGAAATGATACATCGACTTGAAACCACAGTACTTGTCATTGCAACATGTGTGGTCAGCTGTGCATACAACGGTGGAGGTGTTCTACAATGGAGGCATATGTAGTATGTATTGGAACAACATGTGTGGTACGCACACAGTACCACACAGTGAGCTGTGATATGGGCAGCCCACAGGTGTCACCATTGTGTCATATGCCCCTGCATTGGGTGTACACATTGTGATGTGCCACCTGACATGTCACAGACACGTAGTGTTCTGTCTGCAATATTGTCACACTATCGCATGACCTATACCCCACATACCAAACATACAACCCATTGTCTGCATAGCCCTGTGGATTGTGACATATCTGACATTTATGGGTGTATGTCATATAGGACAACACAGACATGTGAGATAGATGGCCATCACACACATTTGGCCAACACATGTGCACACATGGCCATGGGGGATGGCCAGAGACATGTAGCCACACAGTACATGGGATGTGTATACACCCTGTTGCACAATGTCCACACATGGACTAATTATAGCCTTAGTTGACTGATTATACAGTTGATGTGGTACACTGGACATCCTAAAAGCCTGTGCACAGCTACTGGAGGTGTCACTGAAGTCTACCATATACGATCTGTTGAACATCACGACTGTGTTGCAGTTATGGCTATGCAATGTGTACATATTATGCATTCTACAGCAACATAGATGCCTCATGATGCCATGCAATGGCACAGTGTCTGTACTTCACACTGTATAGCAATGTAGATGGCTCACACTACCCTCCCATGCTCATGCACATTTGCTAAACATGCATTCTATCTGTAGGGCATACTCACAACACTGCAATGTGAAGCCCATTATGATGCTGTACATGTGTCAGGACGCCATTGTGTCAGACATGTATGCATGTTAATGCACGTCAGCAGATTACATGTCAAGGTCACGTCAGCCATGTGTGCTGTTATCCTGTTCTGGGCCACATGGTGTATCACAGGGATGCATGCATTCTACCATGATTGTGTGAACTGCATGGCTACTGATATGACACCTGCTTGCTGTAGTGTGCACCCCAGGGAGGTATGCTTACTAACACTATTAATGTCTGAGCTGCATGCCCTCTGCTGTATCACAGGCATGCTGCATGCCATCTGACAAATCACATGCATAGTGTGTCTGTGTGTGTGTGTGTGTGTGTGTGTGTGTGTGTGTGTGTGTGTGTGTGTGTGTGTGTGTGTGTGTGTGTGTGTGTGTGTGTGTGTGTGTGTGTATGTGTGTGTGTGTGTGTGTGTGTGTGTGTGTGTGTGTGTGTGTGTGTGTGTGTGTGTGTGTGTGTGTGTGTGTGTGTGTGTCTGTGTGTGTGTGTGTGTGTGTGTGTGTGTGTCTGTGTGTGTGTGTCTGTGTGTGTGTGTGTGTGTGTCTGTGTGTGTGTGTGTGTGTGTCTGTGTGTGTGTGTCTGTGTGTGTGTGTGTGTGTGTGTGTGTGTGTGTGTGTGTGTGTGTGTGTGTGTGTGTGTGTGTGTGTGTGTGTATGTGTGTCTATGTCTGTGTCTATTGTACTTTACAGTATTTCTTTGCATTCACAGGTGATGTAGGTGCATTACCCTCCTGCGGTCCATCTGATGTTAGTGTCCCCACAGATACTAGCGGTGATGAACATATGCATGAGGTACAGGTAGGGTTGTCAGGGGCTGAATCTGTGCCAATGGTTACCATCCCAGCTATGTCCCCCTCTTCCCCGCACACAGTTCTGCTGCCAACACATACCGCATCACCAGTGGCCATAGAGGAAGGACAGTCAGCGTCTGTTAGCGTGGAACAGGAATGTGTGATGGCTACAGAAGGTGTGTCTACACACCATGGTGTCAGTGTAATGACTGCAGATGTGCCACACAGGCATGTGGCCGGTGCTGCTCGTAGGAGGACTTCTGGCAGACATGCACCTGCAGGACAGAGCGCAGAAGCTGGTATCACCAGACGCATGTTCCAGACTGTAATGGCGGCACAGGCACGTGCTGAATGGCAGAATAGAGAAGGGCAGAGGCTGCAGAGGGCTGCTATCCATACCCTAAATTACAACATTCAGGCACTGGCAAATGCTCAACAGCAGATTGCTGATGTTCTGGATAGGCGATTGGGTGAAATGGTTGGAATCCTTGACCGAGGCATGGCAATCCGCGAGCGGGAGCTGTCTGTGCTGGAACATCTGGTAGGAGTGAGGCGTAGGCCACGTGGATGTAGGCCAGCAACACCACCTAGTGTAGGTCAACATGAGCGTGCCACCTCACATGCTCTCTCCCATAGTGCCGGTAGCAGTAGCAGTGCAGCTGGTGCTGCGCTGTCAACACCAGGACACAGCAGGCCACGTGGACATGGCCCTGGACATTCTCAGCGGGGACACGGTTCCAGCGGACATGTGTCTTCGGACAGTATCCACTCTGTACCTCCACCTGGTAGTGCCCATGCAACCCCAGGCAGGCACAGGTCACGTGGCCATGGACGGACACAGTGAGCTGTACAACCTGGTCTGTACAATCTGGGGCTGTCAGTTATACCCCGTGTAGGCCTCACAAATGGCAGAACTGTGTACACACATACACGCACACAGCAAACACAACTGTAGGGCTCCACAACATCCACATGCATTCTGAACAGACATGTCCAATCAACTCACCGGCCCTTACACACACACACATGATGTTATCCATTGGTGCAGCCTATGCCTCTGGCAAACATATCACCCTGTGCATATGATGAACCTGTGCCGCATCCCTGTCATCCACACCATCAGTGCAGGGTTATGCACAAATATTCTGATGCACAGGGTGAACAGAATAGTGAGAGGTGTATGTAATATTACCTGTGTATGCATAGTGAGGGATGTGTATGTTGCAGTGGTTATGTGTGAATACTGAGAGATGTGTATGTGACATAGGTTGTGTACTGTCAACATGCACCGGTCATACCATGTAGTGCAGGTGCAGCATGCATTGTGATGTGTTCACGGTATGTATCTCAGTTACATCTGTAGCACCATGTTGGTTGTGATACCCTGGTTCCCTCCTATGGTGTACTTGCATGTGCCTACAGGTAGCAGTGTTTGCAGTCCCCCACGTGTAACTGTGGATTACTCACAGGCACGTCTGGCAATATCAGCATGCTACATGTACCCTCAACCTGACTGTTGGAAACACCAACATGACACAGATGTCCGCACATATACTCCACCTGATGCATGTGGTCAGTGCCACAGGCTACACTGGACAGAGATGTGACATACATAGCAGGACACATTACAGGTATGGTGACATGGTGCAGGGGTTGTACACAGCGGTCTGGCCAATGATGATGTGAGGTGTCACTTGGTAGCTGGAGGCCACACTGTGCAGCAGTAGGACCCTATAACAGTACGGGAACATGGCCACATTCACGGGGTGTACACCACTATAATGCACACCCCATAGTGTTCAGGTGGGGACCCTTGCCTATGTGGTCATCATCCTCACAGTACTATGCACCCACACGACGTGTCACAGAGAAGGAACATGCACAGGTAGCCAGTATGGCTGAGACCTATGGCATCAACAGGGTAGTGCACTGCATCACCATTATGGGTTAGTCACCACGTGGGGTTAGTGATCATTTCTCACTGTATATTAGCATACACCCTCACACCAAGCACCAGACATACATACAGACACACACACACTGTGGTGACCACACATGTGTATACAGACAGCCGACGTGTGTGATGCACCACACCGGCCGACGTCATGCTTCCCACACTGACGTATGTACAGAGCTCTACAATGATGTACAGGGATGTGTAACAACTGGGACATATTCCCTGCGATATGTGGCATCTCTGGTCACACATTCGGACACACATGGCAGTGCTGGGAATGATACACCTGCCATACGATGACACGTTTGATAGACATGCAACGGTATTGATTGCATTATGTGTACCAATGCTATATCTGGCAAATGTGCTGCTATATGCACATGGGAGGTTGTAGGTGTTACAGGTGCCATGTGACATATAGTTGGTAACACCTGACCGCTGTGTATGCATTATGTCAGCACCATCACATAACAGCGACATAGCATACTGTTTGCACATGGCATGATAGGATGGTGTGTGACACAACTGTGAGCCACCCCCTGCACACATACATCTACACAGGTGGTTCACCACTTTATGTACACACATCCCTCCATACGTGCTGTTTGTATGTCACCGTATACAGATGTCAATGATGGGTCTGCATTGCGACTGCATGTCGTAGTTAGGTGCAACTATGTTACGGACATCGGCCACTGCACATGCATGGTTGCTGCATGCACAGTACAGATGTCACATGTGTCTCCTGTTGCCATGTTTGTATGCATTGCTATTGTTGGACATGTGTGTTGACATACATACCACATGGACTGTGGTATGATATCACGGGTGTCACAGGTGACCAGTACAAGGGTATGTGTCCCGGTCAACATTGCTACCCCCTGTAGTGTGAGCATTCAACAGACATGGACCCACCTTCCATTTGTGTGTGTAGCATTGATTAGGCCACTGTTATGCACGAGGTACATCAAAGGCTATGCATGTATGTGTTGTGTGTGCAGTCCATGCACACATCCACACAATCACATGTATGACATATCCAGACGTGTGTTAATTGGTGTACAGCAACAGTCAGGTGTCACAGCTGTGTAAGGGCCGTGGTATGTCTTGAGCTGACCTGTTCATGTGTACTGGTATCATTGCAATGCATAACATCTGTTGGATCCCTGTTGGTACATGTGTACTCTGCACAGCTGGTGTACACCTCTGTACAGCCCAGTGGTCATGTGTCACATGGTGTTGTGGTACTGTAAGGCTGTGTACTGCTGCACCAACAACATGGTGATGACTTGACAGCTACAGTGTACATTGCAGTGTGTACGTGTGTGACCTGCACCTGTGACAGCTGTGATGGCAGCTGTGTGTGTACAGGTCACTGCATGTGTGACCGCCCTGTGCGTGAGGACAGTTATACCTTACTGTGCCCTTCTGTACTGTGCCCTTCTGTGTGTACACTCCATCTGCATGCACGGCAGGCCTTTGCAACAGCTAAGTGTGTGAGCATGCCCATTATGCTGTTGTGTAGATGGACACACAGTACAGTCCATGTATGCAGTTGTGTAGATGGACACATGGTACAGTCCAATCTGAGACCTTCCGTGTTTACACTCCATCTGCATGCAAGACAGCCCTTTGCAACAGCTAAGTGTGTGAGCATGCCCAGTATGCTGTTGTGTAGATGGACACACAGTACAGTCCATGTACGCAGTTATGTAGATGGACACACGGTACAGTCCAAACTGAGACCTTCCGTGTTTACACTCCATCTGCATGCAAGACGGCCCTTTGCAACAGCTAAGTGTGTGAGCATGCCCAGTACGCCGTTGTGTAGATCGACACACAGTACAGTCCAAACTGACGTATATTACCAGGTGTGCGGCCATGGCCAGTGACACCTTGTGTCGGTGATGTCACTCTGTGCATGGGCATGGCCGTTGACATCCTGTATTGCCATGGTGGTCATCCAGGCAACGGATTTCCGTCTTCAACGTCAGGATGGATGCCTACAAAGTACACACTGGGTGACTATCTGGAAGGGTGTACTGTCTGTGGTGCGTACTGTGTCTATGTAATGTTGTTGTAGTGCTCCATACATGTATAGTTGCCCCGAGTACACCACTGCTGTGTGGTTGTACACATCTACCGTGGGACAGTACTAAGTCTAATCGTACACTCTCTATACAATCCCTGTCGGCGTCCTGGCATTTGCGGATGTTGACACACGCCTAGAAGAATGCCTGTGGGACTGCTGTGTTTAGTAATCTCAGTAGCGCGTTCTGTAAATGCGTCATGCTGTAGTGTGATAGGGTAGTTAGTTGTAAGTTCGATTCCCAGCCCTGCCAAGTGTGTGTGTGTGTGTGCGTGTGTGCGCATGCTCCCGTCCGCCTGGGGACTCAGGTTATGCTTTTAGATGCTTCACACCACAGATATATCCTGCTGACGTCTTTGCCTTTGCGGATGTCGATATGCACCTAGAAGGATGCCTGTGGGACTGCTGTGTTTAGTAATCTCGGTAGCGCATTCTCTAAATGCGTCATGCTGTAGTGTGACAGGGTAGTTAGGTGTAAGTTCGACTCCCAGCCCTGCCAGGTGTGTGTGTGTGTGTGTGTGTGTGTGTGTGTGTGTGTGTGTGTGTGCGCATGCTCCCGTCCGCCTGGGGACTCAGGCTATGCTTTTAGACGCTTCGCACCACAGATATATCCTGCTGACGTCTTTGCCTTTGCGGATGTTGACACGCACCTAGAAGAATGCCTGTGGGTCTGCTGTGTTTAGTAATCTCAGTAGCGCGTTCTGTAAATGCGTCATGCTGTAGTGTGATAGGGTAGTTAGGTGTAAGTTCGATTCCCAGCCCTGCCAAGTGTGTGTGTGTGTGTGTGTGTGTGTGTGTGTGTGTGTGTGTGTGTGTGTGTGTGTGTGTGTGTGCACATGCTCCCGTCTGCCTGGGAACTCAGATTATGCTTTTAGACGCTTCACACCACAGATATATCCTGCTGACGTCTTTGCCTTTGCAGATATTGACACGCACCTAGAAGAATGCCTGTGGGTCTGCTGTGTTTAGTAATCTCAGTAGCGCATTCTGTAAATGCGTTATGCTGTAGTGTGATAGGGTAGTTAGGTGTAAGTTCGATTCCCAGCCCTGTCAAGTGTGTGTGCGCATGCTCCCGTCCGCCTGGGGACTCAGGCTATGCTTTTAGACACTTCGCACCACAGATATATCCTGCTGACGTCTTTGCTTTTGCGAATGTTGACACGCACCTAGAAGAATGCCTGTGGGTCTACTGTGTTTAGTAATCTCGGTAGCGCATTCTGTAAATGCGTCATGCTGTAGTGTGATAGGGTAGTTAGGTGTAAGTTCGATTCCCAGCCCTGCCAAGTGTGTGTGTGTGTGTGTGTGTGTGTGTGTGTGTGTGTGTGTGTGTGTGTGTGTGCGCATGCTCCCGTCCGCCTGGGGGCTCATGTTATGCTTTTAGATGCTTCACACCACAGATATATCCTGCTGACGTCTTTGCCTTTGTGGATGTCGACATGCACCTAGAAGGATGCCTGTGGGACTGCTGTGTTTAGTAATCTCAGTAGCGCGTTCTGTAAATGTGTCATGCTGTAGTGTGATAGGGTAGTTAGGTGTAAGTTCGATTCCCAGCCCTGCCAAGTGTGTGTGTGTGTGTGTGTGTTTCCAGCTGCATGACAACAGTACATTGCTTTTACAGTATTCACTCACCATAACATCTGTGCGGCGTCTTTGCCTTTGATGCCGCTGTCTACAGGCTAGACATATGCCTGTGTGATTTCCGTGATCTACTACTCACGGTTGCACGTTTTGTCACTGCGTAATGCTGTTGTGTGGTACAGTGGTTACGTTCGTGTTCTGCTCACAACCCTGCCACGTGTGTGTGTGTGTATGTCTGTATCTCTCTTTCTCTCTCTCTCTCTATATATATATATATATATATATATATATATATATATATATATATATATATATATATATATTTTCTGCCCATAACTCTGCTCTTGCATGGACAGCTGACTGTTTCATGTATCGCATATTTACATAGCTTTCACATACCAATGGGGTATGTTGCAAATCCCAACATTGTCCGTGCAACGTTCATGTTACGGGCAGTGTTACACGCCCTTACAGGCGTTTGCTGTATAGCTTGGCAGACATCTATCCTTGCTGTACTCTCACTCTACTCGTACACGCCGGAGGCTTCATGTATCATGGCCTAGTTTTGCTGTGTGTATGTCTATTTGTGCTGTGTGCATGGCTGTGGGTATGTCCCACTATCATCATTTGTAAAGGTGACAGCCCTATAGGTACTTCATGTAGACTGCTGTGTCATTTGACATTTCAGCACATACCTGCGGACAGTACTGAACGTCCTATTGCAGCACTTTTCATACCTTCTGCGTTATCTTGCAGTCAATAATGCTGTTTCCTCACACATGTATCTGTTTCTGATCATACCACTCCACCTCCTAGAGCAAACATCTGGACAAAGCCTTAACTGATAGTGGGACACATAGGGGCAGTATTTACATATTGCTCTTACAAACGTAGATAGTTGACACAATAATAGGTTTTGCATTAGTATGACTTTTCTGACGGATTTGGTGTCTTAAACTCACATGTTTGTCATTATTTCATGACTTCAGTGCTCAGGAATTTGCCAGAATGGTACTGATTTTACGTGGAACACACCAAACATATGAGGCAGAACTCTGTACATTCTGCGTAAATCTGTACAGTTGCGGAGTATGTGTCTGATACAAGATATCAACTTTCTGACACCAATACACACACTGTATGGCGGCATCACAGGCCACATGCCATTACATTTATATTGCAGGACACACCCACCAAGAGGGTTGTATTCCTCACACAGGCCAACAGATGCTTATCTACACTAATTAGTCTATCATGTATCGTATGTGTATGTCGGTATTTGCGCTTTCCGTCAGTGGCAGAGCTCACGTACGAGTATGGGGGACTGGACATTGTAACGGTGACACTGCATGACACCCTGAGGGACACATTTCTTTTGAGTCTATTAACCTTCCACATTGACTTTCACAGGGCATACGTTGTCATTCACATTTGTGTGTGTGTGTTTCCAGCTGCATGACAACATGACTTGTACATGTTTTGTCATTTGTCCTGACGTCTTTCTTCTCACCTGTCCACCTAGTATCACTAGTTCTGTACATGTATTTTGGACAGGTTACCTTCATACCCCTAACCTGTACACATTATGGGTAAACGCCCTGATGTTTGACCTTTGCTCTTGTTACATCTGTCATAGTAATGTGCCTTTCTGGTAAATTACTGGCAAGGCATTACGAACTGTGCCGTTAGATAATAGTGACTGACATTTCTATGTCATGATTATTAACACTCATAACATTCATATTCCCGGCTATGCCAGTATTCTATCAATGTTCTAACTTTGTCTGGGGTATATCTAACATAGTCCCTATTTGTATTTCATGTACTATGCTTTAGTGCAGCTGTCTTATTCTGACAGTTTGCCAGGTATGGTTACAATCTTGGTCATACGCATGTCCATCCATGATAATCGCCTACATGACACTGATATAGGGCCCTACATATTCCCACAATGGTTTACGCAATATCCAGTGGATGGTTTGCCCCATTATTGAGAATATAGGCGTGTGCTATACCCACATCACTCCCACAGGGCGGACCTAATAAATCTCTGCCAAACAACACCTAGGCCCATTTCTGCATACCCATGATTCCCATACCTGACACCCCTCCACAGTACCCATTACACATGTTTAATGTGAGCGGTACTAAAGTGTGGAGACACTTATATGCACTCCCCACTCTCCGGATATCAGTTCGTACATCATACATTCTATCGGCACATGTGTCATTACCCTTGCACCTGCTACTGTTGCATGTACAGCTGTATCATATTTGCTGAGGTCACTTATTTTGCGTCAATGACGGTTGACACTACATATGGATCAATTTTTGGGGTCCTGCAATGGACAACTATATGCATGTTTAAAGTGTAGAACTTGCTGGACTGTCACTTTCTGGCCAATGGTTTGGAAAGCAGTGGTTTATTCACCTTTCGTGCATGTCTATTTGTCTACCCATATTAGCTATGCCGTGGCCTATTTATGTACATATGCCATATCTACGGGACATATGTTTGTTGTGTATACATATATACATGTACAGTCCTCATTTCATAATTTGCTTTGGTTTACGTCTGTGGATTATGTGTATACACATATATCTATATCCATACCATACCTTTCCACTGTACAGATTGTCGCAGAATGTACAGCTGGTTGCCTCTTTATCTTCGGTGTGTTTTTCATAACCTTGTGTCTATCTGGCAATGTAGTGGCATTTCATTAAAGACTTACGTTGGGAAATACTGGCAAGCAGTTCAGGTTACGACTGCATACCCTTCAGAGAATCCATGCTACTGACACACCCGTTATTCTATCCACTTTCTATGTTTGTTCTGGCACATATCTGGGGTTTGTCCCTATTTGTACCGGTAGTTTGCATGCCTTTATCCGGTTTCATACTTTATGGGGTTAACAGGTTTGAGCCATGTATATCTAACGTGGGGGAAACAGCATTCATTTACTATGCTGTGAGCGGATCACACATGCACAGGCGCACTTGCATTTACATGTTGTGGGTTACATCTGTTTAATAAATGTGTGCTTGCATGGCCTTTCATACGTCTGACCATAACACTTACTTATCTGTAGTCCGGTTTATGGACTGGTGTGAAACACACGGTTCACCTTTACGTATTTAACTGTGTGTACAGCACAAACGCATTCATTACACTTTACAGGGATATCTGCAGTGGTCGTTGGTCAACCGGGACTGCATTCACATTGGACGGATGCCGGAAACAGTATTCTGTTGCTGTTTTGCCTCATTGATATGCATACCCATAGTACTTAGCTACATCAACATATGCCTCACCGCTTCACTTACAACACAGGCATCCATTCCCCTGCTGGGAAAGCGGTACTACATATTACACATTCCGTATTGCCTACTGCTGTGGACCCCAGCTGCATTGTTAATCACTCCGAGGATATGCAGAACACCAGGGCATATAGTCGTATCACATACATGTTTCTGATTGTCAGGGTGTTCATGTAGTGATCTGGGTATGGGCTTGTCCGCCTGGTGAACGGAACTTCCCTGTCCGAGTTCAAATGTCAGATGAAGCATGTGGACAGGGAGCATCTCCCTATTATGAACATTCTACCTGTATTTATAGACACATGTGTTTGGGCACCTATCAGGAGCTTATTCTGTTGGCTGTACATATTATGGGTGGGGTTGTTACGGTCCATACTCCACGGTGAGGGGGGGGTTCCCATTCACATTTGACTATTACCTGTATTCATTCATACGGGGATTATTTTCTTGGACATGTTGTGACTACAGGTATGCAGTTGTACATTACACAAATGTCATGGCTTGTTACTGTACATATGTACGGACCATACCTCTCGACCTCTTTGAGCAACAAATCTGCACAAACCCTACATGATGGGGAGAGTAAGAAGGACACATTTTAACTAGTTTCCTTACAAGCTTATAACGTTGATAGAATACTAGGTTTTGCATTGTCATGACTCTTCTGCGGGATGTGGAGTGCTATACTTAATGCTCATTATTTCGTGACATCAATCCACACCTATTTACTGGACAGACGAAGGTTGTCGGAGGCACACAACACTATGAGCCAACACTCTGGTCATTCTGCGAATATCTGGACAGTTGAGTTATATGGTACGAACCTCTGTAATACGCTGTTGTGTTCTGGCACAGCAGTAGCTCGGCATTAGGGACAGATGTCGGGATGTGCTGGCAGACAGTTGAGTTTCAGACTTTATACTCCGGACATTAATGCCATTGTGCAAACTGTCATTCTATGATATATCTATGTTTATCCATCCACATGGATATATTCCTGCTTGCACCTGTTAAACATTCTACGGATCTCACTCCTCTGAGCTCTCCATACTCCTGCTCCTCTCTACCCTCCAGCTTAACCAAACTTAGCTGACACTCACTTGACTCCCAGTATGTCATTGTTGTACATTTCTGTATTACCACTATAAACTCTGGATTTGCACTGTCTTATTATGCACATGTTATGCATGTGTATTTCCTGACTGTATGCCTTTTACTCTTGTATTTTACCTTTAACATTATGTAGCCTTTATTTCCTTATATTGCTTGTGGAGCTTTTCTACCTGGGCCTCCGCTGTTACTGGGCACTTCTTCGCCCAGTGGACTTCCCGGGTACTCAGACTGCACATACATGAATAACTTCTAACAGCTATCTTTGCATATTGTACCTGCTGTTGTACCTTTGTCTCACTTGTAGTCACGGCTCTGTCCAGATATCTAGCTCACACAGGTTGTCAGGTATGGTCGGTCACGCCGGCACACACTAGGTACCCCTCACACTTCATCAGGGTCCTCCTGCTAATGTCGGGTGTCTTCCTCACCCTTCTGCCATTTGCCACTATGCGAGTGTGCGATATATTCTCCCGCATATTTGTGTGGGGACATGTGCGTCACGGGAAGGTGTTTTATCCTGGGTACTGGGTTATGCATGACCACTCAGGTCTGGACAGTGTCTTGGACCTGTACTTCACATTCTGACTTGTGTCCAGATATGTACAGGATTGGACATCTTGTCATCATACCCATTCTACTATTTACACAGGTTACTTATCCCGTAAGGCATATTCCAGAAATTGGACCATTCCACACAGAAACAATATCGAAATGTATTTTGGCTTTATGAAAATGTGCAGGGGGTTTAACATGCAGGTAATACATGGTTTGCTATCCTGACACTGCCTAGGGTGACAATACCTACTACATATGCGTAGGGGTCGGTATGTGTAGCTGTGTCTGCAACGGACCAGTGGGCCACATACGGGTGGATTTGGTGGACGTTCTGTTATGGGGCTGGGTTGTGTGATGTGGAGGGTATGCTGGGTAGCCCATTATGCAGCCAGGTGTGTTGCATTTGTTATGGCCAGTTCCATCAGGACCAACCTGTGGGTATGTGACGGTGACATATCTATACATTTTGATCGCACATTTACATGATACATATGTTTGTGGGATTGTGTTCTACACTATGGCCTGTCTGCTTGTCTTGCAGCTGTTTCTCCATGTGTTTGTGTTTATGTCCACTTCACCCGCTGCCCCCTCCTATACCTCTGGTTCACCTTTTCTGCATACGACACAGTATAGCTTTGCGGGTTTTACCATTACCCATCCACCCCTCACATGCAAATTATTCACATCCGATAGCTCACTACTTTTGTTGTTGGGCCATGACACGCCAGAGTAGCACATTGACTGCCCTACAGGTGTCGGGTACCTTTATGGTTGTGTGGACTACCCTGCCATGTTTGCTTCCCACGTGCTATACCTCACACACATAGGTACACGCCCATACTTCACTTTCGTTACTTAGTTGGTATACCCGGGTACTACCCGTTCGGCTGTGTCACATACTAGTTTGGCTTCTACCGATGACTCCCGGGATTTGCAGACCTGTTGTACTCATTGGGGGGATGGCACCTTTTCCGATGTCCATGCTATTCCTTCCACATATCCGACTGTTGTGGACAATGCCTCCCCACAGTCTACGGTACTGTTTCCACCTTTTCAATTGGCCACAATGTAACATTTGCAGTGGACACACACATTTTCCACGCCGACACATACCCACGGTCAGTTCGGCAGATAGAACTTACAACTCTTGCCTATATCTAAGCTTTAGTCTTGTAGCATTTCAGTGGCTTATTCTTTTTCTTATGACATTTATGTAATATACGTGTGGAGAACAACTGTTTAATGCCACTATTACATGACGTCTGAGGGATAATTATGTCCTATAATCTCTGCACATTTGCCATGTTTACATGCTTGTGTCAGCACACATCTGGCCGCAGCGGTACTGTCACTCGCAAAGTGGGACAGGTGGTATTCTTAGTCGATGGTACGGGTCATACTGTTCCTTTCGGCCTACATGTGTCCTTATTGTTGTAGCTGTTTCTATGCTCCTGATTCGTTTACATGTGTATTCTATTCCCTATCACATTTGTTATGTGGGATACAGACATACCTTTTGTATGTGACTATTACATCCCTTGTGGGATATGATTCGGACATACAGTCACTACATATATCTACATTTCTCCTCGTGTATTTTGTTATGGACACATCTGCACAGCTATGTACCCTCCCTCACATTATGGGTCAGCTGGTGAACCTCTCCATTGGGCTGGACGTACCTCCTGGTGGCGCCCTAGCATATGATATGTTTCACTTCCACATGGTATAGCTATAAACACTACGTTGGACCACGGGCACGTGGTTTTTCTGTCATTTGTTCAAGGGTAGGGACCTGTTATTCCCTATCGTGCATTTGTGTTTGCTTCTTCATTTTCTGTTCGCAGAGACTATCTTGCATGCTTTGTATACATTTCAGTCTCCACGGACACTGATAGGTGTGAGTATTACTGCAGGCGGACTATACTATTCAGCAGTTTAGGTTGCTCATCGACAGCCAACATTGACACGCCTCCCTCCGCAACTTCGGTACGCATCATGCACTCACGCACATTTCCTATGCACGTGGCTGTGGCGGCTGCACGCCTTCATTAATATGCATATGGCGCTACTACTCCATATATACACCGCACGGCCAGCGCAAGCCTTACACTGGCCTTGCGCCGAGCTTCATGAATCCGGGGGTAAGTGTACACCAAGTGTACCTGTTCTGAGTGAACAGACAACACAAACATAACTAACACTTTCTTCCATATTTAGTTTCCCTACTGATTTTCTGGCAGCTTTAAATATTGACAGGGATTCATAAACATTACCACAAGGTGTAGACTACATGTACACTTAGTGTAATCTTTCTGAGTGACTAGAAAGCACAAACGTGGTAGGGATGTTCTTGAATGTATAGCCTGGAACACTTAGTGTACACTTAGTGTAGGCTTTTTTGAATCTGGTATGAAAAATTGCAGTTAATGGTTTTCATACAAAAAAAGAAAAAAATAGTAAAAGAAGTATTAACTAGTCCATTTCAACTATAAATATTTGATGTGGCAGCACTAAGTTTATATATGTGTATATATATATATATATATATATATATATATATATATATATATATTCCATTTGAAGTAAACAATTTATGTAAAATATTATAGATACTCATTCCCCCGGATTTACTAATCTTCCATGCAGGACTAATCTAGTCCTGCATGGAAGTGGCAGTTAAAGAGGAGGACGGCAGCACGCCATGCATATTAATGAAGGCGCACTGCCTGAGCTCCAAACCCTACACTGAGCGTGGACGAGTGCAGGGGGTATGTCTGAGAGCAGAGCTCTCAGAATAAACATGACTCTGCAAAGTAGAACAGAAGAAAGTGTAAATAAATGAGCGAGACCACTCATAGGTGTCCGCATATCCCCACCAACAGTCCTCATGTGTTCAACAGCAACAGTACATTGAAATAAAATGAAGAAACCCTTGTATTTATTTTTTTTAAAACCCCGAGTACAGCTAACCATAGTGCGCGAGTTTGCCCATCGCTTAGCTACAGTTAAAGCAGCAGAAAAGGCTGAAGAGGATAGCAAGGGATATATATGCAAATGAAACAGCACAGCAATAGTGTAGTGGTTAGAGCATCTGCCTAACGAACAGGCATTTCTGGTTCGAGTCTCACTGTAGCACATATTATTTTCCATGTGAAATCTGTATATGAACATATTTTAACATCTTTTTGCCGTATAACCGACATAATAACATTTAAATGTGAACTGGAGTACTGCATGAAATGCACATGTGAAGTGTCAGTGTCATAATGAATAAGGCACTAGTAAGCAGGTTTATTTATTTATTTTACATTTGTTGACCGGAATAGTCTTACTGGATTTATGTCCATTTTCAGTAGAGTCCCAGGGAGATAAGCTCCAAGAGATTACTAGACTACTAGCATACAGGTACTAGTTGTTATACAGTTAAATAATACAAATTTTAAACTGTTCAGGAATCTTCACAGTTTATACAAAAACATGTTACAAGCATTAGATAAGATATTTTAGACTTTATGTACAAGACTTCATTAGTAACTAGAAAGTAATTGTTAAACAAATGTGTACTTCAAGTTTCAACAGTTCAGCAATGCTCACAGTTTAAACAATACTTGTTTAAACTGTGAGCATTGTTTAAGCACAAATTAGCAGTAGTAAGCGTGTCTAAGTGCTTTTGCACGAGGGTAAGCATTGCCTACACAGATTAAGCAAAGAAAATGTAACCGGAGGTTAGCAGTGCTTACAGTTGTGCAAACCCGCGCAGACCCGCTTACAACTGCTTAAAAGTGCCTTAATCACACTGTAGCCAACATCCCTTATTCTGCCCAGCAACAAAATAAATTGCATCTCCATGGCTCGAACCCAGGACCCTGCACTCCTTACACAAAGTGATTTATCACTAAACCATGACAGATATACATAACCTGAAGTTTTCACAAACATATCATGCAGCACAATCAGTCAACAGTACAAGAAATATATTAATATCATACCACACAAATTGTTAATGCAAGAAGTCTGGACAAAGTATGCCACACTGTGGGTACAAATAGGGATATATGTTAACTAATGCTCTAATACACTTAAAATGTTGCTAGTTACACAGTTATATGTATTAGAACACATATGTAGAAGGAGATGAAGTCTGAAATACAAAAGTGCTGGCACTAGTTATTGACTTCAATGCTGCAATCATCCATGACAATTGCCAAGTGAATGAGGAACAGGCCAAAATATGAGCCGAACATGCATGGACATATGGACATATATATATATATATATCTGTAAATATAGACAGATAGACAGCTATATGTAGATATATATATATATATTAATGTATGACTCACAAATAATCATATAACATCAATTGTATATAGATACATACATATGTTCATATGTATGTATACATATATACATATATATATATATATATATATATATATATATATATATATATACAGATGTATATTTTATATATATATATATATATATATATATATATATATATATATATATATATATATATATACACACACACACACGCACACACACACACACACACATATATAGATATAGCCATATAAGATATATATAGATACATACACATATACACACACAAAAGGTATCAGTAGCCATACATATGTAGAAGTAGTGTGGAAGTACTGGGTGCAAAGTATATCCCTCAACCACAAGCCCTTCAACTGGCACCTGTGAAATGTGCAATATGGCAACCATTCCCACAAATGAGAATACTGACATTAAACATATACCCATCCACAATTCAAAGGACATGACACGACACACAGGTATGCATACACAGATAACCTTTATTTGTGTACTATACAATAATGTATGCCAGTACTTACACCACATAAGGTTTGAAATATGTAATCAGTGATGAATGCAAGGTCCACACAAAACAGTAGATGCAAGCAATGTGGATATATACCATACTATGCTGTCCAGGCCAAGGCCTTCAATTAGTACAACAGTAGAAACAGGATTTGCCTTCAGGATACGTAACAATCAACAATTTCAGATGTAGTTCAGCAGCCTCCAATTACACCCTGTAGTCAAGCCTTAGGGGGAAAAGTAGCACTTGTGCTAATGTCACAATATCTTGTACATAACATTGCTTAACTTAACATCTCACTATCACACTGAATGACCCTCGTCTTAACAGTTATATCCCTGAAAAGGTGTCATAGCCTAGGTTAATAGGTTCATAGGTTCATAGGTTCATACTAGGCTATCTGCCCAAGGGCATTTACAAGCCTAGCCCATAGTTTTGTGGCTTACGCCACCCCTTTAGTATGGGGAACTATACCCATTATTTTGCTGTGCCTCTGTCGAGCAGTGACACGGAGGTAATCCCTGGGGTATATCTGCGATCTCCCATCCATTGGTCAAGATTTCTCTTGAACAAGGCCAGCGAGGTACTCTGCCTCACATATACCGGGATTTTGTTCCACAGCATAGGGAGTCTTTGGGTGATGAATCTATCCCTCCAGCACGTCCTATTAATAGCCGTGTCGAGGTTTAAGTCTCCGCCCTTGTGGCTCTGATGGATCTAGGTTTTTTGAGGTGAAGCATATTCATCAAATCTGGGTTTGACATGGCCTTGTATGTTAGGCAAAGGTCACCTCTGAGCAAGCGGTGGCGACTGAATAGAGCTGGAGTTCTTTCAGTCGGGCAGCATAGGACAGATTTTGAGACCCTTTATCCTTTTGGTGAGGAACTTTGTGGCCTCTCCAGCTGCTGCAAGTGTCGGGTCAGATACATTCCGAATGGGGCATTGTACTCAATCATTGGTCTGATGAGTGATGAGTAGAGGGAGACAATGACCTCCCTTGATCTAGATGAGAATCCCTTCATGATAAGGTGGGCAATGTAGAAGGTTTTCCTAACTACTTTAGCTATATGGGTGTCGAATGACAGACTACTATCAACCTGGGTCCCCAGGTCCCTGATAACTTCTTCTGTGCTCAGTGGATTGCCACCTATTTGGTAGCTAGGGGTAACCTTGTTTTTCGCGAAGGGTATGACTATGCATTTTTTGGCATTTAACTTTAGGCCATGGCTCTGGCACCAGTTATCCATTTCTGTGAGACCCTTCTGAAGGATATCTGTGTCAGATGTGTTTTCTACTATGGCGCCCAGTTTGCAGTCATCTGCAAACTTTGTCAGCCATAACCCTCCTGTGTTTGCTTGTACTTCGAAGTAGATGCCAAACAAGAGTGGGCCTAGGACTGAGCCCTGTGGGACACCACTTGTGACAGGCTTTGAGTCTGACATGGCGCCAGCAACTCTGACCCTGTGGGTTCTGTCACTCAGCCAGTTAGCAACTCATCTTGTGATGTATGGGTTAATATTTAAGCTGATGAGTTTTTCAATGATACCCGAGTGGGGTATTGTATCGAAGGCCTTCGCCAGATCGAGGTAGGCTGTATGGACTGCCTTTCCCTCATCAATGGCTTTGGTGACTGTTTCGAAAAAGTCAACCAGGTTTAAAAGGCATGATCTGCCTTTGACAAAGCCAAACTGGGTTGGATCCAAAGTCTGCAAATTCCCTATGTCTTTATTTATGAGGTCCATTATGATCCTCTCCATGGCTTTGCAGATAAGGCTTGTCAAGCTAATGGGCCGGTAATTTCCAGGGTCGGTGGAGGCACCGCCTTTGTGAAGTGGGACCACAGTTGCAGTGCGCCACTCCTGGAGCACGTATCCAGAGGTAAGGCTCTGATTAAACAGCTGTCCTAGCTGTGGGTTTAATTCCTCATTGAGTTCGTGGAGCACACAGCCGGGGACACCATCAGGTCCCATGGATGCTGTGTTTTTGCTTTGGAGAGAGCAGTTCTCACTTGGGCGTTGGAGATGTTTGGGGGGCTGCAATCATTTGGTATAGATATCTCTCCTTTTGGGGGGGGGGAGAAGTTTGCACTGAACCTGTCAGCCAGTATGTTGGCAATGTCCGTAGGATCAGTAATCTTCACATCATTTTGAACTAGTTCTGAGCATATCTGGGAGTTTCCTCCCAGGTTTCTAACATAGCTAAAGAAGGCCTTATGATTGTCTTTTGAGTCTTTAGCTATTTTTCTCTCAAAATTTGCTTTGGATGATTTTATGAGAGCTGTTAGTTTTTTACTTATAGTGATCAAGGGTGTCTTACCTTTTAAGGATTTTGCTCTATCTTGTAGTAGCTTCCTCCTTTTGTTGTAGAGTTTGTTTATGGCTGGGGTCCACCAGATTGGACGCTTGCCTTTGGTACAGAGAGTCTTTGTTTTGCTTGGGATTGCCTTATCCATGCAGTCCTGCAGGTGCTGGTAGAAGGCATTTGTAAGTGATTCAGCGGCATGTATACTGTTTTCCATGCTCGGGGCCAAAAAGGAGACCACACTAGTCTTTAGAAGTGTGAAGGGGGCTTCCGAGAAGTTCTTTACTGTGGTGTTTTTTATTTCAGGTGGGGGTGGGATGAGGACCTCCAGCGAGATTAGTTTGTGATCTGATCTCACCAGTGAGGGGTATACTTCCGGTGTTGAACATTGTGCTCCCATGTTCGTGATGATGAGGTCAAGTATGTTATCTCCACTTGTGGGGATGGTAACTAGTTGTTCCATGGTATTTGAGTTTATGAATTCCAGGAACTTTTGGGCTAGGGTGTTTGGGCTTGAGTAGTGTTCCCAGTCTATATTAGGGTAGTTGAAGTCACCTAGTATGATGGTGTTTGGTGATACATTTATCCCCTCTAGTGTTTTCAGGAAGGCCATGTGAGGTTCCTGAGTTTGTGAGGGTGGCCTGTAACATGCTACAATTTGCAGAGCAGTCTTGCCTATGGTTAATTGCACCTGGATGGTCTCCGATGCATCGTGCTTTGCAACCAGTCTTGAGGTGTGGGAGTCCTTGATGAATATGGATACTCCCCCTCCTTTCTTGGTATTGTCTGGATTTTGGGGCCGGAACGCATGATATGAGGTAAAACCTGATAGTGCTGGGGTGCTCTCAGGAGCCTTGAACCAGGTTTCTGTCACAGCACAGACATCGATATTCTCCATACTGAGAAGGGCCTCGAGTGCGTGCATTTTGAGATTCAGACTTCTGGCATTGAGCAGCATTACCCTTAGTTTTTTTCCTTTTTTGTGTTCTAGGGTGGTAGGTTTAGAATTTGAGCCTTGCCTAAAAAGGCACTATGGGGTGGCAAGAGCCTTTGCCAATATCCGGAATCCCAGGGTGACAGGTGCAAGCCGTCCCTTGAAGCAGCATGGCTTGTCCAGCATGTCATCCCAGGCAGACAGACACTGGATCCCCTTTGAATGACACCAGTGTTTAAGCCAATTGTTAAAGCTGATCATCTTATCTCTGTATTGTGGCATCATTCTTGGTGAAGGTAGGATACTGCTCAAGGTCAGGGTCATACCTGCATGGGCTACATAATCAGAGAGCTCCTCGATGTCTCTTTTCATGTAGTCCAAGGAGTGCGTCTCAGGTCGTTTACACCAGCGTGGACAATGACTGAGTCGTATTTGTACCTGCTGTTGAGAGAACTGAGTGCTTGCGTTATGTGGCGGATTCTAGCGCCCGACAGGCAGCTTACTGTAACCTTCTCCTTACTCAGTCTGGTGAGCAGGACGTCAGTGTGTCTGACTATGGAGTCACCAATGACTAGTGTGTCTGGCATTTTGTTTGGCCTTAAGGGCTGTGACTGTTTGACACTCTGACTGTGAGGTCTATGTGTTGCAGGTGATGTGTTCTGAGGTGGTGGTTGTTTGGGTGTCTGCTTTGGTGGCCTCTGCTGTTTTGGTAGATTTTTGATCAGAGCCTCCGAGTATGTCTTTGTGTGTTTATGTGTATGATTTGAGGTTGTGATGGTACTATGTGAGACTGGGTCTATAGTGTGTGTGGTAACCTTCTCCTCCTGACTGGTCTTGCCAGTCCTATGTTGAGAGAGCTCAGCCTCCAGTTTGGCTGTATAGTTGCATCTCTCGCATGTATTTGTGTTTTGTGGGAGGAGGAGAGGGTTGTCTGTGTACATGAGGCAATTGTAACATTGCCTCAATATTCCCAGGTTCACCAGCTGAGCAGGAGAGGACACTAGCAACTGATCATGTCATGGACTCCCATATCAACTGTTGGGCCAAGTGGCATAGAACCCCCCCATAAAAGGCTGTACAAGGGCAAGGAGCACTGTGTACCACACACTTACCACTGGAATGTACAAGGCACATATCTGCTCTCCAGCTGTTGCCCCCCTTATATATGGACTTGGCCCAACAGTTGATATGGGAGTCCATGACATGACTGGGATGATAGCAGTAATGCTAGCGGAAAATAATGATAGGCCATTACCTAACAACCCCTTTCTGTATCACAGCAGGACAAAGACTGGCATATATGTGGAGGACAGAGGCAGGAACATAGGGCCATATTTGCATTATTGCTGTTACACACCATGGAAATTACTGGTGTTACAGGATTTGTTGCAGCATACCCTTATGCAGGAATATGACATTGAAATACAAATGGATGTAGCCATGTAATGATAGCACTCAACAGATAGAATGCCACAGATATATCTGGGACAATACCTGTGTGGTGCACAGACAAAACCTAACAGCCAATCCCCCTGGTATCATATGGATAGGCCCACAATTGAAAGCTATGCAGACAGACAACATTCCATGAAAAAGTACCGTGTACACAGAAACCCTGTAAGAACAGCAAGATGCAATGCACACAACACTACTCACGCTGTCTGTAGGTCAGGAACCTTACCCAAATGTGGATTTGGCCTGTGTCTGCAGGTTCTGCTGTTACAAGTATTGCTACCTGCTGTCTGTAACACTGATGTCCACACACAGGAAGGATGTCATCCATCCTGGAAAGGTGAAGGGACAACACCCACAGAAGGCAGCAATTTATAGTACAGGGTTGCCATGACAGTGGTTATCTGAAGTACTACACAGCAGGCTGCATGCAATTAGCAACTGGTGGACACTGACTGGTGCAGAGGCCACCACCTGCTCATGTGCAATACCAGCAAAAGCATGCTGCAATCTATTCAAAACCAGCTCAATCACTCAACTGGAGAAGGAGAGAGAGGGAGAGAGAGAGAGAGACAGAGAAAACTTCAGGAAAGGTCACAAAGCTCAGGGTTGTGTTACAGCAGAAAAAAAAACATAACAGGTATGTGAAACAGATATGCATTTATTTGCATGTAGTATATGGCATAGAATAATAGGATGTATAATGTGAAAGGATGTATATGTGCCATCAGTACTTGTTCCTGTAATGATGTTCTGCTTAACAACTGCACTGGGCAGTAGTGTCAGTCCCTGTGGGCAGTGGGACATAGCTTTCAATTGTGCAGATCAGCAGTGAATGTTAAAGATGTGACCCATGATATCTGTGTTCTGTAAATTACTGTGGCCAACAGCTGGTGGGGGTACTAATACTGCCATTATAGACACATGGGTGAGAGACCACACCACCTGCAGGACAGTCATGTTAAAGTGCAGCATAGCACGCCCAACTGCCATAGCAGTATAATATGCTTATCTAATCTAAAGTTTGTCACCATATATACCCCCAATGTTAGTCTGTGTTCACATGTGACACCTGTCTGTGTTGCAGCAAGGCAGAACAGTTCAGCTGTGAAGTAAACAGGGTTACATGAGTGTGATCCACATGTTCGTATGCACCCCACATACAGATACTTAAATGTGTGATACATATTCACAGCTGTGTATGTTTACAGAACCTTGGACAGTTATACATTTATATAGGTATTT
Source organism: Protopterus annectens (assembly GCF_019279795.1). Taxonomy (NCBI): domain Eukaryota; kingdom Metazoa; phylum Chordata; order Ceratodontiformes; family Protopteridae; genus Protopterus; species Protopterus annectens. The sequence goes on from NC_056731.1 coordinate 1,354,797,459, forward strand.
AAACAAAACGTAATGATATCTACACATATATGCATATATATATATATATATATATATATATATATATATATATATATATATATATATACATATATATATATATATATATAAATATAAACACATACATATATATATATATATATATATATATATATATATATATATATTTATGTCAATACATGTCCCCTGCCAGGACATGTGTGAGAGAACATCACACATCAATACACAACATACCTAAACACCAGTACATGGCTGCAAGATGAAGTGTGGTGTTTAACCCATGTTGGGAACACATCGCAATTGTTTGAGAAGGTGGGATATATATGTTGGTAAAGTGTATTAGGCACATATTTGCATGTAGGTCTGGTTGGGTGACAAACAAGACAGCATACAGGGCTGGTATATGACACGTGGTGGTTAAACACTGTGGGTGGGTATTTACATTTGGAAAGTGGAGGGCATTGAGCCCCCACATGGGAACAAAGGGAACATGGTGCCCACCCACGGACAGTCATGACAGCATCTACATGGACATAAAGGTGCCTGGGCTGCAGGCTGGGCAGGAGGAGAATGCATGTTGAACCTTGTGTATGTGTACTGCATGCCTCCAGGTGATGAAGCACATACCCCATGTCTCTGTGGTGCTCCCTATGTACAAGACCCATGACCTAACTGAATGACAGACATATGTCTGTGTGTGCTCCATGTGGGGGGGGGGCACCATCCCCCGAGGTGGTTCCACATGAAGGTAGTGACGGAACAGTAGATAATGAGGTTCCATGGTGTGTCATGTATGTGATGTGGAATGGTAACATATGTACATTAGGTGGAAGTGGTGTTCCTGCTGGCAAATAACCCCTACACATACTGGTGTGTAACTGTCATGGAACATATGTGGGTTGTAATAGTCCACACAATCCCAGGACATGTCCAACAGCATGCATAGATATCCTCAATATCACAGAATGGCAGATGTGTAGCAATCACATAGCAGCCATGCCACATGCATATGTGGAAACATAGTGGCAGTGACAATGGCATGCAGGTGAAATACTCTGTAACAGCCCAGCAACTCTAGTGTCCCCACAGGGAGCATGTCTATAAACACATAGCAGAAAATGTTGTACAATAGAATATATGACCCAACGGTACATATACCGGAGACATACCACTAGCGTTGTATGAACATTAAGTTGGAGCTGATATGGTGACCGGAGACTGATATGTGTATTATATTATGGTAAACTTGACATATGAGTTTCTCAGACATATTTCCATCATTATGTCTTTCAGGGAGTATGTCACACCCGAGGAATCCCACCTACAGTGCCACTGAGGATGAAATTATAATCACCAGCATCATCCAGAACTATCAGTTCTTGTTCTCACAGACAAGCCAGGACCAGCAGGAGTGAACAGCCATGTGGAATGATGTGGTCCACAGGGTGAATGAGGTGGGGATGCACAGCTGTACATATGAGCAGGTCCACCTCCTTTGTAGTGACCTGCTCTACCATGTACATCGCCGTGCCATTGCCTTGTGGGGTGACCACCTTGCAACAGGGGGGCATAACATCCATCCCCCCTCACCAGAGTGGAGGAGCTGCTCATGAGCCTGCTAGCACCTGACCGCCCACAAGAGCTACAGACTTATACAGTCATGGAGGTGGGTGCTACACACACACCAGACATGGAGCATGCAGGTAAGGTTCCAGGGCATATCAGTAGATGACTGTAGTGTATGCATTTTTACAGGTAGATCATGCATATGTGAGATGTGGGGTCTGTTACCGTGCAGTACTGATAAGCAGTAATGCATAAACTGTAGTACTGTGGACTTCAGCTGTTGTTGTACTGTAATATTGCAGCCACCCTGTAGCAATGCCACAGCTGTGGCCACTGACATCAACTCTGTCCCATCTCAATGTAGGTACATCTGGGATACCAGCAAGGCAGTGGCCGGATGCTGGTGAGTATGGTTTAAGGTTATGCTTGGCAATTCATTGTGCATGTCATAGCTATGATGTAGGCCATGTGCACATCTAACACACCTACCCATAATGCATGCTGTACATGTGCACTGACAGAGCACACACCTCACTAATGGGATTACCAGCCTCAAACACATGCAATACACATCTTAGACAACTGTGGCTACACTACAGTGCACATTGCCCAGGCACAGCTAACATCTGCCCAACATACACAGCTATGTCAAACACAGAGCAGTTGAACATGCTACACATAAAGACATCCCACTCTCTCTGCAAACACAGGCTCCAGGGTCCTAAACCTCATCAACACATTACACAGAACATACTGGAGGGATAGGGCCCTGTCCTGGGGAATTCCCACACTCTGGAACGGACTACCCATACATGTCAGGCAATGCTACACATTGGCCCTCTTTACAGAAACACTTGACAACTGGATGGGAAATAGGAAATTCACCCTGGTTAGTATGTCTGTGCCACAGCCTGACAGGGGCACAGGGGAATAACTTTAGTGGGTGGTGCATGGCTGGGAACCCCTGTGTCTAGGCTTATGTAGGCCCCAGGACCAGTACACCAGTACTCAAGTATGCACCTATGTGTACCACAGTCAACATCAGCCAGGGCTCAATAATGGTCAATAATGGTCTCTACACTCACCATAGGTACAGTACATTGTGTCTGTGGTTGGTCTAATGGTAGTCTATCACTCATACATGCACCACTGATGATGACATCTGTGAATACACATCAAGCATTCACTAAATACATGTGTCCACATGTAATCCAGAAACAAAAAAGAGACTGTGAGCAGCAGTAGAAACACAACTGACACACAGATACACATCCTGCAATGGTGTGTACACATGTGAGGTATGGTGCACAGTACATGATAGGGTGCTGAACAGATGCACAGCAATGCTGTGGACATGGGTGCAGTGAGTTCTAGGGGGAGGGCCATCACCTACTACCAGAAGCCATGCATCACAGCCATGTATAATGTTGGTAACGGGGATTGACTCCAGTTGCACTGCATGCTGGTGAGTGCCACATGTCCTGCATGCTGACATGTGTGTAATTACAGGTTTGAGTGTGATACTGTATTGCACCATCATCTGCTATTGTGTGTGTTATGGGGGTGTGGGAGCTGTCTTGTAGGTGCTGTCTGGTGGAGTGTATGGGTTGCCATGTATGTCAACTGCATGTGTGTGTGGCTATGTCTGAACACGTGTGTGTACTGTTTAGTGGTGATGTACAGGTCTTACAGTCTGTTCCCTGTTTTCCCCGCACAGGTGGCAAGGTGGGGCTGGGTCCCCCCCAGCAGGGAATCTGATGTCACTGATACAGACAGTGACCATGAGGACAGGTGTGTTGAGGCACAGGAAGGGTCATCAGGGGCTGCCACTGGGCCACCAATTGACATCCCACATGTATCCACCCCATCCACGCACATAGTCATACTGCCTCTACATATCTCATCACCGTTAGCCTTAACTGAGGGACAGTCTATGGTTGGCATTGGCCAGGACAGTGTGGTATCCATGGCATGTGTGTCAGGACATAGCAGCCATAGACAAATGTCTGGCAGGGTATCACATAGGCAGATGTTCAGGGGTGCTTGTCGGAGCACTGCTCATCATCATGCCCCTGGCAGACGTGCCACATTTATATCAACCACATGCATGTTCCAGACTGTTATTGAGGCACAGGCATGAATGGAACGGTACACCAGGCAGGGTCTAAGGGTGCAGAGGGCTCATCACACCTCTGTAACTGACAGCATCCGTGACCTAGCAGGTGCCATCCGTAATTACACTGAGGTCATGGATAGATGGTGGGGTGAGACATTGGATCTCATCCACAATGTCATGTCCATGCATCAGGACAGCAGCTGGAGGTCACTGTGGACATACCACCAGTCACAGCCGCTCCCGTAGTGGCAGTACCAGCCCCAGTACTGTGGGGGGGGGTGCTGTCCACAGACCGTCATAGCAGACCATGTGCACATGGCCCTGGCCAGTCCCAGGAGGGACCTGGATCCAGCGGATGTCTGTCAACCTTGGGGGGGTCAGTACTCAATCTGGCTTTGTACCTGATACTGCCTGTAGCACCCCTGCCAGGCACAGGTCCCGTGTCCATGGTCGGAGATGGTGAATTGCAAACCCTGCCAGGTACAGTCTGCCGCTGTCTCACAAATCCCTGTATAGGGTAGCCACATGGTGGAACTGTGTGCATGCAGACACACACACATAAACAACAAACCTAGGGCAACCACATACCTGCACAGACAACATCACCAGTGGACCATAACAGTACTCAGCCCCCTCACTCACACACACACACACACACACACACACACACACACACACACACACACACACACACACACACACACACACACACACACACACACACACATGTTGTCAATTGTATTGCTCAGCCTAGGTCTCTGGCAAACCAACAACACACCCTGTGCATATGATGATACCTGTGCCACTACCTGACATCTGTAGCATTGATGCAGGGACAGGCTAACATGGTGCTGATGCACAGGATGACTGTACAACAGTGTAGCAATGGAATGATGCGTAGCATGTTGTCAGCAGTAAAGTGAAATGCTAATATCTTGGAAGGTGTAGCTGTGCAGCCATGATATATCATAGCTGTAATTAACAATGCTGTATTGTTGTCACCATTACCTATTCTGATTGTGTTGTGTTTGTCCATGTGCCACATGGCTGATGGGTCTAGTGGTGTCAGCAGACTTTCTACAGTGGTTACCAGTATGTGTAGTGAGTGGTACACATGCCATGGCTGGGTACAACACACAGAGACCTTGGTTTGGATGCAGTACAAGTACAAGACTGTACAGATGGAGGTATGTCCCCATGCAGGTAACACATCTGTTGCACATGTAATCCCACCAAGACAGGATAGGCACAACCACACATTGCTATATATGCAGTCTGCAATGTGGATGACATTGAACATGCTAACAGCAGGGTGTATGTGCCTCTCACCACTCTACTGTAATCCTCACCTCAGTAACATGTGTGCCAATGCCAGTGGCATAGCCCTACCCTTAGGAGGGTGTGAGGTGCTCAACTACTGTGAATGGTGTAAACAACAACTAACAACCTGATTACATACACTGTACAGTAATACAGACAGCTGTGTGGGGGGATAGATGCAACAGTAACTGCAATAATGACGGATGTGTCTACAATAGCCACACCCAGTGAGTTATAGCAACCCCAGTAGTGCTACACACCTCTACAGTGTGGAGGAGGGCATTAACACATCTATGACCTGTGAAGGACTGTATGTCCAAGGGATGGCACCTGTGGAATGTTGGCATTTGCCAAGCAGTCCTAGTGGACACATATTCTGTCAACAGAGGTAGATCCCTTAACAACTACACACATTCCTACATGTGGGATGGTGTGCAAAAGCCTGATATGATCTACATAGGTATTGTGCACCTCCTAACCCTCATCTACACCTGTCATGATTGGATAAAGGAGGTATACCAGGTTCAGGTTGTATTCTCTGCCTTTGACAAGTCCAACAGTGGTGGGGACCCATGTGTTAAGATTACCAGTGACTTTGGCCATGGGTTCATTGTTGATATGTTCCATGTCCCTGCAGACCAGGGTCATCAGGCTACTGGGTGGTAGTTCCCAGCTGACATGGTGGATTTGTGGTCATCCTTGCCAACATTGGTGAATCCATTGTCAGGTTTTGGCCTATTGGATCTTATGAGAGATCCCAGCTACTTACTGCGCCTGCACAGGGGGTTCCCCCAAGCATGGCACGTTACTTGACTGTATTGCATGATATGTTAGTAATGCCAGCCTGACATCCTACAGGTGGGATGGAGTACTGTTAACATGTACTGCCCTTGTCGTGTAGGGTCCTGGTTATGGGATCTGCTAAGGTTGGTATTGTATTGCAGGCCAGATGTGTTTGGCTGGGGGAGGAATACCTATCCGTGCCAGATGTATGTTTTTTGGATCTCTCAAACCCATCAATAGTGCATGTGGACATATATGTTGTGGTTACATTCCCAGTTTCATCTACATATGTATGTCCATATACAGCTATAGTAATATATATGTGTTCACCTTTGAAAGGGAGACAATCATTTCTTTGAATGGCCCTTTCTGCAAACCGAAAGGACAAATCCATCATTTCTTACTGCACAACAGTTCAAAACACAGTAGTTCTAAAGGCACCTTCACTGACTCTCGAACAGCAAGTTGGAATACATATCTTAATGCAGGGGCATGCCCCCCTGCACCCCCCATCTGAGGGTCTGGGCCTGCCACAACCCACCTACTGTGATATACTAACTCCGAATTTGCACTACAGTGGGGATAGGCAAATATTCTGCATCCCCACTATAGTGCCATCCGCACCCAAACTGCCAAATCTGCAATGACATTCACTTAATGCACATTCAATGCATTTATTGCAAGATTGTGCAATGTTGAGAACATACTTTTGGCTTTCCAGCTTTCAGACACATGGATTTCTCCTTTTAAAAGGTGAGCCATATATATGCTGACATATATGCATTCCTAGTGCTGTATATGCACATATGGATGTATACATATATATCTATAGATGTATGCGTATCTATGTATATATGTATTTATTGGCTTTTATATATATATATATATATATATATATATATATATATATATATATATATATATATATATATATATATTTCTATAGCTATATCTACATATATAGATATGTTATATCCATTTAAAGTTGAATATATATATATATATATATATATATATATATATATATATATATATACACACACACACAAATACATCTACATGGCGGAATACATTTCTTGCAGTGTTGTATACCTGGGCTAGATTATATGTATGTGAAAACATCATGATTATGCATATTTGCCATGGCTTAGTAGTAAATTACTTTGTGTATGGTGTTCAGAGTCCTGGTTTCGAGCCTTGCAGGAGCTGTTTATTTTTTTGCTGGGCAGAACACACCCCCTTGGATACAGAGTGATTAAGGCACTTTAAAGCAGTTGTGCATGGGTTTGTGCAACGGTAAGCACTGCTAAGCTCCGGTTACGTTTTCATACACTCAATTAGCTTCTAAATTGCTTGACCTGTGTAGGCAGTACTCAGCTCTGCGCAAACCCACGCAAACCTGCTTACAACTGCTTTAAAGTGCCTTAATCACTCTGTATCCAACGGGCCGTGTTCTGCCCAGCAACAAAATAAACAGCTCTTGCAAGGCTCAAACCAAGGACCCTGCATACCCTAGACAGTCATATACCACTAAGCCATGACAGATATAAAGATATTCAATGTTTCAGAAACATATCCACCAGTCCTGTCATGCAACAGTACAGAGAATGTATACCAACATCTAGATGTCTGCGTGTGTAACTATATTACAACCTTAACAGATACAACATATCCATATATGTAAATATATATTTTGTTTTACTAACTCTGGATACATATATATCACTATCTATGCACATATAGTTATATATCTGTTAGCGGATAAATATAGCTATATAGGTATATATGGCCATACATCTGTAGATAGCAATTGCAGATTAACAAATACACCTATGCCCACATGCATCGTTAATGGGGTTGAGATGCCCCACACACTATATGTCTTGTACGAATAGGCATCCCCCACAGCCAAACACATGCAGCCTGCAATACACTACCAAGTGCAGTCTGCCTCCCATAGAGCATGTAATATGTGGAAGCCATCAACATCCCCAGGATACAGATACACAGACTAGACAGACACAGATATGCAGATACAGATATACATATATATATATATATATATATATATATATATATATATATATATATATATATATATATACATATATATATATATATATATATATATATATATGTATATATACCTGTGACTGCACATACACACGCAGATATATGTACAGTAAGATACATATGTAGAAAGTGCACACAATATGGAACAGCCACTATGCCTACAGTTAACACCTGAACAACTGGACATTGTATGGGTGACACATACTAATGTCAATTGTTGCCTGCAACATATACCCATAGAAAGGTCATAGGAAAGACACCACACACAGGTTTGCAGAAATTGAAATCCTTTAATTGTGTACTATAACAATTCTGTATGCCATGTCATATAGCTGTTTAGATACTGACAACCATATAAACAGATTACTGCAACTGTGAAACACTTACACTAATACAGTAGTCTGGAAAGGTTCACAACTGTTGCTGTCCAGGCCAAGCCCTTCAGAATGTACAATAGTGCAGACAGACTGGGCCACAGGGTACCACACAATCAAAAGTGTGTACTGCAGGTGTGTAGTTCAGCAGCCTCTATCTACACTCTGTACAAACTCCGTAGGAAGTAAAGACGTTTTGTGATCAAATGGGTTGTAACCATTAGATAACAAGGCATAACACACAGAACAGTCTGCATGGCAGGAGGCAGTAGGCTTGCAGTCCCCCAAGTCATGTATGTAATGCCAATATAGGTGGAGTATACAGTACTGTGCATCCAGATACCTTGTGGCAGCTCACCCCTGATACCCCCACATTTTGTAACAGCCTAGGTCATTTATGGTACTCCCCACCTAGACTCAATAATACAGGCCCATATACCACTGTTACATACACTGGCCTCTGCAGTGCATAAGGGTGCACATGTGTTCAGTAGGTGATGCCCACATATATATGGCCCCAGCCCCACTGGTTGTATGGGGGATACAACAGCAGTGGACTAATGGCAGCAATGGCAATGTGATATACTCACAGCCCACTACAGAACAACCCCCAACAGCATGACATATGTGCAACACTTGGTATGTAGATGGAGGGCAGAGGCTGGAACACAGGCACATATGTGGAACACTGTTGCCATACACTAAGCAAGGTGCTGGTGTTACAGGATAGTCTGCAACATACCCTTGGTCAGGGAATTGAGGTTAGAAATAGAAATGGATGTAGCCATGTACTGATAGCACGCAACACACACACTGCCAGTGTAATATCTGACACAGGATCTGTGTGGTGGACGGACAACACATGATAGGCATACTTCTATCCAACAAGAGGATAGGTCCACAGTAGTGAGCTATGCAGACAGACTGCATTCCAAGGTACACTAGTATGTACACACGCACACCCTGTAACACCAGTACTATGCAAAGCATAACACAACTCTACTCGCAGTCTGTCTGTATTTCCTGATCCTCTACAAATACATGGCCACTCTGAGTGTGCAGATTCTCCTGTAAGAGGTATTGCTACCTGCTGTCTGTATCACTGATGCCCACACACAGGAAGGATGTCCCTCACACAGGAAATGTAAAGGGACCACGCCCACATGCTGTAGGGATTTATAGTGGGTGGTTGCCATGACAGTGGTAATTGAATGTACTACACATGTGCAATTATATATATATATATATATATATATATATATATATATATATATATATATATATATATATATGGCTATCTGGATAACTATATGTACATATATTTCCACCATATGTCCTGGACATGGAGTGTAGCCATACCCCAGCCCCTATAGTCCCAAAGTCGTAGTGCAAGGGGATGACAGGTACGTATAGCAGGTATATTACTAACCTGTTGCTACTGTCATTGGGATTGTCTTAACAGACATGATGTGTGTGGATGCTGACATCTGCTTATAACATGTGTGCCATTGACTACTGACAGACATCCTAAGGAAATCATTGTAAAGTACCGCCGCTAGCATGTAATTCCCCTGTGGAGTGCAGCAGAGATACTAGCCACTATATGTGGAACTTCGGACACACCATGTACAGTCTAGAGGTATACACATAATCCCTTAGTGCACCACATGTGTACCAGGCCTGACAATATGGATGTTGACAGCCATGTGGATGGGTATAATACATAACTACTGGTATACATTTGGCACCATAGGTGTTGGATTCACACACTCCTGTCTGGCCTGACACATAATGACTGCTGGTACAGGGGTGCCATGGACACATACTACCCACTAGATATTGACATACATCTATACAGCATTCCACTGATCTGTCTGACATACATGACGTTTAAGGGAGGCCCAGCAGCAGTACATCTGGCAAGTATCTGCACATAACATCCCACTGGTTAAGTACACTAATCTGCTAGGCATGTAACAATGCACTGTGCAGGCTACAGGCAGACTGGCTCAACAATGGCCTAGATCTCATATGGGGGAATGCACATGTACCTGCATATATAGCAGCTCGACAGCCATGTTACAGCACAGGGTTAGATACACCTGTGTGACAGTGCATAACCACAACCAATGTGATCACAGCCACAGCCACATATGGTAAGCTAGCATAATATTACAGTATATGGACTATCTGTTCTACACCATCCTCATATGTGCCACTCACAGAATGACCCTACATATACTGGGCTGCTACACAGTTTGGTCTGATGGCTGTCTGTGGTATGGGACATATGTGTGTATGGCCCTACAGACATGTACAGCAAAATGGTACCATAGAGTAGGGCAGCATGTAACATCTGATAGAAGGGGAGCTAGAACAATGACAGCTACCACAGTCTGTATTCAGGCTAAAGTACATATTAACAATACACACACTGCTGACATTCACCATCACTACACAGACCTCAGTACTGTACAAACATCCACAGAATGTCCAGCTTATGTCATGAACTATAACCCCTACTGTACATGCCATGTGTAGCAATCTGATATATCACTGTCTTGTTATCAGATATGATGACAGTATTTATGGTGTACAGCACATATGCACCACTTCATGCACACCATATGTACAAAGGTTGACAGAGGTGTGGCTGATAGCACATACACAGGGCCAGTAAAGACATGTTGCTGTGATAACCTCATATATTTTCCATTGTAATGGGGTTTGTTGCGACATATGTCCTATGAGGGATATGAAGTCAGTAACTGTCACGGTCTTCACCATCTACAGACTGCAATCCTCACACTACCTTCTGCATTCCACAGATAGATGCACTGTGGCTAGCACATGAAACCATAGGCACAACACTGCCCAGTCTGCAGATGACCCTGCAGATGGGGATTCCTCACATACATGGAACTGACATGGGAGGTATTGTGACATGTACAACAGGCAAATCCAGACAAACACTGTTAAACCAACATTACTGTAAATGCAGTATAGCAGCACTTACAGTCTGTAGTCAGGTCAGGCACATCCCCCTCCTGTTTGTTGCCCTCTTTCCACAGTGTATGTTGTTAGAGGTAAATAGCCAATCCATCTGAAATGCTGTTTGCCAAACAACAGATCTAGTTCCTGCTCACAGTGACTGCAAAGGCCCAACACCACCATGATGTTCCTAGGTGTTGGAGTATGTTTCCATGCAATTGGCTATGGGATTGTTACCACAGCTGTTCCACATGCAATCGGCAAGTGGAGGGCTTCAATTCACGCAGATGCCATCAGCTGATCATGAGCATCACGTAAAATGCACATGCTGCTGCCTAAGCAAGGCAGGTGTGGGTCTCCACATACACCAGAGAAGGAGTGGGGGAGGCAGGCAGAGGCAGATACATGTCAGCGAGGGGTGGGAGAGCAAAACTGAAGCATGTTTGTGTCAGACACCTACCAGCACAGGGTATCAACCCCCCAACAACTATGTAGTGCTATCACAGTTTAATGCAATTATTTGATGCACCACATGGGTTACCTGATGTGGAGCACTCAGAACATATATGTGAGGGTGAGTAGCATCTGCAAAAGGGATACGGTAGATATATGGTAGGAGTCATACATGTGCCTGTCTGCATGAACAGGTGCCAGCATCAACACAGGCACACTCACAAAGGGACACACACACATTGACACACTTGGCAGGGCCAGGAGTGCAACTCATCATTAGTGGGATTGCCACAACACATCAATGTGCAGGTATCACATGCACCACATGGGTCATATGGAGGCCATATGGGCAAAGAGTATGAGGAGATATCAGACATCAGACAGCATGCTTCAGTATGCCCTGTGGGGTTGTAGTGAGTGTGGATGTGGATATACGCACCATACAACACACACACACAAACACACAGGGTGCCAGTTCTGACATGCATGGGTGCATGTCTACACGGGTGTGTGGTGGTCAACTGTGCCAGCAGGCTGTACAGGGGTAGGCAATGGGTATACCTTGGCATCAGGCCACATGACAATGGAATGCATTGTGGCTCAGGTCTGTAGTTACTGCATTTGCCCACACAGGTGGGTATTGCATCCCCCATCCAGTCACCTGGGTGACTATTGTGTGTGGCCAATGCTGTTCACCACATGTCATGTATGTGTTCCGTAGTCCATGACATGGATGGAGTCTGGGATGTGCACACTTCCCACATGCATGTACAGTGGATGTGGAACTGTACCTGAGGTATCTGGGCCATGTTGTGAACACAGATTATCATCAGATGTGCCAGTCTTGCCCAACTGTGGCAGGAACTTGTAATGGGCAGCAGGCTTACCCTTCACCTACATTGAGAGCATGCCAACAGCATTCCCTGATGTCAGTATCATCTGTCCATACAGGGCATGCTGTCAGTCATGTTATGTCCGTTGTGAGTCACATGTGAAGGCACCACAGGTGGTGCAGGTGTCCATTAGGGAACATGATGGAGGTGCACTGTCTGCATGTACAGATATATTGGACAGATGGGCAGGGTGACATGCCCTCTGTAGCCCACTGCTATCACTGCATAGTTCCTATCAGTGGCCAATATGCAGTGTACTACCACATATTGGCTGCTGCCTAGGCATATGTGTGTGCATATGACACATGGGTTGATTGTGTGCTCTGGGTAATAGTGGGGTTGCTAACTTGGATTGGCTGGCCTTGATGTCACATGTATGGGTACGGCTTTGCACCCCAGCCTCCCAGCTAATTTACATATGTTATCCTTGTATGGTTGACATTGTGATATATAGTAGGGCCACCATAAATGAAATAAGTAAAACCCCTTGCCACATTGCCCACACACTCACTCTACACAGGATATGACTTGCGCACACACACACACACACACACACACACACACACACACACACACACACACACACACACACACACACACACACACACACACACACACACACACACACACACACACACACACACACACACACACACACACACACACCTGTCATGTCTGGGAGTAGAACTACCTAACTAGTTTATTACACTACAGTACTACGCTGTTATAATACATACCACAGACATTAGTGGAGTACTTCTTCCCCAAAGGTGTATTTCACACTGAATTACATCAGCAGGATTACCAAAGTAGGGCATTTCAACTGTTCTGAGAGTGACTAGCCTAATTCCCTACACAGACAGTGAGACACACAAAACATCCACAACTGTCATGTGTGGGTATAGAACCCCTGACCAAGGGCTATATCACACTACAGCATGGAGCTGTTATAGGATACAGCACAGGGATTACTAAAGACATCCTTCCCCAAAGGAATATTTCACATTGAATGCCATCAGCAGGTTTGTCAAAGTAGGGCATTTCAACTGTACTACGAGTGGCTAGCCTAAAATGCATTGCTCCCTACACAGACAGTGAGACACACACAAAACATCCACAACTGTCATGTGTGGGTATAGAACTCCTGACCAAAGCCTACATCACACTACAGCATGGTGCAGTTACAGGTCGCACCACAGGGATTACTAAAGACCTTGCTCCCCAAAGGTGTATTTCACAAAGAATGACATCAGCAGGATTGGCAGGCATTTGAAATGTACTGCCAGTGAGTAGCCTATGATGCATTGTTCCATACACAGACATTGAAACACACACAAAACATCCAGAACTGCCATGGGTGGAGATGGAACTCTACCACAGTTCTAACTCCCAGTACAGCAGTACGCAGTTATAGGAAGTACTACAGAGATTACTGGGCTATGACTTTCCCAGAGGTGTATTTCTAAGTGAGTGACATCAGCAGCCTTGCCAAAGTTGAGTATATGAATTCTAAGGAGTGTGTGTAACCTAAAAAGTATTGCTTGTTACTCAGTCAGAGACACAACGTCACACAGATTCATACACGCACACACAGTTGCCAAGTCTGGGGTTAGAACACCTACTTAAGTACTTTATCACACTACAGCAGTATGCAGTTTCAGGACATGCTACAGAGCTTACTAGGCTATTATTTTCCCAGAGTTGTATTTCTAGGCGAGTGACATCAGCAGCCTTGCCAAAGCTGAGTATATGAACTGTACGGACTGTGAGTAGCCTAAAACACATTGCTCTCTACTCAGTCAGACACACAGACTCACGCACAAAGTTGCCAGGTTCGTGGTTAGAACACCTACCTAACTATTTTATCACATTACAGCAGTATGCAGTTACAGGACACGCTACAGAGATTACTAGGCTATTATTTTCCCAGAGTTGTATTTCTAGGTGAGTGACATCAGCAGCCTTGCCACAGTTAAGTATATGAATTGTACGGGGTGTGAGTAGCCAAACAAGCATTGCTCTCTACTCAGTCAGACACACACACACACACACACACACACACACACACACACACACACACACACACACACACACACACACAGTTGCCAGGTCTGGGGTTAGAACACCTACCTAACTACTTTATCACACTACAGCAATACGCAGTTACAGAACACACTACGGAAATTACTGGGCTATGATTTTCCCAGAGGTGTATTTCTAGGTGGGTGACATCAGCAGCCTTGCCAAAGTTGTGTATATGAATTGTACGGAGTGTGAGTAGCCTAAAAAGCATTTTTCTCTACACAGTCAGAGACAGAGAGACACGCACAAAACACACACTCACACAGTTGCCACGTCTGTGGTTAGAACTACTACCTAACTAGTTTATCACTACAGCAATATGCAGTTATGGGACGCACCATAGGCATTAGTGAGCTACAGCTCTCCCAAAGGTGTATTTCACATTGGATGACCTCAGCAGGCTTGTCATGATACTGCTAAGGGGGGTGGGGGGCAGTGTGTGCATGGGCCGTAACCCATTCATGTAGGGGTTGACATGCCACATGCAGGCACACACGGGTTTATATTCCACAGGTACGTGTATACAGCTACTAAGTGACTACCTCCTTGTACAGTCATGTTTTACAGCTGGCACATGCAACACACAGTCTGTCATGCTGACAGATACTGGTGGCTAGTATCTGCAGTGAGTGACACCTGCACCTCATGTGTTTGGGGCCCTTTGGCTGTGTGCTGGGTGGGACAGGCCTAGATGGCTCCTTGTCATGGTCACTCTCTTCCACACATCTATGTCCGTCTACCTTTGCCTTATTATAGTGTGTTGTCCTTACATATATGTTTGTATTCCTATCCACTGTGTGTGCAAGGCAGGAGTGGTGCATACTGACATGTGTCTGCAATAAGAACTGCAACTGCCAGATATGTCTGGTCCACTGGTGTTTGCAGACATGGCCTTCATGTGTTTAAGTGTGTGAGCATGCCCAGTATGACTTTTCAGTATGTCGTTGACTGACATTGCCTTCATTTCTCTAAGTGTGTGAGTATGCCTAGTATGGCCATATATATTTCATGCATGGATCAAGTCCAGGTAGTTTGTACTGCGGTGCTGACCTTTGTGTTGTACACCAACAGGTAGCATGCTGTGTCTGCAAGGTATACATAGGAGATTTGGCATTGACTGTTGCTACATTTCTGCATAGCGGGGGGGAGACACCTGACTATTTCTACATTTCTACACAGGGGTGGGGGGGCACACCTGACTGTTATTATAATTGTACGTAGGTTGGTGGGGCACATCTGACACTTTTATACATTTTCTAGGACTGTACTGGTATGCCGGGTGCACCATTTCATTCTGTAGTCTTACCTATCGTGCTGGCTAGAGGCATACCAGTGTACTACAGATCTTAGCTTTAACTACCTACATATTAGTTTCTGACTTCCTAGCCTTCACAACTTACATCCAACTGCCTGGCCTGCTGTAGTCTGTGTGTGTAGGCCTGGGGGAGGGGTTAGCCATAGGGCTCATTTCGAGGCCATAGTACAGCATTTGTTTGTGTTTGTCTACACCTATCCTGCTGGCTGTGACTGTTGTTGGGTATGTGCCCCCCCAACTGGCATGTGTGAATCACTTACCTTGTGGGTGTCCCAGTATTGAGGGTGATGCTGCAGGGCTGCCTATGTTGGATGCACATAGTACACTCCCTATACATGGTTGAGCACAGGTAGTGTCATGTTTGGCATCCCTTTTACTGTATGTGCGAGTCAGAGAGAGGGGCCATTCCCTTGGTCTCTACTGTGTCAGTGCATGTGCTATACGTTGCCTCTTTGCCAAGGCCAGGGCATACTGGCATGCCTCCTTCTGCCTACTGGGGCAGGCTCAGGTTGTTCCTCCTCTGAGTCACTCTGCACCTGTGCAGGCCTTGGCACTGGTGGAGGGCTGTGTGGCCCTGTTCCATGCTGTTCCTGCTGCAGCTGTTTCTGCAGGATCATATTGTGTAGCATGGCACATACAAGGACAATTTGGGTACATGTAGTTGGTGAATACTGCAAGGCTCCACCGGATGTGTCCAAGCACCAGAACCATGACTTGAGCATCCCAAACACACGCTCCATTATGATTCGTGTTTGTGCGTGTGCCTCATTATGGAGTTCTTGTTTGGGTGTGTGTGCATTTCTGATGGGTGTCATCAGCCATGGCTCCAGTGTGTATCCAACATCCCCCACTAGGTGACCATGTTGGATGTCCTCAGTGGCAAATGTCTGGTACAGCTGCATCAGATGCCAGATGTGGGAATCATGATAGCTTCCAGGGCAGCCAGCACACACATTCATTAGTATGCCCTGGGCATTGCACACAACCTGGCAGTTGATGTAGGGGAAGCCCTTGCAGTTGATGTAGACCCTACCCTGCTCACCTGGTGGTGCTTTCATGTGTATGTGCGTGCACTCTATTGCACCCACTACCTCAGAGTATTCTGCTATTTGGTGGAAGAGATGCATATTGCTGGCCAACACCTCACGGGTGATGGGGAAATATATTTGCTCACCGACATGTGCTGACATGGCATCCAGGAACTGGTGGAGTACCCTCGATGCTGATGCCTGTGAAATCCCCATCATATCCCCAGTTAGCCTTTGGAAGGTACCTGTAGCTAGTATTCTTAGGTCTACACATACCTTGGTATCCACTGGGATGGGTCCCCCTCTGTTAGTTCTGTGTGTGAGGCGTGGCTGGCACAGCTCAACAATTTGCTGTAGGAGGTCCCTGTCCACCCTATAGCCCTCCACTATCTCCAGTTCATGTAGCCCTTGGTAGGTTACCCTGGGTCTGTACACTCTTCTCCGTCTCCTCATTGTGGGTTGCTCAGCAGCATTCACATCCTCACCACCCTCAGCCTCTTGCACATGCTGGTTTATATTAGCAAAAGCTAACATTATTTCTCTTGCTTTCATTTTGTAAAATTTCCCCATCTGTATACACCGGTGGTGCAGAGATTTTGGGAAAAACAAGGGGGAAGTGTGTTTACATAGTTTATAGTGGTGTGCTGGGCCGGGCTGCTGCCTGTATAATTGGCTGTTTCTGATACATTTCACCTGTCAGCTAAGCTAGTTCTCCTTGATTACCTTCCTACTGCTGTTTTCCCTTCCCATTGCCCCCCTGTTTAAGCCTGTGTGTGTGCATGCAAATGGAGTGCTCAAATGTGCACAGAGCTGCTATTTCCTGGTTTAACTTCCTTTTTCTTCCTGTAAAACCCGGTGCGCACACCCACCTACACTTTGTAAAGAGTGCTAGGCAGTTTAGACACACCTCTAGCTTAGTTGTGCTAAGCTAGGAGCAGTCCTGAGCCACAGGGCTCCAATCCACTTACAGTATGCCTGACACCCCCCCCCATGATGTCACCTATGTCCTAGTCTTGCACCCAGCTATTTATACTCTTACACTCTTGGGACCTGTCTCACACCCTGGGGAAATCTGGGATTCACTATCCTTCCTCTCATTTGCATTGGATTGCCTGCTAATGCATAGTTACATGTCCCACACTGAGCCTCCCCCCTTAGCAACCATTACTCACTGGCCAGGTTGTCTTATACCTGTCATTGACTTGCATGATAGAATACTGCTTTTAGTTATAATGCTCATTATAAGTTTATTTTTTTAAATTCCCTCCGATCCCATTTGCGCATCGCTGCCCTATGCTTAAACAGCCGAGAGCGGCGAAAAAAAAATAAAAGTTGATTTTTTTTTAGTTTTGAAACAGTTTGCAATGCTAATGGCCTTATACTTGGCCATTGCCATGCTTCCTCAATGATATGCAGCATTTATTTGGAGCTGTCTTAGCTCCATTTTGTAGTTTGCAGAAATGTATTCGGTTACTAGCCGAGTACATTTCTGCAGACTGCACTCGTCCTGCACTGCCAGCTTCCTGGATCGCAAATTGCCCTCATTTGCATTGTTTTCACCTACAAAGGAGGGTAATTTGCATACAGGAGCTCAGTCCGTGCAGGATTATCCTAAGAGCTCACGTGCACATCCCAGGAGCTTGTTCCTGGACCGCATGTCGGCCATATTGCCTAATATAGCTCTTAGACTAATCCTGCACGCTATAAAGGGCTTCATAAATCCGGGGGATTGTCTTCTGCTATAGTTATACTCAGATGCTTCTAAAACCATTGTTAGGTAATAATAAAGAATGAATTATTCACACATATATTTTATTTATTTATTATTTTATTATTATTGACATTTGTTTACCGGGTTAGTCCAGCTGGGCTTGGGACCCATTTTCAGTGGAGACCTGAGGAGAAAAGCTCCATGAAACACAGCAATTTACAATAGAAATTATACAATTACTAAATAGGTCTTTTAAATGCACAGTTTACAATAACAGATGATATTACTTAAATAAAATTTATACAGTGTTGAGTATGATAAAAATTGATTTAACAACAGATATGTTAAACAAAACAAAAGAAGAAATTTAAAAGGCAGTATACCTGTAGTATATTACAGGGTAACAGTGTAATTACATATTTACATATTTACATTACTGGTTTGTTTTTTCATTGTAGGTATCAGAGATTTGGGGAGAAAAAAAGACTGGCATGATTTGAACATAGTTGAAAAAGGGGATAAATGACATAGTGGATGGGGAAAATTATCAGGTTGGTGCTTGGCATGGACAGATTTTAGATTTTAGTAGGAGAGCCTTGAGTTTTTCTTTGAAATGGGATGGGTGAATGATGGAATAGATGTCCCTGGGAAGTTTGTTCCAGGCTTGGGCAATGGAGGATTTGTAGAGGTATTTGCCGATAGTTTTTCTGGGTTGGTAGGTTTGCAGTAGTAGTTGGTTAGAGGTACGAAGAGTACAAGGAGGAGAATAGATTGAGATGAGAGAAGAGAGAGCAGAGCAAAATGTAGGTTTGTAGAGAAGGGAGAGTAACATTTGAAGTTGATATAGCTGCAATAAGTGGGGAAATTCAAGCCAGTGTAGAGAGGTAAGGGATAAGCAGTGGCGTGCATTATATGGAGAGTTTGTGACAATTCTAGCTAACTTATGGTAAGTTTGTTGGAGTTTGTTTAAGGTAGTAGTTTGGATATGGGTAAATATAGGGGCAGCATAAAGGAGGGAGGGAAGGAGAAAAGCTTGGCAAGGGACAGTCTAGCATTGGGTGTTAGATATCTTTTGTTTTGATATAGAAGACCTAGATTCTGGTGAGTCTTTTTATACTGTGTAGTAAGTGTGCATTGAATTTCAGTTCATCATCGATGATGACCCCTAGAAGTTTAGTTTGAGTTTCAGGTTTGATAGTAGTGTTATTTGAGGAAGTGATAGTAAAGGTAGATTTGTGGTAAGAGTGGCAGTGGGGAAGAAATAATAACAGCTTGGTCTTGTTGGGGTTGAGGATCAGTAGGTTACTAGTTAGCCACTGTTCAGCAGAGAGGAAGGTCTGTTGGGTAAGAGTATGAAGTTCAGAGATGCTGTCAGAGATGCAGATGAAGGTAGAATCGTCAGCATATTTGATGAGGGATGATTGTTTACAAGATGTGTGGAGGTCATTGGTATAGATGGTAAAGAGGAGGGGTCCCAAGATGGAGCCCTGTGGAACTTCTGTTGGGACAGGTATGAAAGGAGAAGTGGAAGACAGCCATCTTACTGATTGTTTCCTACAAGTTAAGTAGCTAGAGAACCAGGTGATGGAGGAGGTAGATAGGTTAAGATTAGCAAGTTTAGATAGCAGTAGGGGATGGAAGACTGTATCAAGGGCTTTGGAGAGGTTGCCGTAGAGACAGGATAGGAGTTTATTTTTGTCCAGGGCCTCTGCAATGGTATGGGTAAAGGATAGTAGGGCAGTAGTTGTGCTGTGGTAGGGACGAAAACCATATTGGGTGGGGGTGAGGAGATTATGTTGGAGCAGGTAGTTGAGTAGTTGAGAGTAGACACATTTTTCAAGAATCTTTGAGAGGGAGGATAGGAAGGCTATGGGTCGGTAGTTAGAAGGGTCAGCAGAATTGCCGCCTTTGTGCAGAGGAATAGTAAAAAGGGTTTTCCAGAGAGTGGGAACAGTGGATTCTTCTATAGATCTGTTGATTAGTATGGACACTGGATAGGTTATGGTGTCTGCAGCTAGTTTGAACAAGGTCAGTGGTAGGTTATCTGGAGGAAGAGCATGGTTTGAGTTCATAAAGAAGAGATTGAATATAGGAGATGGAAACAGGATGTAGAGAGAAAGGAGGATTGTCAGGTAGGTTGGATGGGGTAGACAGGGGAGTAGTCTTACTGTTTGATGGGATGAGTGACTGAATGGTATTGATAAAATGATTGTTAAGAAAGGTAGCTGTCTCTAGAGGGCTTGTTGTGGAAGGGGCTGGGTGTTGAGGGATGGCCTGGGGACACAATTCTTTTAATTGTAGTCCAGACTTTCTGAGGGTTGGATTTGTAAGTAAGTTGGCCAGAGTTGTAGAAGGACTTTTTATCTACATCGGTTTACTTCTTAGTAAGGTTTCTGAGGTACTTATAGTGGTGAAGTAGGGATAATTCTTTGGTTTTGGTCCAGGCTTTCCAGACTTTATCTCTGTTGAGCATGAGGGACTTCATTTGTTTGGAGAGCCATGGGGCATGATTGGATTTTTTTTTAATCCTTCTAGAAGGAGCAAGGGAGTTAAGGGTTTTCAGGAAGATGTTATTAAAACTGTTAACTGCATCATCTAGTGGTATATTTTTAAGGAAGGACCCATCAATAGAAGATATATTTTAATTGAATTGTGTTAGATTAAAATTGGTGAGTGTACAGCAGTCCCAATATAGATGAGGTTTGGGGGGTTGGGTGGTGAATCTGAGGACAGAGGTGGGGAGGTGATCACTAAGTTGGTCTGGCAGAGTAGTAGGGTTGTGGTAAAGGTGGGGGGAGTTGGTTAAGTATCCAGTCTATTATAGAGCTAGAAGATGTATTTTTATGGAGTCGGGTGGGGGAAGATATGAGTTGATGGAAGCCATGTAAGTTGATACTATTTTGGGGAGAGTCCATTTTCAGTTTGGACCAGTCTAAGTTAACATCTCCTAAGATGAGGGTTTCATATGTTATGTTATGGGAAAACCAGGATAGTATGTTTTCAAGAGTGTTTAAATTGTTTCCAGGAGGGATATAGATGGAAGCAATAGCTATTTTTTTTGTGAGGGTTGAGGTAGCAGTTGAGTATTATAAGTTCTGTTGGGTAAAAGGTAGGGATTGTTGTGGGGAGTGGTGATAGATTGAGACTGTTGGAATAGAGGATGGTGACTCCACCACCTTTTTTGGGGTATCTATCTGAGCGATATATATTATAGCCTGGTGGGAGAATTTCATTATTGGAGATGTGTGGTTTAAGCCAGGTTTCAGGTAGTGTGAGGATTTGAGGGGTTGTATGGGTTATCTAGGCATGGAAGTCAGTGATTTTATTGAATAGGCTTTGAATATTCAGGTAGTATATGGCAAGATGTTTGGAGGGGGATGATTCAGTTTTAGTGGGCTGGGGAGGTTGAAAACTATTTGGTGAAGGAGGGGGTTGGAGGATGGGGGATGTGGGTGGTTGGGAGGGGGGGGTTGGTCCAGGGTTGAGGTGTATATCTCATGATAAAACTGTGCTAGTAGTGGGTAGTGAGAGTAGAGGGAAGTGTGAATGTAGTTAGGAGGGAGTGTGCACAACTGGGGTAGTTTGTGTATACCTGTGCTAGGGAGGTTGAATAAGGCAGGAGAAATGTAGCAGGAGGATGTATATAATATGTTTGTCTTTCATTAGATAGTTTATATGTTCCTTTTCAATTAAAACAAACTTATATTTCTGGAATCAACAATTCTAAATGATTTAATATTTCCTAAAATTTCATCTCAGTAGAATAAATTTCTTTTTTAAGATCAACAAATATCTTTTACCCGCAATTAAAGAAATTTATAAGGTAGGCAAGAAAAAATGCATTATTTTTTGTTACAGAAAACTGGTACTGAAATGCGTTATTTATTTGTAGTAACAAATTAGTACATCTATAAGACATAAATCTGTACTATAAAGTTTATTTTTTGTAATAACTCATTTCTGCCCACAAAGAACATTCCCCACCAGGTTCTTTATTGCTCATGCTTTCTGCCATTACACATATTCACTAGTAGTTTTAACTTCTTGTAGTGCACAGAGCAGGGTGAATATGCTCCAATATCCAGAAAAAGACAAACTAGTTAGGCATTTCTAAAGCACAAGACCCAATCTTAGAAAATGTTAAGCACCTCCTGCTTCAGTTGTTAAGATCAGGTATAATGTTAGGTAGAAAACTCTGCCAGTATTGACCAGCAAACAATAGTGGCAGAATAAAAGTAGATTTGCTTCTGCCTGCTGGCTGTGACAGTTAAGTGTCCCTGACTTTTTCTAACATAACAGAATCTCAACATTGTCTTTCTGACAGCGATCACTAAGTGCTTTTAGGCTTTGAAATTCAGCAAAACACCTACCATTTTTTTCCTGTAACTAGTAGTAGTATATGGAGCAGATAAAACTCCATGCACTACAAAGAATTATGATCGGGTATCATAATGCTTTATAATTTGTTCTCAACATGGATGCCAAGATTCACCTCTCGAGCTTCTCTATCAAGGTGAATTTCTTGGCATCCAAGTCTCGAACACATATGATGGTTATGATCAGTGAACAACTTATAATCCCCTATTTTGGGGCTTTTATAAGAAGTTCATCAATGATAATTTCATACAAGTCCTTAGCAGTGTCCTTTTGCAAACAGCCACATTAATAAAAACACAAAGGGTATTGTCTTGTATGCTAACAATATTTTGTTTGAATATGGTCCAAATATGCAAAACACAGTAATTTTAGCTACTATTACAAAATGTTAATACTTTGGAAAATGCATAATTATTGAAGTCCACAGGTTTATGGACTTCTATAATCATGAATTTAAAACAGTGTCTGAAGTTTATATGAAATGTTGATTATTTTGTTCACTTTCCTTTTTTCTGACCTCCCCAGTTAATAGTATATTCTTTATGCTTTCTCCTCATTCCTTTCTATTAATTTTTTTAACAGCCGCATCTTACATAAATACAGTATCATGGTACTTTCCAGTCTATATATCCAATTGTACAGATAAGAGTCCTGCATTTATTTTAAATATTAGCTTAATATTAGGCTGCTTTAACATAGTGCTAACAAGATCTTGCATACATTCACACAGGCCAGGGTATTCCTTTTGACCTTTTAATATGCAAATGCTTAGGAAAGAAAGAAAGAAAGAAAGAAAGAAAGAAAGAAAGAAAGAAAGAAAGAAAGAAAGAACTACAGCAAAACATTCCACTGTACACAAGTAATTACCTGGCCAATCTCAGTATCTACGCTTTATTATTTTAAGATTGGAGTACCCCAGAGAGCCATACCTGCTTCCTTATTATTTACATTTTATATATATATATATATATATATATATATATATATATATATATATATATATATATATATATATATATATATATATATATATATATATATATATAAGAAAATGGTAGGAAATGAAAAACTAATGAATTATTAAAGTAAACCAACTTTTGCTGCCAAAATTGTCAGAAGGATGTAGATGCTAAAAAAAGGAATAAAAGTCAAGAGATGCATGCAAAGGAATGGAAAAATGGTGGGGAAATGAAACAAGAAAGAAAAGGAAAAGATAAAGCAGAAGAATATCAATGTTAGTAAAGAAGGACTTAAAAGAATGATACAGGCATGTTTAATGTCACTGTAATTTTGTTTGAAGTTATGCATGTTTAATGTCATTGTATTTTTCTGGAGCTTTTCTCCTCGGATCTCCATTGAAAATGGGCCTTTGCCTCAGCTGGACCAACCCAGTCAGCAAATGAGAAATAAATAAATAATAAATAAATCAGTGTCAGTGGAAACGATATGCGGGTTTCATGAAAGAATTACCTACAGGCAACCCAGCAGATGCATAAAAGCTTGGCATGGGTTGATAAAATAAATGATAAAATACAAATAAAAAATCAACAGTGGCAGACTGCATCTCCCAACACCATGAAGAAATGATGAGAAAAATGAGCTTTGAGACAGAAAGTGGGAAAGAATAGTAAAATACGATCTGTTGCAGTTGACATCCTACTTGTGGAACATGATGCAGAAGTATTTAGATGACACACATGGGACTGCATTTTTTTTTTTTTAAAAGTAATACATTTGGTATAAGGGGATTTAGTTACTCAAATAAATATAAGAGATGTAAAAATAATTAAGATAAAATGATAGGACAGAAAATGAGGATTACTTCTAAAAAAATGCAAATTACATTTGCAAATGTACTACAGCCATCAGTCTGTTATGGTTATGGCATTTATTTAAATGAGAAACAGAGGTCTGAGACAAGGAACATTAGTGGTAGAAATGAAAATAGGAAAGAAGTATTGAAAGAGAAAATGGTGAATGATTGGATGGTTGGGAAGGAAGAAGCTTATGTTTCATCATAGTTTAATATTTCTGTGGTGGAAAATGAACTTTCAGCTAAAAAGCATAAAATGATGTTTAAGATTATGTTAAAAAGAGTGGTGGAGTTTGAGAAAATCAAATGGGTAAATAACAGCTTAGAAACAGCTCAAGTTGATTTGAGGGGCTCAGAAGAATTATATAATGATTTACAGAAGTCAGGTAAATTAATTATTTTTCATAGAATTTTAATATTTTAGTTGGCTATAATAACAGACTGCAATGGTTTAAGAAGGGTGATTGCTTTCCAAAGAATAAGATTTAGGCATCGAGTGAGCTGAAGAAAGATAAAAAAAAAACAATCTAATGGAGTATTGCATTATTAGTTTATAAGATATATGGTAAAAATTGTGGTTTAAGTTATCATCGTCGAATGTGAACTTACAGGAAATCCATCTGGCAGAAGGAAACCAGCTTAATAGGGTAGAATATATTAAATATGAGATCCCAGTGGATACAGAAAGAGACAAAAAAGGAAGATTAATAATTCTTGTAAATATAAGTGATTAAAATCAAAGTGAGTAAAACTCCTAGGCATTTTTTTAGAAATACAAATTTGTTACTTAAATGAAAATTTACATTTGATAAAAGTACTATATAAAAATGATTGACAAATGAGACTGGAGAAGTTTTTTTTTATAAATAAATAAAACAATTGCATTGGTGAGTCAAAAAAAAGGAAATGAAGATACATGTAAGCAGAATTGTTAATGCTAGGACAACTTTGTACTTTAATTATGAGACTTAGTTAAAGAAAAATACAGATCATGAAAATAGAAGGTCCAAAGATGATACTATTAATAAACACAGAGTAACATAATTAAGACTGATATCATGTGATTTGACTGTTCTTAATGGAAGTGATTTAGATAGGAGTAGGTAGACATTTCATACAGTTAAAAGAGGATTGGTACTAAATTAATACACAAGAGTCACTGCATTTTATAATATGTTGGATATCAGAATAGAACATAATCATGTGAAATGATCCTGACAATAGGAATGGCACCATTTGAAAATATAAATAACTGCATTAATACCCCAAGATTGATGTATAAGCAAAAGGAAGACAGAGAGATAATATTAGAAACATGATAAATTGGGTCAAAGATCAAATTGGTCAGATAATGATGCCAAAAGAATTGAGAACTTTATCACAAGCATTAGAAAAAATGGCTTGGTAAGAGACAGATGTATAAAAACGTGTATTAAAAAGTAATAATTAATAGAGTATACAAAAGAAGGTTAGAAAGGATTGGGAAGAGACATTAGATAAGCAATTCATAAAGAAACAATGGGAGGATATACAGTATGTATGTCTCCCAAATATGCAACAAAATCTCAAAGATTTAGGATTTTTGCTTGGAAATGTTTATATACATATTTTTTACCCCAAGTAGATCGTATAGAATTTTTCCTCAGGTAGACAGCAAATGTTGGAGGTGTGATAAGGAAGAAAGAGGTAATTGGGAACATATTTTCTGAGAGTGCCTATTTCACAAATGATAATTCAATAAAAGTGCTCAAAAAAGTGAAAATACATCAGTAGGGCCTAATGGAATTAGTAATGAAATATTCCACAGAGATGCCCAGAAATGGGAAATAAAATTGAACAACTTTTTTGATACTTCATGGATGAGAAAATAATCCTGAATTTGTGGCTGGGATAAATTGTTGTTTAAGTGCATAAGAACAGGAATCATTCAAACACAAGAATCTATAGACCTGTGATATTGACTGACACTTGTATATCTGTTAATGGATGTTTTGAAAACCTGGATCTTGGGTATCCCACCGGACTTTGCCCAGATTATTAATACTGATAGGAAATCAATAATTAATTATCGTATGATGTTACAGTGTTTAACTGAAATTATATAGTTATACGAAAGCAATTACTATATGTCATGTATATTGATTTAGAATCCAGATTTGTCCTGGCAGTGGAACCTTGGCTCTAAATGATTATCACTGTTGAAGTGACACCCCAACCTCATGTGCAAAAATGGAAAAAGGGGTTGTGGATGCAAGGACAGATTTGTCAATGTAAATTGAAGAGAATTATGGAACAGGTTAATACAGATATCATTTACAAAGACTTTATTTAGTATTATAGCTGCCTTCTTGATGGTATATGGGTATAAGTTAAGTTTTCAAGCAAAAGCAAGCTGACCAAGAAAGTTAGTGCACATAATGGGGTAAATCAAGGTTGTGTATTTAGCAATTTGGCTCTGCCCTGTTAACACTTCTGTCAAGTTAAGTGAGGAAGGACCTAATTTGCCTAAGATTAAAAATTGATATTTCCAGTAACTGGATATGTTGATGATGTAGCTATGCTATCTGCTTCCTGTTCTACACTAAAACAACAATTGTTTACTTTGGAAAATACATGCAGATAAATGATTTATTAATAAATATAAGGAAAATACAAATAAGGATGCACAAGGAGAATAGCAAGTTACAGAATGGTGAAATTGTGAAATGGGTTAATGGCACTATTTATTTTAACATTATTTTTGAAAGTAATGGAAGATGGACAAGGCAAGCAGCAAATTCATACAGAAAATTAAATACAATACAGCTTAGAAAAGTGTGATATATGTCTGGGAGAAGATGTGTAAACCTGTTGTTAATTATATAAAGCAAAAATATACCCTTAGATTTCTAGGGAGTTGAGTTATGGTAATGCAATAGAGACTTATATCTATTAAAAAGTGTACATAAGTTCATAAGGAGTGTTTTGCTTTCCTGAAGATTTAGAAAGATAATCTTTTGTGAAATGCAGTAGATAATATAAACTCCCAAAAATGAAAAAAAAAAGAAAGAAAAAGAGTATTTCTATCAAATGAATGAAAGAGAGGATTTTGAGCATATTTTAAAATATGGCCACATAATGAACATCAAAGATTATACACAATGGAAGCAATTTTTGATATAATGATGTAATCCATTATATTGATAAGTTGGTAGAATGCTGAAAATAGTTTTCAATTGAAGATGGATATTCAATATTAAACATTTGAATACACATTTCTGGAAATGCAAAAAAAAAACAAACAAAGAAGGGCCTTATTAATGTTGTTGAGAGAATATACAAAGCAATGTATATGGAACATGAGCTTATAAATGCAAATTACCTAAGATTTTATAAGAATAACAGGAAAACATAGCTGACCTGCATGCTATGTAGATGTTACTAAATGAAAAAATGAAGTACAACATTGACAAGTTTTCACATCCAGATGTTTTACACTAGTAGACAGCTGGTGATGTACTGGCCTGATTATTGACCATATAATGACTTTCAATGATCATATAAACATTAGATTTAAAGGAAACACCAAAAGCTGGGAGCTATATATTGAATAAACCATCAATTTACACTAGTCATTATTTATTTTGTCTAAAATAAAATTCTTAAAACTAAGCATGTACAAATAGAACAAACCATGAGTAAGTGATTAAATAGAAATTCAACACCGTTAAAAAGACTTTTGAGATCTTAAATATTTAAATTTAATTGAAAATGAGACAGTTAGAAATTCAGTACGTCTGTTATGAATTAGAAATAATGTATTAATTTGCTCAAGTTCCCTTAAAATGAAAATTCTTACTTGGAATATTAGTTATAGACTACATTAATAAGACTGTTTTTTTCTTCTTTTTGAAAACTTAAAATACCTTTCAGTAGAGTATTCATATTTGAAGCAGATATGTCATCAGCCACAGACCACTGTAATATACTAATCAAACTGGGAAGGAAGCGGCTTAAAAGGGTAAAGTACAAACCAACTTTTCACACAACTGTATTTAAAAACATGCCCTGATTTTTAGAGATGTTAACCTGGCATCAACCTGCTACATATTTGCTCTCTGCACACAGCATAATTTATAGTTACTTAAAGTGCTTTACAAAACTGAGTAACATATCACCGGGTCACAGTTTCACTTGCTACTGAAAGAGTTTTCAACTAAAAATAAGATGCACAGCAGTCATTGTGAGTTGAAAAAGGTCACACAGAAATGTACTGTCCCAAAAGTGCATATTTACATACAACTTCATTTCTAGAAATGTGTCCATTACACTTACAGAACCCCCAAAAAGCAGAGTTTTACATTACTTCTTAAATTTGCCTCTTCAGGTAATGATGTCTATTCCATATAGCAGTCTTTAGTGTGAAACTAATGCATATGTATAATTCTACACAACTCACATAGGCTTGAAGTTACTGTTTTACTATAAACATATGGCTATATGAAAAGGTCTGTTTTCAATGAAGCTATTATGCAAATGCATGCAAACTGCATCACAACAGGTTAATAATAAATGTCATGCCATAGATTAAAACTGTTGCATACAATAGCAGTAACAATTTTAACTGTTTTGCTTTTGACTTGTAGAATTTTTTTTCTCTAAATAACAATGCAGCCCAACAATGTTTTCATGTTATGCTTAAGATATTTGTCAATTTGATAATAATACTTGGAATATCTCACTCCAGCTGCCACTGATATGGTCTGTGACCATTAAGGCTAGCCCAATCAACAAAATATAAGTTTATTAATATGCAGTTGAAAATGAGGAATAAAATAAAAACAATCTTAGCCTACAAATAGGAGATTGTGTTGTTACTAAGTCGTAGCAGGACCCCTATTACATGCTATAATTTGTCAAGTGCATTTGGAAGCACTTTGGAAGTACCACCCTCATGTAATATACAGCTGATGCAGTCTTGCTTTACATTTATGCACTACCCCAATGATTCACCAAAAATTCAGTCGGTACACATTGACAAAGAGCACTGATAATGGATTCACTTCATAATCTCGAAAGACTGAAATCTCAAATATTTCAGTTTTTCGAGACCATGAAATTGAATCCACACAACATTGAAAGCCCAAAACCGTGAAACTTAAAACACTGAATACACAGCCCACACCAGACCACACATATACCAAAACAGCCACACTACAAAATAAACAAACTAAACAACACACATCCACGAGCATACATCACAAATAAGCAGGGGGGCAAGCCCCCCTGCACTCCCCATGTGGGGGGCTGCACCCCACACCCCCCTACTTATATATACTAACTCTGAGATCACATAAACAGCAAACAAAAGCAAACTCACACACATATACACACACACACACACACACACACACACACACACACACACACACACACACACACATATCACACATATCAGCACACTCACATACACTCAAACTCCCACCCAAAATCCTTACAAAACACTCACTTACCTCACATTACACCTAAATCCACACATGGCCCTGCACACCATCCACATACAACCCCAGACATTACGTAGTGTAAAGCCATAACCACGAATATGAGATATTCGAATTTGTGATTATGCACTTTCGCTATTTCAAAACTTCGACTTTATAGTCTTGAGATACTGAAATTCAACATTTCAGTATTTCAAGATTATAAAGTGTTTCCCTGATAATATACAAATGACCTGGAACTTAGCTTTTTGAAAATTAGAATAATTATATAAAGTCCAAGAATTAGGGATTGATAGGAACTCTCAAAAAACATTCTGGCAAATGTGTCCATATTAGTGGCAATATAATTCAAATGCTTTGACTTCAGGCTGTTTCAGAATTTAGCAACACCTCTGCTATGTAGTTGAAGTGGCACTTGTTCATTCAATCACTGATCAGTTCATGGAAACATGTTGGCCAGGCCAAGCTGAATGAACAACACCTCAACATTTCCAAAAGACTGTTATTTGCAGAATTACTTATATTAAATAATGAGTGTAAAGGTTCTCCTAGCACATGGTTACTGTGAGGGCCCCTGAGATTAAAAAGAAAAAAGAAGCTCAGGAAGTTACATTCGGTCAGCTGCTGCGAACCAAATGAGCTATGATGCATTTTCAGCAATAAAATCTAGCATACCTGATTTAAGCATGAAATGGAAGCTTGGTGTACTCCCCAGGCTAAAACAATATTTCACCCCACAACTCAGACTTACTGTTGCAACAGCTTAATTCTCATATCCCCCTGTTCTGTGGAGGAGATGTGCTTGCATGAGTATACTCTGTAGATCTGCTCAAGCTCCATACTGCTTTGCAATGAATTGTCTTCCTCGTCTATGGTGTTGATAATGTTACTCATCAGTGCTCTCCCCTTGCCCACCTCAAATGTCTAACTCTCATGGGAAGAAGTATGTACCTAGACATTTGTAGAAGAAGCTACTTTTGTAAGATTGAACTATGTAGTCAATTTATTGTGATCATCACTAATTATCCTCCTACGTAAGAACTTTGAGCATCTGATACGTTTCTATGCATAGTACCTAAAACTACGTTACCTATTAGATCAAAGCCATTGAAGGAATAATATGTAAATTCTGGAATGCTGAACCAGGTGTTGTATAATTCTGTCCCTCCTTCCAAATTTTTTTCAAGTAACTGACATCCCAATCCTTGTCAAAATGTCTCCACTACCAGCCCTATGATCTGTACTCTTGGATGGACTAATGTTCTAACTCAGCCTGTCCACCACATGAGTTTCAGTATCATTCTTCCAAGGCTTGGAATGCTTCATGCATAAATTCTGGAGAGTAACATTATATAGTTCTGTTATTATTATTTTGTGAACTTACCATCCTACTTATTTTGAAATAAGACAATGTAGTGTTTGCTTATTCCTTCATAACTGGAATTGCATGATATGTTTAAAATTACTGTGATATATTTAACTGAACATATGTGTTTTTTGACTGTGTCATTTCAAATTATTTTTATACCATGCAGCTTATCTGAAATATGCTTCTTTCAAATCATAATCAGTGACTTTTTGGCATTTTTATTTCAGCATTTTGTTATACTTTCGCTTATTTTCGCATAAAACCTACAATTATTTGAACTATATGGCACTGGGAAAGGTCTGTACTCACATTTCTCTCCTTCTGGTCAAACTAAGAATAATGTTTGCACTTACTTTTTCTCAGGATTAAAGAGAAGTTCATTTTTCTGTTTTGACCTTAATTACTATAATCCATACCATTAAAGAAAAACACCCTGAATCCCCCCCAAACGGTGTGTTTATCATCACATCTTGCTGCTCTATGCTATACTAATTCATTTGGTGTTGTCACCTTTAGAACAGGCAAAACTGAGCAAAAAGCCCAGAAGTGAGGCTAGGGTGGGGCAAAGATGGCAGCTTTTGTGGGTGCAGAGTGTCAGAGGATGCAGTTTGTTGATGCTGATTGGTGGCAGGACAAATGTGATATTGGCATTCAGAAACATAATGCTGGTGTTGCTTTTGAGTCAGGGCTGAAGTGTTTTTGGCTTCACCATTCCACGTATGGTAATTCAGAATTAATTTAGTATTTTGCTGCAAGTATTCTGAAATAAGTTTTTTTTTACCTCTATGGGGATTTTTTTTCTTTCTCCATTACTGATGAAGAGGAATGATTATATTACTCTTTTCCCCAAGTAGGTGTGACCCTAAAAGTAGTCATACTTCTCAAGTGTCCAGATTTTCACCTTATATGTTTGGTCTGTTCCTCTTAAAATTTGTGTTTTTTTGGCAAATCTTTGAGATTTAAAGTCACTAAATAATGACAGACATTTGATTTTCTGACTTCATGCCCTTCAGAAAAATGCACACTAATGCAAAACATGCTATATTATCAAATTTCTAAGTTTATAAGAACAACATTTAAACATTGTCCCTATTTTTGTCTGTCCCCCCCATTATTTTTAGCTTTGTCCAGATTGCTTCTGCTAAGAGGTTGAGAGGTATGAAAGTAGTATTTTATAGAGATCACGGTATGAAGACCGACCCCTTAAATTGGGGAAAATGAGGCTGCATACATCTGTAAAACTACTTTACCCATGACTATTTTTTTATTAATATTCAGTGTTTGCAGTGGTCAGGTGGGGCACTGGGAACAAGTAGACAGTAAGACAAACATTAGTAAGAGGTACTTCCATACACTGAAGTAGACTTATTTTTATTTTCAGAATTGTCTGAGTACTACTGCAGTATGTCTATCTCCCCCTCTTCTCCACATAAAGATAAAAAAATGACACTTTGGAAAATAGTTTCACTTTAGCTGTAAATGAATGCCCTTTACTGAACTTAGCAAGACACAATCTTCAGATGTAGCAACTAATACTAAGAACTAGAGAAAATATTATATATCCTAAGTCACATAAGCTGAGTTCATGCCTTTCTGAAACAACATGGCATTTGAACAAGCAAAATAGATTGAACATTTATAATCCATAGCAGGGAAAAGTGGATATACATCTGAAAGGTGAAGAAGGGTTTCTGATCAAGAAGGGTTTCTGAGCACTCATGTACATCTAAGTGATATTACAAAGGAAAAAAATAACTGAGATTAAATTAATTACACTGGAGGGCAAATCTTTCTATTAAGAATCTTGGTTAGTATTTTTTGATCAGACATTGGCACATCCATGTTAGATGAGCAAATACACTTTCTTCAGAAGACCCTAACTGCATAGGAAGTATGAGAAAATGCCTGAAGATCAGGGAAAATTGAGTTTGGTGTTATAAAATGTTATATCCCCTTTTTGCTGACAGAATACACTTTGTGTCTGAAATATAGACTGGCTTATCATGCTTGGACTGCACGTACTTATATCATCCTTATGGGATTTGTGTAGACTAGGAAACATGAAAACTGTTGGTAACATTGGGTTTATATGATCATAGTTTCAGCTATCAGTTTACAACCTACTAGTCTTTAAAAAGCTTAAATGCCATTATTTTATATATATATATATATATATATATATATATATATATATATATATATATATATATATTATTTATTTATTTTTTTTCTTCTTTTTTTTTTTAGTGTACACAAACACACAAACGTGGACGTGTATTAACACACATGCTTATAAAGATGTTTAGTGATTATTTCTGAAGGACAGAAATGACTGACTTCAAATTGAAAGAAGTGCATTCCATAATCCATAATCATTGAAGGTCTTGGAGTTTAATGGTATAATGTATTTCTCATGTTTTTTTTTTTTTCTGTCATTGGTATTTGTGGCTAGCATTAGGTTCAACAAATTTGTTTTAGCCTTGCCCTGTGAATATTCAGAGATATTCAAATAGAACTGGATCACACACTGCCTTATAGATTAGATGAAGGTCACATCTAAGTCAACTAGAAGAAGCATTTCTATTCATTCATTTATTTATGTACTTATTTATCTTCATTATCTTTTGTTAACCAGGTTAGTCCCACTAGGGTAGTAGGCATCTACTGCACTTCTGCATGGGACATGCCCCATTTATACGAGTAGCTTTATTGTTCTCTTCTGCTCAGCCATAGCTACCAATCCTATGCACGATATATATTAGTACTAATCATCTCTATTTACTGTATTGCTTTTTTATCTTTGCTTGTGCTTCTTGGGCCTGGATGATGGCTGAAAAGGGTGCTCTGACCAGTCTTCCTACCCAATTATTAAACAATCAGTCAAATAAATAAATACAAATAATGGCAATTCCTGAAGCCCTTCAATATAATTCAAGTCTTCCAACCAAATCATTTTTCTAGTAAACAATTTCACATTTTCAGGTTGTAGGTGGCTTTTTCAAAGGTTACAAAAGGTAGTACTGCATTAAATAAGGGAACAAATCAAAGTAGAATGAAATAATTCAGTGATATCCCTTAGAATTAGATGGACTAAATGATACTTTTATGAATTGGCAAATATATATTGGTCACTGTCTAAATGATTTTCAGTCACAGCCTCCAGATCTTTAATGATGGTCTCATTTGTTTTATAATAAAATTATTTATTTTATAATCATGATGTATGTCCTTTTTGCCATGTTTCGGGATGCTGTATTTATTGACATTAAAGGTAAATTCATTAATGTTGCTTCAAATATGCATTTTACATGATCTTGGAGAGCTTTGACATTATTAATTAAAGCAATTATGTCACCCAGTTTATCAGCATATTTGATTATTCAGTGATATGTCTAGAGTGACTAGATACATTCTTTAGAATGAGGTAGTCTGCCTGGAGATATACCACTCAGAATTAGATAAGCTTCACAGTAAGCTTTCTGACAGTAAATACACATTGCTCAGTGTACAAATGGTCATCTACAATCTTCTTTGATCTGTAATGATTGTGTTATTTTCTGTTATTTAACAATTCATTTTCTAATAAAAACATCTGTCCATTTGCTACATTTCGAGATGCTACATTTATTGATATTAAAGCTAAAGTCATTACTAGTGCATCTGATATGTTATTTTTTCTGGGCCATCTTACAGAGCAGTGGCATTTTCTGCTGAAATGATTATGTTACTCAAGTTTGAAACCATCATCCCATTTTTCACTTTTATATTTGCATAGAATAACCGAAAAATAATTTGTCCCAGTAAAAGTCCTGCAGTACAGTACTGGAACCTTAATTGAAATAAACAGGCAGCCAAAGTGTCATTTCTTAACTGCTATTTTGCCTACTAAATTATGCATGGACTGACATTTAATACTTTTAATAAGCCTGTTATTCATTTATGTAGAACAGTACTGAATGCCTTGCAATGCATGGTGTGCCATGATTATGCTCAAAAACATGCTCAAATTATATCCTGGTTCAGCACTACTATAGAGTGAGACCTCATCTTTTTTACTTATTTACATATTTATAAAATGTGCATAATTACGGCAAATATATACACATTTCTATTTTTTTAGTATTTATCGTTTTTATTGTATATCACATACACTCCACGGAAAACCTATTTCTTTCATTTCTTTTATCAAACCCTCCATTTTCCAAATGTTATCCCTAGCAAAAACACTTCACTCATTTAAAAATATACCTCCCAAATTTCACCACATCACCCAAAACCTTAATCTTATCTTTATTCAAGGCTATTGTCATTTCCTTTAAACACCCATTCAGATAAAATAACACTTTTGCTCATCCATATGTTGTTCTTAGCAACTACAACTATATTGTTTTAAGTATTTCAAAACCACTGGCATCACCACCTCCTTTTTTTCTTTTTATAAGACACTTTTCTCACTATTGCATTCATTCCTCATGCAAATCATATTCAATTTGTGGAACATCCTTGTCTTATACCATACTTCTAGCATATGCCTTTTACTCAGTTACATACTCACTAGCACTCTCACTCTATTATTTTGATATACTGACATACACATGTTCCTAATTATATTATCTATTCCTTACTTCTCCATAATATCCCACAATGCATCATGTCCTACTGTATCAAATGCTATGCTAATATTATCTACAAGTTTCACATCCTCCCTTTTTCTTATATCATCCACAATTTCTATCACAACTAATAGCAATTCTTGACAACCCTTCCCTTTTATACATATATACTTTCTTCCATAATATCCCTCATCCTTCCTTCCATTCCCCACTGTATTATTCTCATAAAAATGTTATAATCTGTATTATTTAGTGTGGTGGGTCTCCATTTTTTTAAATTTTGTTCTTCTCATCGTTCTTCCATATAAATTTTAATATCCCACTACATAATTCTATACAAACAAGCTCTTCCTTCCACCATTCATTCTGTACATTTACAAAATATTTTCTTTGTCAATCCATTAATTTCTTGTACATTCCATACCCTATACCATCTAGGTCTGATACTGAATCAGCATATACTTTCCTAAGTACTTCATCCAATTCACTATTTTTCAAATTCTTCCTAAATTAATTCTGGATTTTTTTTACTTTCTATTCTCTCTTATTTTCCTTCCTGCTCTTCCAACTTTTTAAATCTCCTTTTACATTTTTCATTCCCTCATTATATGAATATCCTCCTTTTCTAGTTTACCTGAATATGCAGATACCTCCTCCCTTCTACCATGTGAATAATATCTCTGCCTAAATAGTAATGCCTTAATTTTTAGATTCATAAATGTTTAAGTTATTTCTAGGCTAATGACCCACAGGGCTTTTCTAAGCCTAGCCAAGTTTTCATGTATCCAAATAGGACATCGAGGGCCAAGCATTTATAAGCTACATCTTTCCATAAGAGATATGGATGCTAGGCCCAGTGTAAATTTCCTATTTCCCATCCACTGGTCTAGGTTGCATTTAAAATGGGTAATAGAGAAACTCAGCTTCACATGGGTGGGGAGCCTGTTCCATGGGAGGGACAGTCTCTGGGACACATATATGCCTCTACAGCATGTTCTGTTTAAGTCATATATAAAATTCAGGTCCCTAGACCTTGTATTTTTGGTACTATTTGACTTATGAATATGCAAGGAATTCATAAGTGTGGGGTTTGTGGATGCCTTGTAAGTCAGGCATAGATCATTCCTTGGCAATCTATTGGAGACTGATTATAGGGAAGGGGCTTTAAGATGCTCTGTGAAAGGAAGGTTTGTATTCTTTTTGTAAGGAACCTCTGCGGTCACTCTTGTTGCTGCATGTGCCTGGTCAGGTACATACCGAAGGGAGCATTGTAGTCTATGACTGGTCTGATAAAGGCAGAGTACAGTAAGATAATTACTTCTTTGAACCTAGATAGTATGCCCTTACTTATAAGTTGTGCAACATAAAAGGATTTCCTCACCACTGAGACCACATGATGATTGAAGGTAAGGCTAGTGTCTATGTGTGTACTCAGATCCCTGACCACTGGGTCAACAATTAAGGCCACCAATTATCACCATGATAATTAGCCCATAAGGTTGATTTCCCAAAGGGTACAATTATGCATTTCTTAGCACTGAGTTTAAGACCATGGCTTTGGCAACATTTGTTAGTCAGAAATAGGCCTTCTTGAAGAATGTTAGCATCTGAGGTGGAGTCGATGATAACCCCCATTTGCAATCATATGTAAACGTATTCAGTGATTCAAGTGGACCAGAGAGGTTATGTTTCATGCTATTTAGTAAGCAGCCCATGATATTATTGGGGTCCATCGATATAGTATTTTTGGCCTTGGAAAGTGCATTGATGACTTGTTCCCTATTAATGGTTGGGGAGATTGTGGTATGCAGTATTTCCTTTGGACTATGAGGGGAGTGGGAGAGATCTGAGCCTGTCAGCCAAAAGGATGGCACTGTCCTCCATTTCAGTATGGACGATGCCCTTTACAATAAGTTCTGCACATTGTTGCCTATTTCCCCTGAGGTTGCAAACAGCTGTAGAAAGCTTTATGGTTGTCCTTTGCCTAAGAAGATATTTCACTGTGTTTTTTTTCACATTTCAAGACAGTTTCCAACCTCTGCCCACCATTCTATAAATTCCTCTCCTGTCTGACTTTTATAATGTTATCAACAGTTTCATACAGACCCTGCATTTATTTTTTAGCATTGTCTTCTTCCAGTTCATCAGTTTTGAAACTGCAAATTAAGATTTTTTTAACATTTAAGTTACTTCCAGATAAACAAATAATTGTTCCACGGCTACATGTCCTTCTTTTTGTTACATAGTTCTGAAAGTTTCGTCATCAGTCTATCAGTTGCAAATGTTAAATCACAAAACGTTTCTGTCTAATATATAAGAAAAACTGTATTTTTGAGCTTTAAAACCCAGAAAGGTTATCAAGTTATTTCATACATAATACCTGCATATTACAGTGTAATTTTTGTTCTTATTCTCATAGTTGGTCTTTTCTTCTTTTTCAAAACAGATTTACGTACAGTTTTGTAGATGTTCTCCTTCGTTGCCTGCTGTTACTACAGCATATGTTTTAGTTACTGCATTATCTGCTGCCACAAAACCAGATGCTTTCTCAGTTTGTTGCTGCATTCCCCTTTTATGTTCGTCACTGATGCATTCTCTGCAGCCACATCACCTGGTTCTTTTTCTACATTACCATCCTAAGCACTTCCATAAAAGTTGTCTGCCAACTCAGTCCATGAAACAGCAAAACTGTCACCTGGATCATTCTGCACAATTATTTTTAACAGAACATCATTTGCAAGCCCTTCTGATGCCGTTTCTGCTGTCTGCACCACTTCATCAGACTCTCTTACTCCCTTACTTCCTTCTCCATGGAGACAGCCAAATTCTGCTCATTTGTAACATCCACCACACAGCACTCTTTGTTTGCATTCTGAAGCTCCTTATTGAACAATTTTTTCTCCAAATTCTCACTTTCCACTTCCAAAAGTTCCATAACTTTTTTCTTCCCTTCCATGTTGCTGTTTCCCTTAGGTCTCTTCCTTGCTGCTGTAAGATTACTCCTGCACCATCTAGCAGCACTAAAGCGTAGGGGAAGTACCCCAGTGCCTTGGACAAATTTATCCTAGTCACTATGAATACCACCCTCAAAGGAGGCCATTAGTTAACCCATACATCTGTATATAAATAAGTAAGACTTAGACTGAGAAACTGAATAGCTGTTTGTCTGCATTATCAAACACACAGGCCTATGGCAAGAGGAATAATATCAGGAAATGGACAAATGACTAGTAGAGTACCACTAGGGTCTAACCTGGTTTCAATACTCTTCAGAGTGTACAATAGAAATAGAATGGAAAGTTACCCAAAGATCCTTCCAAGTAAGAACCAAGCTGCAGTAACATATGAACAAAACTTCGAAGGACCACCAAAAACGTATATTCCATGTAAAGTTTATTCAGAATAAGGTAAAACAGGATAAGCGCTTTCACGTACACCACTAATACGCTTCATCAGATCTAATTTCTTATTCATTATGAACGTCCTTAAATAGTGCTGCTAATTAAAATTAAGCTAGTAATTATTCAATTAGAGGCATTAAATGCATTCAATATCCCATATATAGGCATTTCCTGATAAAAAGACAAAAACAAAAAGCATATCTATATATAGCTATAACAAATCTAAATTACTCAAAATACATACACTCAATAAACAACTATACTATATTTAGAACTCTCTTCAAATATGTAAGACAATTTACATGTAAATAAATATAAAAAGCTAAAACTTTATCTAACATTTTATATATATATATATATATATATATATATATATATAATACATATAAGAACAAGTGTTCTAACTATGTTGTGAATGGATCAAAAGATATGCAATACTTAAAATTACACTGATATATGTAAATAGTTAATTTGCATATTGACAAACATATAACATTAAACCTATAACTAACATTTTGTATAACACACATAAATGCAAATATTTGCATTTACATATGTAAGAACATCAACATAAATATCAAAATGGATAAATAAATAAATGAATATATTCATTCATTTCATTCACCATATCTAGCCTTTAGTAAATAGTTATTTAATATAAATAAATATATATAAATACATATTTAAAATCATATTAAAAGATATATATATATATAAATATATATAAATATATCTAAATATATATAAAAATGAATATTCAGTCATGAAATAAGGACGTTCTTTACTTATTTTAATCTACGTCCTTCTAAAACAGGCTTGACGCTAATAAATTGATTTAAACCTGGTTCATAGTGTGCACATAGTTTAAAGATCCATTCTAATTCTATTTTTTCCAGACTATTCATCCTGTCTCCACCTTTTTTACTTATTCTAACTTTCTGTAATACTCTAAATCTAAAATTATGTCCTGGGAAAGTTATTATATGTCTTGCTAATGCATTACGTTCGTCTTGTCTCCTTATATCATATTTATGATTATATAACCTATCTTTGAATTTCCTTGTTGTCATGCCTACATAAAATGCATTGCATAATAAGCAATCTGCTAAATATATCAAGTTATAATCATTACATGTTGCATGAAACCTAGGTATAAATTTATAATTCAAAGTGGGGTGACAATATTCCTGTTCACTGGTAATCATATTACACATATTGCATTTATTACATGGAAATGTTCCATTATTCTCTGAAGCATATATCCCTATTGGTTCGTATATATCCTTATCCATACAAAGAAGTCTTTTAAGATTCTTACTATTCTTGTAGACAAAACTGGGTTTCTGACCCACTGTATCACGTATATCATGATCTATTGTCAGGACATGCCAGTTTCTGGATATAATGTTGATAATGTCCTTATTATCATTTGTAAATCTAGTAATTATAGCAACTTTCTTTTTAGCTACTGTCTGGGTTAAATTACAATACCTAGTTGTTCTGCAGGGTGTCACTACATGTTGTAAAATTATTTCTTTATTATGTTGTATTAATTCCTTATTATAACCTCTTTCTGTAAATAGACATTCTAAGTAATTAATTTCCTCTATGTGTTGATCCATATCTTTACAAAGTCTAGAAAGTCTAATTAATTGAGATTTCACTATGTTCGGAAAAATGAACCTAGGGTGCATACTGTTATAATGAAGTAGGTTATTCTTCCAGCATGACTTTCTATATAATGTCACAATATTATTACTAGAATCTTTCTTAATTGTAATGTCCAAAAAATCAATACTATTATAGGAATGAGTGCAGGTGAACCTCAAAAACTCTGTTGTAGACTCAAGATATTGTATAAATTCTCTCAACCTATCTAAAGTGTCATCCCAGAACAGTAGTATGTCGTCTACGAATCTTCTATATAACAAGGCACTATTAAAAAAGCTGCTATTTAGTAAGTGGGTTCTCTCCCATTGATGTACTACAAGATTTGCGTATGTATTCGCACAGGGAGTACCCATAGCTACCCCCCATTTTTGTGCATATATCTTGTTCTGAAACATAAAGATGTTATTATTAAGGACCATATCAAGTAATATACCCAATAAACTGATGTCATTATTAGTGAAATTAGTGGTCATACTCAAAAGTTCATAGATAGCTTGTATGCCATAATCGTTTGGAATAGATGTAAATAAATTCTTGACATCAAGACTTACTAAAATGCAGCTTTATGGTATGCCCTCAGTAAACATAGAATCTAATGTCTCTATAAGTTGGTAAGTATCTCTAAGGATATACGGATTAGTTTGCACCACTTGATTCAACTTCTTTTCTAAATATATAGATATAGTAGAGTACCACTAGGGTCTAACCTGGTTTCAATACTCTTCAGAGTGTTTGTTTCATAATTGTATGGAAAGAGATCAGTATCAATGAATTTGCTGAAGACACAAAGAGAGTTACAGCCGTGGAGGTTGTAGGAAAGAGCCTTTTAAATGATTTGGAAAGTCTGGTCAAGCAGGCAGAAAGCTGACAGCTGAGGTTCAAGGCAAACAAGTACTAAATAATACAGCAGTTATGGCACAATAACACTGGTGTGGATTATCAACTGGGAGTAGTAAAACTGGTAGAAGTCTGGGAGAAAAATATCTGAAACTCTTTATCACATTTGGATTAGACCACCAGTATAAGAATGAGAGGGCAGTGGGAGCAGCAGCAAGCACACTGCTGTGGTGTATCCTCAGAGGGATAAACTCCAGAAACAAAACAAAGGGGTTATGCTTTCTCTCTCTTGGGCCTTGGTCACGCCACACGAGTACTGAGTGCAGTATTGGAGACTATAAAAGGAAAAGGACTTCAGGCTG
This sequence comes from Protopterus annectens, assembly GCF_019279795.1. Classification (NCBI taxonomy): domain Eukaryota; kingdom Metazoa; phylum Chordata; order Ceratodontiformes; family Protopteridae; genus Protopterus; species Protopterus annectens. Next base: position 1,354,840,087 of record NC_056731.1, read on the forward strand.
CCTGAAGGAATTTAGTGAAAAGCCACCAGGAACATCCATGGGATGGAGCAGAAGGACTACTGTAAGAGGCCTGGGGAGCTATAGCTCTTCTCACCTGAGAATAGAAGAAACTCCATGGGAACATAGAACTGATGCACAAGATCATGTCAGAAAGATATGAAGAGGTCATTCTGAACAAGAAGTTCAGTGGGAGAAGGGGAAACAAGTACTAGATTATAGACAACAATTATTCCATGGATCTCCAAAATTACTTTTTCATAGAGAAGGTTATAGATCCTTGGAATCGACTATTGGAATGGGTAATGAAGAGGAAATCCACTGAAGCACTCCAGAGGGCATGAGATAGCTGGAAAAAAGGTAAGGAAGAAAGTAAGGATGGATAGGAGGTAAAATGTTAAGATACTTAAAAGGATGGAGTTAATTGGCTTATTGTCTCATTCTGCCGTCAAGAAAATGCAATGAAATGGAATTATGCTTGCTGACATTACAAAGGGTATTTTTTTTTACTCCATTCAGAAACCTTTATCCTATTATGAAAACACACTCAGGATGCACAAGAACTAGTCATACATGGAAAACAGACCCACAGATTTTTTTTTCTTATAGAAATGCCATAACAGAGTCCAATGATCCAGGACTCTTAAACGGGTTTCCAAGGACTAACCATGCAATAGCACAAGCAGTACCTTAAGAAGTGGGACAGATGTCATGCTTCCTTGTGAGCTCTACATCTGCCTAAGGTGGGAAAGTTGCCTCAAGTTGATATATCTTACATGTTTTATTTTCCCTGGGTTCTTGCCCTACCAGTAAAATGGTATGTTCATTTGACATTTATCAATGTGCAGTAGTGCAAACGTGATGGGGGTTAGGGTAAGTCAAGGCATTTTGCTCAGGCTGCCAGTCACGTATGTTGAAAACAAAACATCTCCACAGTACCTCAGGATGAAGCATACTGAATGAATAAAAAAATCTTCTCAAACAAATAGTGGACATTTTTCATTTGTTTGTGATTATTGTGCAGAATTACAGAAAAGATTTGTCAAGAAAGCTATGTAACCACATTTGAAAATATAAATAATAAACTAGCACTTTGTTTAGAAATGAATGTTCTGTTTTTGGTGATAATCATCTCATACTTCTTAGTTTTGCTCAGAATGTATCCTTCTGCCTCAGAATTTAATTTTCGGCCATGAATAAAATTGCCATTACTCCCAGAGTCAGACATTTACCTTGTTTTACATTGTGAGACATGCTTTTAAAAAAGCAAATTGAGTATTTTCTAGGGTTCCTCTTTGCTTCATACATGTATTTAATGCTGGTTTCAACTTTAATATAAGTATACATTTAAGGCCTCAGAATTTATGTTAACCTCTGTAAGGTGTGAACAGAACTGGCTTTTCAAAAGCAAAATAATTATGCTTGACATGCAAGCATTGACCAAAATTTTTCACTGGGGTTTCTGCTTCAGCATCTTAGAATTTGTATAAATATATGTATGATGTATATATATATATATATATATATATATATATATATATATATATATATATATATATATATATATATATATATATATATACACACACACACACACACACACACACACACACACACACACACACACACACACATATGAGAGAGGAAGATAAAACTAGTATGTAGACTTTGGCCTAAAGGTCAGAGTTTCAAAAAAGTTCTGTTAAATGTTGACATTTGACAGTCATAGTAGCAATAACTTTTATCTTTGCTTTAGGTATATGTATATATGAGTGCTAGGCTTTAAGAATGCAGTATCTATGTAAGTTATTTCCTAACGCAGAACCTAGGAACCTGAAAAAATTGTGCAAAGACAGCTTTGTCAGTTTCCAGTTTCTGATTTAAGAAGCTTTCCTGAAACAGGATTTATAAGCCATAGATCATTATGATGAAATCAAAAGTTTGGCTAGTGCTGCTGTTTCACCATCTTACCCCATCTTGTCTCATTATTAGGAACTGATTGAGCATGAAGGTGTTCTCTGGCTGTCAGTAGATAAAGTAGGTGTTCTTGCCTTTCATCTGTTCTGAATTTTCTTCATCTCATTATCATTACAATGTCATACACTTTGACACCGTAATTTCCTTAACAGCTTAACTTCTCGCACATTTAACATCCATGCAAAAGGGAAAGAATAGCTAGTGATAAGCTTTTTAAAAGGGAAAATGCAACCAAAGAGTTGAGCATGAAAGTTAAGATTTAGTTTATTAGTTTTTGTCAGTTAATCTGTAGCATATGATAAGTAGTCATTATTCTGAATATTTTATTTTATTTTCTTTAGTTTTACTTTGGCATTACAAGAGTAATGAGACAGAAAGCAGAGGCACTCTGTATTATGGGATTTTTAATGAGCATTACATGACACTGAAGATTTTCAAAATAAGCAAACCATGGAACAAGTAAATTATTCTAACATGCATTTTGTTATGTTATACTATGACACCCTAAGCTTTATAAGTACAAGTATAATAAATGATCATATTTAAGCTAGAAGTACATTAGCTCACTAATGAAATTGAAGCATGACAATGTGCGAAAGTCATGTAACAGATGTAAGATCACAAAGCTGTTGGCCTAACGAATCCAATGAATTTCTACTACCATGTGACCTTGAGCAAGATAAGTGTCCTTACATAGCAGAGAAGCTACAATAAAAAGGATTGTGTTATGGGAGCCCAGTGAGACTACCTGGCCAGGAATCTGATTAAATTAACAAAATAAAATACAGCTTTCCTAACTTCATGAACAATCCACACCTTAAAATACCAAATCTGATTATTTCATGTTCTCTATTTATGATTGAGTAAGCTTACTAGGTACACGCACCTGTTTCAGAGGCAAACTGGGAACATTTAACCCAGCAAGTGAACACTGAAAGAATTGAGCTCTAAACTATACAATACTACTTAGCAGTGCATCAATTTAGCCATATCTGCTGTAATTCTAGGTGGTGGTGTTATATAATACGATTATGAAAAAAATGATATTGCAATAGTTTGAAGTATTTCTGCAATAGTCAGCAGTTAATATCAGCTTATATAATGCAATACTTTAATGCTTAGTGGAATAGTGGATGCTGGGGTATCTTCTTCTCTGAGTATGCATATCCTCTGTACATCCACTTGGATTTCCACCCACCTCCTAAAAAATAAAGTAAATGAATTGGCATTATCCACATTGCCCACAGGCGTGCATGTAGTATGTAGCATGTGTTTGTGTATATGGGTGTGTGTGTGTGTGTGTGTGTGTGTGTGTGTGTGTGTGTGTGTGTGTGTGTGTGTGTGTGTGTGTGTATGCGTGTTCTTGCATGTGAGTATTTATCTGTGTGCATCTGTCTTTTGTGTTTGTGTGTGTGTAGCTGTGCTCTGCAAGCCATACACTGCATTCAGAATGGGTTTAATTCTGTGAACACATATTTTGCTAGGATACACTGCAGCATCAGTGCAACCATGTGGAAGGATAAAATGACATTGGAAAATGAATGAATGAATGAAAGAATGAAAGAGTGTATTAATTGCTAAATTCAAACATATATACACCATGCAAATAATTAGAACTTGATTGGAGAAAAGGAAATAAAAATAAGTTCTGTCACCCATTTTACATAAAAAATATCCACAAAAGTAAAATTGCAGATTTTCACAGATCCTTTTCACCATGACCCAGATTATAAGTGCAAAGCTAAATATAACAGACAGATGGACAACAATCCCCGGGATTCATGAAGCTTGTGCCAGGCGCAGGCATAGCATCGGCGATCTAATGCCAAATATGGCCGCTGAGCGATTCAGGTATGAGCTGTTTCCATGTGCACTACCAGCGTACGCCACAGCTGTGCAGCTCCTGGTGCATGTATGCTAATTACCCGATGTGCAGCAGTGTAGCATGCAAATGAAGGTATATAGCGATTCATGAAGTGGTGCAGGTGTAGTGTAAGCATACAGAAATGTAAACCAAAAAAACGGTTTACATTTTTTCAAACATAAAATCGGAGCCATGACAGCGGACCAAACTCACGTATTATAATGTTAATATATGCCAATGGCTAAATATATAGCCAAAGGCATAAAAAAACATGCACAACACATAAAAAAGAACATTTAATGTCATGGCCACATTAACACAAAGTAAAATCTCAGTGCATCAGTGCGCAAACAGGATCAAAATGAAAACATATTTATATGCAAAAAAACTGCAATGTAACACATTTCATGAATTTCATAATTGTCAATGGCACGCATGCTACACCACAATCATGGTGCAAGGGTTGCTAAGGGTCTGTAACAGTGTTCTGCTCAGTAACTATGAATTAGTAGTCAATGCCATGCAAATGAGAAGAGTAATACTGAATCGCAAAATCCCCACCGGCGTAAGGATGTACCTCACAGCGTAGCGGTACAACACCGTGTGGCCTGCAGATAAAGATGACATTAAGAGAGGGGTGCGCCACCTTAGCTGTAAGCACATTGGAGCATTGCTAATCCAGGTTGCCTGTTGCTAAGAAAAGCCGCAGGATAGGAGTGTGGAAGTAGCCATAGCTTTGCTTAGCTGAGAGCACACAAGGTAACCAAAAGTGCATGTGAACGTGGATGAAAACGAGCTCGAAACCCAGTAAACGGCTGTGCGCGGCACATACCACAGCTGAAACAGGAAAGATACGGGAAGACAATAAGGAAATGCTGTAGCATGGTAACTGGAGTACAAATGAGTAATTAACACCTAGGAACTCACAGTGGGCCATTGACAACAGCTAACAAGGCTGCTAGCAGCTACCTGCAGAACAGGAAAGGGGAGGTGCCGTACTGCAAAGAAAAGACAACTGTCACAGCAGAACAAAACAAACTTGCAGTAGATCAGCTACATAACACATTTCGCTACACAATCCTGGGTTGGGAAAGTACAAAACAAAAAAGCAGGCAGCTGTATGCATGCCTGACAATGGGAGGGGAATCGGGTTAAAAAGTGAAGTAAAGGGCAATAGATGAATCACGACAGCCAAGCGTAAGTCAACACCAAAGGTCCCACAATAGCAGTACCTGCTGTAGAATCCATAATTAAGATACCCTGTAGCTGGAATTGCACATACACACCCAATTACACCAGCAGCATCCATTGCACAATAGTATAAAGTGTGAAAGCACTTCACACACACTTGTGTATTCCAAGACACTCTGCACAATTGGTGTATACAGACGGGGAACTTTTAATATGTACATGTTAGGGGCTGCCACAGCTTTGATTCACCAGCATGTGTTGGAGACTGATAGTGGTGTGGAGGATGATGCTGACAACCATCTCAGGCACCGGAGGAGGAGAAGAGTGTTCAGACCCAGGGTAACCTGCCAGGGGCTACATGATCTGGAGATAGTAGAGCATTACAGGGTGAACAGGGACACCATCCAGCAACTTGTTGAGCTGTGCTGGCCATGCCTCAGAGCCAGAAATAACAGAGGGGAACCCATCCCAGTGGACATGAAGGTATGTGTAAGCTTGAGAATAATAGCCACAGGTACCTTTCAAAGACCAACTGGGGATATCATGGGGATTTCAGAGGCATCAGCATCCAGAGTACTCCACCAATTCCTGGATGCCATGTTACCACATGCCAATGAGCACATATACTTCCTCGGAATGCAGGAGGAGTTGACCAGCAATATGCATCTCTTCCATCGTGTGGCAGACTACACGGAGGTACTGGGTGCAATAGACTGCACGCACATACACATCAAGACACCACCCGGTGAGCAGGGTAGGCGCTACATAAACCACAAGGGATACCCTTCCATAAACTGCAAGGTCATGTGCAATGCCCAGGGCATTATCATGGATGTGTATGCTGGCAGCCCTGGAAGCTATCACGACTCCCACATCTGGCATGCCTCACAGCTGTATCAGGTATTTGCCAGGGGGGACATGCCATATGGCCACCTGGTGGGGGATGCTGGCTATGCTCTGGAACCGTAGATGATGACTCCCATCAGAAATGCACACACACACATGCAAGAATGCCATAATAAGGCCCATGCAGAAACCAGAATCATTATAGAGCATGTGTTTGGGATGCTGATATCATGGTTCCATTGCTTGGACATATCTGGTGGAGCCTTGCAGTACTCTCCAGGAATGTGTGCCCACATCTTCATAGTATGTGCCATGCTACACAATATGATCCTGCGAAAACAGCTGCAGCAGGGACAGAATGGTGAAGGCCCTCAGAGCCCACCACCATTGCCAAGGGCCCCACAGGCACAGAGGGACTCAGACCACGAACACCCTGTGCCAGCCCCAGTAGGCAGATGGAGGCATGCCCAGTATGCCCATGCCTTTGCAAGGAGGGAATGTATCACACACACACTGACAGTGTAGGCAGCTACGGACTGACACCCTTCTCCACCTGCACACACAGCAAACATGGATGGCACACACACGACCACCTATAAATTGTCGTGTATAGGTGGTCTACTGTGTGCATCCTACATAGGCAGCCCTCAACTATTGTACACACAACTGCCATTGGCACAAGGTAAGTCAATACCTGAACAGTAAATTAAGCTATCAGCATGTGTCGATACTGTATATATAGGTTCATAGGTACATAGGTAGGTACATGCCTAACTGCCAGAGGCCATTTATAAGCATAGCCAAAATGTGTCTGCTGTCGCCACCCCATTGATTAAGTAACTGTCCATCTGTGGAGCAGAGCCAATTGTGGGATCTCTGAGGTGTAACCACTGTTCCTCACCCACTCTGCAAGGATTCCCTGGAGTGTTAGTGAGGGGCTCCGTATAATGTAATCAGGGATGTAGTTCCAAATCATGGGGAGTACCCGTGACAGGAATCTGTCACTCCAGCATCTTCCAGTTATTGTTGTGGCAAGGTGTAGCTCATTACAGTGTGTGGCTCACTGTGACATGGATTCCCATAGGTGGAGCATATCCATTAAGCCTGACTTGGACACGACTTTGTTGGCCAGCAAATATCATCTCTGAGTAAATGAGATGTCACTGAGTAATGCAAGAGTTTATGCAGTCTGGCAGCATAGGACACATGCCTGAGAGCATTATCCCTCTTTGCGAGGTACGTTCATGGCCCTTCCAGCTGTCGGATGTGTCTTCTAAGGTACATCCCAAATGGGTTATCATACTCGATGATGGGATTGATGACTGATGAGTAAAGGGGCATAATAACCTAAGTCTGTTTAGAGGTGAACCCTTAAGTAATCAGATGGCCAACATAGACGGATGTCCTAACTACTTCGCAAATATGACTGTCAAAGGAGAGATCATTATGTAATGTAGTCCCCACATACCCATTACATTGTCTGAATTATAGTGTCTGCCACTCATGTGTTAATATGTGTGTGTGTAGTTTCCCAAAATGGAATGACCATGCAGTATGTGGCCTTTAGCTGGAGGTCATCACTCTGACACCCTGTGTTGGTCTATGTGAGGCCCCTTGAAGGACGTCAGTGACAGCTGGACTGTTAGTTATGGCTCCCAGTCTGCAGTAATCACCAAACATGGCCGGCTGTAGTCCATCTGTGTTAGCCCGTACCTCTAAGAAGTATATGGCAAACAGTAGGGGTCCTAGGACTGAGTCCTGTGGGACACCAGTTGTGACTGGTCAAGAGTTGGACCTGGAGGCTGCTAGGCTTACCATGTGGGTTGTGTGTGTAAGCCTGTTGGCAAACCAACCTGTGATGTATGGGTGTATGTACTGGCTGGTGAGTATAGAAATAATACCCGAGTGGGGAATGGTGTCAAAACCCTTGGCGAGGTCCAGGTTGTATGTGTGAACTACCACACCCCACACCTAAAGTCTACGTGACTGTAAGATGTCAAACTGGTTCAGTAGGCATGATCTGCACTCAGTCAAGCTGACCTGGGTTGGGTCAAGTGTCTGGAGGTTACCATTGTCTGTGTTAATGTGTGCCATGAGGATGCGCTCCATAGCCATGCAGATCAGCCTACTCGGGCTTATGGGGTGGTAGTTACCATGGTCAGTTATGTCACCACCTTGATGGAGGGGAATAGCTGTTGCCATGCGCCAGTGAATGGCCATGTAGCCTGTGTAGAGGCTGATGCTGAATTGCTATATTAGGCGGTGGGTCACTTTGTCTTGTAGTGTCTGCAGGATGCAGTCTGGGACTCCATCTGCCTCCATTGATGCTCTGTCATGCCATTTGAAAGGGCCATTACCACCTATATGTCTCAGATGTCTGGGATACTGTACGTTTTGGGTATTGTTGTGGGCCAGGTAGTGGGTGAAGCATGCTCTGAATGTATCATCAAGTGTGTTGGTGATATCAGAAGGGTCAGTATAGTCAGTGCAATACTGCACCAGCACAGTGAAAATCTGTGTGTTACTGCTTACATCCTTGACATAGCCAAATAAGCCTTTGTGGTCATATTCCAAATCCATGTCTATTTACCTGTGGATGATTACATGAGTAACATAAGTATCTTGCTAATACTGGTTACGGACGTCTGCATGTCTTGGGATTTGCTGTTGTTCTGGACTACTGTCATACTTCTGTTGTATAGCCTGTATAATGCAGGGGTTCAGCAGACTGGTGTCCTTGTGTAGGAGTAGCGAGTTCTGGTTTACCATTGATGGCACGACCCATACATGTTTGTAGGTGCTTATAGAGTGCATTCATAATTCTGTCTGTATCTTGAGCAGTGTCATCCCTGAGCATGGGAGCTGTGAACCCTCCCCCTCTGTCATTAGTACTGCGAATTTAACTGTAGGAAAGGTATTCACTGTGTATTCCTTGGGTGGGGGAGATGGTTGGGAGTGGAAATCATCAGTGAATAGTTCATGGTCAGATCTAAACAGTGACCGGTTTTCCTCTGCTGTAGTGCACCTGTTGCACATGTCAGTGATTACCACTTCTAGTATGTTTTCACCTCTCATTAGTCCATCTACCATCTGATATAGGCCATATGAGGTGATAAATCCCAGGAAGTGCTGGGCCTGGAAGTGAATACTCGAGTAGGTTATCCAGTTAAGTGTAGGGTAGCTGACACTGACCAATAACAGGGTGTCTGGTACGACTGTCATGTTTACCACTGTCTCTAGATAGTTGTAGTGGTGCTCCTGGGTCATGGAGGGTTATCTGTAGCAGCTCACAGTTTGCATTGCAGTCATGGCTGATATTAGCTGCACATGGATGATCACAGAGGTATCATGCTGCCCCACTAACTTGGAGGTGTAGGTATCCCCGATGAATATGGATACACCCCCTCCATGTCTGTGCCAGTCCATGTTCAGTGGCTGAAATGTGTGTTATGGGTTGTAGTGTGGTAGTGCTGGTGTGCTCACAGGAGCCTTATACAGGTCCCCATCACAGAACAGATGTAGATGTTGTCCATACTGAGGGGTGCTGTGAGTGTGTGCATGTTGTGAGTACTACCCCTGGTGTTGAGTAGTCTAACCCGCATTGGTTCCACTATTGTACAGTTCATGGAGGTGAGATTCACCTCTGGGATCTGCCTAAAAATGGCACCATGGGGGCGCCAATAGCCTTGCCCAGCATTTCAAAGCCTTAGGCTGACACATGCAAGTTGGTATGGCATTGTTGCAGGCATGTATTCCATCTGTGCTTGTGTCCCATCTTTCCTGTAGGTAACCTACTGGTAAGCAATACAAAGCCTGAAACCTATACATGTCCACTAGCTTCCAAGATAGGTTTTTGGAGTGATTATGTATCAGTAGTCTGTATGCTATTGCTGTACTTAACTGTTGTCTGACTACATGGTGATTTTAAACTGTATATTTTGATCAGAAAATTCTGTATAATCACATATGATGTTGGAGAGGACTTGCACTGTAAAGGTTCACATATAGGTAGTGGGCTATTTGCCCAAGGGCATTTAGAAGCATAGCTACAGTGTGGTGGCTTTACCTGCACCATTGATGAAGTAACTGAGCCTCTGTCAAGCATAGCCAATGAAGTGATTCCAGGCAGAGTTGCTGGACGTTGTTGAAGACTGGGATGCTGTAGGGTGATAGGGGCACATAGTGATCTCAAAAGGGCATGTTAACATGACAACCCAACAGCATTCAATTTCCCCAACAGGTCTTGCAGCTATAAAACTGGAGTGGCTCCCCCACAACCTGGCTGTATGTTTCTGGGACACATGATCCCACGGGTGTATATACTGTTGGCCAGTCACACATCCAGGTTTCCCCTGAAGTGTGTCAGTGAGGGGCTATGCCAAATGTAGCTAGGATGTTAATGTATAATCTCTCAATTCATGTGTTATGCCGGTATTTCGAGAAGCTCACTGGGTGTGGGTGGCTCCGCCTGTTGTGTAGCCAAGCTTACACATAGGATTCATGGACATAGGAAATAGGCAGAAGGAACATTAATGTCAATAGTGTAATGGCTACAGCATTTGCAAAATATTTGTGCAGTCCTGGTTCAAATCCCAATAAAGTCATAGATGATTTACATGTTACACAGTATACCTTAACCACAGTTTGCATATATAGGTAGTATTCCATAGAATAATAAACATTTGGAACACACAACCACTGAAATGTGCATTAATCACCCTACCACTACCAGTGCCTGCTCTGAGAGGTAAAATGGCCACTGCTAGGCTTAGAACACGCAACCATGTACTCAATCTTCACAATAACCTACCACTAAGCTACCTGAGATGTACCGATGGCAGTTGTGTATTCTGAAAGGTTAAAACACAAAAGGGAGGAATGTGTGGTAATAGGACAAACCGCCATGTACCCAATGAAAAGTGTATGCTATATAAATATATATATATATATATATATATATATATATATATATTTATATATATATATATATATATATATATATATATATATATAAATCAACATATATATATATATATATATATATATATATAGAGAGAGAGAGAGAGATACAGAGAGGGAGAGAGAGAGATATATGTTGATATATGGGGATATACATATATATGTAGATATATAGATAGGTTAACAACATCTACACAACCATGGAGGTACATATAAATGGGATACCTGCCAAATACCGAATGCTTGACATACCGACGGGCGTCATCAAGAGGCTTAAAGACCGAAAGACCATAGTACTGAAACACCAGAAGCGCGAGGTTTAAAATCCTGATGTTAAGGGACATTTAGTTAGTGCTTCTGGTATTGCGGTTCAGGTAGGTTACTGTGTGTATTTCTGAGGGCTGTAGTGTGTTTAAGTGTGTGTTCTGAGTGTGGTGTGTGTTCCTGTGGGACTGTAATGTATGGGTGAGGGTTTGCTTTGTGCGTCTGTTTGTGTGATCTTGGAGGTAGAATATTAAAGTGGGGGGGTGTGGGGGGCGCAGCCATCCACATGGGGGGTGTAGGGGGGCTTGCCCACCTGCTCATATGTAGTGTAGGATGGTTTGTTTGGATGTGGTGGGTAGCAGTGTGTCTGTGTGTGCATGTGTGTGTTACTTGTTTGTGTTACTTTCGCGAGTTTAACTGTCGCTGTTGGTAATGTGGGGTATGGGAGTCTGGGCCCGGTACTGTGGGAGTTGGAATTGTGTGTGTTCAGGCTTCCATAGTTATTCCGTATAAAGCGGATGAAGTGTTCATATATGAGTATAACATGGACCATAGCAATCACACATTCCGCCAAGACCAAACTTTATGAACAAAGGATATGGAGAGTATATGCCTATACACTATTGCAAATATGTGCTATGGACATGAGCCAAAGATAGGGTTACCACTTGTCCCACTTTGCGAGGGACAGTCCCTCTTTGGGCGGTTGTGTCCTGACCAAAAATATTATAAATGGCAACTGTCCTGAGATTGTAAGACATAATTATGCCCCATATGTAATGTAATAGTTGCATAAAATAGTTATTTCTGTATCTAAATACCTACATGTTACAAGAAACAGGATAAGCAACTAAACTGTTACAAGAATAAGCTTATATTTAGGCAAAAAAGGAAAGTTCTATCCTTTGTACTGACCGTGGGTTTGTGTCGGCCTGTAAAATCTGATGTGTGTCCCGAAAATGTCCCATTATGGCCATTTGAAAAGGTGGCAACCCTAGCCAAAGAGGGTCAATCACCAACACAACTCCAATGACTGCAAATACCTATGACAGAAATACACAGACATCTTTCATGTAGCAACACTTTATTACATTCTGATGTATTGCCAAAAGGATTCAAGGACTAACATCACCTGCATGCGATACAGGAACCAATTAACAGTGCCTTAATGAATCAGCCTGCAATTACCACAGTATTAGTCCACTAAAGGATAGGTGTTCAAATAGGGAAGGAACCCTCACACACATATGGATTATGTATAAAAGCAGCTCCTACATACTGCATCTGCTATGTACATCCACCAACATCTCCCCCACACCCAAACCAATTACAATGCAAACTGTAATAACATCACAAATCATTCACTCACTGTACGACATCTGCAGAAGCCTTAACATACCTTGTCAGAGACACACTAACATGGCCCTATGTGAAATAGTTGCTGTTATACAATGGAACAGCTGCTGATGTTACAGGGTTTGTTTGCAGTAATCCCATTTCAGAGGGTTGTGTGTACACCAGGAAGTGTTACCAATTATTGATTAACAGCACAGTATGATACACATGTACACCAAACCAAAGATGTCTCATGAGCACACTGTAAACTACCTAACATTTCATGCATGGCCATACAGCCTTGAGTTGCCCAAACATCCTTGCCAGACTGAAACATCTTCAGAAGTATCAGGTACAAACAAACCCTGCATAAGTAGCAATGTTCTGAAATATAACAGCTGTACTCACATGTAGAACATCTTCTAGCCATTACACACAATCCACGGGAGTCATGAAGCTAATATATCTCTGTCTGTCTCCATATAGCTGTTGAAATACATCACAAACAACACATCCAGGCCGTCTTCCTCGAAAGTAAGGTAAAGGGACAACGTCCAAGTGGAGTACTCAATTATACACCACTTTTGCCATGGTAGTGGCTAATGGAGTAGCTGCACAGCTGATGTGCATCTAATTAACTACTTTAGAACACCAATTGGTGGTCAAGATAGCACATGTTACTGATATTTAACTATAAAAGGATGGCTTGTCACACATTCAAACCATCTGTATATACCAGCAGAACATTACAAAGAAGATTGAAACACAAACTGAAAAGGATTGAAATGACAGTCAACTACACCTCGGGTTACTAATAAGGTATGTAGAACACTCAGTATGTCTGTGTATGTAGTACCTTTTCTGTAATAATTAAAGTGTACGCAATGCATATAGTGGAAACAGTTATCTTGTTGTGATGTATTGTTGAGTATAGTAACGCTTGTAGTATACACCACAAGGGATGCTATATAAGGGCTTTGAACCCAACAATTCCTCTCCAGCCCCTGTCAGTGGCAGGGTTGGTCCAACAAGTATGTGCTATAACAGGGGATAGTATATGTTGATATATTGTAACAGTAGGCATATGTATGGGTGTATTACTGAGAATAACATGCCGAAGGTGGGCCTACTGTGCAATTATGATTTGCATTGTGGGATATTGTGCCAATAACTGTGTAATGTACAGTACTGTAGGCAGATATGTATTACATTTTACATAGCATTACTGTTATGTTAGGCAAACATTAGTTATGTCTATTGGCATTTACAATACACAATAACAGGATACATATGACTTGTAGTCACCCGACAGTTTATCAGCATGATAGCAAAGTAAAATAGAAGAGCTAGTTAACTATCCATGCACATAAGACATGTAATAAGTTCAAAGGTAGGTACTAGGCTGTCTGCCCAAGGGTATTTATAAGCCTAGTTAGAGTGTGTTGGCTTCCACCACCCCCTTAGATTAGTTCCCTGTGCCTCTGAACAGCAGAGCCATTAGTTCCCTGTGCCTCTGTCCAGCAGAGCCACTGCAGTGATCCCCAGGGTACATGTCTGTCTCCCATCCACCCGTCAAGGTTTCTATTGAAGAGTGCTAGTGAGGGGGCCCTGCCTGATGTACATTGGAATCATGTTCCAAAGAATGGAGAGTCTCTGGGTCAGGAATCTATCACTCCAGCACGTCCTATTTATTGTTGTGGTTAGGTGTATATCCCTAGAGCATGTGGCTCTTAGGGGCTTTTGTTTAGGTGGAGCAATATCCAGCAATGCTGGGTTGGACTTGGGCCTTGTATGTCAAGCAGAGATCACCTGTGAGTATGCGGTATGCAACCGAGTACAGCTGGAGTTTCTTTAGTTGGGTTGCATAGGTCATCTGTTTGAGGTCAGTAATCTTCTTGGTGTGGTACTGTTGTGGTCTTTCAATCTGTTGCAGTTGTCTTGTAAGGTACATCCCAAATGGGGTGTTGTATCCTTTAATGGGTCTAATAAGTCATGAGTAGAGAGGCACAATGGCCTCCTTTGTTCTGGATGTGAACCCATTTGAGATTAGGGGGGCCACGTAGAAGGATATTCTAACCACCTTGGCATTATGGTTATCCAAGGAGAGATTGGTATCTATTTGAGTTCCCAGATCCCTTATTACCTTTTCTGTATGTAGAGGACTAGCACCTATGTGGTAGTCCGTGGGTAATTAGTTTTATCCAAAGGGGATGACTATGCACTTTTTGGCATTCAGCTTGAGGCCATGATATTGACACCAGGTATCCGTCTCAGTGCAACCCTTCTGGAGAGTGTCTGTATCAGCTGGAGAAACAATTATGGCCCCTAATTTGCAGTCGTCTGCAAACCTTTTCAGCCAATGTCCTCCTGTGCATGTCTGTACCTCAGAGAAGTATATACTGAACATGAGGGGTCCTAGGACTTAGCCCTGGGGGATACCACTTGTAACTAGTTTACAATTGGACCTAGGGTATGCAACTCCCACTGTGTGGGTTCTGTCCATAAGCCACTTTGCAAACCATCTCATGATGTAGGGGTTAATGTTCAGGTGGATGGGTATGCCGGTAATACCAGAATGGGGAATGGTGTTGAAAGCCTTTGAGAGATCAAGGTAGGCTGTGTAGACTGCCTTACCCTCATCTAATGCCTTGGTAACTGTCTCAAAGAAGTCCACCAGGTTTAGGAGGCATGGTCTGCCATTAACAAAGCCAAACTGGGAGGGGTCAAAGGTTTGGAGGTACCCAATGCCTCTGTGACTGAGGTCCATGATGATGTGCTCTACAGTCTTGCAGACCAGGCTAGTTTGGCTTATAGGGCAATAGGTCCCATGGTCCATTGTGGCGCCACCTTTGTGGAGTGGGAAAACTGTTGCTGTGCACCATTCAGGGGGCACAAAGCCTGATGTGAGGCTACTATTGAACATGGTGCGTAAGTTGGGAGCCAGTTCGTTCTGAAGTTCATGTAAAACACAGCCTGAGATGTTGTTCGGTCCCATGGATGCTGTGATATTGGCTTTAGAGAATGCAGCTTTTACCTGCGTAGTTGTGATTACAGGGACTCTGCATTCTTCCTGTATAGATATGGGCCACTTAGGGGGTAAGAAGGTGGGGAAGGTAGCACTGAACCTATCTGCCAGGATATTAGCAATATCATTTGGTTCTGTAATGTTCATGCCTTTGTTCTGTAACTCAGAGCAGATCTGGGTGTTGGCATTGAGATATTTGACATAGCTATAGAATGCTTTGTGGTTGTTCTTGGAATTAGTGGTGGTTTTGTTTTTGTAGTTAGCTTTGGAGGATCTTATAAGGGATCTCAGCTTCTTACTGAGGCTGACCAGGGAGCTCCTCCACTCATGGGATTGTACTGTCTTTTGCAACAGTTTCTTCCTTCTGTTGTACAGTTTGTTTATGGCAGGGGACCACCAGATTGGCATCCTTATTTTGGAGGATAGCGTCTTGGTACTGTTTGGGATAGCACGATCCATGCACTCGTGTAAGTGCTTATAGAGTGCATTTGTGTAGGATTCAGCAATTGTAACTGTATTGCCCGTCTGCATGGGTGTCATGAAGTTCACCACTTCTGTCTTAAGAAGCATGAAGTTGGCTTTGTAGAAATATTATACTTTGGTTTCCTTAATGGGGAGTGGGGGCGGGATGTGGATATCAAGGGTGTTTAGCTTATGGTCGGATCGGACCAACGAGGAGTTGACTTCAGGTGTGGAACACCGGTCACTCATGTTGGTAATGCCTAAGTCTAGGATATTGTTGCCCGTGGTGTGTGTGTGGGTAAGTTGATCCAGGGCATTGGAGTTTATGAATTCCAGAAAACCTTGAGCTAATGAGTTGGTACACGAGTAGTTTTCCCAGTTAATGGTGGAGCAGGTGAAGTCACCATTAGTAGGGTGTTTGGTTGAACCCTAATAATTTAAAGTACATCAAGAAAAGAGGAGTGGGAATCTTGGGGCATGGGGGGGATCTGTAGCAAGCTACGATTTGGATTGCAGTTTAGCCCAGAGGTAGTTGCACTTGGATAACCTCGGATGCATTGTGCTAAGCAACTAGCTTGGAGGAGTGGATATCCTTAATGAATAAGGACATACCTCCGCCTTGGGTGTTTCGGTCCAGGTTACATGGCCGAAAAGTGTGGTATGAATTATAGCCTGGTAGTGCAGGGGGGCTCTCTTGAGCCTTGAACCAGGTCTCAGTCACTGCACAGATATTGATGTTCTCCATTACAAGGAGTGCCTCGAGTGAGTGCATTTTGAGATTTAGACTTCCAGCATTGAGTAGCATTACCCACAGTTTCTGCTTGCCTGTTCCTGTTATGGTGGTGAATATGTTATTTGAACCTTGCCTAAAGAAGGCACTATAGGGGCAGCAAGAGTCTTAGTCAGTATCTGGAATCCCAGGGGTGACAGGTGCAGGCCATCTGTGGCAAAGCATCATGGTCTGTCGACCATGTCATCCCAAGCAGACAGATACTGGATCCCCTTAGAATGACACCAGAAGCTTAGCCAATTGTTGAAGTCAATCATTTTGTCCTCGTACTGCGGTATCATTCTGGGTGATGGCAGAATGCTACTCAGGGCTAGGGTCATACCTGCCTGGGCTAAAAAATTGAAGAGCTCTTCCATGTCCCTTTTCATGTAGTCCATGGAGGTATGTCTCAGGTCATTCACACCAACATGGACAATGATAGAGTCATATTTGTACTTGTTGTGGAGTGACCTGAGTGCATGGGTTATGTGGCTGATCCTGATACCCAACAGGTAGCTTACAGTAACCTTCTCCTTGTTTAGCCTGGTGAGTGGGACATCAGTGTGCCTGACTATAGAGTCACCTATGACTAGTGTGTTGGGTACGTTGATTTGCCTTATTGGCTGTGGTTGAGTAGCACACTAAGTCTGTGGGCTATGTGCCATTGGGGTTGTGTTGGGGGATGGAGGCTGCTTGCGTTTCCACTTTGGAGGTCTCTGTTGCTTAGACAGATTATTATTGAGAGCCTCCGCGAATGTTTTTGTGTTACTATGTATGGTTTATGGTGGTGTAGATTTAGTGAGACTATGTGATGAGGGTGGTGTGGTGCAAATCTTTACCTTCTCCACATGACTGTGTCAAGTTCAGTCTTGGTTGGAGAAAGCTTTACCTCCAGTTTGGCTAGATAAGTGCATCTCTCACAGGTTGTAGTGTTGGGTGGTAGGCGGAGAGGGTTGTCTGTGTACATGATGCAATTTCTACATTGCCTCAAGATGTCCAGATTCATCAGATAGACAGGAGAGAACACTGGGAGATGACCCTTGGACATGCCTGAATATAAAATTATTTTCCCCTAGATAAGTGAGGAAAGGGAGTACAAGAGCTGTTTTACTCTAAGCAAGTGAGAAAAGTACATACAAAAACTGTTTACCTCTAGGTAATGAGGAAGATTGAGTGCTAGTAATTAATAGCTTACGTAGTGCTTACAAGTTCTGAACAAGTGCTGAGCATGAATAAGCAATCCAGATAGGGTGTTGGCTAACAGAAACACACTGCCCCCCCCCCAACAGGTACACAATCATATATCCATGTACACTACAGAGCCCTTGTAACCACAACTATGCAGGTACAAGCTGCACTCAGCCTGCATGGGACCTGTCCACATCCCAGGTTGTATCATGCACATATGGCAAAACAAGTTGCTCTCCACATACACATCATGTAAAACATAGCTTCATGTCAGGCTGTGTACACACTGAATGGTGCACACCAACAGGTATCCCAACTCACAAAGGAGGAGACACCACTGATAATGGGAAGTACTGCACTACAACCCTGCTGAGTCTGGTCTGAAAGGCCATGAACCTTGATCAACTTATTTGATGTCAGCAGTACAGATGTAGATGACAGTAAGGTTGATTTCACGCTGCATATCATAATCTTGCCAGGTCATAGGACATCATCACCCATACTGTATTCCACCTACACTCAGTATACTTGATGTACGTTCCTATATCACAGGAGTGTTTTGCAATGGGACTGCTGGCAGAACCAACACTACAGAAGGTGTCTGAATAATACATGCCCATCACACCAGTGCCAGCTACAGTAAGACAGGGTTAATTCATTGTACTCCCCCTCATTGCAGTCTATACCACACAGACTAACAGAAGGCATCTGCCTATTGAAGTATGCGAATGACTATGACCTAGGAGCAATAGCTGACTCAGAGTGTTGTGGACAACATACAGAAGGGGCTTTGTTTGAGAGGTGTGTGACATATGGGAACAATCTGACAGTTACATATTGCATTGTCACCCCTATGTTAATAATCCTGTACCCATGAACTACCACCTAGGCAGCGGTCAACATAATGGACACTGTGTGTAAGGGATACAGCTGGGCAGTTGTCTTTCCTGTGATAGTTACATCACCACACTTGTCAGGTAGTCGTATGTGGCAACCCTAATCATGACAGGGTGCCATCCATGAATATAGAGATAATTGTCCAGACATACTCAACACTCAAGTGACCCATATCAGATTACATATTTCCTTTAAGTGGTATTGGCCATGTTCAGAAGGCCTACACCAGCCTTCCCAATCCCCATCTCCACTATGTAGCATGATGCCTACCCTGAATAAAGCCATGTCCAACCCAGTGATGTTGGGCATGCTACACGTAAACATCCTGATCTCAAACACATACTTCATGGACATCCACCTTCCTAGTACTAGGATCACCACATGCTGGACAGATCCTTGTCCCATACACTTTACATACTCCTGCCATACTATGCATTCTTGTCCAGCAAAGCTGCACATTGCCCCCCCCCCCTCAGACATGGTGTGATGACCGCATGGTAAACGTATCATTAACCCTGTGGATCAGTTATGTGGCACTGCTTCACCTGGCCCCAGAAACCTGCCTGTCGGCTATAGCTAGGTAACCTTTCATCCTAGATTTATACATGGCCCAGGGCATATAGCCTACTAGTTGACTTTGACCGTATATGCTATAGTTGATATCCATCCCTGCAAATACCATCTGGCTAGCCAGTTTCCCATGTTTATCACATGTGCAACACAGGTGATACATGGCAGGATGTTGAACTGCTGTACAGTGCTGTGTAGATGTATATGGTAAAACACATACATGTAAAACCTGCTGTGAGCAAGTCTGCAGGGTCACAGGTCAAGTCCATTAAGGCAGTATACACAGCACCAAGGTCGACAGTATTAATGTGGACACATCCAGCCATGTGCTGATAGGTAAGAACACCAGTACAGGCAAACAGACATGCCCACATCAAGACAGCATCCACATGGAGTATGAGCAATGTAATCAGGTGACACACACACATATATGGTGATAATATCCAATCACCATTGAGTGTCAAATGTGTGTGACACAAACATGTCAGTGGTGTCAGTGTCATGTAGATTTGCAAAGACAACTATTTAATCGTAATAAATGTGATACACATGTATGTTTAGCTGTAGCTCTGTACGTCTCTGTGAGTTACTGTGACCTGTCTCCATCATTATGTCTTCCAGGTATGCTGTGTGCAAGGCTACCACCTTATATCCGCTTGGAGGATGAGGCCCTCATCCCATACCTACATGACAATCATGATGTCCTGTTCAGTCATGTGCCACAGGATGCACAGCAGCTGGATGCCCTGTGGCAGGAACTTCACAGGAGGGTTAATGATGTGGGTGGCCACAACCGCACATACCAGCAGGTGCGCAGACACTGTACAGACCTCATTAGACGGGTGAAACAGTGTGTGAATGCAATTGCCAGGGAACAAGGTGCAACAGGTGGTGGTCCACCAACCCAGCCCCCACTCACACGTACCGAGGAGCTACTGGCCAACCTGGGGACACCTGCAGAACAACATCCACAAGCCTTAGCTGATATCGTGGAGGAGGGTGTCTCTCAACCACCGAGCCGGGAGTTGCCTGGTAAGTCACTACTGCACCTATAACAACTATATTCCATATAGTTACATGTGTCACTGTACAATATGTAATGTAACGTCATATGCAAGCCATGTATACACACATGCCGTATACTATAGTATGCTACTCCATGTATGCACGCGTGCATACTCCATAGTATAATCTATTGTACTGGCATATGTGTTAACATGCACATTACACCCTGTAGCTATCATAAGGTGTGGATAATGATCATACTGCTGTGTTACTCCTATTTAGGTACCTTTGGCATTCTGCTGTGACAGCAGCCCATTGCAGGTGAGAATGTTATTATTTATCAGGCATGTTAATGCACAGATCTATCTGCCATGTGGCCATTTACCACATGTACATATAATGTATGGTCCTGTCACAATATACAGGTCAGACCTGCAATGCATCACAATGGCTACCCATGTGCAATACTTGCAAACTATGTGAAACACCGACATGAAACCTCATAAACTGTCATTGCCAGATGTGTGGACAGCTGTGCATACAGGGGTGGAGGTGCTGTTCAATATAGGGACATGTACTTCAGATCAGAACTACCCATGTGGGGAATACAAACAGTACTACACAGTGAGCTGGAGTATGGCCAGCCCACAGGATTTACTGGTGTGGATCATACCCCTGCTATGAATGTCACACAATGTGATGTGCTATCTGACATGTCCATGACATCTAGTGGGCTGGCTGCAACACTGCCTAACTATCCTGAAAAACATATCCCACATACCAAACATACCACCCTTTGTCTGCATAACCCTGTCGTCAGTGGAGCATATGACATCTATGGGTGTATGTCATATGGGACAACACAGATATGTGAAATAGACACCTGTCACAACCATTTGGCCAACACATGTGCACACATGGCCATGGAGGATGGCCAGAGACATGAAGCAACACACACAGTATATGTGATGTGCTTGTGTGTACACCCTGTCGTACATTGGCTCCACATGGTCCACCTATTGCCTTTGTGTAATGGTTATATTGCAGATGTGGGACACTAGACATCCTACAGGCCTGTGCACATCTGGTGTAGGCGTGACACCAATCCACCACATAAGATGTGTTGAACATCTTGAGTGTGTCATGACATGACAGCAGTCACCTGTACAATACCCACATACATATACAGACAACCACATCAGCCCACAGATACAGTACATTCCCCTTGCTGGTGTCGGACATAAATGTCATCCTTGCTCCTCATGTGTATGTGTGTGTGTGGGGGGTACACAGATGTCATGTGGGACATGGTGTACCAATGAGTTTGCCATGTCTGGCCATAGTTGCCAGGCAGCAGCAATATGGTTGCAGATGTGCAGGGGTGTCATCTGTATGCCCTTCAGTGACCTGTGTCACACATTCCACATCATGGTTTAGCGTGTATACACCTCAGTGACGTAGGCCACATTCCACAGTATATATGTATTGTATCTGAACACAGTCATGGCTATGAACTGTGTCTGTAACTCACACTGTATAGCAATAGCAATAGAGACACCTTATGATTCCCTGCAATGGCCGTGCACATCAGCTAAATGTGCAGTATATCTGTAGAGCGGACAGACAACACTGCATTGGGACACCATTACCCCTCTGTATATTTGACAGGACACCATTGTGTTAAACATGTATGCATGTCATTGCACACATCAGCAGATCACATGTCATACTACATGTGATTGTCAAGGTCATATGCCACACATCAGGCACGTGTACTGTTAACCTATGTTGGTCTACATGGTGTAACACAGGGATGTATGCTAACTACCACTATGTTTAATTTGCATGCCTTCTGCTAGGACACATGCATGCTGTTGTGTGCAACCCAGGGATGTATGATAACTACCACTATTATTGTCTGAGCTGCATGCTGTCTGCTGTATTACATACATGTTGCATGCCTTCTGTCATATCACATGCATGTTGGGTGCCATAGCAGTGTCTGTGTGTGTGTGTGTGTGTGTGTGTGTGTGTGTGTGTGTGTGTGTGTGTGTGTGTGTGTGTGTATCTGTGTCTATTGTATAGATTGTAATGTACAGTTCTTGTCTGCCCCTCACAGGTGATGTAGGTGCGTTCCCCTCCTGCGGTCCATCTGATGTTAGTGTCCCCACAGACTCTAGCAGTGATGATGAATATATGATTGAGGCACAGGCAGGGTTGTCAGGGGCTGAATTGGTGCCATAAGTTGCCATTCCACCTATATCCCCCTCATCCCCGCACACAGTTCTCATACCTACACATACCCCATCACCAGTGGCCATAGAGCAAGGACAGTTGGCATGTGGTAGCTTGGAACAGGAAAGTGTGGGGGCTATGGAAGGTGTGCCTGCACACCATGGTGTCAGCCAACTGACTGGTGATGCCCCACACTGGCACATGACCAGTGCTGCTTGTAGGAGGACCTCTGGCCAACATGCCTCTGCAAGACAGAGCGCAGCTGCTGGTGTCACCAGATGCATGTTTCAGGCTGTAATGGAGGCACAGGCACATGCTAAATGGCACAACAGAGAAGATCAGAGGCTTCAGAGGGCTGCTGTCCATTCTTTAAACAACAACATCCAGGAAATGGTAAATTCTCAACAGCAGATTGCTGAAGCTTTGAATAGATGATTGGGTGACATAGTTGGAGTCCTTGACCGTGGCATGACAATCCGTGAGCGTGAGCTGTCTGTGTTGGAACATCTGGTAGGAGTGAGGTGTTGGGCATGTGCACATAGGCCTTCTACATCACCTGTTTCAGGTCTACGTGAATGAGCTACCTCACATGCCCGCTCCCATAGTGGTAGTAGCAGCAGCAGTGCAGCTGGTGCTGTGCTGTCTACACCATGACACAGCAGGCCACATTCATGTGGCCCTGGATGGTCCCAACAGGGACAAGGTTCCAGTGGACATGTGTCATCGGACAGTACCCAATCTGCACCTCTGCCTGGTAGTGCCCGTGCAACCCCTGGCAGGCACAGGTCACGTGTTTGTGGCTGGACACTGTGAATGGTAAAACATGGCCTGTACAGTCCACAGCTGCCAATAATACCCTTGTGTAGGCCAGACACATGCTAGAATTGTGTTCATACATACACACACACACCGGAAACATATGTAGGGCACTGCAACACACACACATGCATAACATCCACACATGCCCAATTAGATCAAAAGCCATAACCCACACACATGATGTCATCCAATGGTGCAGCCTAGGTCTCTGGCAAACATTATCACCCTGTGCATATGATGATGCCTGTACCACATCCCTGTCATCCACACCATCGGTGTAGGGACATGCTCATATGATCTTATGCACAGGGTAAACAGACTAGGAAGATAAGTGTAGATTACAATTGTTGTGTACTGTTGACAGGTAGCAGACATACCATGTAGTACAGGTTTACAATGCATTTCATCCTGTTAACAGTATGTGTCTTGTGTAACAACAGTAACTGCATGTTGGTCATGATGTTCTGCTTTCCTCCTTCAGGTCTAATTGCATGTGCTGGTGGATGTTAGTGTTTGCAGTTAGTGTCCCATATGTAAATGTGGACTACTCACAGGTATGTATGAAAATATCAGCATGCACCTTGTAGCTTCCACATCACAATTAGAATGTCCCATGTTCCAAACACATGTACTGATCCAAGAGCATGATAGCAGTGTATTAAGCTACTGTGGCTACAGACGTGACATCCATACTGGGTGACATCACAGGTACAGTTACATGGAGTGGTGAAGTAAGAGAGTGGTCTAGCTGATGACAAGGGTAGAGGCCAGTGGGAAGTGTGATGCCTCATTGGGAAGCAGTAATACACGTTCCCATGACAGGATGCAAACACACAACTGCACCCACACACTCGGGTATTGACACACATGTATTCAGAGACACAGTAACATACCCACACACTCACGGATTCACCGACACAGTAACACACACTCACACACACAGTTGCTAGTGTTGAGGTGAGGACCCCTGCCTATGTGCAAATCATCATTACAGTACTGTGCACCTACATGACGCGCCACAGAGAATACACATGTACAGGTAGTCAGTATGACCTAAGATCAGGGACATCAACATGGATAGTAGATTGCATTACCTGGAAGGGGGAGGGGTCTTATCAGTTCACTATGGTAACATACATCCTCACTCCAGGGACCAGACAGCTATACATACACACACACACACACACACACACACACACACACACACACACACACACACACACACACACACACACACACACTGTCCATACCTAAGGTACATCTTTCTGTACTTTCAGCATATCACCATATACAGTTGGCAATGTTGAGGCTGCATTGCAACTGCATGATGTACTAAGACACACGTCACCTGCATACATCAGCAACTGCACACACATGGTATCTGAATGCACACCACCCATGTGCCATACACAAACACACTTGCCTAGGATATCCCGCACATAAGGCCAATCAGCTCTTAGGACAACATCTGCCCTATAAATAGCTATCCATTTCACACACATGCACACTGGACACATGTAACCCTTGTAATATGCATCTCAACATACTCCTGTTATCCTCACCCCTGTCCCTCAGGCGCACGATCCTGGTATGCACATCACTCCTAAATGGTCCAGGTACACATGTTGAGGACGGCCCACTGTACACACAACACTACCAGTCCCTCTATGGTTACCCCATTTACCTTTATCATGATGATGATGTTGCACACAGCACCTTGCAAGAGTACTGTTCACATATAATGATTGGACAGGTACTGTTGTGTTAATGTACTTTACATGCACAGAGTGATGTATACAGCCAATATACAACTGTTTGCGTGTATGAATGACACATGTCTGTCTGACGGAGTCTTGAGATTACATAGGACAACACCACTACATAATACAGGCATCACTGGTGTTTCCCATTTCATTCGTTTGTAATGCTTTGTTGCCACATGGTATGTTCCTGATATATCTCTATATATGTATGTACCTATATGCAGGACATAAACATTCACATATACATCTTCATGATGGGATACATTCCTATACTGTTGAATGACTGTGCTGTATGATATGTTTGTGGTACTGTCCGTTGTCTTTATATCTGCCATGGCGTATTGGAAAATCACATTAGCTGTGCAGGGTCCTGGTTCCGAGCCCTGCAGAGGCCGTTTATTTTGTTGCAGGGCAGAATAAGGCCAATGGATACGGAGGGAGTAAGGCACATTAAAGCGTTGTGAGCGGGTGTGCGTGGCTTTGCATGGTGTTAAGCAATGCTAACCTCTGGTTACAGCTTCTTACACTTGGTTAGCCTCTACATTGCTTTACCAGTGCAATATTCGCATACTGGTAGCCAAACAGGCTTACACCCGCTCGCACCCGCACTTGCAAGTGCACCGACATTGGTGCTTGCATCTGACACTCACATCCCTGGGTGGGAGCGAGGACCACAATATTACCTTGTTGTGATGCCTATTACATTGGATTACATGCCTACAGTATTGCGAATGGCTGCCCAATAGGCGACGGCATGCAGTTCGACTGTATGGAATCGGTGGCCTATCCAGTGATTTATTCATATTACTTGTGTGTTCCTCTTACAATCTGCACCCGTCTGGCTGATACATGGGCACCATGACTCTTCAATACAGACAAGTAATTGGGTTTTGGGACCCGCATCCATCGGCCGAGTCATGCTACCGCATACCTATTATAGGGTTGCCACCTTTTCAATTGCCCAAGATGGGACTTTATGTAGAAACGTCAGATTTTGCAGGGCAAAACATACCCACAGCCAGTGCAAAGGAAAGAACTTCACTGTTTTGCCTAAATAACAGCTTATTCTTGTAGCATTATAGTTGCTTATTCTGTTTCTTATAACATTTAGGTGTTTCAGATACAAAATAATTGTTTTATGTAACTACTACAGACAATATAGGGAAGTCTTTGTCCTAAAATCTCAGGACATTTGCCATATTTTCAAATATTTTGCAGGACACAACTGCCCAAAGAGGACTGTCCCTCGCAAAGGTGGACAGGTGGTAACCCTAACCTATTATTCTATCACCTTTCTAAGGTAGTCAGTGGAATATGCACTTTCTGTCACTATCAGACCTCTCATACGAATGGGGAATAATGAACACTGAATCAGGGACACTGCATAACAACATCAGGGACACATTTGGAAATTTGGTGCTATTAACCTGATACATTGACAGACCCAGAGCATATGTATTCATACACATTGTCTGAAGTACATGCTGTTTATGACTGTTAAATGTTGTCATTATTCATTATGTGTATTCTACCACCTTTCTTCCTAATATCACTACTTCTAGGAGGGTTTAGGTGGGACAGAGTTAGATTCTGAGTAGTAATCAGGGACGTCCCTGGTAATCGGGGACAGTTCAATGGTTTACGGACTATCCAGTAGATGTGCTCTTAGGGGTTGGGAGGTATGGGCATCTGCTATGCCAACATCGGAATATTACTTACATCCACTGGGCGGTCCTAATATGGCTCTACCAGCCAACACCTGCATGCCTAGGCCCATAATCGCATACCCATAGTTCCTCTACCTGCCACTCCTCTACAGCACTCACCCTTACTGTGGGTGCAGGTGGGGTATAAACACACCACTACAGACTGCTCACTCTCCCCATGTCGGGACACATGTCATACGTTGTGTCGACCCATGTGTTATCAGACTTGCACAACCTACTGGTCTGTGTATATCTGCAGCCTGGTTGGAGAAATCCTTACCAGGACTGGCTCCAATCATTAATTTTTGGTGTCCCACAAGGGACATCGATGTCTATGTTTCAAGTGTAGACCTTGCAGATCTTTCCCACTGGTAGTATCCTGACGGTGGTCTGGGAAGCAGTGTTGTGTTTACCTTTATTGTGTGTCTGCATGTCTCACCGGCCTAGCTGGGGTGGGGGTGATGCTACATGTTACACATTTGTTTACTGGACCTCCCACCAACATATGCCCGGCCTGTGAACATATGTTACTCGTAACTGCTGTATCATATCCTAGCTATATACATTTGTATATTTACTGTAATATATATATATATATATATATATATATATATATATATATATATATATATGTATATATATATATATATATATATATATATACTTACATTAATATATACAGATATATCTGCATATGTATGCATACATGTATATTTATATCTTGCTGTCTATATATATATATATATATATATATATATATATATATATATATATATATATATATATATATATTTAGGTTCATAGGTTCATAGGCTGGTACTGGGCTATCTGCCCAAAGGCATATATTAGCCCAGCCACATTGTGCGGTATTCACCGCCCCTTTAGTAGTTCCCTAGACCCTTGTACTAGCAGCTAGTACCCTTGGCCCCTATCTAGTAGTGCTGTTGGTGTGATCCCCGGTGTGAACTTTCTGTTACCCATCCAGTCATCAAGGTTCCTCTTGAAGAGTGATAGTGAGGGGCTCTGTCTTATGTAGATCGGGACCCTGTTCCATAGTAAGGGAAGTCTCTGCAAAGGGAATCTATCCCTCCAGCATGTTCTATTCATTGTTGTGTTGAGATTTATATCCCTAGAGAGTGTAGCTCGAGTAGATTTGGTTTTGCTAAGATGGAGCATGTTCATCAATTCTGGGTTGGACATGGCTGTGTATGTTAGACAGAGATTGCCTCTGAGAAAGTGGTATGCAACAGAGAACGGTCTTAGCTTTTTCAATCATGCTGCATAAGGCAACTGTTCAAGGCCAGTAATCCTCTTGGTTAGGTACCTCTGTGGTCTCTCCAGCTGCTGGAGATGTCTAGCCAGGTACATTCCAATTGGTGCATTGTACTCAATAATGGGTCTGATGAGGAAAGAGTAGAGGGGCACCATTACATCCTTAGATCTTGATGCGAACCCTTTCGTGATCAGATGGGTCACATATAAGGATTTTCTAACCACTTTGGCAACATGGTTATCAAAGGAAAGCTGACTATCTACTTGGATCCCTAGATCCCTTATTTCTTCTTCAGATTTCAGGGTATTACCTCCTATGTTGTAGTTTGTGGGTACTCTGTTTTTTCCAAAGGGGATTACTACACATTTTTTTGCATTTAGCTTGAGATCATGGCTTTGACACCATGCATCAGTCTCATTTAGGCCCTTCTGGAGGATCTCCGTGTCAGCCGGAGACTCTATTATAGCACCCAGTTTGCAGCCGTCTGCAGACGTAGTCAGCCACAGCCCTTCCATGCTTGCCTGTACTTCTGAGAAGTATATGCAAAACAGGAGGGGCCCCAGGACAGAGCCCTGAGGCACACCACTTGTTACTGGTCTGGATTCGGACATAGATCCCATTACTCTTACTTTATGGGATCTGTCTGAGAGCCAGTTTGTGATCCATCTTGTGACGTAAGGGTTTATGCCCAGGCTGGAGAGTTTATCAATAATACCTGAATGGGGAATGGTGTCAAATGCTTTAGCAAGGTCAAGGTAAGCCGTGTGTACCTCCTTTCCCTTATCTATAGCCTGAGTAACTGTCTCAAAGAAATCCACCAGGTTCAGGAGGCATGATCTGCCCTTGATGAAGCCGAACTGTGTGGGGTCCAGTGACTGGAGGTTCCCAATCTCTCCATTTATGAGTTCCATAATAATTTGCTCCATAGCGTTACAGATCAGACTGGTCAGGCTTATTGGTCGGTAGTTCCCAGGGTCAGTTGTGGCCCCACCTTTGTGTAGCGGGACCACCATTGCCGTGCGCCATTCTATGGGCACATATCCTGTGGAGAGGCTGAGAATGAACAGGGTATTAAGATGCGGGGTTAATTCCTTTTGAGCTCACAGATGACACAGCCTGGGACACCATCTGGTCCCATGGAGGCAGTGTTTTTAGCTTTAGATAGAGCCTTGTTAACCAACGTATCAGTAATAATTGGACTTACACAATCCCCTGGAATGGTAATAGACCCTGTAGGTGGTGGTGGTGGTGGTGGGGGGGATTTGCACTGAACCTGTCAGCCAAGATGTTGGCAATGTCAGAAGGGTCAGTGTATTTTGTTCCATTTTGTACTAGCTCAGAACAGACCTGAGAGTTGCTATTTAGGTTTTTGACGTAGCCATAGAAGGCCTTATGGTTATCCTTGGCATCCTTGGCAACTTTCTTTTCAAAATTAGCTTTAGTTGACTTGATGAGGGCCCTCAATTTCTTACTAATGCTGATCAGGGATGATTTTGATATTTGGCCTTTTTTTGTATAAGTCTCCTCCTTTTATTGTAAAGTTTGCTTATGGCCAGGGTCCACCAGACTGGCTTCTTCTTGCTTGAGGAAGGAGTCTTGGTTTTATTTGGGATAGCACTGTCCATGCAATCCTGAAGATGCATATAGAGTGCCTTGGTGTAGGATTCCGCATCTTGGATATCATTATCCTTCTGCAAGGGAATAGTGAAGCTTTCCACCTCGGATGCAAGTAGTTTGAAGTTTGCTTTGGAAAGGTTTTTGACTATGGTTTCTTTGGCTGGGGGAGGTGGAGGGGTGATGATGTCCAGGGTTATCAGTTTGTGGTCGGCTCTGACCAAGGAGGGAGTGATAATGGGTGTGGTACAATGGGCGCCCATATTTGTGATGATTAAATCCAATATGTTGTCCCCTCTAGTGGGGGAACATACTAGTTGTTCAAGGGCATTTGAATTTATAAATTCTATGAATCGCTGAGCATAGGAGTTGGAACATTGGCAGTTCACCCAGTCTATACCAGGGTAGTTGAAATCACCCAAGATTATGGTGTTGGGTAGGACTTTTATATGTATATAATCTAATGACATATGGGTCTATGGTTGTCTGCATATGTATATATTTATATGTGGGTATGTATCTGTATTCTTTCTCTGTATATACGCATTCGTACTACAGCGTGGGAGAGGCATATCTCTATCTCGCTATGGATAGATATACACACACATAGCTCTACATATATGCATTTTCATCTGGTTATTCCGCTCCTTGCCACATAGATTACACTTTACTTTAGTGGGTCTTGCACTGGGTGTGGCTGCTCGTTGGGCAATGCATGCTTCTGCCCAATGTACACATTCACTTGCATCCCTAGGGCTGTCCATATTGGCCAACATCAGCCAACACCTGCACACCTAGACCCATAAGTAGCTACCTATAGTTCCCCCACCCTCGCCTCCTTGACAGCACCCATCCTTAATCTGGGACCCGGTCGGTTCTGGACACACCACTACACGCTGCCCACTCTCCACTTCACGGGACCCATTTCATAAATTTGTCTCATCCCATGAGCCATCAGGGTTACCCACCCTTGTTTTCTGAGTCTGTATACACAGCGGACAAAACGGATGATCTATCACATTCGTATGGTTTGGTCAATTTTTTGGGTGTCCCGCAAGGGACGCTCCAGTAAGTGTTCCATGATTAGAAACCACGGTTGCACTGTGTACCCCCCCCCCCAGTTGTACCCTGCCTGTGGTCTGGTGAGGAGTGGACACTTTACACTGATTGCGCATATATTTCCCGTGTCCGGCTGTAGGGGGGGGGGTGGAAGGGCATGCTGCGTGTGTCATGTCACTTGCCTGGGCTCCTCACTTCCATTGGCATAGCCTGTGAACATATGTCATTTCTGTGTGCTATTTCCTATCATAGCTGTATATCTACGCACACACACACATATAGATATATATATGTATTTATGTATGTATATACGTACATATATGTCTAAATATATATATATATATATATATATATATATATATATATATATATACGTATGTCTGCAACTATATATATATATATATATATATATATATATA
Source organism: Protopterus annectens (assembly GCF_019279795.1). Classification (NCBI taxonomy): domain Eukaryota; kingdom Metazoa; phylum Chordata; order Ceratodontiformes; family Protopteridae; genus Protopterus; species Protopterus annectens. Next base: position 1,354,871,324 of record NC_056731.1, read on the forward strand.
TATATATATATATATATATATATATATATATATATACATATATATATATATATATATATATATATATATATATATATATATATATATATGTCTATACATATATGTATATATATTTATATATATATGTGTGTGTCTGTAAACCAATACATACCCCACGCATACACACTTACACATGCATAATGGTGTTTATATATGCTTCACCTGCATACTAGTGCCTTATTCATTATGACACTGACACTTCACTCCAGTTATCTTGTAATCAGTATTTAGCACGTTATACAGCAGACAGATGTCGCAATATGTTCACGTACAGATTGCCGATGGTAATTGGAATGTGATACAGTGTGATTCGGTATGAAAATGTCTGTTCGTTAGGGGGTTGCTCTAATGAATGCACTATTGCTGTGCCACTCCATATGCATATATACCCATATACCCATGGCTCCTCGTTCCATAAACACACACCAATGCCTCCCTAACACTGCTGTCATCCATTCTCCTGTCGGATTCGTGGTGTATCAACACCACTACACACTGGCCACACCCTACTTCTATAGAGCCATCCCATCGGTTTACTCACTCCACGTATCCTCAGACCTCCCATATGTTTAGTCCACGAACATTGGTGACATGAGCGACCAAAGGAATACTATTTGCAATTATTGGGCTGCCACACATGGAACACGTGTTTATGGCAAGAGTAGACTCTATACTTCATTACATCCTTACTCCCATTAACATGACACTACAATTCATTAATATGTATGACTATGCGGTATCGCACACGTTACACATGGGAGCCTAATTATGTATGTGTTCAGCGGATTTCTTTTACAATTAGACCGGTTTAGTACTTGGCATTTCCGTAGCAGGCAGATCACAGGAATGATTCCATGTGTGGGGAAGCCCTTACATTTGATTATCGTCAGCACAGCACTGACTTAGGACACTGTACACACCTCTGCGTTGTAGCAGTTTCGTCCTGTCCCTCTTCTGCAGAGCCTATTATTCCATCTACTGTCGATGTTTGTATGTGCACATTCCTATTATTTATGTCTACAAATGGAATGCATGTGTTACAGAGAATGTACTTCTACATATTGATGTCTGCATGTGTGCATGCATATATACCTATTACAAACTCGCTGACCTCCACAGGGCGGTCCAATTAGAACCGGGCCATCCAACCCTGGCACACCTGGATCCATAATTTCATACCCCTAGTTCCTCCACCTCACCCATGTTCAACTTACACACGTAACTTCCATTATCCACTTGTTATCGCAGCCATGACACACCTCCAAACATTGCCCTCTCCAGAGCGTTAGGGGCCCTACACATATGTTGTCCCACCTCATGTATTCTCAGGCTCTCTCACCATTAAGTCTTTGAACATACCAGCCCTTGCTTGTGTAATGGTAGGAGGGCTAAACGCTCTAAATAATTTTTGGGTAGTCCCAGCAGGGACTACCCTCTCTCTGTGTATAAAGTAGACTTAGCAATTCATCTGTGTTACTCTCACTGGTAATATCCTGCCTGTGGTGTTTGTAGCAGTGCTTTGCTCACTCCTGGCCAGCGTGATATGGCATATGCTGACAGAACTCTATGATACTATAGTTGCTGTTGATTCCCTTCTCATCCCTTGTCTATGCTTTATTGTTACGGCGTTCATTCGTCATATATATATATATATATATATATATATATATATATATATATATATATGTATGTGTGTGTGCATGTGTGTGTGTGTGTGTATGTATATATATATATATATATATGTGTGTGTGTGTGTGTGTGTGTGTGTGTGTGTGTGTGTATATATATATATATATATATATATATATATATATATATATATATATATATATATATTACATCTGTACATACTCATAAACATTTCCTATGCTGGGCTGTTACTTACACGCAAGCGCAGTCGCATATACTTACTGTTTGTTATATATGTTTACTGCCGCTTATTTGTGCTTACTTGTGCCTTATTCATTATGACAGTACCCCTTTGATTGAAATGATCTGGATAAAAGTCCCATGCGATACTCGAGTTCACTTTTACATGTTAGAATGTCGGTTTTACAGCAGGACAACATACATTCCACATGGAAAATGATATGTGCTATAGTCGAACTTGAACAGTGAATGCCTGATCATTAAGCAGATGCTTTAACAACTAAACTATTGGTATGCTGCTTAATTTATATGTATACACATAGTTCATAGTTATCCGTACACATGCCTCAACATGTCACTAACACAGCAGGCATCCATTCTCCAGTTAGGAAAATTTCACCACTACACATGCACCATTCCCTACTGCTCTGGGCCCGTCCCGCATGTTGACTCACTCCAAGTATATTCCGAATTCACAAGCCTATAGTCCTGGCACATAGATTTGTATGATGGTCAGGGTTTTCATCTGGTTTTAGGCTTGTCTGACTGGGGACCAGGACTGCCCTGTACCCGTTTGAAAGTCAGACTTACCACGTGGACAGACTTAGTTCCACTGTTAGCATCCTGCCTGTGGTTAGAGACGCAGGGGGTTTGCTCAACTCTGTCCAGCTTGTTATGTCAAGCACTAGATAATATGGGTGTTCTGCTGCTGTTTTCCTTTGCATTCATTATGAATGCTTTCTAGTGCCCATGTTTGTTCTGTATATATATATATATATATATATATATATATATATATATATATATATATATATATATATGTGTGTGTGTGTGTGTGTGTGTGTGTGTGTGTGTGTACGTACGCATGCATATGCATCGACATGATTAATTACTTTGATCAGACTATTGAATGACTGTGCTGTCTGCTATGTTTGTGATAACATCAGAGTTAGGTATAACTGTCGTGGCTTAGTGGGAAATCACATTGATTATGATGTGTAGGGTCCTGGCGTCGAGCCTGGCCGAGGCGGTTTATTGTGTTGCTGGGCAGAACAAGGGCAGAATAAGGGCCGTTGGACAAAGGGTGAGTACAACACTTAACAGCAGTGGTTTCCTGTTTAATTGCCATTTCCCGTCATGCAAACATCTTCTGCATTCTTACTGTGATACATCACCCCAGTTCACATTTCAATGGTATTATATCGTTATACAGCATAAAATTAGCAAGATATGCTCATATATGGACTACGCGTCATAAATGGTGTGTGCTGCAGTCGAACCGGCAATGTCTGCTTGATAGGCAGATGCTCTAACCACTACACTTTTGCTGTGCTGCCTCATTTGCATGTATACCCATGGTTCATAGTTACCAGAACAAGCACAGCATAACAACACTAACACAGCAGTCATCCATTCTCTGGTTGGAAATAAACCACACCACTACACATGCGCCACTCCCTACTGCTCTGTACATGTCCCGTATGTTGGCTCACTCCAAGTATATTCAGACGTCCCAAGCTTATAGTCCTGGGACATACATTCATATAATGGTCAGGGTGTTCAATTAGTCTTCCGGTTTGGCTTATTTGAATGATGACTGGGACTGCCCTGTACCTGTTTGAAAGTCATACTTAGCATGTGCACACAGTTAGTTCCACTGTTATTATCCTACCTGTGGTTGGAGATGCAGGAGGTTTACTCACCTCTGGGCGGCTTGGTATGACAGTACTAAATACTAAGGTGGGTTCTGCTGCTGTTTCCCTTCACATTCATTATGACTGCTTTATTGTGTCCATGTTCATTCTTCATGTAGATATATATATATATATATATATATATATATATATATATATATATATATATATATATATATATATATATATATGTATATATATGTCTGTACATTCGCATTCATATACACCTACATGCTTGTTTACATTTCCCATACTGTTGAATGACTGCCAGTTACCGTCACGCATACCCGCTTATGTCTGCTTTAATGCACCATAATCACCCTATTTCCGACTGCCATTATTGTGGGCATCATTTAAAATTAGCAGCCCTTGCATGGCTTGGACCCGGGAACAGGAACAGCATAGTCACTGGTTCTACCACTAAATCATCCGTGATACATTCTATATGGATGGTAATTAGGATATATGACTTTACTACAGGCATTTCACAGTAGTGGCAACATATGTGACAGTCGGTTGGTGTACATATGTATAGTACATGTTACTGTTCATATTTTTCTGAGAGGCATATATATACATTTGCAAGTAAACATATTTATGAATAGGACACATACATGACAACTACTTATATGCATGTATTTGTGATGTGTAGCTATGTGAATGTAAGTATGTACATTTATAGATATATGACTACATATCTGGAGTTATACATGGTCATGTATATGAACAACCGCATACAGGAGGTACCTGTACCGTTTGTATACAGGGGTTGTGTGCATCATTATGACGAGGAGCCTGGATGGGGTATACAATTTGTGGACATGTACTATTTGGAAGATGGCTATGGGGAAGCTTCATGGGAACATGTGAAAGGTATTTATTCCCGATAATGCACGTGGGGAGACATGCATCACGGTCAGGTGTTTAATCCAGGGTCATAGGTTCTGCTGGACCGGGTGGAGGATGAGCAGGGTTGTGGTCAGGTACTGCTAATCTGACTTGTGCCTGCCTGCCCAGATGTCAACGGGGGTGGACATCGTGTTATGCCACAAAGTCTAATCTTAAAAACAGACACTTATCCCATGAGGGATGTCCAAAAATTGTGAACGATGGACCCCATTCAGCTGGATATTCGAAAATGTGGTAGGGTTATGCATGCATGGGATACCTAGTTTGTAAGCCTGAGACTGCCTAGGATATGACTGCCTACTAGATGTGGGTAGGGGGCACTTTGTGCAGATATGGCTGCGCCAAGCTAGCAGCCCAGGTATGGGTGGTTTTGGTGGACGTTCAGCAAGGGGGGGTGGTGTGCTGTGGAGGGGATGACGGGTATTCAATTATGTATCCAGGTGTGTTGGGGTTGGATGGCTCAGTTCAGGCCAGACCATTATGTGGGTATGAGCTGGTAACATTTCTGTACATGTGTATCGCACATTTTAATGTTCATATGTTTGTGGGATTGTGTTCTGCAGTATGGCCTGTCAGGGTGTATTGCAGATGTGAATGTATGTTCTCTGGTTTCCTTTCTGATTCACCCACTGCTCCCTCGTACACCTCCAGTTCACCTATTGTAAAACTGACCCAGTCTCCCCTTGGCAAATTATTACATTACCAGTCACCCCCCCCCCCATATTCCACACACACCATCCATCTCTTCTCTGGTTGATGGCCCACGGCACAGACAACAGAACACATTGCGTACTCTACATATCTCTGGTACTAATATGGTTGTGAGGACAACTCTGGCATATTTGATTTTCCACATACTGTACTTCACACACATAGGTACACGCAAATACCTGTCTTTCATGACATGGTAGGTAGACCCGGGTAATACCCATTCATCTTTGGGCCGTCCAGGCAGGGATGACATGGACCGCGAATGGGCAGATATTGAGCAAATGCTCTGACCATTGGTAGGGTTGCCACCTTTTCAAATGGCCAAAGTGGGACATCTTCGGGACACACATCAGATTTTACAGGCCAACACATACCTACGGTCAGTACAAAGGATAGTACTCTACTTTTATGCCTAAGTGAAAGCTTATTCTTTTAGCAGTTTAGTTGCTTATTCTGTTTCTTGTAACATTTAGGTATTTTAGATACAGAAATAACTATTTTATGGAACTATTACATAAAATGTGAGACATAATTATGTCCTACAAATGCAGGACATTTACCATTTTTAATATTTGTGGTAAGGACACGACTGCCCAGAGAGGGACTGTCCCTCACATAGTGGGACAGGTGGTAACCCTAACAATTGGGCTAGGCTTAGCAAAGGGAAGCGGTGCACAAACACGCTGCATTTTGCTTCCACTTGCTATAACAATCAAAACTACAATGGAATACGGGCACGGGGTTTTAAATGTCATTTGTTCAAGGGACAGGGGCTCACTATTCAGCTACGTGCCTTTGTGTTTACTTTTTATTTTGGTGTTTGTGAAACTGTCTTGCATGCTTTGCATAACATTTCAGTATCCACGGACACTGACAGGAGTGATTACTATTAGAGGCAGGCTGTACTAGTCAGCATTTTAGGTTGCGCGTCTGCAGCCGACATGTTCATGCCTCTGTGCAGTGCTTAGACACGCCCCCTGCACTCGCATACGTTTCCTATGCATGTGGATGTTGCGCCAGCATGCCTTCATTAATATGCATGTGGTGCTGCTGTGCCATCTCTATGCTGCATGGTCGGCGCAAGGCTAACACTGTCCTTGCGCCGAGCTTCATGAATCCCGGGGAATATGTTTTGGTAGGTGGGAAGAAGGAGTACATAGAGAAAACATACACAGAAATTGTTAACATGAATTCTACATGCACAGAGACCAGAGATTAGGACTGAATTTGGAAACCTGGGTCTATGAGAAAGAACTCTTAACTACTGAGATGAACATGAGACAGATAAGCATATGACAATTTCTAATGCAAAAAGTGGTCCTAATTCAATTGTAGTCTGAGTGCACAACTAATAAAATGGGAATGTGTGAATGCAGCTACCCCTAAAAATAATCACGTGTGTGTGTGTCTGTGTGTGTTTCTACCAGCATATATAAGAATGCATCTAGGACTCTCCATTGAACACACGTTTCACCGAAACGTAAACCACCGAACACACTTTTACGAAAGTGCATTTATCAAAAATGCACTTGCGCAAAATAAATAAATAAATAAATAAAAGACTACTCACATGTATGTGTCCCCCACACCCCCCTACTTTAATATTCTCACTCCAAGATCGCACTACAACAGTTTCTTTAGTTGTACAATCTACATCACATGTTGATGTACAACTAAACCTACATGTAAACAATTGTTTGCTTACTTACCATCTGGCGAAAGTGCATTTTCGATAAAATGCACTTTCGTGAATTTGAGCTCACCCATTTATGTTCCGGAGAAATGTGTGTTCGATGGACAGTCCTAGATCCATAAGAATATATGCTTATGTGTGTGCATGTGTGTGTGTGTGTGTGTGTGTGTGTGTGTGTGTGTGTGTGTGTGTGTGTGTGTGTGTGTGTGTGTGTGTGTGTGTGTGTGCATGTGCGTGTGCATGTGTGTGTGTGCATGTGCGTGTGTGTGCGTGTGTGTGCGTGTGCGTATGTGTGCGTGTGCATGTGTGTGTGTGCATGTGTGTGTGTGTGCATGTGTGTGTGTGTGTGTGTGCGTGTGTGTGTGTGTGTTGAATTACATCATTACATTATAGCTCTTACAGAGTATTGTCCAGTCATATGACCCCTCTCTTTACCTTTACTTTAACAAGCGCCCATTACTCATTCTGCTATATATATCTATATCATCACCACATCCTTTTCTCCATCTCCAATAATTCAGTCTGCTAATATTTTGCATTATTATGCAAATGTCTAATATTTAGAATGACTTTGTACATATTCTACTGTTTCAGATTTAATTTATAAATACAAAGAGATATAGTATCAAGTGCAGTGAGGTTAGAAACTTTATTCAGCAATAATATAAACTATTGATTAGATTCATTAACTGAAGAAGAAAGATATCCCCAATTTGCTCAGTCTGCTAGATTAGTGTATTGTGTATCCACCCTATAAATTCACTGACTGCATTTCTCAGAAGACATGAGAATAAAATGAAAATAATTTAATCCAGTATATTCCTATGCTTAATGTACTTCACTTTGGCAGTATCAAGGTATAGCATATTTCACTAACTGCTGTTTTTTTTTCAAGCAAATATGACAATTAAAGTTATATTAAAGAATATTTTAAATGGCTGTCTTGAATATCAGTCAGGTGTCTATATGCATGTGTAAATACAATAGAGCATTCCTGTACTCCATGTGACAACTAGAATTATACTCCCATACAACTAACAGATGAAGTAACATACCTGAATTTGTAAAACTAATAAAATAACTGCATGTGAATCAAAGACTTCTTTTTCCATGTGAATGTATCTGTAATGCTGAATTAATATGTATACTTTTTTTATTTTACATTTTTAACCTGGTGATTGGTTTGGCTCATATGAGCCTTTTCACCCATAGTCATCAAAAACATTAACATGAAAAAGTATGCATTTTTACAGGTGTGAATATATGTTGATTACAACTAAGAATATTATGATATCTGCGAGAGGAAACTCATTAAGAAAATCACATCCATATACTATCATAAATCAAAATGAAAGAAAATTTATGGCATTTCACTATTTATGACTATAGCATAATTCTACCAAGCATAAATTTCTGAAGCAATAGTTTAATATCTTTTTCCACATTCATTTGATACCTTCGTTTGAACTTTGTTACATATGTATTATGTACCAAGGGAATGTTTCTCTTTTTGGCACACTGTAATAAAAATATGATTACGTTATGTTGGGTTGGCAGTATGCAATACGGAAATGTAAATCTCAAATCTGTTGAAGATGGAAGAAAGTAACTTCTGGTATGGCTCTCTAAGGAATACCAGCGGCCCTCTGGAGCTCTTGGTATTACCAAAAACAATTGAAATAGAGTCCCTTCATTGTCTTCCAATGTCTGAAACTGTTAGCAGCTCTAGCAAAGGCACTTAGTTCTATGAATAAATGGCCACTAAATTAAAACAGAAAAATGGCCACTAAATTAAAACAGAAAGAGAAAATTAACTGAAAGGGCATTGACATCTGTGAACAGCTGGAAAGGTGCCAAACCAACTACTACTGGACATGAAACATGAGGAAAATCTGAACTTATTTCCTCTGACAACGATTAACCTTTTATCAGATATTCACTGAAATATAGAAGATGAACCAGGAAAATGATGACTTTACCATCAAATCTGAACAGAGAAATAAGAAGGCGGATGATGCCCTGACTTTAAATTTTGACTCAAGCCAGTCTGTGAAAAGGGAGAACAGGAACCTTAAGGGCTGTGTCACCACACTGGAAATTACTATGGAGATTATACGAGAAAAGCAGGTAGATGTTGTGGACAGGGATCAACATAAAATTATAAAAATTATAGGAGTGCCAGAAAGGAGAAATGGAGTCAAATGTAGACAATTTGACAATCACCATTTAGCTACCTGGACTGGTCAATCTGGTGCTCTAACAGAAGTAGAGAGGGCACACTGAATTTGCCAGCAACAAACATAAAACAGACTCTGTACATACTAGTTTGGAGCTCCACTTATCCCATGAAGGAGCAAGTTCTTAGATCTGACTGGCATTCAAGAAGGCAGTGTAAGGTAGGTACTGCTTACCACCTAAATTGAGCTTAAAAAATTTACCAACTATTTTTATAACTGTCTGATTTTTTGCAGAATGTCACTGATTTTTGCATCATATTTTTTGGTAAAACACTGGGGGGTTATATTCAGTCAATAATGCCAGATTTTTAAATGTCATACTCCTTATCATTTAGAAAATGCATCTTGATGTAAAACCCATTATTCTATTTACTTTGTAATGCCCCTGGTTCTGCCTTATATTTTGCCTCATCTCTTGTAATTTTTTGTTTGTTTGGTAAATCACTGAGGATTACAGTCAGTAAAACACTGCATTAGAGCTTCATACTTCTTACTTTTCAGAAAATACATGCTGATGCAAAAACTGTTCTATTAACTTTAAGGGAAGAAGTAGACTTCATAAATGTGCAATATCAGTGTACTAGTGCCATGGGCTATACAGGCTTCTGCATTCTTGACAACATCTTAAGCAGAGCCACTGTTCTTCATTATCACACTTATATGGATGAAAGGAAAAGAGGACTGACCCTTCTTATTTCTAGAACCCTTCCCTCAGCATGCATGAATATAAGTGGATTCACATTGATTGATTTTATTTATTTATTTATTTTACATTTGTTAACCGGGAAAGTCCAACTGGATACATATCCATTTTCAGTGGAGGCCCGAGGAGAAAAGCTCCAGAAATACAAGAATAATTTAACAAATACAGTTAAAAATCGAATACCAGATAACAATTAATACAAAGAAAGATTGCAGGAGATAATAATCTGAGAGAAAATTAGGGAGTAAGTTTGGGTAGTAAGGTGTAGGGAGCAGTATAATAACTGAGTAGAAATGCCAGAAGAAATGAGAAAGAGAAAACTATAAAGCAATGAGCATAATAGAGCGGTAGCCATGTTGTAATTAAGGGAAATTGTTGGGAGGGGGGCTAACTGTGGCAAGTATATATCTACCCACTGACTTTCAGGAAGCACAGTTCAGAGCAATAATGATGTAATTATTAGCTTTTCAAGAGATCCTGATAACTCACATGAGAGAATAGAATGCAATCATTCATCAAACTGCTGAAGATATGGGACCCAAAGCTGATAGCATGACTAAGTTTAGTAACTATTTAGTGGCATATTTTAAAGTTATGGAAGTGGTGGATGCCACTCTAGGGCAGGTGTCCCAACCCATGTTCATGTATTATTCGGGAGGCATAAATCCTTTTGCAGGACACACAAGATTTATAACATACTGGAACACAGTTACATATCACAGTAATGGAAAGATTATCTGATAGTAATTTTTATCTTATGCCCCAGTGGGAACTAAATTAGAACCTACACTACAGGATGTTATACCAAAGTATTGGAGATTCCATAGTTATTACACTAAAAAGAACATTTTTGGGGATTGGTACTTGAAAACATTTGAACCCCATGTTAGGACAGAGAAGATAGAAGTTTCTTGGGAAACTTTTAAAGAAATGGTATGCTAGCAAGTGAAGGTCAACATAGGCAAGTTGAGAGGAAAGAGAGAGGGATGAAGTTACAGGAAAAGAAGGAGCAGTAAGTCAGCTGCAGAAAAGCCTCAACTTGGATTTCCAGAGATGGGAAGAAGATATAAAGCACAATCAGGAAGATATACAAGAGCTATTGGCCACTAAGACAGAATATTTGAAATAATGTGCCATAGATTCTTTTTTTTTTGTTTGTTTTTGGTAACACTGTGGGATATCAAAAGTCTGACCATGAAACTGAGGCAACAAGCAAGTCAGAGAGTGATTCCAAAATGAATTGTGCTAGAAAGTAATGAAATACTGAATACTGTCTCTAATTTTGCAAAGGTTCCATAGATATTACTCAAACTTTTGCCTGGAAGAGCAAGATGGGGGAAGGGGGAGAGATTTGTGGAATATTTATAGCCATTGGGACTTTTTTTGGTTCCTCTTCCTCTTCACTCTTTCTGGCTAACCTGGTGCCCTACACCCCACCGCATCCATCAACAGGTCTACCAACCTTTCCAACTGTCCCCAGATTATCTATGTTCTAAGGATGAGGCCAGGACAGAAACTAAGGCCATTGTGTGGGGTCATGATGCTGACTTCTTCCACTGTCTGTTTTTTTTTCTTTATGATCTACCCCCTCCCTTGCATTCACCTCTTACATCCAGGGGCTACTGTCTCCTATGGCCCATTCCTCCATCCAGGGAATGCCTAGACAATTGCCACCCCCACCTGGGGTGGGTGTGCCCATCCCTCACTGCAGCACCTCAGATGCCTGAGCCACTAACTGAACCAGAGTTGTCTGGTCCAGAGTTGGAGTTTTATCCCTCTTAGCCACTGTGCTGGGCTATAAGCAATCACTTCTGAGGATCTTAAAAGGACATTGTGTAAACAACCCATGGGTAAATGTCAGAGGCCAGATGGGATCCTAGCTAAATTTTTGGAAGTTGTTGGAATAAAAAGATGTGAGAGCATATCCTTGCATTATGTAGTGTGTTCCTTTAGGGGGCCCCTCTGAGCTTGTAGAAGAAGGGGATTATATCTGTCATTCCAAAGAAGGGGAAATATCTTTGAATGGCATGTTTGTGCAGACATATATCCATGTTAACGCATGACTAGAAGACATGTTTCCACAACTGCTAGGTCTGGAATAGAAGAGGTTTATGGTAGAGAGGTAAATGTTTAGCAATGTTATTGAAACTGATTTGCTCATCTGCAATGGTAATAGTGCCTAGAAACAACTGGTAGGGCTAAAGTTGTCTGCTAAGAAGGCACTTGACTGAGTGAGCTGGCCATTTCTTAGAGAAGTTCTAGTATGCTTTGGGCTCCCTTCAGAATTGATACGAGTATTTTTTATCTATACAGCTAATATGAGGCAAGGGTGAAGATGCAGGTTGTATTATTAGAAACAATTTGATTGACACACATTGCTAGGCACGGATGCCCCTCTTCCATTCCTATTTGCTCTATACCTTCAGTCTTTTGTAGAGGTGATAAGGATGTCATGATTATGTTGTAAAAATGGCAGGCTCGGAAGTATTGATTACCCTCTTACTTACCTGTTTTCTATGGATGTGTATCGTACTATCTGTGAGAGGTTACTCTACAATGATAACAAATAACCAACATAACAAAGGTTTGTTAAACAGTGTTATTTTGTGAGTTTCAAGTCCTGCCTTCCTTCCACCTTCCTTTACTGATACAGCCATTGTTGTAGTTCCTGGATTGCAAAGCCCACCTAATTAATAAAGTTGCACTCACTGATTGATTCAGATGAAGAAAAGCCTTAATATGGCAAAAAAGAAATGGAAAAAAAGTAGCTTTATATGGCAGTACACAGTCAAAGAGGTAGGAATTTTGAGTATGAAGAGCTTTATAACCACAATGGGTAGGAAATAACAGAAAAGAGCTTCTGATACCTTGTATTTGCTTTTTTTTGTTTGTATCTTTGTTTTTTTTTTCAGCTTTAAACGTTCACACATGATAGAAATGATGCAACAGCACTAAAAATAAAATCCTAAAGAAGCATTGCGAGATCACATTCAGCTGCAACATGTTATACATTGAGGAAGTTGACCATGTCTGAAATGCCAGTGAGAGGCAGAAACTGCTAAGTCATGCTTTTTTAATGTGTGAAAGCATGAGGAAGATTCTCTACTGAAGCTAGTGAGGAAAATACACTTTGAAAAATGGAAATGTTACTTTTAGGGTGTTTTGTCCTTTAAAATGTTAATTTTATGGTGTTTTTGTCCTTTAAAAGGTGCCATAGGCTCAGAGAAATATATCCCATCAATGTAAATGAAAAGAACACAATACATTATTGGGAAGCTGTCATCAACACCTCACATGGATGCTATGAGTTTCTCACTGCTACATAAAAAATGTGATAGAACAAGGGCATATATATTCATCACATTCATCGCTTATACTGATATACTGATTTTTAAACTCTACCATGTACAAAAGGAGAACATTTTACAGTTAAATCAAGTAGACAGAGACACAATGTCCTCTCAGGTTCTGGATAAGAATATACATATCCAAAGCAGATGAGCCATTTACTGCTCAGCAAGTTACAATTTATGAAATATCGACTCACCAAGCTAGAGCAGGCAAGCCTGAACTCACCAAGAAATGTATGGCATGAAAAATCATTGCTGGTGCAATTTCTATCTGTGAAACTGTGGAGATTTTTCTTGTTGATCATCCATTGAGTTGTACCTTGCTGAGATGGGTCTATATTAGCTGAACGAAACACAATAAGAGTGAATGCGCTTTGGGCGACACATACATCTCGAAGTACATTAAAGACAAACCGCTAAATGAGCGAAAAACAGAAAACGAACTCTCATACTTGGCCAAATGCTGTCTGTGACGTAACTCCGTCAAGCAGCAAAAGGTATAGACAAGACTGGACTTATTCAGTTAAGAAAGTTACGGAACACATAGTGGAAACATCATACATTTTGCACCAATAAAGGATAGGTGCTGTTAAACGTGCAAAATACTGTTAAAACTGAAAAATATATTTCAATTAACGTGCAATATCCCGCCAATGCAGGAAGTATGTGAATATAAACAAACCCTGCTTCTAACCCTAAGGTGTAGGTTGAATATATTACTATATATGCACTTACCTTAACCCGCACTCTAACCCTAAGGTCAGTAACTATTGCACATTTACGTTAGTGAGTTATACCGGATAAGGGAATCTCAGAATGTGTTAATGTTTACTTTTTGTTATGCAGACACATGCTATTTTGTTTACGTTAGGTGTTTTCATGTCACAGTTAGGCACATTTACGGTTTATCAAGATAGGGTCTGTATATAGTGGGGAACTGCTGCTTTGTGCATATATTCACGTTAGAAGCTCAGTGTTGAGATTAACTGAGCGCATTAGTGACGTTTGTTTTACGTTGATTATCACACCAGGTTTCCGAGGTTGGCCAAACAAGACTTTTCAATATTTTGAATTTTGGCAGAAAAGCACTTCGGCATTTACTGTGTTCACTGCATCTGTGTCGGCCAAAGCGCATTCGCTCTTATTGTGTTTCATTCAGCTAATATAAACCCGCTGAGACATAGTTGAAGCAAGCAGGCCTAAAAGGATTGCAGAAGGCTGTCTACAAGTGATGTTAGCATCCTGGGTCAGAGTAATAATTTAGTAGCAAGGAAGGCTCAGCAGAGGCTTCAAAAAAGGAGTGTGAATTGGCTATACCTTTAACATTAGCACCTCTGGCAGAAACCAAGGGATTTGTTAATGGTACAGTGATCATTTTGGAAAGGCAGAGTTCCAGCTGTAGCCAAGACTTCACAGAAATGAAGACTCACCTGCTGTTAAGCCCACTGCATGCCTCTGTAGGACCTTAACTCATAGTAGAAAGGAAAGCATAGGGCTAAGTAACACTTCCAACTACCACATGAAGGATTCCCCTGTTACATCCTGACCATTGTCCATTACAGAAATACATAGCTGGCTATAGCAAAAAGATAATCACAACATAGTGAGACAAAGTTTGCACCGTAGGGAAGTATATACTGAAGGAAAGTTGACTAAAAGAGATTGGTACTTTTTATAATTATTTCTGCTTACTGTGTTTTTCACAACATGCATAAGATCGTTGTTCCAATCTACCATCAACACATAAATAAGTAATCCAGCAGTATGGTCCACTGGCAACAGGCCACTTCATTCCAAAGTAAAGAAAGGGTAGCCTTATAAAAATGCTTTGATTTCTGCCTTCATGGGGAAGATTGTGAAGATTGGAATATAGAATTTTATGTGATAATGACTGTAGTGCAAGTATGAAAAAACAAAGAACTGCTTCTCCCAAGCTTTAGACTTTGTCACCCTCTGAGTGTTACATTTTGGCTGGTTCACTATGCAATATTGAAAGTAATGCTTCCAAAAGGTGCAGTCACTTTTTGAGAACAGAGTTAGCAGTTAAGCAATTATGGCAACTCCTGAATTCAGGGCCTGCAAACTGCATAGGAGAAAACTTTTAACCAAGCATCTCTACCTTTCCAGAATAAGCACAGGGAAAGGTAACAGAAGGATTATATTCCATTGTTTAAACTTATACAGGACCATCAGGCGAGACAAGATTTCTCACCAGCTGCCTTCCTACTGCTTAGTATATGTTCCTCTGCAGAAGCCTTGGATTACTAGTATGTGGTGTTATCAGAGTTTGGTGCTTTGACGTTGATTGGTAGTTATCATTCTCGGAATTTCTAAGTTTGTATCCTCAACGGAGAATTTCAAAATGCCTTTTTTTTTTTTCTAGACTTGTATGTATTATTCCACTGGAATTTTAAGTGTTTTTGAAGAAAATAGTAAATGAGAATATTGCAACTTTGATTTCTGGCTTTTACATCTAAGATAAACATTGCCGTGATAACAGCAAAATAGGTTCATAGTTTAATACTAGGCTAACTGCCCTGAAGGGCTGTTTCAAGCCCAGCCAGTGATTCAAGGTCAGAATCAAGCCCTGTCTTTTTAAACAGAAGCTCTTAGACATAACTCAAATGTGTAGAGGAAAATAATCCCAGCCTGCTTATTGAAAGCTGATCTTCTGGAAAGGGAGGTCATGTAATGGTTGATGCATCTGAGAGACAATAATGAGGTCTGGGAAATAGAGTGTTTGCCACTGACCTCAAAGTGTAATAATCTGATGAAGGTTAAAACAGCACATTTGTTTATGGCCATGAAACTTAAAGCTTTTCCATATCCTCTAGAGGCCATTTAAACATTAACTAAAAGGCTAAGACATCAAACTGCTGAGTGGGAAGAGTTTTAGAAATAACTCACTTATTCTCAGCAATGGAAAGCTACTAAGACAAGATTTTATATTCATTTAAGGAGTATTATCTGCAGTTATAACAAGCTAAGTTTACTCTTAGCTTGATACAAGGGAATTTAAAACAGTATCTAGAAGATACAGAATTTCTGAGATTGTCTGTAGCATAAAAAAGATGCACTAATTAATTAAGATCAGCAAAATCAAGGAAGACACCCAGCACGGATAGTATTCCTACAGATTTATATAGGATTTGGAGAGACACATTCTAAAATGCTTTCTGCATTTGGCCAATAAAACTCTGCTGATCACTGAGATCGCAGCATGCTGGAAAGTGCCATCAATACTGGTAATTATGAAACCAGGTAAGGATCCAACCCTAACCACTCCCTATATACCAATATTAGTTGTCAACTCTGTCTATAAACTTTTGATGTTAATTATTTTCTAGAAGATGGCACCCTGAATGCCATGCTGCATTCTTTCAGATCAGTCTGGATTTATTCAGGGAAAGCAGACATTTGATAATACTGTGAAATCCATATTGCTAATGGACGATGCAAACCTGGGAAAGAACTTGAAGCCTTTACTAATTCTTATATTTGATGCTGAGAAAGGCTTCATCCATGTATTGTGGCCCTTTTTTATTCAGCATACTTGGAAAGTTAGGATTTTCCCAAAGTTTTTTTTATATCAGGGATTTAGGAAGGCTTAGGACTAGAAGTGAAGATAGGAGCTTATTTTGCCAAATTTGTTAAGATTTCCGAGGGGGGGGGGGGCAAGGCTAACCTCTCTCCCCAATCCTATTTGGTCTGTACCTGGAATCTCTTGCAACTAGACTTAGTGTAAAGAAGACAGAAGTGGGTATGTTTTCTGAGAGAGAGTGTATCATCTATCTCCTTGTATGCAGATGACTTACTCGTATATTTATGAGATTCAGAATCATATATTGAGCAGATTCTTGGGTTTCTAAAAGTATTTGGAGTATACATTGAATTAAGTACAAACTACCTCTATAGCAACTAATTATACCCCACCTCACAAGAAACAAGATCATTTTCTATACAGGGGTAGTCAACAGTCTATAAATTATTTGAGGAATCATTCATTAAGGGATCTGACTGTTTAACATAATAGCACTGACATATAAATGCCTTCTTAATAATTGCTCCACCTACATAATTTGGTGGTGAGATTTATTATTGATATTCACACAAAGTACGATGATGATACAAATTTTATTGTATCACACATTCTGTAGGTTTCAGAAATAATCCCAGGTCATGCACTTGATTTTTATAAAAAACTATCCAATTAAATTATTGCCTTTATTTGGTGCCCTGGGTTCCAGAAAGACTCCTTAGAAGGAATTGTCATCCTGAAGAATGAACTAGGGTTTAGTCTTCCAGATTTAGAACTTTTCTAACAAGGCAAGTTCCCTAAAATATTGTTACTGTCTGAATCTGCGGGAACCTAAGTACACTTAAAGACATCCATCTGCAAGACTTTCAGGGATAGACTTTATGTTAATATGTCAGCAAAATCATTAAGAGAGTGAATTCATGTATACAGTATCACAAGTGAAGCTATCAGTACCACACATTGGGTTTTACAAAAATATAAACTAATCACTTGATGAGATGAGTTGCTACCATTGTATAAAGCAACTTTTTTAAAAGATCCAGTGCAGGAAATTTATTCCATCACTAGAAACCCCTATTTTATTTTGGCAAATCAAAATCTTGGAAGGATTAAAAGAAGGAATTTGCTTCTGTGATGGATGAATATATATGGGTCTATATTAGTTCGCCAAATTGTTTTCAGTGAATACCTCTTCCTTGACACATATTCAGTGAAAATCACTTCCACAATTCACTGAATTTTCCAAAGGCAATGAAACAATTTCCCTGCAGCACAACAGAACCCACAACTAACTAAATCAAACCCATCCAAGTGGGGGGGGGCTTCACCCCCATACTCCCCTAACTATGTATACTAACTCCAAGATTGCACTACAGTGGGGAAAAGGGCAAAGTTCTGTAGTTGCTCAACTACTTCATTGCTCTTGGAAAAAATCAGCGAATTGCAGAAGTGATTTTCGCTGAATGTGTGTCAACGAAGAGGTGTTCACTGAAAATAACTTTTGGCGAACTAATATAGACTATATATATATATATATATATATATATATATATATATATATATATATATATATATAAATATATAAACAATTGGTTCTTAAGGGTAGAAAGTTAAAGGTCTGAACAGTTAGAGATGTAGATAGATCTGAGTGGATAAATATTCTATTGTATATCCAAAGTAATCAGACCCAAATAAGGGTGTTAATTAGTTTGATATATAAATCAATGATCAAAAAACATAATTTGAAAAAGTTTTTTTTTTTTGAGAGGAACATAGGCACATGTTACAAATGTATCCACACATTTGGGTACTGTAATTACACATTTATGATATGTGATGGACACCCTTACATTTATCTTCTTTATTTATTTATGTATTTATTTATTTAGTTTAAAGTTAGTTTGCTTGTTTACCAGGGTAGAACACTGATCACTATAGACCATTTGCAGGAACAACGATGGTGTCAAAATTCACAAAACAAAAAAAAAGTCAAGTAGAATGAATTTACAAACATGGAGTAATCACATAAATCACACAAGATAAAGTTCTGCAGACAATTGAAATGATGAGCAAACAGTACTAACACAGATGAAAAACAAATGTGGATTAATTTTGTTAGCAAATATGGGAGGGAAGCAGCAGGTGAGAAAAGAGGGTTAAAATAGAAGCCGTGTATGTTGGTTGGGGTTTAGCTAATGTGTTCAGTAGAAAAGCACTTGTAGACAAATTTTTGATGGAGGTATCTTTTGAGTTGTGCACTGAAAGTGGAGACACAGGAAATTCCTTTTATATGAGAGAGAGGCATTGCCATCATCTGGGTGTAAGAATGGAAAAGGAGTCATCAGTACAGTGTAGTTTGGTTTAGGAGATCTGGAATGAGGGAGTTAATTGGGAGAGGATGTGGAGATTGTATGGGGAGGTATTATTATGGAGTTTGGCAACAAAAGATGGGAAGGCACCTGAATGAAGTAGTTTAAAAAGAAGAGACACTTGGAATAGCTCAACTCTATAGGATACTGGGAGTCATCTGGATGTTGAGAGGATAGCAGGGTCGTGCTCCTATGAGGGGAGGAGTTGGAAATGAATTAGCATATTTTGTTTTCAATGGACTGGAGAGTGGAGGAGTTTTTTTCTTAGAGGTTGTGGCTATTATGGGAAGCCTGTATTCAAGTTGAACAAGAAGGATTCCTTTGCCTTTTGCAGCTCTAACTGGTCTGGAGAGAAAGGAAAGTATCTTCAAGGACCAGAATAAATAATACTTGATCTTTTTCCAAGTGTTTTAATTTGGTTATAGAAGTGAAGTGACTAGTCCAGCCATAAACTTAGATATTTTATGGATGTAGTTGCTTCTGTCTGGGGTAACATTAAGATCTGAGATATTGAGATTTTTAGAAAGTTTTTTTCAGCATTTATGAGGATACAAATATTATAACTTTTATTTTGTAATTTTGTAGGAGTAGCTTATGGGTGTTTAGCCAAGAATTAAGTAAGTGGAGGTCAGAGTGAAAGTGAGTTTGAAGTATTGAATCTTGGAACCAGAAGTCAGTGCTGGAGCTAACACCGGTTTCTTGGAGGAAGTGAAGGAGCAGCAGGTGGACAATAAGATCAAGAAGGGTGCTGCTGAGAGTTTTCTTTCATCCATGTTGAGAACGATCCAATCTGTAACTGACTATAGTGCTGCCAATATGCTCCAGCTAGCCCAGACTCCATGCCATTTAAAAGTGAGGAGGTGGTACTGTTGGGTGTAAGTGGGCAGTTGGTTGTACCTTAGTTTTTCATGTATTATCCCAAGTGTAGGAAGGATTGAGATGGGACAGAAGTGGAAAGCATTTTCTGACTGAGGCTTTTGGTAAGGGGATTTGTAACAACATTTTTTTCATATATCTGGCACTCTGGTTTGAATTAAGCAGAGTTTATAAACATGAGAAGATGTGTGGTAATGGAGTCTTTGTAGAGTGAGATGAAGTAAGGGACCAGGTTGCCTGTACCAGGGTGTGTATCTAGGAGTATGTTTTCTAGAAGTGGTTCAATATCTTTGAAAGTATTTTTAACAGATGAGGGGGATAAAAGGTAAGGGGCTGGAAAAATTTGGAGAAGACATAGAGACTAAGGTACTACCAAGGTGGTTGAACTTCTTGAGAAAGCAGGAGGATGAGAGTTGGCTTTGAGAGGTCTGGATGGTAATAGGGGAGGAGGTAGGATCTTTAGATGCCAATGCTTGTATTAATATTTTTATACACAATCAAAACTGTACAGGATATATTCAAGCTTAGACCTGACCTGCTGGAGGGGTAATGAAAACAATTTAGAGGACTGTGAATATGTGTGCGTGTGTGTGTGTGTGTGTGTGTGTGTGTGTGTGTGTGTGTGTGTGTGTGTGTGTGTGTGTGTGTGTGTGTGTGTGTGTGTGTGTGTGTGCGCGTGTGTGTGTGTGTGTGTGTGTGCGCGCATGTGTGTGTGCGTGTGTGCGAGTGTGTGTGTGCGTGTGTGCGTGTGTGCGAGAGTGTGTGCGTGTGTGCATGTGTGCGTGCGTGTGTGTGTGTGTGTGTGTGTGTGTGTGTGTGTGTGTGTGTGTGTGTGTTCAGTACTTGCACAATTTTAAAATGAGGTTATTAGCATATTAGAGCACATATTCATCTTTCATTGTTTATGCCATTCTCTGTCCTTCTTTTACTGCTTGAACTAGCCTTTAGCATTTAGACTTCTTCTTTCAGCTTTTCCCGGGTAGGGGTCACCACAGTGGATCACCTGTCCGCTCATGATTGGCAGTGGAGTTTTACGGTGTCGAGTTGCCAGCCCGGTGCCCAACCTTCCACAGAAGGCACACATACGCACGCACACCTAGGGCCAATTTGGAGTGTCCAATCTCCCTACAGTATGTCTTTGGGATGTGGGAGGAAACCGGAGCACCCGGAGGAAACCCACGCAACCACAGGGAGGACATGCAGACTCCGCACAGAAGGCACCTCAGCCAAGGATGAAACCGGAGAACCTCTTGCTGTGAAGCGGGCAACGCTAACCTCTGCACCACCATGGCCACCCTAGCCTTTAGCATTTAGACTAAAAATCTCAAAATAATGTATTTACCCCCCCCCCAAAAAAAAAATCTAACTAAGAAAATGTTCTGATTGGCTGCCATCAGGTAAAATAATGGAGAAAATTGTGAGAAGAATGCTGGTAACATTTCTAAATGACAGCAATTGCCTTGAGTGTTTGTGTGTGTGTAAGTGAGTGTGTGTGTCTGTGTGTGTCTGCATTTGTGTCTGTGTGTCCATATATATAGATAATATATATATATATATATATATATATATATATGTGTGTGTATGTGTGTGTGTGTGTGTGTGTGTGTGTGTGTGTGTGTGTGTGTGTGTGTGTGTGTGTGTGTGTGTATGCATATCATGTGTATATACGTATATATATTTATATATTTATATATGTGTGTGTGTGTCTATCAATCAATGGTCAGAGAAGGCTCTAACGTAAGCATACAATGAGACTAGACTGAAGACCTAGAAGTTCACTGGAGAAAAAGCAGAGCAGTTCAGTGAAATACTGGGGCTGTAACACCACAGGACGAAGAGGAACTAGGAGGACATGAAGAATAATGGCAGCATCTCACAACAGAATGTATAAAGTCTATAGAACAGATATGTAGCTGAGCCAGGTATGGAAATAAGGAGCATAAGGAAAGGTGATGGCGGAACACAGGAGTCCAGGAAGGTATCAGTAGAAAACAAAGTAGAAATGATGGACCATGCTAAGAAGGAGTACTGGATATTTATCACAGAGATCAAGGTGTTACTCACAACGACAAACAAGGTGAAAAGAAACTGTCAGCCTCTGGAAAGGGAGTCAGCAGATGACACAAAGAAGGAGACATCAAAGGAAGGTGAAAGGAGTATTAGTAAAAGTTTCTGAAAGAAAAAACTCCAGACATGATATACTGCCCCATGCATAGGCTACTATGAAAAGGAGGAACTCACACCCTAGAAGACATACTTAGAGCGTTAAGAAAAATTAAGTCATGAAAAGCAGAAGACGATAATGAACTCACAGTAGATATGATTAACATATTGCATATGATAGTAGAGAAATGGCTTCTGAAGCTACTCGTTGCAGTAGGAAGAGAAAGGTGTATTCCCAGATGACTACAGAATAAGCATTCTTGTGCCTGTGTACAAAACTAAAGGAAGAATTCACAACTGTGGGCAGTGCAGAGGTATCAAACTCTTGCCACACTGTATTAACATGCTGGAGAAGGTGACTGATAAATGAATACACAGAACAGTAGAAAGTGAGATAGCAGATGAGCAGCTTGGATTCAGATGAGGATACAGTGTAATTGACTGGATATTTTTAGTGAAACAGATAATGGAGATGAAGTTGCACTTGGGGTAAAAGTCCATCTAGGTATTCCTGCACATGGAGAAAGCATAGCAAGTTCCCAAGAAAGTTGATTTGGGCAATCCTGCAATGGTTCAAAGTCCCAGCAACACTAGCAGAATTCATACAGTCTATGTACATGGACCCAATAATATGAGCTCAAACAGTATTAGAACTCACAGTAGGGTTTCCAGTAGGAATGGGTGTGAATTAGAGGTCATCTCTGAATCCACTCCTATTCATACTGGTGATGGACTACATTAGTGAAGGGATCAGAGGGGGGATGATTGGCAAAGCTGCTGTACGCAGATGATATGATACTACAAGAAGACTCTAAACAGGAACTTCAGCAAATAATAGAGGACTGGGATGCAAGGTAAATTGGATGAAACTGAGTACAGACAAGGCAGCAACATTGCAGCAAATGCAGAAAATTAGGAGAAGCTGAAAAGTGAGACAGAAGGGATAATACTGGAAAAGTTTAACACCCTCAAGTATCTGGGAGGTGTGGTTGATAAAAATGGAAGTCTGAATGAGGTGGTCAAAGCTAGGCTCATAGGTGCTTCAGCCATCTGACAAAATATACACACACATCTGACATAAAATAGGGTTAGCATGGGATACAAGAATGCCAAAGAAGCTGAAAAGTAAGGTGTGGAAATCAATGGCATGACCGCGCACAGAAACCAGGGTACTGAAGGCAGAGTCACTGAAGAAGCTTAAGATGACAAAGATGAACGGTCAGAGATGGGTAGTAAGGTGCACACTGTGCGGCAGATAAAGAAACAATAGAGCAGAATACAAACTATCGCCAATCACAGAGGAGGTCAAAAATAACAGATTATGGTGACACAGTCAAGTCCGTAGGAAACCAGAAGATGATGTGATAAAGAGGATTTGGGAGAGTTAGGAGGAAGACAAGAGGAAACAAGGACAACCAACCCAGAGATGGGTATATTATGTGAAAGAAGACCTGCAACAGTCAGGCATGAATGTCAAAGAAGACAGGAGAGTGGCTGTAGACTGACAGTGGTGGCAGCAGTTGAAACAACATCTGAGTATCATGTAGAAATAGGAAAAATGGGCTTGATGATGATGATGATTGACATCTAGAGAAGAACATGTGAGAGCGTGTTTTTTTTTTTTTTTTTTTTGCCAGCCACATATATAGTCAGAGCACAAACCATCCAAAATATCTCCATGAAACAAGCCCAGCAAAACTCCCTTGCCAGTGTTACCATGGGTCCTGCAGGGGGACATAATCCTATCTTCCCTATGAATTTGATTTGTTAGAAGTCTCACTAAAGTTTGTTTAAAATATATGTGATTATTTGTGTTCAGACAAAAGGTGAATGGATGAACATACCTGGATCCATGTATGTACAGGTATATAAATATGCATGTATAGCCATTCATTCATTCTTCAATGGCATACTAAACCCATTTTTGAGTGGCAAAAAAGCCAGAGCTGATCTTGGCACTTAAAAGGACACCAGAGAGTGAAACTAATCCTGCAATACAACCACAGAAGTAGATATTTAGTAGATATTTTTCTCTATCTACATTCTTGGCAATCTCTCTTGATATAACAATGATCAGAAATTAGTGGGTTCTATCCTTACCCAACGTGCTTGGATTCATGTTCCATAACTGTTGCTATAGTTCAATATGGAAGTTATTGTATTCCTGATGAGCTATCCTATAGATTAGATATGAGCAGTTATATGGAGGTGGTACCATCATGTGAGGATGTCAAAGTATGCATAACATGCCAGGGCAAAAAACACATTCAGAAATGCCATTTTATATATCAGTAATACAGTAGCTTTATGTGGGCCACTTATTTTGGAAGGTATTTTTGTTTTATTTTGTGTGTGTGTGTGTGTGTGTGTGTGTGTGTGTGTGTGTGTGTGTGTGTGTGTGTGTGTGTGTGTGTGTGTGTGTGTGTGTGTGTGTGTGTGTGTGTGTGTGTGTGTGTCTGTGTGTGTGTGTGTGTGTGTGTGTGTGTGTGGGTGCACCTAAATGTCTGCATGAAGGGGATATAGATGCTCTCAACTGTCCCTGTAACACAGACCGAGAAATTAATAAATAACTAGGGCATGGCAAATGACAAAGTGCCAAAGTGGCTTTGGAAGGAGGCTGATCCATTACAGAGGTGATGAAGGGGCTGATGCAGCAAACAGGAAAGAGGAAGAAGAAAATGAAGGCTCCAAGAAAGATAAGACAAGGCATGGTAAGTGCAGGAAATGTGAATCTGTAGAACTATACATGCAAGCAGGGGCTACCAGACAGCTAGGAGACACAGATTGTTGGTCAGTGGTTCACAGTATAGGAGGTGCAGGCATCAAGGAAGGCTGGGCCAGACAGGCAGGGAATTATGAAAATAAAGTCAAAAGGGAAAAAAGTGAATAAACTGACTGAGTTGTTGAGATGCATTCATGTGTGTTATGTTTTTATTTATTCATTTGCTCACAATCAGACCTCTGCGGTGTACAGTCACATGTGCAAGTGGCTGTAACTGATTAACTGATGGTCACATGTGTGTGTGTGTGTGTGTGTGTGTGTGTGTGTGTGTGTGTGTGTGTGTGTGTGTGTGTGTGTGTGTGTGTGTGAGAGAGTATTATATAAGCTATAATGTGTGTCAGCATAGATGCCCTCAATTGTCATTGCTTTTGCAGAATTCTCTTTGCTCACTCGACTGAGTGCAGTGAGATCATATTCTGATTTCAGGCACTCCTACTGTGTACAAAGACAGCATCTGGGAAACAGACAAAAAAAATTAAGCTCATTTACTGCCTTTCCTGTTAAGTGGTATAGACTATTTGTAGGCTTCTGAGCCCCCAAGCCCTTCTGTGTTTGAGGGAAGCCTTCTAGCTTGTTTTTCTTTCTTATAACTAGCCAGTTTTCTAGTTTCAGCTCTCAAATCTGTTTCTTTGATCTCAGCACTTGTTCAGATAACAAAAAAAAAAAAAAAAAAAATTTTCATCTGCTTTTACTGTACTTGTGGTTCTACCTACTTCATTTTACTTTTGCATCATCTTAAAAATACTCAATTGTATTTATTACTGCTTGGTGTAACTCATTCTAAGCCTTTTGGTTTAAACACTTGGGCTTCGGACCAGTTGTTTTGCACTGAGAGGGTTTGTGGTCTGCACTGTTGTGGCAGAACAGGTAGCTTACATCCTTCTAGGTTGGGAACTGCTGATTGAGGGCTCAGTGTCTATTATTCTAAAAGTGTATTAATTCTGGTTTAAGTACTTGGGCTTTCAGGCCAGTTATTTTACATTAAGAGGGTTCGTGGTCTGCACTCTTGTGGGAGGAGAGGCTGGACTCTGCCCTTCTGAGCTGGGAATTTCTGGTTAAAGGCTTATAGTGCATGCATATCTGAACTGCTTCTTACTGAAGTTGGTGCGCTTTGTTTGCTGTGGCATAGACTGGATTCGGGCCTGCTGGATCTAGCGTTGTTTGTGTAACTTGAGCACTAATCCAGACATTCTCTAAAGTATTCAATTGTATTTATTACTGCTTGGTTGTAACTTGATTAAAGTGTAGCTATCATTCTAAGTCTTTTGGATTAAGCACTTGGGCTTCAGACCAGTTGTTTTACATTAGGAAGGTTTGTGGCAAGCACTGTGGTGGCAGGACAGGTAGCTTTCATCCTTCTAAGTTGGGAACTTCTGATTGAGAGCCCAGTGTCCAAGTGTATTAGTTCTGGTTTAGGCACTTGGGCTTCAGGCCAGTTATTTTACATTAAGAAGGTTCGTGGTCTGCACTCTTGTGGGAGAAGAGGCTGGACTCTGCCCTTCTGAGCTGGGAATTTCTGGTTAAAGGTTTATAGTGCCTTAATATTTGAACTGTATCTTACTGAAATTGGTACACCTTGTTTGCTCTAGCATAGACTAGATCCAGGCCTGCTGAATCTAGCTTTGTTTATATGCTTGTTGTTTGTTTGCTTGTTATTTCCCTGGAAGCTAATTCCACCTAATACGACTTCTCAGTGCTTCTGTGGATCACTAGTGATATCTGCATTGCTTACTGTACTTATTTCCTTGTTTCACTTGAAAGAAAGTTACTGTTTGTCGTTTTGCATTTAGTTACTTGTAACACATTGCACTCAAGTTACCTGGCACTTGCTCACTAAAGCAATTATATAAGTCAGCACTAAAAATTAAAAGCACTACACCCTCACTCCCCACTGGCCCTTGTTTTCAATTATTAAGGAATTCCCAATATTATTCTAGTATGTCCAAAGGTCAGTTGTCAATCTCCTCTCAGTCCAGCTGGTGAATCTGGGAATCTTGAGGCAATGTTATAACTGCCTCATGTACACAGACAACCCTCTCCTCCTCCCACATAACACAAATACTTGCGAGAGATGCAGCTATTTAGCCAAACTGGAGGCTGAGCTCTCTCAACTCAGGACTGGCAAGACCAGACAGGAGGAGAAGGCAACTACACACACCACAAAACCAGCCTCACATAATGCTACCACACCACTGAATCAAACACATAAACACACAAAGACATACTCGAGGCTCTGAGTAAAATTTACCTAAACAGCAGAGGCCTCCAAAGCAGACACCCAAACAACTGCTACCTCAAGACACCCCACAAGCAACACATAAACCACAAAAGCAGTGTGCAAAGCAGTCACAGCCCTTAAGGCCAAATACAACACCAAACATACTTGTCATAGGTGACTCCATAGTCAGACACACTGACGTCCCACTCACCAGGCTGAACAAGGAGAGGGTCACAGTAAGCTGCCTATTGGGCTCTAGAATCCGCCACATAACACAAGCACTCGGGTCACTCCACGGCAAGTACAAATATGACACAGTCATTGTCCATGCTGGTGTGAACGACCTGAGAAGTACCTCCCTGGACTACATGAAAAGAGACATAGAGGAGCTCTCTGATTATGTAGCCCAGGCAGGTATGACCCTAACCCTGAGCAGTATCCTTCCTTCACCAAGAATGATGCCACAATATAGAGACAAGATGATCAGCTTTAACAATTGGCTTAATGTCTGGTGTCATTCAAAGGGGATCCAGTGTCTGTCTGCCTGGGATGACATGCTTGACAAGCCACGCTGCTTATGAGGGCGGCTTGCACCTGTCACCCTGGGATTCGGATATTGGCTAAGGCTCTTGCCACCCTATAGTGCCTTTTTAGGCAAGGCTCAAATTCTAAACCTACCACCCTAGAAAACAAAAATGGAAAGAAACTGAGGGTAATGCTGCTCAATGCCAGAAGTCTAAATCTCAAAATGCAAGCACTCGAGGCCCTTCTCAGTATGGAGAACATCGATGTCTGTGCTGTAACTGAAACCTGGTTCAAGGCTCCTGAGAGCACCCCGGCACTATTAGGTTTTACCTCATATCATGCGTTCTGGCCCCAAAACCCGGACCACACCACAAAAGGAGGGGGTGTATCCATATTTATAAAGGATACCCACACCTTCAGGTTGGTGGCAACGCCAAGCTTGAAACCATCCAGGTGCAACTAACCATAGGCAAAACTGCTCTACAAATTGTAGCATGCTACAGGCCACCCTCTCAAACTCGGGAACCCCACACAGCCTTCCTGAAGACACTGGAGGGTATAAATGTATCTCCAAACACCATCATATTGGGTGACTTCAACTACCCAAATATAGACTGGGAATATTACTCAAGCCCTAACTTTCTAGCCCAACGGTTCCTGGAGTTCATAAATTCAAATGCCATGGAACAGCTAGTCACTGTTCCCACGAGAGGAGAAAATATACTAGATCTCATTATCACAAACATGGGGACAAAATGCTCCACACCGGAAGTATATCCCTCATTGGTGAGATCTGATCATAAACTAATCTCACTGGAAATCCACATCCCGCCCCACCACAAACAAAAAGACCACAGTGAAGAACTTCTCTAAAGCAAACTTCACACTACTCAAGACTGGTGTGGTATCCTTCAAGGCCCCTGAGACAGTGGAAACCACAACCCAAGCTGCGGAAGCCCTTACAAATGCCTTCTATGAACACCTCCAGGACTGCATGGATCAGGCAATCCCAAATAAAACCAAGACTCTTTCCACAAAGGGCAAACGTCCAGTCTGGTGGACCCCAGCCATTAACAAACTTTACAATAATAGGAGAAAGCTATTACATGATAGAACAAAATCCATAAAAGGGAAGTCACCCCTGATCATTATTAGTAAACAAATACGAGCACTCATAAAATCAACTAAGGCCAATTTTGAGAGAAAAATTGCCATGGATTCAAAGGACAATCATAAGGCCTTTTTCAGCTATGTTAGGAACCTGGGTGGAAACTCCCAGATATGCTCAGAATTAGTCCAAAATGATACAAAAATCACTGAACCCACAGACATTGCCAACATACTGGCAGACAGGTTCAGTGCAAACTTCACCCCTCCCCTAAAGGAGGTAACTATCCCAGCGGAGTGTAGCCTCCCATACATCTCAAATGCGCAGGTGAAAGCTGCTCTCTCTAAAGCTAAAAACACAGCATCAATGGGACCAGATGGTGTCCCCGGCTGTGTGCTACGAGCTAAATGAGGAATTAAACCCGCACATAAGGCAGCTGTTTAATCTCAGCCTTACCACAGGATACGTACCCAAGGAGTGGCGTACGGCAACTGTGGTCCCACTCCACAAAGGCGGTGCCTCTACAGACCCTGGTAATTACCGCCCCATAAGCTTAACAAGTCTAGTCTGCAAAGCTATGGAGAGGATCATAATGGAGCTCATAAACAAAGATATAGGGGACTTGCAGACATTGGACCCAACCCAGTTTGGCTTCATCAAGGGAAGATCATGCCTTTTGAACTTGGTCAACTTCTTCGAAACAGTCACCAAGGCCATTGATGAGGGAAAGGCAGTCCATACAGCCTACCTTGACCTTGCAAAGGCTTTTGACACAATACCCCACTCGGGTATTGTAGGAAAACTTACCAGCTTAAATGTAAACCCATATGTCACAAGATGGGTTGCAAACTGGCTTAAGGACAGAACCCACAGGGTTAGAGTTGCTGGCGCTATGTCAGACTCCAAGCCGGTCACAAGTGGTGTCCCACAGGGCTCGGTCCTTGGCCCCCTATTGTTCGGCTTCTACTTCTCTGAAGTACAGGCCAACATGGGAGGACTTTGGCTGACAAAGTCTGCAGACAACTGCAAACTGGGCGCCATAGTGGAAAGTGCATCGGACACGGATATCCTTCAGAAGGGACTCATGGAAACAGATGGCTGGTGCCAGAGCCATGGCCTGAAGTTAAATGCCAAAAAATGTATAGTCATACCCTTCAGGAAAAACAAGGTAACCCCAAGCTACCATATAGGTGGCAATCCACTAAGCACAGAAGAGGTTATCAGGGACCTAGGGACCCAGGTTGACAGTGGCCTTTCTTTTGACACTCACATTGCTAAAGTGGTTAGAAAGACCTTCTACATTGCCCACCTGATCATGAAGGGATTCACATCCAGATCTAGTGAGGTCATTGTTCCCCTGTACTCCTCACTTATCAGACCAATGATCGAGTACAATGCCCCATTCGGGATGTATCTCGCCCGACATCTGCAGCAATTGGAGAGACCCCAAAAGTTTCTCACCAAAAGGATAAAGGGACTCCAAAATCTGTCATATGCTGCCAGATTAAAGAAACTCCAGCTCTATTCAGTCGCATACCGTCTGCTCAGAGGTGACATGTGCCTGACATACAAGGCCATGTCCAACCCAGAATTAATGGACATGCTCCACCTCAAAAAATCCAAATCCACCAAAACCACTAGAGCAAGTGACTTAAACCTTAACACTGATATAAATAGGACGTGCTGGAGGGATAGATTTATCACTCAGAGACTCCCTATGCTGTGGAATAGAGTCCCGGTCCATGTGAGGCAGAGCACCTCGCTGGCTCTGTTCAAGAGAAATCTTGACCTGTGGATGGGAGATCGTAGGTTTACCCTGGGAATCATCTCTGTGTCACTGCTGGACAGATGCACAACAAACTAATGGGTACAGTATTTTTTCATATAAGGGGTGGCATAAGCCACAAAAATTCGGGCTAGGCTTATAAATGCCTTGGGGCAGATAGCCTAGTATAAACCTATGAACCTGTGAACCTATGAACCTATATATTTGAAGTTTGTGTTTTTTTTCTGTCAAGCGAATGAAGACTACAATCTCTAATGACATACATTAGAGGTTTAGATTTAACAGCTTTCAGAAAGAAAGTGTGCTGATGCAAAGCCTGTTATTCTAACAACTTTCTAAGTATGTAAGGGCCATATCTGTCCTTGATTTTTGTTATTTGTCCCCCATTATTTTTAGGTTTCACCTTGATTCTTTAGCTAAGAGGTAGAGATGTATGTGTGGGGGATGGGGTTCCAATGGGTTGTACACTGTATTCTGACCACTTTCTCATATGAAGATAATTCATGTACGCCCATTATTCATGTATTTATTTATTCACTGAATCACAGTCGAAGCTCTGTGCTGTACAGTCACAACTGGACAAGTGTCTGTAACTGATGGTTGTGTGTGTATAATATATGTATATGGTGAGTGCATAGAAGTTCCCAGCTGTTCCTGATTTTGCAGAATGTCTGTGATTTTTGCCTCATATTCTGGTCTGTTCATCATAACATTTGTGTTTTTTTTTTTTCTTGTCTGTAGATTGCAGTCAGCAAATAATGAGAGAACACTTGGGTTTCAGATTTAAAAGCCTTCAGAAAAAGTATGTTAATGCAAGGTCTGCTGTTAACAACTTTCTAAGTTAAGAGCAAGATCTTCCTAATTTTGATCCTTTGTCTCCCATTACTTTTTAGCTTTCTCATTGATTCTTGAGCTAAAAGGTTAATTGATAAGTTTAAGTGGTGGGAAGTTGGGTTGCAGCAGGTTTCATACTGTATTCTGACAGCAGCAAGCTGAGAAGATACAGCCATTTCTGGCAATTTATCAGAATCAGACATTTAAGGTTATAGTCACAGTCATTCAAGTGACTACAGTTGATGGTCGTGTGTGTGTATGCTAAATTACTTTTTTGCAGGCTGGTATCTAAGATGTACACAATCAATGGATTTATTTGCTATGTATGAAGGCTGTTGGTTGGGCTGTGACAGATGGGGCAGGATGTGAGTTATAGCAGCTGATCATTGGCACAGTGTTGTATAGTGTTGCCACCTTTCCAAATGGCCAAAGTGGGACATTTGTGCTACAAACATCAGATTTTGCAGGGCAAAACATACCCACGGCCAGTACAAAGGACAGAACTTCAGTTGTTTGCCTGAATAAAAGTTTATTCTTGTAGCATTTTTGTTCCTTATTCTGTTTCGTATAACATGTAGGTGTTTCAGATACAGAATAACTGTTTTATGCAACTATTACATACAATATAGAAAATACTTTTGTCCTAAAATCTCAGGACATTTGCCATTTTCTCACAATATTTTGCAGGACACAACTGCCCAAAGAGGGACTGTCCCTCACAAAGTGGGACAGGTGGTAACCCTAGTGTTGTAATGAGTGCCTCACAGCACTTGGTTTTCTGGTTGAGTTTCTGGCTGTGATTCCTTCTGTGTGGAGTCTGCTTGTACTCCTTATCAGTGTGAAGGTTTTATCCGGGTGCTCTAGTTTCCTGCCCAAGACTCTCAAGCATATAATGTATGTCTGTGGCCATTTGTGATTTTACTTTCATCCCAACCTAACAACAGAGAGGTACACAGAAGGTAAGTACCTTTTCTTGAAGGGTAGGGAAGCAGGCACTATTCCCAGATAGGATATATATATATATATATATATATATATATATATATATATATATATATATATATATATATATATATATATATATATTTGTCATCTCACTTTATTGGAAACTACTATTATATTAGCTTTGAGCATTAAGCTTTAGACACAACTTATTTTCTTTGAAATAAGAAAAAAAATAAGACTGCATTTTTTTCCTTAGTTATGATTTTTGTTCAGGGCATCATTCGATGAAAAGGCTATAAAAAAGACATTCTTAAGATGTATCTCAGTGATATAGAACCCTATAACGTATGGGGGCTTAGCAGCCCCCAGACCCACAGCTTAATTAATTTACTTCCCAGACACTTACTCCAGTACAGCTTTGGCAGATTAGGGTGTATGTAAAGGATAGACGTTTAAAGGATGAGGTATAAATGGTCTATAAAGTATCTATAATGAGTTGGTACTGAAGACTGTTTGTGGACGAAAGTGACTGATCCCATCTGTTATTTGATCAAAAGTAAGGGTGATTGACCTTTTGTGATAGAGCCCCACCCTATTCCAATTAGCCCATCCCATTCATTTGTTTCCTGCAGCTCCTCTTTGCTTTAAAGTCACCAGCTACCACTGGATCTACCACAGGGTGCATTGTTCTTGATTTTGTACTTTACAGGTAGGACTCCTTCTTAAACTCTATATCTCCTTCTTTAACTTTCTAAAGTTGCAAGTCTACAGACTCTACACTGACATTTTTGTTTAGCAACATTGCATGATATTGCACTTAGCTGCACAAAATCACACTGATAGTTTGGGTCTATATTAGATGAACGAATGTTCATCTTAGCGAATGCTCACATGAGCGAATATCCAGGTACTCGAAACTGCAATTGTGGGGGCTGCGCCTCCCACAACCCCGCTAAATATATATTCCAACTCCGAGATCACACTACAGTGAGGAAAGGGCAAATATTCCCATCTTCACTGTACCACGATCTCACAATTGTGGTTTCGAGTTCGGCAATATTCGCTCATGTGAGCATTCGCTAAGATGAACTTTTGTTCATCTAATATAGACCCGAAAGTTTATATTCCACCAACTGGTACCAGTTAACATTTCAGTTATGCTAGTAAGGTTACTTGATACTTATGCTAGTAAGGTTACTTAGTACTACTGTTTTTAAATTACTACCATACTGCATTGAATTACTCAGATATGCTAGCAGGACCTATGCACATTGCTATGACCATACGACATGTGAACATAATGCTCGTGTGTACAGCATGTGTATGCTTTTAATACCATGGTGCAACACTACATTGAGTGACATGTGATCTACAAATGTACGTCTGTACAACAGGGGCTATCATTTTGCTCCTCATGTGGATCTCAGTGAGTGGCCTTGGCTACCTTAGTCACTGTTTGTTGCAGAATACTGGCATGATGAGCCAGGGTCAGCAACAGATTCGTATTCTTCCTGCACAGGGACTTCCATGAGTTTTGCTTGGGCACTATGATTGGTCCCAGTTGAAGATGATCATCTGGAACAAGCTTCCCAGAATGGTTCTGTTGAGTGGTGCCATCATCACTACAGTGACCTGAAGTGGCACCACCCTGACCTGCTTCAACAGTGGAAGGCAGAAATTAAGAAGGACCATCCAGAAAAGCATTGCAAGTATCTTGTTCTAGTACTATTGCATTCCAATGTCTTACTTATGCATATGCAAAAGAGCATACTTTGATTTCCAGTGGCAGAGGAGTATTAAATGAATATGGCTGAATGTCAGAAAGGGTAGGAGTAGCTCTCCTGACAGTGGAGTGTGTATAGCCTTTGTGCCAGTCCCCTGCATAAAAGTGAATATATTGTCAGCATGTATGTATAAACATTTTTTCCATATCTGCTTTCTTTCTGAAGACCCAACTGTGGAGGAGGAGGTAAGGCCATGCTTAACACAGTTTCTGCTCCCCAGAGGCCTTAGTACTGGCTTCCAGTGGCTGCCAGTGTTGTTTGTCAGTGCTGTTGGGAGATGATAGGTCTCTTGTTAGAGGTGGCTGAAGGATTCATTTGTGCCCTCCATGGTGACTGCTCAGGAGGTGAGAGTTAAGACTCCTCTTCTAAGAGTGGATTGGAGGGTTCTGGTCTTGTCTTATTGCCTGTAATTAGTTGCAAAGTCTGGTGGTGGCTGAGATGCAGTGGTAACTGAAAGACTGCCAAAGCAATGCAAAGTGCTTTCTAGTACAGCTCATGGAATCTCACAACTCACAGGCTTCACCCATCAGACCCTGGGGAGCAACTGGCCCATTTCATCAGTTGTCCTGTCAAGTGATGTTTGGGTTTGTTGCCTCTAGGCTTGTCAGGAATCCAACAACACTGGATCACATCTTAACTCATCCAGGTGTTTCTTTCACTCATGAGTCTTTCCTTATACCTTGTTTGCTGTCCTATCATCCCCATCAGCATTTCTGTTCACTCTGTACATCTGTATGCAGCCCCTATCCTCCCCCAATTTTGTGCTTTGCTGTCTGCTTTGTACTGCATGAGAATGAGATGTAGTTGTGTGGCGCTACACTGCATGTGTGAGTTCAAACTAAGTCGTCAGCCTTCATCATTACTAACGTTGCATCAGTCATGGGTCTTACTGCACTGATTTGAAAAGAACAGTCTACTGAACCATTCAAAGGTCAGAGCTGGGTTTGCTGCTGTTAATGCCATTGAAACTTTCTGCTGTTAATCTTTACTTACACTGATAGCACAGATAATGAAACTGTTACTGCATTGACTCAAAAGTAGTAACAACTGTAGTAATCTGTAAAGTAATAAAACAATGTCCAATAACAAAATAGCACAGTCAAGACAGTTCGAAAAAAGCCAGCATGTTTATTATTTTTTGCATTCGCCATCGCCATCATTATAACAATGTTGTGCATTTCCCTGTCATTATATGCTCATTTGCATAAAATTCCAGCCACAAAATTTCACAGCATTGCACAAGCTCATAAAATATATCTCTGAATCAACCCAGTCCCGTGTACCACTGGTCATCATGCCGTTTTGCGTTTTGCTTTGCTTTGCACTATATTTCCCTGAATCTTGATGTCTGTTTTTCATTTTTAAAGATATTAATGTACTTTTTATTTTACAATGTATTCCTTTGCAGAACTTAGGGAATCAGATGGACTTTAATGCTGTCACATTGTGAATCTGTTTATGCTGTGCACTAAGTATCCTTAATGAAACAGCAACGGATGCTTCCATACAAGGCTGATAGAATCAAGCAGTCTGCCACGGCTTATGTGTCTAGTGATGGCAAAGTAAAGTTCTGTGCTTGTTTCTATCTACAGCGCACTCTGTTCAGAAATGTATGTTGATGGCTCATAATATTCTTATCTACCTGTTTCATGCTTCCCGGTTAATAATAATTATTCATCCATATTTTAGGCACAATGCATTTGAATACCCATCTAGCAAATGAAGAATAGCTGTTTCTGTATTGGCTTATCACTGGTATGCTTGACCTTCTCCATGAGATATAAAAGCTAATGAAGAAAAATGTTACCAGCTGTGTAAGACCTGACTTCATTCCATTCAGCACTGCAGAAATAAAAGGACAATCTATTATGGTCAGCTGATTTTCCCATTGCCTTTGGTAAAATGGCCACTGTCAGCATATAGCCCCACCTACAGTTCCAAAAATTGCAATCGTATCTCTCAACTGTCCAGATTTTCGCAGAATATCCAGATTTTTGCATCAGAATTTAGGTCTGTTCCTCTTAAAATGTATGTTTTTCTGGTAAATCATTGAAGACTGAAGGCTGTAAATAATTACAGACATTTGAGTATCAGACTTCATATTCTTCAGAAACTGTATGCTATAGCAAAACGTGTTATTCTAACAACTTTCTAAGTTTATAAGTATAATTTTTAAAATGTGTTCCTATTTTTGGGGGCCTTTGTCCCCCCATTATGTTTGGCTTTGCCCAGATTTCTTGTGCTAAGAGATTGAGAGGTACAATGACAGTAGTTGACAGCCTATGAATGAACCCAGCTATTTTCAAAGTTATTTTTATGTCTTGGCCCCAGGAATCTTTCCGAATTGTTTATTTGTTTGTTAGTTAGTTAGTTAGTTAGTTAGTTAGTTAGTTAGTTAGTTAGTTAGTTAGTTAGTTAGTTAGTTGTTGCCTCTG
Organism: Protopterus annectens; assembly: GCF_019279795.1. Classification (NCBI taxonomy): domain Eukaryota; kingdom Metazoa; phylum Chordata; order Ceratodontiformes; family Protopteridae; genus Protopterus; species Protopterus annectens. The sequence continues at coordinate 1,354,907,892 of NC_056731.1, forward strand.
TGGTTAGTTAATAAGGATACTAAAACAAACTTGGTTGGCATGCTGACTTTTTTCAAAGTGTCTTGGCTGTGCTGTTTTTTCAGTGGACATTGTTTTGCCATTCAGGTTACTGCAGTTATTGCTACAGCTGATTCACTTCAGTAACAGTTTCATTATTTGTGTTATCAGTGTAAGTATATCTTAACAGTAGAAAGTTTGAGCGGCATTTGCAGTGCCCTTCTGTATACCCAGCTCCGGCTTTTGAATGGTTCAGCAGATTGTTCTTTTCACATAGGCTGGATTTGCAGTTTGTCAGCTTTCTTCCTTTTATTTCTTAAAGATGCCCTTCAGATATCGAAGAGATGGTTTCAGGTCTTTTTCAGTGTTGCTGGCTTTGTTTTGAATGTTTTTCAAGTTCCTGAGTTTTGTGGTATTTGTTGACTCTTGAGGTCAGATACTTCTAACTATCATTTGGGAAAACGAAGATATGTCAGACTCCAGCTTTCCTTCATTTGGACTTGGCATCCTTTAGAAGTTTGTTGACTTTTAAAAATTTGCCCTTGTCTTGGAAAAATAGGTTGACTTGCAGGGCCAGAGTTTAACAAACTGGGACATGTGTCTTTACTGATACTAGTATATTGCATGTATTTATCTTATTACTGTATTGTACTTCAGTATTCTTCTGTTTTAATAAACCTGCATATTTCAAATATTTGTTTTATTTTATATTATTATTCAGTTGATTTGCTTCATTTTGATTAGTGGTCAGTACTTAGAAAATAAGCCATGTAATAATCATGAAGTTGAATTTGAAGCCTAGTAGAATTATAAGTAGAATTAAGGACACAGTGAGCCTACCCCTTCATGACAAAAATAGAAATGTAACAACTGCTTTATAAGTTTATGGTAAAATGAAAATAGTGGATGTGAAAGTATAGCAGTTGAACACATATAGCTTTCTGATTTTACATGATCATGTGTTCTTGTACTTTAACCGGCAATCATCCTTGTAGTCTACCTAACATACATGGTGATCTCTGCTTAACATACAAAGAGCTGTTGGACATGCTACACATAAAGAAATCCCAATCCCTCCAGGATACCCACTCTAGAGACCTAAACCTTGTCACCACAATAAACAGAACATGCTGGATGGATAGATTCCTATCTCAGAGACTTCCCATACCCTGGAACAAGCTACCTATGTCAAGCAAAGTTCCTCATTAGCACGCTTCAAGAAAAATCTTGATGAATGGATGGGAATTAGAAAATTCACCCTAGGGATCACTTCTATGGCTCTGCTCAACAGGGGCACAGGAAAATAACTTTCTTGGGTGGCGAAAGCCAGGGAACCTTGATGGCTAGGCTTATATAGGCCCTAGGGCTGATAGCCTAGTACCTACCTATGAACCTATGGTAGGTGTAGATGCACAGTTATTGACTTCCAGCATAGTGTAGAGTGATGTAATGAACACACACGTGGACACACACACACACACACACACACACACACACACACACACACACACACACACACACACGAGCGATGAAAGCTATGACTTCTATCACTATAAGACAGCAGATTTCCTGGGAATTCCTGCATTCAGGGAGGACTGTTCTGTGATATAGCACTCTATAATGCCAAGGCACTGATTATACAAGCTTGCTCGTTCCTCATTGCCAACATTTCTTCTTTCCCAGTCTGACAATTTTTAATTCTACTATTGCTTTAATTAGCAATACGCTCCTTGTGTCTGCAGCTCTTTTGTGGTTATAATTTCCCCTCAAAAGTATGTTCTTCCTGCTTCCACAAAAATGCAGAGGAATGCTTTTCAATGACGTGGCAGGAGGGTCCCTCTCTTGACTAGCAGTTGGATCTTCTTTGTGAAAACTGTCTTGGTCCTGCCTTCAGACATATGTTCATAGTTTCCATAGGCCTCTATGCCTCACAAGGAGGGACATCATTCCCATTCAGTGTGGACCCAATCCCATTTTAGTTCCCCAGTTCTTTGTGAACTGGAAGTCTAAAATACATGCATCTAAAACCCTTACTTTGGGGGTACATCCTGGGATTTCTATTATGTCTAGCCTCTGTGTTTATCAAATTAGTCCCTTAACTGCTCAGACTGACCAGATGGAACAGTCTTTTGAGTCATCCAGTTGTGGAAAGAGGAATCTTGTGGCTAAAGCATCCTGTCCTTGGAACTCTCTCTCAGTCTAGTTGGAATGATTAGCCTTTGTAGAAAAGAACTATAGGGTGGCTTATGACAGGATCCATAGTTCATGCATGAAGAGAACATGCACATGCTGGTGGCATCTAGATTTGCAGCAGTAAGACTTTATTTGTAGAGACCTAAGTTAGACCTAGTACAGGGTCTCTTCAGCATGTAGTATGCTTCTGGTAAAAGAAGTTGCATGCAGAACCTCATCAGCTTGACACCATGCTCACTTCAGATATGCACTCACCACCAGGCGTATGCGACCTGCAGCATAGCTTAGTTGCTGTTGTTGAGCAACACTACAGATTCATATACTAGAAGATTTTTTTTCTTTTGGAGTCAGACGGAGAACATAGGTCATAGAAGGGCATGATGTTTTGGGATCCTTGAACACGGAGTCCATAAGCAACATCTTCTTGGTAACACTGTTCCAATTTTGGCCTTCTTTCTGCATGAGGTTCCAGAAGGGATGATCTCCCAAGCATTCTGATCATCTGTCCCTTATAGGGAGCTTTGAATGATGCCATTCTGGAACCCTGGAGGCAGTCTCATTCCTCGGAGGCTACCTCAGGGAGGGCTGGTACAGCTTATTATATTTTTTGTTGCTGTTTCTATTTGTTAAATGAGTAATCCCACTAGACACAACTGTCCCATTTCAGGCGACATCCAGGAGCATTGCTTGGTCAAATGATTTGCAAAGAGTCATGCAGAAGGCAAACAGAGGTGAAAAAATCTAATCACATACACATGACTACAAGAAGCAGCTTGTTGACAGCTCAGAATCGTACATTTCTGCACTAACTACCAGATGCAGTGCACCTCACCTCTACAGCAGACTGGTGCTGTGCCATGGCTAAAATTCCACAAACTGATATCTGATTTGTTCTGGCAGCCTCCAGCATACCCAGATGTCTTAATACCCTTAACATTGTCCATCAGATAATGTAGTCTGGGTGCTAGTTAAGCCAGGCAAGAAAGCCTATTATTACGCACTTTGGGCTTGGAACTTAAAATCCAGTCTGAACACCTATAATTTTCTCCCTGCACTGGAGCTCATAGAAGGAATTTTCCTTCTGTTGTTCCCAATGACTCTGGCAGGTTCTCCCATGGAATGCTACCTCATGGATACAATGGGCACACTGAGCTGGGTTGTGGGCACTGCAGTGTGTATGTTCAGTGGGGCCTGATTAGGTTAGCTGTGTGTCTCCTTTGATAAGAGGGACTTGTTCAAACAGGAGCTACAGTCCCTTTACAGTGACTTCTTGAAAAGTAGGCATCTCCTCCCCACGTCACAGCAGAGTCTCTTGTTCCTTGCATTCCCACTGCCCTGACAGTCTACTACAAAAATCTGTCTAACCAAACTTACAAATATTAAAAATGATGAGAAAAATATATAAATCTATGAAAATGACAAGATTTCACACATAAAAATAGTGTCTCCTTCAACAGATCAAAACATTTAAAAGGAGTATATGGAACAACTTCTTCTTATGTATACAAGTAATTGAAACATCATTAATACAATTAATGCATGGAAACAGGGTATCCTCCTCTTGCTGTCCTTGGGCTTGTCTCCAGGCTGGATCTAGCTCTTCAAGCCTTCTTACAGTGTCTGGCGTGGTTTTCAGTGATGTATTTCAGCTCTATCTCTCTCTCTCTCTCTCTCTCTCTCTCTCTCTCCCTGTATCTGCAGGAGATTGTTTGCTTGATGATAACTGAGGGCTTCTGTTGAGCCCTTCCTCCTCCTTCCCTGCTGATTTATGTCCCAGTTTCCCCTTTACCACACAGTAATCTGTAAGAGGAAGTAGACCTTACCCTAAATCCTTCAATGTGGGGAATTTGCTTTTCTTGAGGAGAATCCCTCTCCATTCCTTGGTAGATTCTGTCTCCACCATGCAGGTCCCATAGGAATCCTTCTATGGGTCTTTCCATGGTTCAACTTTTACCACTTGAAAGAAATTCCTGAGGGAGACTTAGAGCAGTCTTAATTCCAAGTCTCTTTCTCCCAGGGCAAGTTGGATGTTTAATGTCCCACTTAGGGTTTTTATGGCAAGGTTGTTTTTTAATACTGGCCCACTGGTGACTGATTGTGATGGGAGCTGCTTGAACCAACTTTTGAGGAGGGAGAAGGGTATTCCCATAGAAGAAACATCCATACTACCCTGCCTCAAGAACAGCTGTTGCCAGCTCCTTTTAGTCTCAGTTCCCTGAAGTCCCTGATCAGACTGCAGGGCATGCTGTCCTGAGCCTAGGAAATTATCTCTCTTCTTTGAGTCCCATCCTCACTGATTAAGCTAGACTCATTATCCTCAGAGCTTAGCTTTGACTAGTAGAGCTAATGCTCTCCTTCCTGTTTCAGGTGCGTATGGAGGCCTTCCCTTGGACTCTCATTTGTTTGATATACTTTTCCATGCATTCTGACAACATTTTTGGAGGAGAAACATGTGTTGGAGGAAATTGCCTGACTAGGTCTCCTCATTCAAGGTATCAACGTGACTGTCCCTGCTGTTGGAAATCCTTTCTCACTGGAAGGAATGGTTTGTGTTCTTGACAGTCACATGGAATCTATTCCTCTCCTCTGTTCCTGTGAGCTTTAGTTTCCCTGGGAGGTCTAGGTCTAGTTCAGACCTCTGAGGGAAATGGGCACCCTCAGATCTCTTTATGGCTCTGAACTAGACCTAGACCTCCCAGGGAAACTAAAGCTCACAGGAACAGAGGAGAGGAATAGAGTATGTCCACTGTACTTCATGTTTTTCCTGGATGATTGTAGTTATCTCTAACTCCTTTTTGTTCAGTCAAGGCCTGTAGATAATGTGTCTCTATCTTAGGTGGACTTGAATAAACCCCAACTGAGGCCCATGTACTATGGGTTCTGGGCAGCTGTGTGCTCTTTCTCAGTCCTCCTGTGAGCCTGAGTGATGCAATACTACTAAGTCCCAGTGACCCAGACTTCAAAAACTCCCTCTGATAGAAGGATTGAGATATTATTTTCAACCACCTCACCTTGCTCCAGATCTGGTTCTTGACCTAGGGGACCCACTAAAACTTTGAAGACTCCTGGGGATAAAACTGGTACTGTGATTTTCCGCTAGCTCCAGTGGACTGGCTTTTTGAGAAGATGGGACAGAATTATAGCATTTATTTTATTTTATTTTATTTTATTTACTTAGCTTTTTTGTCTGGGTTAGTCCTACCAGGCAGTGGACTCTTTTTCAGGAGAGATCAGCAGTAGTATTGATACTGACAGGGAAATGTATCCAGACAAGAGAATCAGGAAATAGTTCCTGCCAGTAGATGGTGTGTTTCATTTCTATGCATGATAAGGGATGGCAGAGCATCATACACTTCCCGGTTCTACAGTGAGTGAGTATCCTGTGAAGGTCTCCATTAATATCCTCCCCTTGTATGTGCCCTACACTGACCTCAGACAACAGTGCCAGTTTGGGCAGTGATGATTGCACTTGCAATCCTCTAAATGGAGGAGACGATGGAAGTGCTATATGCAACATAACCGGTATAGAACCAATCATTTAGCAGCCTCTGTAAACCATGTCTGCACAGGTGTAGTAATATTACTGCATGGCAAACTCTTAAATGCCATGCAACATATTAGTCAGTTCCATGCTGGACTGTGTATCAGCAGACTGTGCCTGGACGATATCCCTGCACATCTGCTATTAACTCTGAGTACTGACCACATGTAAAGGGCTTACTGTGACTGCTGATAATGCCAGACACTCTGACAAAGCTGCCCTGTGGTAGATATACTCATATTTAACACAATATACCCATCTGCTGTAGCTGCTTCAGGGGGGAGCATAAGGGGAATCACAGTCATGAAAGAGCTCCCTCCCCTTGGGAATGGTGAGTGTTTGGACTGTGCAGATATGGGTGAATCTGTGGGTGTGGCAGTACAGTCTCCTGTATGGAGGGTGAATGATGAACCTGGACCCTAGATAGATACAAACAGTGCCACTGTGAGCTTTGACTGTCACTCCTATATAATCATAGTCAGCCATATCCAGCATACTGACATCAACTATCTGCCCTGCCCCAGCCTCTGCAACTATTACCATTGTATCAATCTGACTGTGAACACTAAACATAGAAAACACTAAGGTGAACACGTGGTACAAGTGTTACCAAGAGATTTACACCAAGGATGCTGATGCAATAACAGACATACAACACAAACATGCCTGCCATGCTGTTTCTGCTCTTCCAACACTGCTGATGTTCCTGTGACAACAAATAAAGAGTGGGATGATGTGGTTACCTTACATTCTGCATTTCCAGCACTGGTGTGCACATATTTCTTGTATGTCATACTAAGCTGATGTATCACATACTGTCACAGGACTAAAGTCTACACTTCCAGAGATTGTAAGTGCATCTGTTTCTTGACTCAAGCATATCACATCCATCAATGACCATTGTGACCATTCATATTTGTGACACGGCTATGACATTGCTGTACTGTGTGATTATACCCAACCACAGCAGTGATGTCTTGGAGTAATACCTGTCACACTTGTTCACATAGAGGCTTGTAAACATACCTTATCTTTAACAGATGTTGCCCATAAATTCGTAGTGCCTTCAGTAAGACTTCTTTTTCAGCAGAACTGACATTATCCAGCCTCTGTCAGCCATGCCACCTGTGAAAATAAGGGAACGTAGCTACATATTCTGTACCAATGAGACTGATTATGCTGACAGCTGACAGTGATAATGTAGCTATACAGTACTATACTGAGGGAGACAGATATGTGCATAAAAATTGGTTATATCACCTAAAATCGAAAAAGAAAAAGGTGCAAATATCAAAATACTGGACATAAAAGCCAGACTCCTCAAATAATTGAAATTACAAATACCACAGTGGAGGGGGCAAACAGAAGTCTGGATAAAATTGCTAGCAAAGCAGATATCAGAACAATGTGACCTATACCTTTTTTGGGGTGTGCAAGGGGAAGCAATGGGCTGGAGATGAAATATTAGAACTCCAACTGCACACTGGAGAAGCAAGGCAGGTGACAGCTAAGGCCTGGAAAGGAGATAGTCTGGGAGTTTATACAGAAAGAAGAGTAAGGATCAGTTGCAAAAGTTATGGAGGGGCATGCCCAATGGCTGACAAAGAGAGTACTCTTCTGAACCTTGAGGGATGAAGAGGAGTACCCTGATTTCTTCATATGGGGGTTAATACTTTGCAACATGTTTAAGGAGGAAAATATGAAGAAGGAATGACACAGCTCAAAATATGGGGGGGGTTGTTATTGTGGTTATGAAAGAGGTGGGAATGAGTAGAAATTCCCAGAAATTTTGTTCTGTTGCAATACGATGCAAATGTTGGGTATTTATGCTATTTACATTATAGCAAATATGTTGTTATATATGGTTGGCAAATGCGGAATGAACATACATATGTGAAAATGTTTATGTCAAGTGGTATTGTTGAAAAGCTGTATTATATAGTCAATAAAAATGCTAAAAAAAACTACAAATAAAAATGAAGACTTTTTTTGTGGAAGGACAATCCCCCTGCCCCTCCCATGTGGCAGAATGCCTCCCCATGCCCCCCAAATGTAAATATATCAACTCTATAGTCGCACCAGCTCTACAAAGGGAGAAATTCCTCTAACAACAGCAATCACTGTCAACAGGCAGTGAAAATTGCACAAAACAACATGACCAGCTAATGGCATCCGCTTACCCACAACAAACTAAACACCAAGTACACTATTACAGCAAACCTCAACCTTCAACAGTCTACTTGCTCAACTTACCTGTTGCAGAAATGTGCATATATGAACCATTTACTTTCTGAATGTCTGCTCTTCCCATTTGCACCCAGATACTGATCGTGTACCTGCCTCACACAGGCTCACATATATTCTATGCAGGTCTCAGTCGCTCTGATGGTGCTACAGGTATTTATAAGAAATAGGTAGGCATTACATGCTGAGCTGACATGCTGCCTGTGAAAATTCCAGTGATGTACCCAGTGTAGACAAGTGATGGGAACACATTTACCCATACCTTACAACTGTCCAGAAATTTGCCAAATTCCAGATTTGTTTCCTTATATTTCTGTCCTGTTCTTCATAGATATGGTGGTGAGGAATAAAGTCACTATATAATGACATACATTTGAGTTTCAGGCTTCCTATCCTTATACATGCTAATACAAGAATTGTTATTTCAGTAACTTTCTAAGTTTGTAAGAGCAAAATGTAAAGTCTGTCCCTGATTTTGGGTCTTGTTTTCCCCCAATATTTTTGGATTTATCCAGAGTTCTTGTGCTAAGAGGTTAAGAGGTTTGCATGTACCCCCGTCTACGCATATAATAAAATACATATACTGAAATGGTTTGCGGTAGATGACACTGAGGTATACATATTCTGTAGAACTACTGATTGCTAAAAGGCACACCTGAGCATAGTGAAACACCTATTACACCCGAGTAATATTTTATCAGCCACAGGTCTGGAAGCACCTCCTTAAGTAGCCCTTTAAGTAACTAGAATAATACAACTTACCACACAAAAACAGTTAAATCTGGACTCAAGATACCTCTTTCACCACCTAGAATACTGCTGAAACTGTGTACTGGGCAGCATACAAAATGGCACTGTTTTCTCAAATTCTACACTTTATATATAGATGTAAAGTAAGAAGGTAAATGGACCTAGGTATCATGAATGTCTCTGAATCAGCAAATTATATTGTCACACAAGATGACTATAAAATACAGCTTATTCATGAAGCATGTGCAGTGATGGTCTGTGCTACTTGTGATTCAGAAACCACACTGTATACATGATCCACTGGTTGCCATTTACACCTCATGACATTTCTGCCAGAGTCATATAAAATACCTCTCAACTGTATCGATTTTCATAGAATGTCCTGATTTTTGCTTCATATTTTTGGTCTGTCCCTCATAAAAAACTGTGTATTTTTGACAAATCACTTGGATGATCTAAGGATGAAATAATGACATGCATTTCAGTTTCAGACTTCATATCTTTCAAAAAATGCTTTCTAACACAAATTCTGGTCTTATAGCAACTTTCTAAGTTTATAAGAGCAATATTTTAAATGTGTCCCTATGTTGGGCCTTTGTCCCCTGTTATGTTAGACTTTTTCCAGATTTCTTGCATTAAGAGTTTAAGAATTATGACCTGATAGGCCTTGACCATCAGACCAGCAGAGGGTATAACTTCCATACCACTGGCCACATTGATCCCTACTGGCTATACCTCATACTATCCTAGTTCTGTTGTGCTCCCTCCTTAATGTGCGCTGTCTCATACCTTGTACATTGTCCAGTCTTCTCATCAGCATTTGTTCACTTTCTTTGTGTCTTTGTCCATATCGTGTCTCCTCATCCCAGGCTGTGTGTTCTGTTTGCCTGTATTGTTATGTACATGTCAATTTTCCCCTGCACACTCACAATACCCTTGTTTCCTTCCCCTGTTTTCCTCTTACCCTTCAACCTCTTCTCCCATCCCTCTACATATAAATAAAAGGTAATTTGTCAGTACATAAAAGTTACCCTGCTTTTGCCATCTTGGTCTGTTTGATATAATGTTTTTCTGTGTCCATTTGCTTGCTGCTACCCTATTTCATACTTTTCTTTCTTTTTTTTATTTTCCAAATAATATAATGTTTAACAATATAATCATCAATAAACAAGTATTATAAACCTTTATATACACTATGTACAATTGACCTGAACAAAGAAGGGACAACATATTTATAAAATATATGAAATTAGTAACAAACATGTATAATATTCAATTAATAAAGTATAAAGTTGCACATTAATTATTTAGGGTTCATTTTTAATATCTCAATAAGAGTTACATTTTTTCCCAAGGACTGTTTGTCCATGTTTTAGGTGAAATTCTCGATTCCTTTACCTTGATTTTTAATGTTGCTGTTTCTTCCATCAGTCTCAAGAATTATTCCAGAGTAGGTTCTTGTAAAGACTTCCACTGTCTAGTTATACATTTCCTTACCACAGCTAGTATGGACCAAAATAGGTATAGATCTTTTTTATTCATTCCAATAGTATCATTAACATTTAAGAGGACTAAAGATTTGGTTAAAATAAAGGTATCTGTGAATATAGCTTGGAGAAAAATAGTAATTTATTCCCAGAATTGTTTTATATTAATACATTCAAAAAATATATGAGGCCAATCAGCTTTACAGTTTAAAGAACATCTCCAACAAATGGATTTATCAAGTGAATTGAATTTGGCTAGTTTATCAGGTGTAATAAATGCCCTGCAAATGTATTTCCATGTAAATATTTTCCATACTTGTAAATTAAATGTTAAGTTAACAGAACATAGAATAATTGCTTTACTCTCAATTCATAGATTAGTGTGACATTCTTTTGCTATGAAATTCCAATATCTTGCATTAGGGTTAGTTTTATATGTTATCAATATTTTGTATAATTTTGAAATTAGATTCGTCCAATTATAATTGTCATAAATAACTTCAGATATTAGACTTATCAGATTTGGACTAGTTTTATAAGGAGAATTAATAATTTTACTATTAAGATCCTTAACATATGATAATATGCTTTGTAGTATCAAGCAATCTGCTGATGGAATGTCATATTTATTCTGAATTTGTTGAATGTCGAATACTACTTGATTCTCTATACAATGTTGCCAACAAGTGAAGTTTTTCCCCTTCCATCTAGTTAAAATAACATTATGAATTTTATTGAAGAAATTCTTTGTAGAGCTAAAGGGTATTATCAAGTCTAGCCAAATTTTAATATCCATGTTAGTATATATAAATCTTCTGAATAAATTGTAAATATTATTTATATAATTTAAGTTTGTTGGTTTTGTTATATTATATTGAATATTAGCAGTCAATATGTGCCACATCATATTATTTTGTTCACTTAATATACAATTTTTAATTATTTTATTTTCATTTAGAAAAATAATAGTGTGCAATGTTTTCCATGGTGAAGAATAATTAGGATCTATCCAATTAATGATAGTTCTTAATATGGAAGCTTTTATGTATGATTCTAGATCTGGAAGTTTAATTCCACCTATTTCCCAAGATCTAATATGACATGTATAGGCTATTCTATTTCTTTTTGGATACCAAAGAAAATTTAATAGAATTTTATTTATTTATTTCAAGATTTTCTTGTTAGGTACTATAGGAAAAGCTTGTGCAATGTAATTAATTTTTGGAAGTATTGTCATTTTTATTATTTGTAATCTGTCTTCAAATCTCAAGAACATTTTATTCCAGCTTACTATTAACATTTTTATTTTATTATGTTGCTATAATTTGTGGCTAACATAGATTCCAAATTATTACATAGTGTTATTCCTAAATATTTTATTATGAGGACTTGTTTTCCTATCACACAATTTGTAGTTAAGGTAAATTCTCTCTTTTTATTCAAATGTATATAATTAGATTGTCTCTTGTTAAATCTAAGGCCGGAAATATGATAAAACATTTCGACTATTTCATCTAGTTTTTGTACAGATTTCTCAGAGACAGATAACGTGAGTAAAACATCATCAGCAAATAATATTTTTAATTGAGTTGACCATATACATCTATGCCTGATATATTAGAGTTGTGGCATACTAATGAGGCAAATAATTAAATTCCTAAGGCAAATAGGATGGGAGACATCAGACATCCCTGCTTTGTACCTTTGGTTATTTCAATAGCCTTTGAGGTAAATGGCCCAAATTTTACATAAGCCAAATTGTTTTTATAAATATTCTTTATTAGCATAATAAAATTAGTAGGAAATTCAAACAATTCTAAAGCCTTAAAAAGAAAATCCCAGCTCAATGAATCGAAGGCTTTTTCTATATCCAAAGCTACTATTAGAGCTTCTTGGTTGTTTCTGTTTAGAAAATCTATGAGTGTTAGAATTCTTTGTATATTTTCATGTGTGTGTCTTTTATAAATTAATCCTGTTTGATCCTCATTTATTATGCATGTCAACGATTTTTTAATTCTACTAACTAATATTGACATGAAGATTTTATAATCATTGTTATGTAAAGATATTGGCCTGTAAGATTTACACTGAAAATGGTCTTTTTTCTTTTATAATGGGTGTAATTAAGGAGTATCTCCATGAAACTAGAATTGTGTTTTGTGCTAGAATTTCATTCAAAGTTTTGTGAAACAATGATATTACTGAAGATGGAAATATCTTATACAATTCATTAATTGTTCCATCAACTCCCAGTGTTTTATTACTTTTTACTTTCCTTGATTTTTTGAGTAATTATATATATATATATATATATATATATATATATATATTTTTTTTTTTTTTTTTTAATGTCTAACTTTAATTTTTCTGGTATCGCCTTTACCTTTACTAATTTCAGGTCTAAGTTTGATGTATTAGTTATATGTGAAGTATCATTATAATGGTCAGTGAAATAATGTTTAAATGCATCTAGTATATCATTTATATCCGAAACCTTTTTGTTTTTTTTTTTCTTCCTTCATGTATAATACCTGTAATATTATTTTCAATTGAATTTTTTTAATCTTATTGCTAAATTATGCATATGCTTGGGTGATACTGCATAGGAACTAAGTTTTAACCTTTCTACAGCTATATTAGTTTTGTGAGTTAGGATTTCATTATATCTTTTGTTTACGTCTTCCAATGCTTTTTATGATTATTTTGTGTGTAATTTGATGAATTAATAGTGAGATCTGTAATTTGTTTTTGGATGTTACATAATTCTGATTCCCACTCTTTTAGCTTGTTTTCATACCATGAAAGAAATTTTCCATTTAGATAGGCTTTCAAGGTATCCCAAAGATTAATTACATTTATTTCAGTAGTGTAGTTTATATCTAAAAATAATTGTACTTCTGAATCTAACCAAGGTTTAAATTGTTTTAATTTTGTAATGTAAGCTGGAATTGTTGACATAAAAATTAATTTCTTATAATCTGTATGCATTTTGAGAATTAATGAATTATGGTCTGAAAAGAGACAAGGGATTATGGAAAATGTTATTTTTGAATTTAGCTCTTGAGATATAAAGATGTTATCAATTCTTGTATGTGTCCCAAATCTGTGGTCTTGATGTGAAAATAATAATGACTTGTTCTCCTATTAATTAAATGTATCAATTAGATTTAAACTTTCTTCTCATTTCTTAAATAGCTTCCCTATAGAACTTACACGTAAATTTATTTTGCTTGTGGTCTCTGATTTATCCAACATGCAATTAAAGTCACCTCCCAAAATCAAATTTCCTTTATATACTCTAGTTATTAGATCCATGTGTTTTCTTATTGTCCCAACCTCAATACCTGGAAACCAATATATATTAACTAATGTCCAGAGTCTATTTTTATATTTTACTATTACTATGGCTAGGAGTCCTTCTTTATCTACATATCTGTAAATGATTTGAGGCATAGCAACATTTTTTCCATAAAATTAACATTCCCCTAGTCTTTTTCTTATATAAAGAGTGAGATAAGTTCATATATTCATTAGGATTCCAGCTAAAGGTATCATTTGTTTTGAAGTGAGTCTCTTGAAGAAATACTACTTGTACTTTATTTAATTTCATATATCTTAATAAATTAGATCTTTTCCTTGGATTGTTTAAACCGTTAGTGTTTAAGGATAAAATAGTCAAGTCCATTCTCAGTATTTAACTTTATATCACATTTGTTTTGTATTATGTTTTGTAATACCATACCAAATGTAAAATGTGTAACTGCTGTGTTAATAATTCTCATTGTAGTCAATATTTTAATTTTGGTCAAATAACTTAAAATAGAGTTTAGTTCAGGCCAATAAAAAAAAAGAAAAAAGAAAAATGCCAAAATTACTTGTATAACAAGTATATAAATATTTTTGTAAACCCTCTAATGTACATGAAGTGAAATACACTTCCAATCTGCTAGATGAGAAAAAATCTAACAGATTGCCTACCATAACTTCCCTCATGAAAAAAGAAAGAAAAAAACTAACCCCTTTCGAGCTCCAGTACACATTTTCTCTTATCTTGGAGATTTAACAATATTAGTTATTATTTTCTCTATATAACTATTAATAATGAATTAACATAATATATGGAAATGAGTATTGATTTGGTAATACAATGTAATTTTAGATTAGACTTCTTTTTTCAGAATATAATCATCCTATCATGCGCTACTTAAACATTCATAAAGTAAAATCTCATTTATAACACAGTGAATGTTGTTTAACCTTAGTTCTCTTTAGCCTAAAAATAGCATATATACATATTAATAGTCTCCAATATTCTGATATGACCAATATACTAATGATTATGTCAGATAAACACTCTCCTACATACTAAAAATATATTATAACTGAATGAAGTAGATTTATAAATGTATCAATAAGTGAAGATAAATACAGACACGTCTATTCAGAATGCTTGAGTCATACTACAAAAACTATGTAGTTCATAGAATGAACCCTTAGAGTTGTGTTCACTAGAGATGATAATGTAAATATGTTTGAGTGAACAATACATGTCATAAATCTCTACGTATCACTCACATGCTTTCAATTAGAGACAAATGAAAGCATAACCAGATTAAGTTTATTTTATCTCCACCCATGAATGTAGTTGTGACAAATTAAAAGAAAAAATGAAGAAAGACAACATTAGACCATAGTGAGCACTCAATGATGAAACAGAAGCAATTTGCCCTGATAAGTGGCCATGTGGATGAGCAATTTATAAACTTCTTAATACTAATGCATAGTTATAATATCAATTCATATTATGAGAACATCACAGAATACTGAACAAAATGCTAGTCAAGACAGAGCATTGCTGAAGCTGTTTTGCACAGCCACAGTTCCTTAGAACCTTTATAATAGATGTTTATCAAAGACTGTCTTATGCAGCAAGATACAAGAGTAGGCAGACTCCCTTCTTTATTAACAACAGACAAGCAGGGGATTCCTTAACTGACTTTTTCCACCTTAAATCTTTCATAGCAGACAAGATAAGCTCTAACTAGTGCAGAAGAATGTTTCAAATAGCAGCCTTGTCAGAACTCAGTAAGGGAACTCTGTTTATAGTGACTGTTTTTTTTTCCACATTTAAAAATATGGATATATATGTTACTTTTAAAATGGGAATTTGAAGTGTATTGAAATCAATAAGCCACAGAAACTATGATTAAAAAAATTCAGTTCTTATTATGCAACAATGAGGTTTATTAATTAAAAGGGAGATGAGAAAACAACATTTGTGTATATGTTGTCTCTTTTCTTCCTTTACATATAACTAATTATACTAAAGTGAAATATAACATTTGAATCTGGTTTTCCTCACTGCCTATGAATGAGATGTAATGATAGTTTTAGAAATTACTCTAAGTTATAAAACCATTATCAGACACAACCACTAGACTTGTGGTGAGTATGTTGCATAAAGTATAAGTTTAAGAAAAGGTATAAATGTCTCAGAGTATAATAGGCAATATAATAGATAAAATACATACATTTTGTGGTAAAGTCCATAAGTCTATATCTTTGTTGAATCTTTGAGAGATTTGGAAGACTATGTAGTTTTAGAATCAGTTCTTTGTTTCTTTTTCCTTACATCAGACCAATTATTTTTTTCTGGAGATCTTTTCAAGTTGGTGGAAACAGTCCAGTCTATTTCTTCAGGAATTGTGATGATATTATTATTTTTGATGAAGGTAGAAGCTTCTTCAATGTTGTTAAAGGTTCTCAAGTCATTTGAATAGAAAATTCTGATTCTAGCAAGATATACCATCTGCACTTTTATTTTATTTTGCTTGAGAAGTTTCACTAATGGCCAAGTTTTTTCCTTGTTTCTAACACTTTTGCAGAATAATCATTATCCAAATCTGATCTGACTCTGTTTATATGTTATGGGACTTTTTCTCCAGGCTGTTTTTAAAATGAGCTCTTTATCCAAGAAGGACAGGAACTTTACCGCACTTGATCTTGGTGGTGCATTAGGTGAAGAGGGTATAGATTTTCCTATGGTGCTGTGAGCTCTTTCTATTCCATTTGATAATCCCTCTTTTAAATCAAGCACTTCAAGAAGCCAGGAATTCAAAAAGGTGATGATGTCTTCTCCTTCAGTTTTTTCTGGAAGGCCAAATATTCTTATATTAGTTCTCCTCTCCCTATTCTCTAAATCATCCACTTTATTAAGTAGCCAGTTATTTTGGTGAAGTAAGAATTCTGTCTGATTTTCCTCTTCTTTGAGTCTTCCATCTATGTCATTTAATGATGTCTCCATATCAAGTAATTTACTTTGTTGCTGCTGCAGTATTTCTTTTAGTACATCTGTTTGCTTTTGGCAGTTTTCCTTGAGACTTTCCAAATTATCAGTGAATCTATTCATTTTCAATGACAGTTCATGTAATGTGGAAGACATCAGTTGTATCTCCTTCTTCAGAGTGGTTTCTGAGTGAGAATTATTTAAACTGGCCATTACCAAACAGCTGTGTTGTTCTCCAGAATATTTTGATAGGAAAAACTCAATAATATTTCTTGAAATTTGGTAGAGTTGTAGTTCTTAAGTTCCTTAATATTTTTTTTTCTATTTCTGGTTATTGAAAATAATTTTCCCTGTTTTCTAGTACTGTTTTGTGGAGCTCTAAAAAATGCTGGTTATCTGTTTTCCATCTAGGCCCCACCCCTCCATTTCCTACTTTTCTGAACACTGTTTCCCATGCAGTTTTATGCATCATAAATGTGGCCACCCAAAAAGTATAATGCAGATCCCATTACTGAATAGCTGTGTCTAGAGTACTATTATGTACTGTTCTCTACAAGATGCCCTAATGCTCTAATACTATTTCTCTCTCTCACTTACTGTGAGACTTTCACTAGCAGCCAAAACGGCATACAGCTTTTGTAGCTATATTCTGCACACAGATACCACAAGGACCATACAGTGGGGTACAATTACCTGTGTGGTAGATATATCTGCATAGCTGCCTTACTGATCACCGCTGCCATTATGCTTGTATTGATATTGCTTGATGTAAGTTCTTAAGTTTTGCCCACTGATGATGCTTTATGTACAAGACTTAAAGAAGGATAAAAGTAAGCACATTGAGGTCACAGAAACTGAGATATCTATGGTAGTTTTTATTACTTGTTAAGAAATGCAATATAATGCATCAGGGAATCAAAATCACTTGAAAAAAGTGTACAGCTGGAGGGGACTTAGCAATAACAAACTTCAAGAAATTTAAAGTAAAGCATATGCACTGACCTAAAGGTAAGGAAGCAAAATGAAAAAGTGAGAAAGGAGACTAATGATATATGAAGATGCTTGTAAAGAGCCATCAGAAGAACAGGATGTCATTATTCCTGTTTACACTTAGTTTTGACAGATACCAGCTGGAGTACTATATACAATTCTGGAAACTTTTGTTATGATTCAGATAGGATTATTGAAGTCAAGAAGCCTTAACATGGACATTTTTCCATCATGGTAAGCCTTTCTAATTTGTAGACCAACCTACCATTGAGATTTTCCACTAGCAATAGTCTTAGTACAGAGGGCAAAACCACTGGTAAAGCTGCATGCTAATGTGACAATCCAGGTTAGCAGCTGATGCTAATTAGCCATTTACTGTCCCCAAGGGGATCTATTTTATATAACTGAATGACTACTTACTCGAATTTCATAAAGTCAAGACCACTTCTGCAAAACCTCATATTATGAAACACCTAGAACATTGCACTGTCACTCCAGGATACTAATCGCTGGGCCACCATGGTGAAAAAACAAATTGAAAGAAATCAAACACACCACCCATGTGGGGGGCTGTACCTCCCACACCCTCCCAACTAAATATACTAACTCCAAGTTCACACTATAGCAGAGAAAAGAGCAAAGTTCACCATGGTGGCCCAGTGGTTAGTTTCCTGGAGTGACAGATCAATGTTCTGGGTTTTCAATAATACAAAGTTTCACTGAAGTGGTTTTGATATTATGAAATTCAAGTAAGTCGCCTTTCCATTATATAAGGTAGACCCCAAGGAATAATGTAGTGTGGACACCAGCATGTGAGCAGGCATTCCAGAAGCTTAAAGAAGCTTTGAGAGGACCCCCTGTACTAGCCAGTCCAGATTACAGCAAATAATTTGTTGTGCAGGTGGATGCTTTGAACCATGGGGTGGGGGCTGTACTTCAGAGGGAGAAGAGCACCCAGTGGTTTATCTCAGCCATAGGCTCCAACCCAGGGAGGAATGCTAAGCAGCTGTAGAAAATGAATGTCTAGCCATAGTGTGGGCACTGTACAAACTTCAGCCTTATCTATCTGTATGGAAGGAAATTCACTGTTATGACAGATCAAAACCCCCTAACATGGTTAAACAGAGCCAGCCAGCACAATGCCAAGTTGCTAAGATGGAGCCTGGGTCTTCAAGCATATGATATGTCAGTGCAGCACCGCAGTGGGGTAGCAATACCATTGCAGATGGGTTCCCTAAACAGGGAATGGGGTAGGTATATTCAGACAGACCTGACCCTCTCAAGCAGTGTTTCTCAAGGGTCACTTGAAAACCTAGCTTGAGTTCTCCAGGAGGGGAGATATGTGAAGAGTGGGTAAACATAGATGAAGGCTGTCAGATTAGCCAGATAGAATGTTTCAGATAATTCTGTCATTTGTAAATATCAATGTAAGACACAGGCTTGTTGTTTTAAATGGAAAAAAAAACTGCTGTTAGATATGGAACTGAAAAAAATGAAACAACAGTGCTCTCTACTGACCGAAGTAATGCATGTGGTGACCCTTTGATGTAGACAGTGGCGCCGAAGGATCTATATGAAAAAATTCTTGCTATTGTTTTAACCAAGAGTTAAATTGCTAGATTTAAACATGCACATGTATTTTTATTGCTCTGCTTCCTGACCACCTGCAAGATAACAAAAGGAGATGTTAAGAATGTAAATGTAGTTTCTGTTAGCCTGGGAACCCAGGGAAGTTTGAAGAATGATGTAATGTGTAGCCTGGGAACACCAGGAAAGTGTGAAGAATGATGTCACGTGAATCAGAACTGCAATTTCAATTTAAACAGAGAGAACCAGAGAGAAATAAGCATTTTTGTCTTGACCATCCAACTCATAGAACTGTCTTGCTCTTATGTAAGTTATCTTAGACTTGTGTTTTCTTTTAGAAATAGCTAGGAACTAGAAAGATTAGACTAAGTGTTTCTCTGTGATGTCAGAACTGTACTACTGAATTATTTTAAGTATTTCTTTGTGATCTCTGATCTCTTGACTAGTACTGTGTAGTAAGAAGTATTGTCTTGTGTTTTTATTATTTATTATTAAATATTTTAAAACCCTTCAACTGTGGCTGTTTTGTGTAGAGATAATTTAAGCTCTAGAGTACATTGCATATTTATAGTGATTACTGTACCAAGTCACTCTAATAACCCTTGACTGTTTAGTTATACTGCCAATTGGATAATAATATTGCACAGTAATAATTGGACACCCTTTTAAGGGCTTTTGAGTAGCTGATAAATATTAGCTGGGTGGTGGCAGGTGGTACTACCGTATAGTCTGGTTAATAGGGGCACAGCTGGAGAACCTGTGCCAACCTTTCCCAGGAGTGTCTGTGTAGTTGTATAAACTTTTATCTCAAAGTGTGTGTGTGTCAGCTACTTGGGCAGAGACACAAAGCACTGGTTGGACAGAGAGGGTGCTGGAGGATTTTGCTTGCCCAGTTGGCTGAGATCTGGACCCTATAGCTGTGCCAGTGGGGTGTCTTATTGAAGACCTGGAGAACAAGGGAGCAACCAGCCCTGGACTGACTGTGATCTCTGTGTGCTCTTAAGGGAAATTTCACTTTACTGTGTGTATTTGTTATCCTTTCATCCTATATGAGATGCCCTCACTGGTGTTAGTGGTGAGGACTGAGGCTCCTTGATTGCTGGGCCAGGGCACGGGCATCACACATGCCATAAATGCAGGACCAATATACAAATAACTTTTCAGATAATGGAGTTTTACAAGGCATGGTCATGTGCAAGTAAAGACAGTTAATCAACATGAGAGGCCTAAACTAGAAAATGAATTGTTTTCATAACAAATTAAGCCAATTTGCATTATAAGGATCATGTATATGATTATGCATTTCAAAGTTATATCAGTATGATTATGCATTCAAAAAAGTTTATAAAGAATCTTTTCTTCCTATGTGTTCAAATGAATGAAGTGTATTTAACAGCTCTGCAGGAAGAACTTTAGTTTTAAATTTCATAGTGAATTTTAGTACTTAACATCAGAGGGCTCTAGTGATGCAGTTTCAGCTGTAAGAAAAGGCAGTATGGTATGAGACAAGGATAAAACAACTTTTGAACATGGAAGTGATAACTGGATATTTTGGATATACTAACATTCATATGAGCGAGTATATTGACTGGCTTCCTCACTGCAAGTATTGTGTACAGTTTGGTTTTCTTTCTTTCTTTAGACCAATAGTACATATAAAAACAGATGAAATGTACTTAGATCTGCTGAAGTTTTCACTATAAATGAGTATCAGATATTTTACACTATTGGATAGCTATTTATTAAATTTATATATATATATATATATATATATATATATATATATATATATTTATTTATGCATCTGTGGTCACACATCCCAGCTGCAATGGAATGCAGTCTAACTGGATATATATATATCTGCAGCACAGTAGCACTGCCACAATTGACACTTAAATGTCACACACCTGACACCTGAAATAAGTGGCAAACCTGACCCTGATGTAGTGGAGGGAGGTGCTGAACTTGCATTGCCACTAATGGCAAACTAATTATGTTACTCTTCCCTAGTCTAAGAATAAAGGGTAATCTGGCAGCTCTCTTGGCAGAGAAGGATAAAACCCTAACTTTTGTACCATATTGCCTTCCTTTAACTTGTAACTTGGACAACAGAGAAGCTGGCCCAGGTGAGGTGGAATAGGAGTGCATTTGTTAGCTGCCCTACCTCAGGGCTGGGGAAGTGGTTGTTCCATGAGGAGTATAGTGTTGACAATACTTGCATTAGCAGTGACCTGCATATCAGGGATTGCCCTGTTTGTAAGCATTCATGTGTTTCCTGATGACAAGCTATATGCAGAAGTCACAGACATGGCATGTGGGAGGAGTTAGGAGCATGAATAGAAAAGACCAATCTTTCAAAAACTAGAACAGCACTACTCTTGGTGACCATTTCTCACCTCCTGGTGGAATAAATAGGCTGGTGGGGTCTCAACCTAGGAAGAGCAAATAGGTCAATAGGAAGGCTGAAGGCAAATCTTAATGGACAATGAGAAGGTGACAGGCAAGCAAACAAACACGTAATAAATACATAATGAATAATTTATCCATCTTGTTCTACTCAAGTAGTTACAAAAATGAGCTGTAAACAGGTTAACAGCATAGAAAATCAAATGTACACAAGAATATTACATCTGAAAACAGATGTGTGTACTTTTTCAAAAGATGACAGTCAGTGAGGATAGAAAACCACAGAGAGTGAACATGTTATGTCATTAAGATAAATGAAACAGAAAGCAAACAGGATATCAATAAACATTTGAGAAAAGAAATATAACTGAAATATACAAGAAAGAAACTAACATATATAATGGAAGCATTACAAGGTACGTGATTGCAGGGAGATGTTGGTAGCAGATTCATAGGACTTGTAGAAGACATACCAGTTAACAGAGTCAAGAAGGGTAATTCAAGCAGAGTCCCTGAAAACTCTGGATTATGCGTTATAAGAAACATTTATATGGTTCCAGAGTCTGAGTAAAGCACTCAGCATTCATGAGTCAGACCTAGCTGTCTCACAAAGAAGTTTTTAGGCTCAGTCTTGAGCACAGAGAGGCGTATCATTTCTCTTCCTCATAACAAAGTTCAGATGACAGAGTTCTTCAGTATAATCATGAAAAAGATCCATTTATCCCCAAATAAGAAGGATGCCTCTTATTGTGCATAGTGGCCTGTTTTCCATATATGTTGCCGCAGGCAAGTGGCCTCCAAACTAGCAGGCAAGGCACTTAACAGTCTGTCATGAGTTGGCTCTGACAGGCCTGTAGTTATAAACATAGTGAAGAAATGGGGTGAGCCAGAGAAAGAGCTATTTGTTTAACACTGTATAATCATCTTGTTGAAGATCATGTTGCCTCACCCTTTAGAAGTGCCAACAGACACCTTTTGAATTTAATGGAGCCGTGAACTTCTCTGTGCTTACTCCCCTCCTCAATCTCTGATTTCCAAAGTATTTCTAAAGGTAAGAATAGGAAATGCAACTCTTATCATAGTCATTTCATTCTGGCCAAAGCAACTGTAGATCACTCTGCTATCACAAATGATAGCACCAGAGTCATTGACATTGCTTCTCTACAGCAATCTCCTGTCATAGCAAGGAGGGAAAGTTCTCCACCAAAGACTTTGATCCCTCAGTCTAATAGCATGGAGGGTCTCAAGTATTGTAGTACCTAATGTCATTGCTTTGAGTTGCCTCCTAAGTTATACCTAGTACCCTATGTTAAGTAGAAGCTGGAGGCATTGCTGTCATAGGGCTGAGGCAGAGATGGCATAGCGTGCAGGGTGGGGGAAAAGAGGGTCAAAATGGGTGCATCTTCCCAGAAAACAAGCCCACGTGTTACAGTTCTGCCTGGCCGGGATGTCTGGCTTGTAAAAGCTTTGAAAACATATGAAAGGTTTCCATGTGATAACCTCAGAAAAACTTTAACCAGATATAGTTCTCAAAAAGGCTGCATAAAGGAGATATGAGGGCTTCCAGGAAGGCCTTGCCCCCTGCAGAAAGTGTTTTTGGTGGGTATATTGTTTGATGAGTTTCACTTATGCAGTTTGCTGATGGCAGACTATGTGTCAACTTTTCACATGCGACCTCACTAAAATAAATGCAAAACATTATCTGAGAGGTTCCAGCCATTGTTTTTGTTCATATTATGGAAACTAACAGTTAGCTGAAATCACGCAGGACTTCAGTCTTCATAGACTTTAAAAAGACCCTTTATTCATATGGACTAGCCTGGTAGAGTACAATATTCCCCTGGAAGTTAAAAGTACAGTTAAAGATGTCTATGTTACCACAGCCCAGAGATGGACTAGTAATGCTTAATCACCTTTTAAACTGTCAAATAGAACTAGATAGAATTGTCTGTTAGTATTATCACTTACTGACTTTGGATTTGTTAATACATTTTATTACAGAACACTAATATAAGAGGTGGAGACAGACTAACACAAAAACAGGACAAACCTTTTTATTTAATAATTTTGTAATTACTACTCAAAACCCCAGCAGAGCTTTACCAGTTATTAAAAAAAACATTTTCTACTGGGTATTTTTTGCCCTCACGCCTGACAACTATTAAGACTCCTCCACCTGTCTTCTGCCCATTCATCTTGTGCTGAGTAGCCCCAGCATGTGGCTGAAAGCCCATCTGGAAGGTCCTTTGCTCAAGCAAACATGAGGGTAGTATATGCTCTTACTGGCATCCCCCACAGTGTGGTCATATTTTTGGTAGACTCTAATATCCTTTCTGGGCAATGTGATGAGTGACCTACATCTCTACACTCTATCCCATATGACTATATGCTGCTATGTGTTGGTGGTAAGAACTATTGCCAAAGCACCTTGGGGGGTGAATACCTGCTCCAAATGTCCCTCGTCTGAGGGAATGTGGGATTGGATGGCTCTTGTCACCCCTCCTCATCCTGGATAGGCACACCCTAAACAATTAATCTAACTCAGGTCATCTGAGTCATAGTCAGGGCTTTATCCCTCTATACCAGTACAGCTGGCTATAAGAAGATAGATTAATAAAGTCTGGAGCAATATGAGAAGTCAAGAATAACCTACAAGGACAGAAGATCAGGAACAAGCTGGTACTGCAAGATTATGACTTCTTTCCCCAGCAAGAAAAGTTCCACAATACCTCAGCAATGACCTAGGTCAAACTTTTATTGATGCAGCTATTGTAAAGTTAGGCAAGTAAGTGACAGATGTTAAAGAACATATACAGGAGTACAATAGACTGAGTTTCAATCTAAACTGTAAAATCAAAGTCATAAGCATGATGCAATGACCTCATGACTTTATGTCTTGAGTTGTGTTCCTGTTCATCTTACACATGGGAAGCTGAAACAAATTAGACCACTAGGGACTAATTTTATATGCAGACCAGTAGCCTCAGTGACACATACCAAGTTATGCCTTTCTCCACACTGTGGAGGAGGGAGTGGCCTGAGATATTCTGGCACATATGCAAGAGCATACATAATTGCTAAATTCTTACAGGGAGTAGCAACATGAGGTGTGCATATAGGCAAACTTTGTTAGAACCCTAGAAAATTCCAGCTTATACCACATATCACTGACCAGTCACTTCATATATATATATATATATATATATATATATATATATATATATAGATAGATAGATGCCCACTATAAATAGGATTTAGTGAAATAATTAACAAGGTATGGAAATTGTTGTCTAAGGCATCCCACAAGGTATACTTGTTAGAGCACTTAACATCAATACAGGGTAGCAACCCAATACACAACCAGAATGGGCCAGTAAGAGATAGTGGCATATTACACATTAAAGATACTGTATAAGACACTGCAGAAATTAAAAAAAAATAAATAAATCACCAACTTCATCAGTGGTATGGCACTTAGAACTTTGGACTGGCTATAATATATAAGAAGCTCAAGGATGTTATGCCTCAAAACAGATATGGGTCATGTAAAACCCTATCTCACCACTGAAACCAGAGCTGAATATATCAGTACATACACCCATCCTAAATATACAACTGACCAGGAAAAACACTACAAAACACAAGGCTAGCGTAAACACAAAAATCATGAAATTTGCCATACCCGGTGTGAAAGGCCACTCGAAAACCTCTTTTACTTAAAACATTAAGCTCTTTCTTTCTTTAATTAAATTGCACAGAACTCCATCAGAATCAAAATGGCATTATAATGCCAAAGTTTGAAAACATCTTACGATTCACATATTTTCAAAATGCTCCAATCAAAAAAAATCAGTTGAACTAATCTTAAGTAGTTGGACCAATTAAAACATTACTTGAACCCAGAATTCAATCAAAAAAATGAAATAGTAAAAATATGAAAAAATAGTGAAAATATGAATATCCAATTGAAGTAAAAATATACATACATGCACTACTTATAATCATTGACCTGCTACAAAGCATTTGATGTTAATGCTTTCATTACACCCAGGTATTTCTCAGACTTAGGAGGACCTAATCTTATCTGCCAAAAGACCTCTCGACACTCTAATCTGGTTTGATGGTCCCCTTTAAAGTCATCATTGTCTAATGCTTCCAATACAAAAAAAAATAAATTTCTTAAAATTAACACATACCAAAGAATGTCTCGCTAATGCATCATTCATATCACAATGTTGAATCACAAGAGTATGTTCATAAATTCTGCACTTGAACAGCCTGATGGTCTTTCCTATGTAAAAGCAGGGGCAAGACTTACATAAGGCTAAATACATTACCATTTGCATTTGACAGCTGAGCCTTCCTCGTGAGAAAAAAGTTAAATTTCGGGCAGCAAGATGAATGCTAGAAATGTTGTTGACAAAGCAGCACTGATTACATCTGCCGCATTTAAAGGTAGCCACCGTGTGATCTACTGACTGTTGGGAAGAACATTTTTTCTCTAATATGGATTTGATGTTGTCAGTCCTTTTGTGAGTAAACAACAGGCATTGGTGAAATTTTTTACATAAGTCAAAATTACCAAGAATGATCTTCCAATTTACAGTGAGAATGTTTCAGATGGTGGCAGCATCTGTAGAGATTAGAAGAGGAAAGGCTCCATAATAACCTATCATTTTAGATTCTAAGTGGGCAGTGGTCAAACTTCCCTCCACTGATTTTCCACTGTCAATGTTCTTAAAAATAGGAGGGGCTGAAGTTTTTCGGTGACCAACCAGATCAAACTCCAAATCAGCAGTTGTCAGAGATTCATCCAGTAGATGTCTAATGTCATCCTTCCTGAGGATTGGCCTGGCTGCTGAAACGCTAAGCAGTGAAACTTCTGCAATTTTTTTGTAGCCAATCACAAACATACCCTCCTTCTAAGAAACGTCTATGCACAAATGATGATTCCTTCCCAAATTCATGATCATAGCTAGTAAGGTTACTCAAATGAATGAACTGCCCCTTTACTATGCTTCTTTTCATGAGGGTGGACTTGATCTATGCAAATACAGATTAATAAAGGTGCTTTTCCTGTAAATGCTGCTCCAAATCATGCCTGTGTTGTCACAGAAAGTCAAAGTGATGTCTAAATAATTAATTACATTCCCATAACCACTTTTGGTGAACTTTAAAAAACTGGTACTCTGATTTATGTAAAGAAATAGTTGTTCAAACACCTCTCGCAAACCACACCAAAGAAAAAATAAATCATCAATATATCTTTGATAAAACAGTACTTTGAAAATAAAAGATGTGTCTCCAAATGTTCAAATTCTCAAAGGGCCATGACAAGGTCCATGGTCACACCAGTCTTTTGCTGGTAGATTTTCTTGGCAAAGGTGGAGAAATTGTGTTCCAAAACCAGCTCCATCAAACAACAAATAGCGTTGATCATACTGGTGTGGAAAGATGTCTTCTTGGTAAGGTACTTTCCAATGGCTTCATCTCCATTCTCTTGATCAATGTATGTGTATAAAGATACTATGTCCAGTGAAACAAACACAAACCTCTCAAGTGATTGAAAACCACAAAGATATTCAAGAAGATGCCAGGAGATGTCCTTACATTCACCGCTGCAGTATTCCTCATGAATGGGGATTCCCTGCCATGAAGCCCTATGTCCAGCCAGTTTACAAAAGTCTACCATTGCATTAAGGTACACTGAACATCACCTGTGCATTCCTTGGTAGGGTAGGGCATAAAGGTGATGTTCAGGTGTACCATCCTCAAAACTTCTCTGTCACCAGGCTGAACACTGTTTTAACTGTTGGTCTGTTGCCTCTATCCGTGTTTTTTTTTTACTCTTTTTCTGTTTGAGGCATTTCTGTGCTTACTCCTGTTTGCTGGAGTCCTCACAGTTGCAGATAAGAACCCAGTTGGGTTTTTGGTTACTTTTTCTGTTTTTGTGCTGTTTGGGGTTAATGTCATCCAGGAAGGGTAAATGCCAGTGAGGGAGACTGATTACTCATAAAGACTGCCACAATAAGTGTCTTTTTTGCCTAGGTTCTGCTCATGACCATACATCTTGTTCAATTTGTCAGGTGTGTGTCCCCAAAACTCTTCATAGTCGGCTTTCTTCCCTTTCATTGTATCTTGAGAAGCAGCTATTTAAGCTTCTTGCTGCAAGTACAGTGGATGGAACTTCCTGCCCTGAGGGTCAGCCATCAGGGAAGAAGAAGGTGCATAAGGTAAGACTAGAATCTTCTGCTGTCCAGCCTCTGCTGGGAGTTTCTCCTGAGGTTATTATACACCCAGAGCCTCACCCAATTGTTTTGTCAGATTCTTCTACTGTGTCTGGGTTGGAGGCCAGTGAGGATCTGGTGGGTAGCACATCCAACAAAGCTTTGCAGGCATCCATTTTTGGCATTCAGAGGGAACCACCATTGATTGTTTCCAAGGGGTCTAGAGGGGTCCGCAGTTTCTCTTTAGGGAAGAGGTTCTTACTGCAGTTGTGGAATACCATCCTGAGTCTGGGTCTTCTCAGATTTCTAGGAAGGCTGTCCCCTTAAAAAAGAAACAGAAAACTAATCATGTTTCTTCTGCTCCTAGAAATCCACAAAGTGAGTGGTAGACCTTTACTCAGGGGTTAGTTAATGCTTTACTGTCATTGTGGCCTCCTCGAGGGGTTTCAGTTCCTGCTCCTCCTTGGTCCTCCTCTTCCCCTAAAAGGCCCAGAGAACTGCATTCTTCTGAGGTGGATTCTGATGATGACTCCCTTGCTTATTCTACCCAGTTTCCTTCTCCTTTAGACTACAGGTCTGAGGAGAAGGCTTCTCATACTCTAGATAATCCTTCTGAGGAAATTTTCTTTGAGGACACGGTCTCTAGGATGATGGAATTTTTTAAGTGGGATTGTGCCCAGGTTTCGGATATCCATAAGAGGAATTATGAGTTACTGCAGATGGAATCACCTAAACCTGTGGCCATTCCTCCTGTCTTGCCTGCTTTATTGGATGATTTTTCCACTGCCTCTAAAGTTATCTGCCCCCTGCTCCCAAGAAGTCTTATAGGGTGCTTAAGAATTGTTCCTTTTTGTTTAAATGTCCTGCTGCTGACCCCTCTGTGGTGTCTGTAGCCTCTGATAAGCCATCTCAATTACCTGTTAACCAACAAATTCCACTGTAGAAGTCCAATAAAGGGTATGAATTAGAGGAATAAAGGTTTATTGTACAGATCCTGCCCAAACATACACAATACACTAACACTGTAAATATCTCCAATACGTTTTCGTTCACACTTCATCAGATGTAAAAAGCAGGGAAATAGCAAAGAACTCATTTTATATTATATTTAAATTGTTGGTTTAAAATAAGAACCAATCAGAACTACCTGTCAATCAATCAATTCCAAACATGGATATGCATATCTAAATCTCATGAATATGTAAATTTTAAAACCATAAACTCTTAATACTTTTTATAAAACCGTAAAACAATTTGTTTAATACTGCAAAATTAAAAAATTAAGAATTAGTGACAAGATACATAAACCTAACCTACACATAATTTAATATGTACTCTAATAATACCATAATAAATAATTGATGTTATATTACAATCAGTTTATAAAATATGGTACATAAATGCCCTCTAGTGGACTATAGAGTTCATTACAACTTAGCTGATCTTATTTGTAAAGCTGAAAAATGGACAACATATCATTTAAACCTGGAAATTTCGTGGCTTCTAAAACAATTTGCCAATAAAGCTCACGATACTCCAGTTTTGTTTCCCACATACCCACTCTAATTTCCTTAGGCATGACTTCTAAAACAAAAAACATGAAAGAAGCTTGGGGACAATTGGATTTATGTCGAAATAAAGCATTGTTAGAATTGGATTTACTTATTTCATACATATGTTCATAAATACGTTTTCTTAGTTTCCTTTCTGTCTTGCCTATATAAAATGAATTTCTTTTCTCCCATGTCTCATGAACAAACTTCTGTGGTGGATTCAGCAGTTGTCTCAGAATCCAGGGCTCCCATTTCAGCTTCCTCTTCCCTCTCAGGATCCGTTCATAGATGCTTCAGATGTGAGATGGGGAGCAATGTTTGGCTCCCTGAGGGTTCAGGGAGTGTGGTTGCCTTATCAGCTGAAGGAGCACATCAACATCAAAGAGATGAGGGCTCTTATGCTGGCTCTTCAGGCATTTCATCCTCTTCTCTCTGGGGCCTCTCAAGGTGTTCACAGACAATACAACAGGCATGTGGTATATCAACAAACAGGGGGGTACAAGATCTTACCTTCTTTACCAGCTGGCACTTCTGGTATGGGATCTGGTTATCCAGTATCGTGTGACTCTTCAGGCAGTTTACATTCCTTCAGATCGGAACGTTGTGGCAGACAGTCTGAGTAGGACCTTCACTCAATCCCAAGAATGGATGCTTCACAGGGATGTGTTTCTGGACATTGTTCACCAGTGGGGTACTCCTCAAGTAGATTTCTTTGCCTCCCCTCTGAACAGACAACTTCCTCTGTTTTGTGCCAGAGTCCCATGTCCTCTGGTATGGAAGTTGGACACCCTCTCGTTTTCTTGGAAGGAGATGTTTCTTTATGCATACCCTCCCCTTTCTCTCATTCCAAGAATCCTGCTCAAGATTCAACAGGATGCTCCCAAAATGTTGTCGGTGTCTCCCTTTTGGCCACGACAGCACTGGTTCCCTCTACTTCTGCATCTAGCCAGGGGCAATCATCACAAGTTACTTCACAGGGTGGATCTCCAAACACAAGATGAGGGGTCTCTCATCCATCCCTACCTGTCCATGCTTCAACTGACACTGTGAGTGATAGGGTTATGACTCCTCATAGACACCCTTTTTCTCAGGATGTGCTGCAAGTCCTGCAGGACTCCAGGAAACTTACTGCTAGGAAATCCTACTTTTCTAAATGGAAGAGGTTTTCTATTTAGTGTCTTTCTCGTGACCTGGACCCATTTTCTGTGGATGTTAATTTGGTTCTGTCTTTTTTGTGTGAGTTGCTCAATGCTGGTTTGGCTTATTCTTCTACTAAGGCCCACTTATCAGCTCTTTCTGCTTGTCTGCCTTTAACTCCCCCATTAGCTTCTAGATTTGAGGCTAAGCAATTTATTAAAGGCATCCTTAATATTAGACCTCCCAGGAAGCCTGTTCCTCCTCCCTGGGATCTTAATTTTGTTCTGGAAAAATTGACTCGGGCTCCTTTTGAGCCTACTGTTTCAGCTTCATTGCAACATTGTTCTTGGAAGACAGTTCTTTTGTTAGCTCTTACTTCTGGCAGACTGGTGTCTGAGTTGCAAGCCTTTATGGCTTGTCCACCTTTTTGATATTTCATGAGGACAGGATGTCCTTGCGTACTAATCCTTCTTTCATGCCCAAGGTGGTTAATGAGTTGTCACTTAATCGGTCTAATAATTTGTCTACTTTATTCCCTCTCTGCAATCTGACAGTGAGAGGGTGCTGCATACCTTGGATGTGCATAGACAACTCAGATTTTATTTGGATAAAACTAAAGCTATCAGAAAGTCTGACAAGTTATTTGTTTCCTTTCATCATAGGTATTTAGGTTTAGATGTTCCCAAGCAAACTATTTCCACTTGGATTTCAATGGCTATTTCCTTTTGTTACACTCTTCATGGTGGGAGACTTCCTTCTTCTATAAAGGCTCATTCCACTAGAACTGTGGCTTCTTCTGGTGTTTTTGTCAAAGGCTCAGATGCCAATTCTATTCCTGAAGCTGCTATCTGGACTTCAGTACATACCTTTACCAAACATTATCAGTTGGATGGTATCTCCAGAGTTAGAGCTGGTTTTGCTGCTGTCATTCTTCATGGCTTCTTGGAGAGCTCTGCTGCTTCCTCCTCCAAGGTTTCTTCTTGAGCTTTTGCACTCTCCTATTCATAAGAAATACTGCAGCGGTAAATGTAAGGACATAGTGCAGTTGTGTAAAATCTTACCATAACAGTAGATGCTCTTACCTTCACCACTGCAGTATTCACTCCCTCCCTCCATCCCCCTGGTCTTTTATCCCTTCTTGGCTGTGCAGTTTCTCCTTGGTTTTCCTTGGACTGCTGTTCCTACTGGGCTACTTAGTTCTGAGGATGGTACGCCTGAACATCACCTTTATTCCCTACCCTACGCAAGGCATGCACAGGTAACATTCAGTGCACCTTAAAGCAACAATAGACTTTTGAAAACTGGCTGGACGGAGGACTTCATGGCAGGGAATTCCCATTCGTAAGGAATACTTCAGTGGTCTAGGCAAGGACATCTACCGTTATGGTAAGATTTTACACAACTGTACTTTTCTAAGATAATACTTACAGACTCAACATGTAGAAACTGAATATTTCCCGATCCAGATCTCCTTGATGAAATAATTTAGCAAGAGTGGAGTCAACCTTGGCAGACTGTTTGTTTTTTGACAAAATCTTAGTTGATCTCCCCATAATATCTTTGAACACATAACAATTGGTGGATAGCTTCTCTGTAATCAGTATCATTCATGATAACCGTCATATTCCCTTTATCAGCTGTCATAATTCTGATGTCTTTGTTACTTGCCAAATCATAGAGAGCTTTTCTTTCATTGCTCTTTAAATTGTGGGTATAATGCTTCTTACCCACAGATGCTCTAATATCCTCCTTGCATTTTTCCAAAAAAGTTTGGAGAGTGTTCTGCAAGGGAGGATTTTAGCAACTTTTTTATGTGGTGCCTAAAAACGTATGTGTGAATAAGGAGAATCTTCAGTTTTTAAACTTTGGCATTATAATGTCATTTTGATTCTAAAGAAGTCCTGTGTAATTTAATTAAAGAACAAAAGTGTTTAATCTTTTAAGTACAAGAGGTTTTCAAGTGGTCTTTCACACTGGGTATAGCAAGTTTTGTGTTTTTTGTGACCAGGAAAACATTTAAACAACTTGCTGAAGAAAATGACAATTACTTCACCATTATATAGCTTGTTGAAAAGGAACAAAAGCACTTAACTCTGTCAGAAGAGGAAATATGAAAAAGCTTACAAAACCTAAAAAGACAGACTAAGCAAAACAGTTCAGTGTTCTGAAGCATTTCCTAAGCCACGTGAGCATTCGTTTTCTGCATCAGTTTATCCAACTTTTCCTCACAGCAATGTTAGAATGCTGTAATTATTTCTTTTGTACAAGAAGGCAACACAACTGCACTTTTATGTTTTTCATTTGTTAACCACTTCTTCAGCAATAACACCACCTCTGGGAAACAAAAGCTCCCAAGGAGTGGGAATTCTGTTTAGCATGGCATTAGTAAGGAGATGAAGATTTTTTTTTTATTGACTTGTTACCTTTTTATTGATTTTATAGTCATTGTTTTATAGCCTTAAACAGTCTGAAGCAGCATTTATTTTATTTTGTTGTCAATTTCCTTTGTTGTCAATTTCCATTTACAGTTGGTTAGATCTGAGGTATAACTAGGTGGTAACATCAAGTTTTACCATGGTGTGCCTGGCAATGATTTTCTTACATTATTTATTTTTAGAATTTCCTTTTTTTATGGGTTTCCTAGTTTTATTGTCAAGTTGTTTAAGGTAATGATTTGATGTCTGATGGCAGAAAGAGCACGTTTTAGGTTGAAGTGAAAAGTAAGGAAGGGGAATGCAGCCTATAGAATAGAAGTTGCGAATTCAGTTAAATGAAACCAGAAATGTTTATTTTAGTTTGTCCATATCTGTTTCTATATAATTCCACATGGACGAAGCAAAGGCCAACATTGTCAGAAATACATTAGTTGAAGTTACATTTTTTATGTATTATTCCATTTTGTGCCTTTGCAGACAGCTTTTGTTAGTTAGGCACTGAGCTGACTGCTTGTAATTTTCTTGGCATTCAAGGATATGGGAAAATTCACAATTTAATTTTTTTTATTGACATATTATGGGATGTAGGAACTGTTTTCTGCATTTGACATTCATACTTTTTTATGATTTTCATGTATAGTTGTACAATTTCCACACAGCCTTCTGCTATTGTTAGTTAACATTATTTTTTGCAAATCATCCCCAGTGATGCGTTATTGTGTTGGCAGGCATAAATATAGCAAATGATCCAATGACTTTGATCAGTGTTCCTAATTATAATGGCTTCTCAGCACAGTTCTAGCATTGGGTTAGTTTGTGCAACTTTGTAGGTAATGGGATTACCACTCTGCAGGGTCTCCTCACATTTGTTCTGCCCATTTTTCATAAGTACATTTCAGGCACTTAATGAAACAGAAGATAAAATTTGCCATGTGTATGTAATTACATATTACATCATGCTGCAGAATCTAGCATAAAGCCAGTGCCTCAAGTGGGCAGCAGTAGTCTATCTAGAAAACATCACAGACAGTTGGGTGGTGAAGTGGTTTCACTTCTGACTGCTGACA
Organism: Protopterus annectens; assembly: GCF_019279795.1. Lineage (NCBI taxonomy): Eukaryota > Metazoa > Chordata > Ceratodontiformes > Protopteridae > Protopterus > Protopterus annectens. The sequence continues at coordinate 1,354,941,792 of NC_056731.1, forward strand.
GTGCCTATTATTAATATCAGAAATCAGTCATATCATGATGTGTTTTCCTGTTTATATAGGACATGCACATTATAAATAATGTCATGGGTTTGTTATGTGCATCCTTATGGATGTATCATGTGATCACAGGAAGTTAGGAATGTAGACATACAAAACTGATGGACTTGGTATAGGGGTGACAATTTGTAGTAGCTACTATGCATTAAGTTGCTATGATGCTTGTTTGGTTTATATACATTAACAGCAATTGTCATAATGCTACACTTCAGAAAAAAATTATTTTTCCTTGCTAATATTTTTCCTTATTAAGTTAATGCATCAGCATCACTCGTTTCTTCCTAATATTCTTTATGCAGGTAAAGCATGTAGAAGTACATTCAGCTGAGCTGGCCATAATGCAGTTTAGTTTCCTGCACATATGCTGGTGGTGCACTGTAATAGACATATGCAACATACTAGAATGCGTACCTCACTTTTAAATGCTTAAAACTAATGGCCACACTATAAGTGCTTTGTCTGCTGCATTTTAAATCTGTGGGCATTTCCTACTCTTATGTAATGTTGGCAGTACTGTAGTCCATATCATATCTTCATAGATAGTGAACTTGCCAGGTTGCTACTAGTAGAAGGACAGCAGGGTATGGGGGCTCTAAGAAATGGAATCTACCATTATTTAAGAGTTATATACTGTTGAATCTTATAAAGGAGGCGATGTTGCAAAGCAAGAGCAGGTTCACCCATATAAGGTACGTAGTAAGGTACTTGCAAGAGAGATGAAGAGTTTGGGAAAATACCCCTATTTTTGCAGTATTATTAACCAGATGATGCAGTTGCTGAGGTGTACATGTCTATTTATGGTCAGAACCCAACCAGTCCAGGTAAGGAACCCCACTGCAGTCAGCCTTGGTAGCTGCTGCTTATTTGGTGGGAGGGGGGACTGGATGGCTGGAAGCTTATGTGGTTACAGATTCCTTCATGGTGTGCAGAAGGCAGATGATTTGGTGATACCCTGGGGGTGGTGCTAAAACTGTAGTACAGGGAATGAGAAAGCAATCAGAATAACATTATTTGATCTATAATATACGCTGTCAGTATTTTACCACATTCTTCTCCTCTAGTGTTTGCACTGAATCATATAATGGGGCACATAATCCATGATATACGTTTGTTGGTGGCATGCAGGCAGTATTCCAAAGGTGCACCCTCCTTTACAGGTGAAATACAGCACATTGACTGACAATGTGACTACAGCAAGAAGGAAACTTAAAGCTCCACTGTAATGTGGATATTACTGGAATACCGATGTTTTCCATGTATGTAAGGGGGGGGCAGCACTGCATACACATTATTTACAAATAAATGTTTATGGCATGCTGCCTACAAAGTTATAGAATGGGTGGTGGTAGGCTTTGTACGGATATTGTATTTTCCAAAGTCAAGTAATTTATTCTTTCTCAGCCACACATTTGCAATGCGTGCCTCATAGAAAGTAACAAAAGTAGGTAATGTCACTCAAAGCATGATTTTTTTATGTCTTCCATTTTCTGTTAGCCTGTCAGAATTCATATTCCAAATATATAAGGTTAAACTGTATTTTAGAAAGAGAATGTCTAGAAAATATTTTACTAATCAACATCTTTGACCTGATGAACAACAGGCATTTAGCAGCTTACAAACATCCTTGCATTCCAGCACTTTTAAAATTAGCAATGTTGAAAGCATAAGCAAAAATATATGAGTATTTGGATAAGAGTACATGCTATGAAAATGGTATAAAAGGTAGTAATAGAAGTAAACACTCTTCTGTGAAGCAGTAAAACTTAGTAAACTGTAGTATTTACTGTGAAAATACATATTACTATAATGAATATGCACTCACAATTACATTTTGGATTGCAGTTTCACAAGTAACATGTCATATGTTTTGAAGTGTGTAAACTACACATATGCCAAGACAACACTTTCATTCACTGGAGAGCAAGAAATTTATGTGTAACTTAATTGACATATCTACTTAAAATGAGTCCATGTGCTTTATTTCTATCATTAGTAATATGAATAACAGTGAATACCTCTCCCACTGTTCAACTTACTATGCAAATGTCTGTGATATTTTTCAAAATTATCCCATAATGTTTCACTTGGTGCCATGCAATGGTTAAGTAGTCACTTTTGTTTGTTAATATTAATGCACATATGGAAATAATGTTTATTTTCAGAATTCATTCCAGACAAATTCCACTGTGTCCAGTATAGCATACAATGCATGGAAAGTAACAATGTGTTTTCTATACCACACCTCTCAAGACAACATAAAACTAAAAGTTATGACAATATAATAATAAGCATAAAAATATGGATAACAACTTGAAAACAGGGATTAATATCTTCAGTGCAGGACATATTCAATACGAAATCTTATTGTGATTTTGTTAATTACACACTTCTCCAATGTAATGCTGTTTATCATTGATTAATAAGTCTCTTAGCTGGGGAAGCCAGGCCCAATATATACCAAAAAAAGGTAAAACAGACTATGGGTGGTAAAAGGAAGTATACAATAAGGACATATAGGTGTGAATTAATTAATTTCCATTCTTTTACTATCTGTAGCAGGAAAGTACATTGAATATATATCCAAAGCCATAGACATGCCGCACAAATCTCCAAAGACATTGTCTGGGGCATTTGTGATAGCAACTGCCAAATGATGTATGTATACAGTTGAAATCTGTCCTTTATCTGTTGCCTCATTATCAACTGGCAGTAATGTGATTAACCTCAAACTTACATATAATGCTATATGTATCTGTGCATGTAGGTACATTGCAGATATAACAAACGAAAAGCATCAAAAATCCAGCAAAAAACACGTCAGTTTATTTAGTGCTTTCATCGGCTATAACAGGACTTCTTCAGAATAAATATAAAACACTTACACCTACCTTTAGATAACATTCAAATAGTCACAATACATATGTTCATAGGTTCATTGGTTTGTACTAGGCTAACAGCCCTGGAGCCTTTACAAACCTAGCCCATAGGAGTACCCTGGCATCATGCCACCCGACCTTAGTTCCCAGTGCCTCTGTCAAGTAGAGTCACTGAAGTGACCCCTGGGGTGAATTTTCTATTTCCCATCCACTCATCAAGATTTCTCTTGAAGAGGGCCAGTGAGGTGCTCTGTTTGACCTGTATGGAACTCAATTCCATAGCACGGGCAGTCTCACGGTTATGAACCTGTCCCTCCAGCATGTTCTGTTGATTGTGGTAATGAGGCTGAGGTCTCTGGAGCATGTGGTACAGAGGGATTGGGATTTCTTTAGAGGTAGCATTTCTAACAGAGCTGGGTTAGACATGGCTTTGTAAGTCAAGCAGAGATCGCCTATAAGTAGGCAATATGAGACAAAGAATAGTTGGAGTTTTTTGAGTCTGTCAATATAGGACAAGTGTTTAAGGCCTAGGATACTCTTTGTGAGGCACTTTTGCAGCCTCTCCAGTTGTTACAGGTGTCTAGTGAGGTACATGCCAAATGGGGCATTGTACTCGATGAGTGGCCTAATGTAGGAAGAGTAGGGGGAGACAATGACTTCTTTCTTCCTTGATGTAAAACTCTAAGTAATGAGATGTGCCACACAGAATAACTTTCTGACCACAGTGGCAATGTGGTGGTCAAAAGAGAGGTTGCTGTCAGCCTGTGTTCCCAGATCTCTTATAACACATCCTGTGTTCAGTGGACTACCATCGATGTGGTAATTCATGGGAAATGGGTTTTTCCCAAAGGGGATGACAACACATTTTTTGGCATTGAGCTTAAGGCCATGGTTCTGAGACCAGTCGTTGGTCTCAGTGAGGCCTTTCTGTAGGATGTCAACATCACTTGGGGAGTTAATAATAGCTCCTAACTTCCAATCGTCTGTGAACTTTGTCAGCCAGAGTCCCTGCGTGTTGGCCTGGACTTCAGAGCAGTAGATAACAAATAGGAGAGGACCCAGGACCGAACCCTGTGGAACTCCACTCATGACTGGTCGGCAGTCTGACTTGCGTGGTTTCAGTCTGTGAACCAGTTTGCAACCCACCTAGTGATATAGGGGTTGATGCCTAGCTTAGTGAGTTTTTCTATGATTCCTGAGTGGGGAATGGTATCAAAGGCCTTGGCCAGATCAAGGTAGGCTGTATGAACCACCCTGCCTTCATCCACAGCTCTAGTGACTGACTCAAAGAAGTTGACCAGGTTAAGCAGGCATGATCTACCCTTCACAAAACCAAATTGTGTGGGATCCAGAGTTTGGATCCTTGTTTATTAGGTCCATGATGATGTGTTCCATAGCTTTGCATATCAGACTCATCAGGTTAATGGGACAATAGTTCCCAGGGTCTGTAGTCACTCCTCCTTTGTGGACAGGGATGACTGTAGCAGTGTGCCATTCAGTAAGGACAAAGCCTAAGGTGAGGCTGTGATTATACAGGGCACGGTGCCAGTTCACTCTGTAGTTCATGTAGAACACAGCCAGAGATATTGTCATGTCCCACAGAAGCTGTATTTTTGGCCTTGGACAGTGCTATTTTAACCTCTGCAGCAGTAATACTGGGTGCCTGGCAATCTACTGGTATTGTGATTGGTCCTTTGGGGGAGAGAGAGGGGTAAAGTTGGCACTGAATCTGTCAGCCAGTATATTGGCAATATCTGTTGGCTCAGTATATTGGGTACCATTGTGCAGTAGCTCAGAGCAAATCTGGATATTGCCGTGGAGATTCTTGACATAACTATATTAGGCCTTGTGGGTGTCTTTACTATCTGCTGCAATTCTGTTTTCATAGCTAGCTTTAGAGGATTTGATGAGGGATCACAACTTGTTGAGGCTGATAAGGGAGTTTTTTCAGTCTTGGGACTTCACCTTATTCTGCATCAGTTTCCTCCTTCTATTATAGAGTTTGTTTATGGCAGGGGAACACCAGATTGGCTTCCTTTTTTTGGAGGAGAGCATCTTGGTTCTATTGGGTATGGCGAGATCCATGCATTTGTGTACATGTTCGTACAGTGCATTGATTTACGATTTGGTGGTCATACAACTATTCTTCATTTGCATGGGTGCCTTGACATTAGCCATCTCTGTTTTTAGGATCCCAAAGTTAGCTTTGGAGAAGTTTTTCATGGTGGTTACTTTTGTGGGGGGGGGGGTGGATTTCCAAGGTGATTAGTTTGTGGTCAGATCTAACCAGGGAGGAGTTGACTATTGGTGTAGAGCAATGGTCACCCATGTTAGTAATGACCAGGTCCAGGATGTTGCTACCTCTACTGGGGATATGAATGAGCTGGTCCAGAACATTAGAATTAAGGAATTCCAGGAAACGTTGGGCAAGTGTATTGGTACATGAGTAGTTTTCCCAGTAAATGGAGGGGTAGTTGAAGTTGCCCAGTATGAGAGTGTTAGGTTGGACCTTAATATTCTCCAGGGTGCTTAGGAACGTGGATTGTGAGTCTTGGAACATGGTTGGGGACATATAGCAGGCTACAACCTGAATCGCTGTCTTACCCAATGTTAGCTGCACCTGAAGTATCTCTGATGCATTATGTTGGGCTACCAGTCTGGAGGTGTGCACATCCTTTATGAATATGGAAACACCACCACCTTTGGAGCTTTGGTCCAAGTTCTGGGGCCAACAGATATGGAATGAGTTATAGCCTGGTAGTGCAGGGGTGCTTTCTGCTGCTTTAAACCACGTCTCTGTTACAGCACAAATGTCGATGTTCTTCATTTTAAGGAGTGCTTTGAGTGAGTGCATTTTGAGATTTAGACTTCTAGCGTTGAGCAGCATGACACTCTGATTGCATTTGTTTGTAGCTGTTATGGTGGTAATTTGGTCTTTGGAACACCACTTAAAAAAAGGCACTATAGGGGTGGCACGAGCCTTGGCCAGTATCTGGAAGCCCAGGGGTGTCAGATGCAGGTCATCTCTGGCAAAACATCGAGGTGTGTCAATCATGTCATCCCAGGCAGACAGATACTGAATCCCCTTAGAATGACACCAGAAACTTAACCAGGTGTTGAAATCAATTATTTTCTGCTTGTACTATGGTATCATTCTGGGTGATGGTAAAATGCTGCTAATCTTAATCAATCAAATGAAAAAAAATCACTTATTTAAAATATGTGAAATTAAATAAAAATATCTAAATACTATAATAAAGGAAAAAAAAATATATAGTACACTAATAACTTCTCAGTTTCTTGGATTTAAAAAATAATGTTGATAGAACCATTTAATCCAGGAAATTTGAATGAGAAGTTATCTTCTGATGTTTAATGCAATCCTTTGGATGTGTAGAATAAAGAATAACAGTTCCATGTACTTTTTTGAGTGATTATGGCCTAAGAAAACTTTTTCTTGTTTTGTGTGTGTGTGTGTGTGTGTGTGTGTGTGTGTGTGTGTGTGTGTGTGTGTGTGTGTGTGTGTGTATGTGTGTGTGTGTTTTTATATCTATATATTTATCTATCTTTATAGGAGTTCGAGTGGAGATATGATAAATCAGCAAGCAAAGAAGAGTAGTATTGCTGGAATTGAATTCATCCTCAAGTCTTGATGAGTACCTTCATGAGGTGAACCCTGATTTTCACAAACTCTCACCAAGGCAACACTGATATTTAGACTGTATTTATATAGCATATATCATGGACAGCAATAAGTTAAAAACAAAAAAAGATAGCTGGGTGCACAAGACCCAGGATAAAAAGGTGCCCAATCCCAGTAGGTGCACTGGTGCCAGGACTGGAAAAAATGACAGCGTAGCATCCTCAGGACACAGTAACAATGCTACAATGGGGCTAGGCTAGGCCCAGGTGGTGAATGGCCCCCGTGTTGTAGAAGGAAGTAGTAGTCCACAAAATCACAAAACTGATAGGCCACAAAAGAGCCATACAGACGATAGTGTGGACTATTGAGGATAATAAAGAAATTTTGTACTGTTACTATTATACAAGAAGACTATAATTTCTAGACAGAATATATATAAAATGATTAAGAGAGAAATTAGAGAAAAGAAAAATACTTCACAGGAAAAACTGTCAGAAGCTTCAAATGCAAATTTGTGTTCATTAATACAACAGATCCATGAAAAACACTATACAGACCAAGAAACCTTGGGATGTTTGGAAAAAGAAGCGACTGAGAAAGTGCACAAATATAAAGAACAAAATCTAGAGTCTTTTAAAGGTATAAAAAAGAAATGTGGACATAGGAAAGATGGAGAGATCTGATATGGTGCAATATTTATGTAAAGGAGAAAGCCAAGTTAAACGACACAAAAAAAGGCAGCCCCAAAGATATTTGAAGAGAAATACAGGCAAAGGTATCCAGATATAGAAAATTTCACAATAAAAAAATAAGATCACAAAGCAGGAATGTAGAACAGAAGATGGGTAGAGTAGAAAAATAGAAGCTGATGTTATGTAACAGTTATTATTTATGTATGTATTTATTTATTTATTTATTTTATTTATTTGCATTTGTTTACCGGGATAGTCCACTGGGACTTTAAGAGCCCATTTTCAGTGGAGGCCCAGGGAGAAAAGTTCCCCAATTAACAAGAAACAATACATAAAGTGAAAATACAAAGTCAGAACAATACATGGGGTGAATACGTATGCAGTGAGTATACATTACAAGACTATATACAACAAAGGTAACATATTTAACACTGGTAGTATTGCTGGAGTCAATAACAAAATGACAAATGATTTAACACATTGCATAGAAATGTCTGACAGTAGAAATAGTAAGACTTGCACTTGGCATTAGTATAAAATATCTCAGACAGCAGAAAGTAGCAAAGTCTGCACATGGAATTAAAAATATTGAAGTTTAAATATGAATGTCAGCATTAAGTGGATGTAGTTATGTTTTGAGAGAAAGAGTCAATGTGCAGGTACAATTCCAGATGGAAGATAAGAAGTTTCTTAGGGAAGTTTTAAAAGTATCAGGATTTTGAGTCGTTCTAATACTTAAAGGTAGGGTGAATACTTGTGAAGTGAAGGATTTAGTGTAGAAAGTCTAACACAGGTTATATCACAGCATGATGAAACAACGAGTTCCCAAAGTAAGGGGAAACAGGAGGAGCAGGAGACATTTAAAGACAAAATATGAACATAGGAAAGAAAAAGAGATTTAATATGATACAATATTTATGCAAAGGAGTAAGAAAAACTAAACAATAAAAAAGAGCAGTACCAAAATATATTTGAAGAGAACTACATGCAAAGGCATCTGGACATGGAAAATTTTACAGTACAAAAAAATTAGAGAACAAAGGGGGAAAGCAGAAAAGAGGATTAGTAATGGACAAGTTAAAGAAATAGAAACTGAGGTTACAGATTGCCTGTGAAGTGAAGAATTTAGTGTAGAAAATGTAACTCAGCATCACAACAGGACAGAACAACGAACACCCAAATTCAGGAGAAACTAGTGGAGCAGGAAGCATCTGATCAATTGCCATGTGAAGATACTTAAGGATTAGTAATGGACAAGTTAAAGAAATAGAAACTGAGGTTACAGATTGCCTGTGAAGTGAAGAATTTAGTGTAGAAAATGTAACTCAGCATCACAACAGGACAGAACAACGAACACCCAAATTCAGGAGAAACTAGTGGAGCAGGAAGCATCTGATCAATTGCCATATGAAGATACTTAAGGATTAGTAATGGACAAGTTAAAGAAATAGAAACTGAGGTTATAGATTGCCTGTGAAGTGAAGAATTTAGTGTAGAAAATGTAACTCAGATAGCATCACAGCAGGACAGAACAACGAACACCCAAATTCAGGATAAACTAGTGGCGCAGGAAGTATCTGATCAATTGCCATATGAAGATACTTTGGAGCCTTCAGTAGGAAACCAGTCCAAATGTTCAGTTGGAGTTGGACAGCAACGGAAGGAATAGGAAACTGTGGCAACTCTGACACAGTCAATGTTGTGGAGTGGTAGGCCAATAAGTTCCCATATGAAAGAGCAACAGATGACACAGGAATGAAACTGAAGAGAACATGGCACAGGAAGATGCTCTGGAACTTTCTGTAGAATGCCCACAGGAAACGGAGAACAAAGAATGTGCCCTCAGTTTAGAATAAAATTATCTAAGAGAAGAGTTGCTTGATTTAATAGAGATGGGCAGACATATAAAGATCAACAAAAGAAAGAGACTACAGAAGGTCAATAAAACCCAAAAAGTTAGAAGTTTGATAAAGCAAATGAGCACAGTAATTATGATTGTCCATGAAGATTCATGCAATATAACAAAAATAAATAAGATATATTACTGTGCATCTAAATTAATAACATATAAAGTCTTACCAGAGGAACACAGGGTAGTAAGTGAAAGGAAATGGAGAAAATGAATGCCATCATGGAGGAATCAAATAGCGAAAACTATAAAACATTTAAGTGTCAGCATTAGAAAAGTATAGAAGAGGGGACAGATCAACAAAAATGCAAAGAAAGATAGACATGCTAAAAGTAACACAGTATTATAATAGATCAGTGCACTATTGCAAATAATAAACTAAAAATGTCAGCACAGGCAGAAAAACTTAGAAGATATTTAGATAAATATAAAGGAAAAGTACAAAATAAGACATTTATTGATTACCTAAAAAGATTTATAGAGAATTGGGAAACAAAGTAAAGGAATTGAAACACAATCAAAAAAAGAAGAAATAGATACATTTTGGAGAAATATCTATGAAGATCCTGTGGAACATAAAGATGCTAAATGGATAGAAAAAGTATAAGAAAAAATAAGACTTTTAAATGTACAGGATATGAAATGGGATGAAGTAACAGCCAGAGATATTAAAACAGAGTTAAGAAAAGCTCTTAATTGGAAAATCTCAGGCCCAGATGCAGTACCTAACTTCTGGCTTAAAGTATTAACATATTTTCATGAAGATTTAGCCAAGAGCAAGAACTATTTATATGCACACCCTGAACAGACACCAGCCTGGTTAACAACAGGGAATACAATCCTCCTACTTAAGAGCAAACCTGCAAGCTGTCCTAAATATTATAGCCCAAAACCTTCCTTTTCAATGATGTATATACTATACACTGGTATTGATGCCAACAGAGTTTGTAGTCAATTAGAAGAAAACTCAATCATGGCAATAAAGCAAAAGAGTAATAAAAAGAGTCATATGGAACAAAGGATCGTTTGTCATTTAATAAAGTCATAATGGAGAACTGCAAAAAAGTACAAGAATCTAAGTATGCCATAGATAGACTACAAAAAATCATTTGACAGTATCCCACATTCATGGATAAAAGAGTGTTGAAAAATGTATAAGATACACCCTACAATGATCGATTATATTACAGTGACCATGAAACACCAGCAAACTACTTTGTAGTTAAGCCATGATAAAGGACAAATTATTATTCCAAGGATAAAAATTCAAAGAAGAATATTTCAGAGTGACTTTCTGTCACCACTGTTCTTTTGTCTTCCCCTTAAACTATTGAGCTGTCTGCTTAACAGATTAGGTCATAGCTATATTTTGGCTCCCAGAAAACAACAACATGTAAAGACTTTTCATCTCCTTTTTGTAGATGATTTAAAACTGTATAGTTCATCAGACAAGGAACTGAAAGCACAAAATGCAAGTGTCAAAACTTTTTTAGATGATATAAGAATATTGTTTGGTTTTGATAAATGTGCAAAAGCAACCTTTAAAGCAGGAAAGCTGCAGCACCAAGAAAACATCAGTTTAGGGCAAGAATGTGATATAAAAAAACTTGAGCAAGAGAGAATATATAAATATTTGGGAACTGATAAAGGATCAACAGCGAGTCCTAGTGACCAAACAAAGCCAACCGTGGGTAAATCAGCATTACCCACACCCAGCCATGGGTCATTGCTATTATACAATGGTGTTAGTTTTATGTTGTTCTTTTGTTGTTTTTATTTTGGTTTCTGTCTGCTTTATTTTGTGTTCTTCCACTTCTTCTGAGAGAAGATATTTCCAGACTTTTAGTTCAAGTTTATAGTTTTATTTTATATTGTAGGTGTTACATCTTTTTCTTTTAAGTATTTATTCAATTTATCCAAAACGGGCACAGTTTTTGGACTGTCCAATCAGCTTCCTTGTTTTGGAATATTAATTAGTCTGTATTGTTTAAGTAGAGCAGTTTATTTATTAATTCCTTTTATATATTTTAAATTATTGTACATATTGGTAAACAAACTGGTAATCTTCACGCTTCAATCCACCTACTACCAGTTTGAAACAGCAGTAAATTGAGAATAACGTAATAGGGCTGAAAATTAAGATGACTGAGTGCTTTTGTGTGAAACACTGGAAGTTTGTCATCTCTTTCTTCTATAGAAAACAAGTAAAAATAAATTAAATACATGCAAATTTGGGTCCATATTATTTCGTTGAAATATGTATTTGTCAAATACATATAGAACAAAGGCTAAACAGTGAAATTCATTACAGTAAATCACAGAATTTTCCCAGGGTTAGAAACCACTCACCCTATAGCACACCAGAACACACACTGCACTAAATCAAGCCCACCCAAGTGGGGGGCTTCACCCCCCCACAACCCCCTCTCACTATATATACCAGCTCCAGCATCGCACTACAGTAAGGAAAAGGGCAAAGTTGTGCTGATGGGCCTGTGGTTCTTAACTCTGGGAAAAAATTCCATGCTTTGCTGTAATAAATTTGCTGTTTAGCTGTCGATGAATATGTATTTTTATGAACTAATATAGACCTGTGTATTTGACATGTTTTCAGGTCCTATTTCTTTATTGTGAAGTTATTGCTGTTCCCCTGATGTTTCATAATGGTTGAAGGTGCATCAAAAGTTATCTATCAGCACTTAATTCTTGTAGATGGAGAAGATGTTCATAAGCAATACCAGGCTACAACTCTTACCGCACTTTTCAGCCACCAAACCAGGGCCGAAACACTAAAGGCGGAGGAGTGTCAATATTCACCAAGGATGTTCACACCATCAGGCTAGTTGCCCAACACTATGCGTCTGAAATTCTCCAGGTGCAACTAACACTAGGTAAGACTGCAATCCAAATTGTAGCTTGCTACAGATCCCCCAGTATACCCCAAGATTCTCACTGCACCTTCTAAACATACTGGAAAATATTAAGATAGAACCAAACACCCTAATACTGGGTGTTTTTAACTACCCTGCCATTGAATGGGAAAACTACTCATGTACCAAAACCTTTGCCCAACAGTTCTTGGAATTCATAAATTCCAATGGCCTGGATCAACTAATCCATAGTCCCACCAGGGGCTCCAATATCCTAGACCTGGTCATTACCAACATGGGAAATAGATGCTCCACACCTATGGTCACCCCCTCATTAGTCAGGTCTGACCATAAGCTAATCACCCTTAACATTCACATCCCACCCCCACCCCCCAGTAAGGAAACCTCCATAAAAAACTTCTCCAAAGCCAACTTTATGCTACTCAAGTCAGAAGTGACAAACTTCATGACACCCATGCAGACGAGAATTGAAAGTTCAACTGCTGAATCCTACACTAAGGCACTGTCTGAGCACATCCACTCATGCATGAATCTTGCCATCCCAAACAGAACCAAGATGGTGTCATCTAAAAAAAGGAAGCCAATCTGGTGGTCCCCTGCCATAAACAAACTTTACAACAAAAGGAAGAAACTGTTGCAGAAAAGAGGAAAATCCTAGGATGCAAAAAACTCCCTTACCAGCCTCAGTAAGAAACTGAGATCCATCATAAAATCCTCAAAAGCTAGTTACAAAAATAAAATTGCCAAAGATTCGAAAGACAACCACAAGGCATTCTATAACTATGTCAAGAATCTAAATGGCAATGCTCAGATCTGCTCTGAGCTAAAACAGAATGGCATTAAATATACTGATCCCAAGGATATTGCCAATATCCTGGCAGATTTATTCAGTGCCAACTTCACCCCTCTTTCACCCCCTAAATGCCTCATCTCAATACCAGAAGATGGCCAAATTCCAGTAATAACGGCCACACAAGTAAAAAATGCACTCTCCAATGCTAAGAATTCAGCATCCATGGGACCTGATGACATCCCGGGCTGTGTACTACATGAACTACAATATGAACTGGCACCTCACCTAAGTGCCATGTTTAATCGTAGCCTCACCTCAGGTTTCATGCCCACTGAGTGGTGCAGAGCTACAGTTATCCCACTCCACAATGGGGGATCCACCTTGGATCCCGGAACCTACCATCCCATCAGTCTGACGAGCCTTATCTGCAAGGCCATGGAGCGTATTATCATGGAAATTATAAAGAAAGACATTGGCAACCTTCAAACACTGGACCCCACCCAGTTTGGGTTCGTGAAGGGCCGATCTTATCTCCTGAACCTGACTAACTTCTTTGAATCAGTCTCCAGTGCCATGGACAAGGGTAAGGTGGTCCACACAGCCTATCTAGACCTTGCCAAGGCCTTTGACACCATCCCCCACTCTGGAATCATAGATATACTTACTAAGCTGGGCATTAATCTCTACATAACCCAATGGGTTACTTACTGGCTTACTGATAGAACCCGCACTGTAAAAGTAGCTGACTCCAAATCCAGACAAGTGACAAGTGGAGTACCTCAGGGTTCAGTCCTGGGACCGCTCTTGTTTGGCATTTACTTCACTGAAGTACAGGCCAACACTAAGGGACTCTGGCAAACAAAGTTTGCAGATGACTGCAAACTGGGAGACATTATTGAATCCCCAAGTGATATGGATACTCTACAAAAGGGCCTTACAGAAACAGATGCTTGGTGCCAGAGCCATGGACTCAAGTTCAATGCCAAGAAATGTATAGTTATCCCCTTTGGGAAAAAACATGTACCCGTGAATTACCATATAGGTAGCAGTACTCTAAACACCGAAAGTGTGATAAGAGACTTAGGGACACAGGTGGACAGTGGTCTCACCTTTGATAACCACATCACCACAACAGTCAGGAAATCCTTCTATGTGGCACACCTCATCACTAAGGGCTTTTCAGCCAGAAAAAAGGAGGTCATTGTCCCACTGTACTCATCCCTCATTAGACCCATTATAGAATACATGCCTTAAAAAACTCCAACTATACTCTGTCGCATATCGTCTACTCAGAGGCGATCTCTGCTTAACATACAAGGCCATGTCAAACCCAGAGCTGTTGGACATGCTACACTTAAATAAATCCCAATTCCTCAGAGCCACACACTCCAGGGATCTAACCCTTGTCATCACAATAAACAAAACATGCTGGAGGGATAGGTTCCTGACCCAGAGACTCCCCAGACTCTGAAATAGATTGCCCATACATGTCAAGCAGAGTGCCTTTTGGCCCTCTTCAAAAGGAACCTTGACGATTGGATGGGAGAAAGGAAATTCACCCCAGGGATCACGTCAGTCACCCTGCTAGACAGGGGTCCAGGGAAGTAAATAGTGTGGGAAGAAATAGCCAGGGAATTGTTATGGCTAGGCTTGTATAGGCCCTAGGGCTGATAGCCTAGTACCAACCTATGTACCTATAAGTTACTGTGTCAGCGATGATGTTCTGTGTACAAGAAAAATCAGGTATATTTTTGAATTTTTTTTTGTACTTGATTTTTCTTGTATGCAGAACATTGTGACTGACTTAGTAGCTTACTAACACCTTCCCGATGTATAAGATTATTTCTTGACTGATGTGTTGCAGCTATTTCTTTTGCATATGCCAATAGGAAAGTAAGGCCGCTCAATTATACTTCAGCAGCTGGACCTTTCTTGTAGGTATATGCTCAATTTACAACAGGCATGTTGGTTGGGCTGACCAATCAGAGTGCTTGTTTTTGAATGTTAATGGACAATCATAGTTTAATTAATCAACCAGGGATATTGTCAGGTCACATGGATGAAGTATTTTCGGTCTTAGTTAGCAATTTCAGTAAATAATCTAGCGATAATTGGCAGAGTAAGGAATTCAGATATTCAGATGTTTTTGATGCTGCCTTCATGTGAGCTTTCATACTTACACAGGAATATCACCTATTCATGGAGACTTTCCTGCAGATTGAATATATAACACCATTTCTATTGCATCTCTTCCTAACTTAACTGTTAATTGTTCAGCCTTATCTACCTTTAACCTTGGCATACTTAAATCTTACATAAATATTTTCATTTGTGCTTTTTCTTGATTCCCACATTCCTCTGATTTATACAAATAAATTATCTCTAATACCTCTACAGGATTTGTGGTTATTTTTCTTGTTATACGCTCCCCAACATTTGGCAACAACCCTTTCTACTTTCTGTTGCCTAAGTCATTGTGCTAAGAATTGTTTGTGCTCATGGGTTATTATCAAAAGACAGTTGCTTAACAGCAATCTTTTAACTCATGCATATTATCAAGGTAGTCCCTTATTTTCTCTTTAGCACTCTGCAGTGGTGCCGCTTCTTGTTCTGTGAGATTCCCCTTATTCTATAATACTTCAACCTTTGTCATCATCTCTAAATAATAGTTGTTACTTCTTAATCATATCTCTTTTTATTTTATTTCTACCCTATTTTTAAACAGCACTTTCATTTTACCTAACAAAGTAGCTATAACTCATGAAGTAATTTATATCTTCCCTAATAACTGTCACATAGTTTTCACTACCCTTTCCTTAAATGCCTCTCTTTTTAACAAGTAGGTAGGGAAGCGCCATTGCCTTATTTTGACTTCATTACCCTGCATTTTTATCTTAGCTGTTACTGGTGCATGATCTGAAATAGTTATTGGATGCATGTCAAAGCTTTCAATTAAATGCTCATGTTCCTGTGAAATATAATTTCTGTCAGTCTAGCCTACATATTGCAACTTGGGATAATAGTTTGTAAATTATATCAGAGTTCCTACTACTGAATGCATGCCTTCCATACCAAATATTTTCATAAATATCTTCAGAAATATATTCACTTTTATTATATTTTCCCTTCTAGGTGCCCTGGATATATCTTCACTGTTACAAATCAAGTTCCAGCCCCCAACTGTAAGTAATTTTCCCTGTTGAAAGCTGATTATTTCTCCCAAAATGTTCCTAAACTCCATACTAGCAGTTTTAAATGGAATATGAATACATACCAGTGTAATCCTCCTCCCTTACCAGTAGCTCCAAAATACCACAAAATTATCATTACTGTCTTTTCCTCTTCTCTCACTACTGGAGCTCCTCTAGCAATTAGTATAAGTACTCCCCTTTTCTTTTGTCCCTAATATTCTGCTGAATATCAATCATGAAATCCTTTCTTTATCAAATTCCCATACTCACTTCTTTCTAAATGTGCCTCCTGTAGCATTGCTATTCACACTCTGCATTCCTTAATATAATTCAATTATCTTACCTTTTTGCCTATACCTGTGAAGCCATTCACATTCCAAAATGTCATGTTTAGTGTAACCATTATGATAAGTCATTATAGTAACAAATGTTATCCCTTGACATTTTGGAAATGTTGTGATCTCTGTATATTTTGATGACTAACTTAATCTTCACTTGTATATATTGCTGATATGATCATTCTTTGTGTACTGTTTTATTATGCACAAAATACTGCTCAATAACAAAGTCTTTACTTTACATTATGTATTATTATCATTGTCAGTTATATTAATTAAGTGGAGCTATACTCCCCAGGCCTCCAATGTAAATGGACCTCATCCAGTCGGACCATACCAGCTAACAAATGTAAAATAAATAAATAAATACATAAATAAAATAAATTATTCCTTCCCATTATAAAATTACATTTTTTTAAATGTCTATTTCCAGCTTTTGTATTGCATGCACCCACTAATGTTTGGCAGGTTGATCCTTTGAAGAGTTGTTTATTCTCATCTACATTTGAACCTATGTCACATTTTATAAGACTTCTTGTTTTAATGAAACCCTCAAACAAAAAAAAACAAACATGCAAAAGTATGTACAGCTTCAAATAATGAAGTTGAACCCTACTGATAGGAACAACTGTCCTAAATCGACAGATGTGCCCACTGGCATTAATTAACCTAAAATTAACGTTATCCATACTAAGATACTTGTTACAACCTCTGCTGTTAGTTCCACTCATTGCTGCCTCTTCTTGTCTCATCTTTATTCCCCTCCAAGATGTGAAAAACAACTTGTATATTTTCAGAAAATATTAACTTTTAGCCTTAAGAAAAAGTGCATGGGCTATCATAACATAAAAGTAAATTATACACTGTTCTAGTAAATGCATTAAAGTATTTATTTAACATAAAAGCTGCTATCGCTTATTCACTTCCAATAATTTCAAACTATTTCTTGTAGAGCTGCTTTCCCTTGTACTTTTTAATTCTACTTTTCCTCTCAGTAAGCAATGTCTATTCCTTCACCTTTAGTCAGCTTGTGTCCATGGAAACATAAGAGCAAATGCAGAGCTGCTCTCAGTTGCAGATTTCTCAAATGGCACTTTACATTTATTTGCTTAAATAAAACAATTCATTACATTATCGTTTCTCATTTTTAAACCCACTTGCATTCACAAAAGGAATGTCATTAATCCAGACATTCACCTATGCAAAAGTAACAGAAAATATTTCAGTTCTACATGTTATAATCAGTGCACTTTACACCCCATCTCCCACCCCAACAGCCAAAGATTCCAACCTATTGACTTAAACATGCTTTTGTCTAGCCATTTTCTCTTTTTCCATTGTAAGGCTTAATTTCCTAAAACTAAAAAAAACTACCTGCTTACTTTAGTATCTTTATCACATGCAGCAGTCACCGAAAATGCTTTGGTATACAACATGCAATTTATATCATAAAATGTTTTATACAAATACCGTTAAGAAAAAAAATGTTTTACTTAAAGTTACTTTTTTCCCTTTTTCTCTTAATGTCCTTTCAAACATTAATGACTTGAAGTGGGGCATATGCCTGTAAATCCTCCACCAAGTTTAACAAAGTCAACAATAATCCAATCTTTCTCAGCCACTTTTTCATACAAAGCCACATTTCTCAAATGTGGCTGATGTTTTATAGTGTCACATTTATTCACTAATTTCAGTGTTGCTGGTCTTCTTCCTGTTCATTTCCATCTCTCAAACCCAGACTATGGTTCAACTCTAAGGCACTCCCCATTCTTCTAGTCAACTCCTGTCTTGTTTTATGTTTTTTGTTGTTTATTTGTTTGTTTTTTTCTGTCTCTTAAGCATTTTCCTTTGGAGCAATCAAAAAGGTTTCACTTTCAAAGTCTCACTATGAGCTTTACCATCAGAAGACTGAGAAGGAGAGTATCCTTCTGTTTTATGGATCATCCCTTGTTGGACAAACTTTTGTATTTCCTCCTCAGTCTGTTTTGTGTCAAAATGACTTTAATCCTCCAGAAAAAAATATAGCACAAAATATTAGTCCATACAAAATCACTCAGCTAGCAAATCCAGAAGACTCTCTGATACCCTCCCTGTGGGAAGAATAAAGACATATTTTTGAAGTTTCAAATAGCTTATTCAGTTGAGTGCATAGACAGACATGTGTTCTTGTTCTAATACATTACATTCAACACATCAGTTATTTAAAGACAGTTACAGACAATGCTGGGAAGGTCCAGGGGAGCTGATTAGAGGAAAATCTTGGAGATGGAAAAACAAGGAGCCAATCTAAAAGCTTAGAGGTTAGTCCCCTATTTAAATATTCCTGAAACACTTGTGAGGCTTTACCAGCTCAGCTGCCTCTAAAATCTCATTCTAGGTTAAAAGGATATTATTTTATTTTTATTTTTAACAAACAAAACATGACAACACATCGTGAGTTACCACTATAGAGCTACATTGAAGAAAACACTTTCATCTGAGCTTCATCAGGTCCCTGTAAGAGAGTGGTTTGTAGAGTGGTTTATAGACTGATCCCTGAAAATGCCTGTTTTAAGAGGCTATCACCAGATTTTATTAACTTGTTTGTATCACATGTAACATGAGAGGCTGTGTCTATCTTTATGGAGCTCATATTCCTTGAAGGAAATTATGAAAGCTTTATTACAGACTTTTTTCCAATCTGACTTGTCCTTATCAATGCTTGTATAAAATGTAATATGAGAGACTGTGCCCACTTTTACAGGGCTCATATATCCTAAAATACATTAGGAAATACTAATCTTCTATTTTTTGGCAAAAAGGATTTCAGCACCTGCTTGTAAGAGGCCGACATACATGATTAATGCGACCAGTCCCCATTCTTCTTCCTGATGAAGACAGACCTTTTCATATGTAAAAGAGGTAGTCACTTAGAACCACACTAGGTTTGTCTCATTTTTTGAACAACACATGCATCCAGAGAAATAGTTTACAGTGGAAATAAGTCACAGTACTTATTTTTTTACAGAGCTCATGGATATGCACAAGTAGGAGAAAAAAATGTAAGCAAAGCTTGAGGCCTCAGAACCTTTTGTTTTTCTACCGCTGGAATAACAATCTGCCCAGTGTTGAACTCCAGAGTGTATAAAACCTTTAATAAAAATAAGCATTTCAGATCTTCTTTGAGCATAGACAACTTGTGCCTGTGGTGTAAAGGATACAGCAGTGTGGAGTGTGGACCTGGAATAACAACTTTCACTGTACTGCAAATTACAAAAAAATTTGTTAAATGCAGGCCAAGTGGCTAAAATAGTTATACTTAAGTCTTGTGGAGTATCCACGGTGAGATGGAGAATGCCCCTGGTCCCAGAGAGTGGTTCTATGTTGTTTCAGTCTGGGATCTTCACCTTCAAGCATATTCCTCAGTCTAGCAGTTAGTGAGGGCTCTTCCATTCAGATTCTTCCCCTGTTCAGGTTCCAGGTAATAATGTCAATGCAAAAGAGGGCTAGATAGCTCTATGCTCGGCTAGATAAAGGGCTGGAAACTGTGAGGGATCAGGTGGACAGGTAGTTAACCAGTCTTCTGGGAGACGGGTGGTTCTATGAAGCCCAGGATGGGTTTACATGATATAAGAAGTTAATGTAATTGGCATGGATGTATGATGTCAATCAAAGCAGGAGGCAAGTGTTTAGCCCCGTTTTCTCATGCCTATCAACAAAGGGAAAGTCCAAGTGCCAGATAAGTAGTTGAAAACATTTTCAAATAACTGGAAGTTGCTGTTTAAGTTTGTACAAATCACAAGGTAAAAAGCATTTTCAAACTCCTGACAGTTACTGTTTAGGTTTGTACACTTCTTGTGATAGCAAAAATAAATAGAGTATAGAGTAGCATGTTTCCAGTGTTACTATTACACCAAGTAAACCATGCCAAGGTAGATGAAGTGATCTACAGATCTAATTTCTTGATTGGCTTTTTCATGTTTACAACAATGATAATAATTAATTAACAGTTTATGTCCAAATCTTGAGTAAAACAGTACAGGTGTTTTAGCTGTATGATTTGTGGTTTAGTTTCTTGAGTACAAGCACGCTTTTGATGAAAATAGTTAAGTTTAAACCAGGTTGGTGGTGGGCGTGAATTTGTTGTAAATCATCCCTACTCCTTCCACCATTGCCTGGCTCTACAGACATTTCACTAGCTTGAACTCCCACATCAACTTACTCTCACTCAACTCCATACTGCTCACTCCCTTCTTAATAACCCCACTACCTGCCCATCACATTTCAGAGTTCTGTTCTATTACACCCCCAATCATCCTCTTCATACCAACTCTTACTACTGACATATAAACCCTGTAAAAATATAGGCAAAAACATTTATAAATGCTCTGTCTCTCATACCTGGAAGAAACTCCCATTACATATCAGAAGTATAACTCATGCCAACAACTTTAAAAAGACACTAAAAGATCACCTGCTTAACTCCAAGATCTGTCACTGCAATCACCCCACTTAACCTCCTGTATACCTGTGTCTATTCACATTCTACAACCTGTACTTAGAAAGTGTCTTGGCATTACTTCTAATTCTTGTAAATAATAGAACATGCTAGCTTTTCAGCACTGTGACTAAACTGTTTGTATGTTTATATTTTTAGTACTCACACTTTCTCATGTTCGATTCTCAGCTAGAGCATCTTCTGTGTGGAGACATGCATGAATGAGCGTACCTTCATTGAAGGTTGTGCGTCAGGGCCGGCAACTCGGCATGTAAAAATCTACTGCCAATCATTAGCGGGCCGGAGTTCTGCTGTGGCGATCCCTAACCAGGAAAAGCCGAAAGACACAACAACAACAACAACAACAACACTTTCTTATGTGACAACTATAATTTGTTCTGTATACCGGCATTCCAGTCTGTACTCTATTTTATCTTATGCATAATGTTCCTTTTACGTTTCATTGCTGTAGATGTTATTGTAGCTTTTCTCCTCGGGTCTCCATTGAAAATTTTTTTTTGTAACTCAACTGGACCAACACGGTTAACAAATATGAAAGAAATAAATAAATAAGGTATGATGGGATATGATATGAGTTATAAGAAAGTGGAAAATTAAGAAAAAAGTTGATTATTATAAAGTGTTATACAAATAGCTAGATGAAGATTTGAGAGATGTAGAAGTATATTTCCTGGCTGATAACATTTTTGTGGAAAAAGGCAAAGGTATTGTGTGAAAAATTGGAGACTAATAACTACATAATGTGAACTATAATATTATAATGAAAAATTTACAAAAAGGCCTCTAAAAATGAAATTGGCAATGTCATACAAGCAGGAGTATATGGGATTAAAGGAAAAGTGTAAAAACTGCTGGTGATATTAAAATAAATTATAAAAAAAAAAAAAAATCTTCTGCTTTTACTGTACTTGTGTTTCTTCCTACTTTATTTTGCTTTTGCGTCATCTTAAACGTTCTCAATTGTATTTATTACTGCTTGGTGTAACTCATTCTAAGCCTTTTAGTTTAAACACTTGGGCTTCAGACCAGTTGTTTTACATTGAGAGGGTTTGTGGTCTGCACTGTAGTGGCAGAACAGGTAGCTTACATCCCTCTAAGTTGGGAAATGCTGATTGAGGGCTCAGTGTCTGTTATTCTAAAAGTATATTAATTCTGGTTTAAGCACTTGGGCTTTCAGGCCAGTTATTTTACATTAAGAGGGTTTCGTGGTCTGCACTCTTGTGGGAGGAGAGGCTGGACTCTGCCCTTTTGAGCTGGGAATTTCTGGTTGAAGGCTTATAGTGCATGCATATCTGAATTTATTCTTACTGAAATTGGTACACCTTGTTTGCTGTAGCATAGACTAGATCCAGGCCTGCTGAATCTAGCTTTGTTTGTATAACTTGAGCACTAATCCAGGCATTATTTAAAGTATTCAGTTGTATTTATTACTGCTTGGTAGTAACTTGGTTAAAGTGTAGCTATCATTCTAAGTCTTTTGGATTAAGCACTTGGGCATCAGACCAGTTGTTCTACATTAGGAAGGTTTGTGGCATGCACTGTGGTGGCAGGACAGGTAGCTTTCATCCTTCTAAGTTGGGAACTGCTGATTGAAAGCTCAGTGTCTGTTATTCTTAAAGTGTATTAGCTCTGGTTTAAGCACTTGGGCTTCAGGCCAGTTATTTTACATTAAGAAGGTTCATGGTCTGCACTCTTGTGGGAGGAGAGGCTGGACTCTGCCCTTCTGAGCTGGGATTTTCTGGTTAGAGGTTTATAGTGCCTGAATATTTGAACTGTATCTTACTGAAATTGGTACACCTTGTTTGCTGTAGCATAGACTAGATCCAGGCCTGCTGAATCTAGCTTTGTTTGTATGCTTGTTATTTGCCTGGAACGCTAATTCCACCTAAAACGCGGCTTCTCAGCGCTTCTGTGGATCCCTAGTGATATCTGCATTGCTTACTGTACTTATTTCCTTGCTTCGCTTGAAAGAAAGTTACTGTTTGTCATTTTGCATTTAAGTTACCTGTAACACATTGCACTTGTTACCTGGCACTTGCTCACTAAAGCAATTATAAGTCGGCACTAAAAATTAAAAGCACTACACCCTCGCTCCCCATTGGCCCTTGTTTTCAATTATAAAGGAATTCCCAATATTATTCTAGCATGTCCAAAGGTCAGTTGTCAATCTCCTCTCCGGTCCAGCTGGTGAATATGGGAATCTTGAGGCAATGTTACAACTGCCTCATGTACACAGACAACCCTCTCCTCCTCCCAACAAATTCCAACACATGTGAGAGATGCAACCATATAGCCAAACTGGAGGCTAAGCTCTCTCAACTCAGTACTGGCATAACCAGTCAGGAGGAGAAGGAAACCACACTCACTACAATTCCAGTCTCACATAGACCTACCACGACAGCAAACCAAACACATAATCACACAAAACATGCTCGGAGGCTCTAAATAAAGATCTGCCTAAGCAGCAGAGACCTCCAAAGCAGACACCCAAGCAACCGCTACCCCAAAACAAAACACGTGCAACACATATCTCACAAAGCCAGTGTGCCGAACAGTCACAGCCCTTAAGGCTAAACAACACACCTGATACACTTGTAATAGGTGACTCTATCATCAGGCACACTGACGTCCTGCTCACCAGGCTGAACAAGGAGAAGGTCACGGTGAGCAGCCTGTCTGGCGCTAGGATCCGCCACATAACACAAGCACTCAGGTCACTCCAAGGCAAGTACAAATATGACTCAGTCATTGTCCATGCTGGTGTGAATGACCTGAGACGTACCTCCCTGGACTACATGAAAAGAGACATAGAGGAGCTCTCTGAGCATGTAGCCCAGGCTGGTATGACCCTGACCTTGAGTAGCATCTTACCCTCACCAAGAATGATGCCACAATATGAAGACAAGATGATCAATTTCAACAATTGGCTTAAGTATTGGTGTCATTCAAAGGGGATCCAATTCCTGTCAGCTTGGGATGATATGCACGACAAGCCACGATGCTTTGCTAGGGACGGCTTGCACCTGTCACTCCTGGGCTTTCGGATATTGGCAAAGGCTCTTGCTACCCCAATAGTGCCTTTTTTAGGCAAGACTCAAAAGACAAACCCACCTCCATAGGTATCACAAGGGATAAGAAACTAAGAGTAATGCTACTCAATGCTAGAAGTCTAAACCTCAAGATGCACGCACTCAAAACTCTCCTTAGCATGGAGAACATCGATATCTGTGCAGTAACAGAAACCTGGTTCAGGACTCCCGAGAGCACCCCAGCACTACCAGGTTATACCTCATACCATGCTTTTCGGCCCCAAAACTTGGACCGAACCACAAAAGGAGGGGGAGTATCAATATTCATCAAAGATACCCACATCTCCAGGTTGGTGGCAAAGCACGAAGCATCAGAGACTATCCATGTGCAACTAACAGTGGGTAAAACTGCCTTCCAGTTTATAGTCTGCTACAGACCACCCTCCCAAACCCAGGAACCCCACTCAGCCTTCCTGAGAACACTGGAAAATATGAAGGTCTCTCCGAACACCATTATATTGGGCGACTTCAACTACCCAAAGATAGATTGGGAGCATTACTCTAGCTCCAACACCCTTGCCCAAAGGTTCCTAGAATTCATAAACTCAAATGCTATGGAACAACTTGTTACCACTCCCACAAGAGGGGAAAACATACTGGACCTGATCATCACCAACATGGGGACTCTATGCTCCAGACCAGAAGTGTATCCCTCACTGGTAAGATCAGACCATAAACTGATCTCACTGGATATTCACATCCCGACCCCACCCCCTGCCCAGAAAACCACAGTGAAAAACTTCTCTAAAGCAAATTTCACACTCCTCAAAACCGAGGTGGAATCCTTCAAAGCCCCCGGGCCTGTGGAAAATACGGCCCAGACCGCAGAATCCTTTATAAATGCATTCTATGAACACCTTCAGGAATGCATGGATCATGCAATCCCAAATAAAACCAAGACCCAATCCTCCAAAGGCAGACGACCTGTCTGGTGGACCCCAGCCATAAACAAACTATACAATAGAAGGAGGAAGCTACTACATGATAGAGCAAAATCCCAAAAAGGGAAGGCATCTCTGATCAGTATTAGCAAAAAACTAAGGGCACTCATAAAATCGTCAAAGGCCAGCTTCAAGAGAAAAATTGCACAGGACACTAAAGATAATCACAAGGCTTTCTTTAGTTATGTTAGGAACCTGGGTGGGAATTCCCAGATATGCTCAGAATTAGTCCAAAATGACAAAACTACACTGATCCCACAGACATTGCCAACATCCTAGCTGACAGGTTCAGCGCAAACTTCTCCCCCCCCCTCCCCACCAAAAGGGCAAATATCTATCCCAGCAGAGTGCTGCCCCGACATCTCAGATGCTCAGGTGGGATCCGCCCTCTCCAAAGAAAAAACACAGCATCAATGGGACCAGACGGTGTCCCAGGCTGCGTCCTACATGAACTCCAAGAAGAGCTAAACCCAAACATAAAACTACTGTTCAATCTCAGCCTTACTACAGGATATGTACCCAAAGAGTGGCGTACAGCAACAGTGGTCCCTCTCCACAAAGGTGGTGCCTCAACGGACCCTGGAAACTATCGCCCCATAAGCCTGACTAGCTTGGTCTGCAAAGCTATGGAAAGGATCATCATGGACCTCATAAATAAAGATATTGGGGACCTACAGACACTGGATCCTACCCAGTTTGGCTTTGTTAAGGGCAGATCCTGCCTCTTAAACTGGTTGACTTCTTTGAAACAGTCACCAAGGCCATTGACGAAGGGAAGGTGGTCCACACAGCCTATCTGGACCTTGCAAAAGCCTTCGATACAATACCCCACTCAGGCATTATAGATAAGCTCACCAGCTTAAATATAAACCCCTATGTCACTAGATGGGTTGCAAACTGGCTCAAGGACAGAACCCACATGGTTAGAATTGCTGGAGCCATGTCAGACTCCAAACCAGTTACAAGTGGTGTCCCACAAGGCTCAGTCCTGGGACCTCTCTTGTTTGGTATATATTTCTCGGAGGTACAGGCCAACACGGAAGGACCGTGGCTGACCAAGTTCGCAGATGACTGCAAACTGGGCGCCATAATCGACTCTCCAGCCGACACAAGCATCCTCCAAAAGGGCCTCATAGAAACAGACAACTGGTGCCAGAGCCATGGCCTCAAGTTAAACGCCAAAAAGTGTATAGTCATCCCCTTTGGCAAAAACAAAGTGCCCACAAATTACCACATTGGTGGTAATCCATTAAGTACAGAAGAAGTCATTAGGGACCTGGGGACCCAAGTTGATAGCAATCTCTCATTTGACAACCACGTGGCCAAAGTGGTTAGAAAAACATTTTATATAGCCCACCTAATCATGAAGGGATTCACATCTAGATTAGGGGAGGTCATCGTGCCTCTTTACTCATCCCTCATCAGGCCCATAATCGAGTACAATGCCCCTTTTGGGATGTACCTTACCAAACACATGCAGCAACTGGAAAGACCCCAAAAGTACCTCACCAAGAGGATCAAAGGGCTCAAACAGATGCCATATGCTGCCCGGTTAAAGAAACTCCAGCTCTACTCAGTGGCATACCGCCTGCTCAGAGGTGACCTGTGCCTGACGTATAAGGCCATGTCCAACCCGAATTAAGGGACATGCTGCACCTCAAAAATCCAAATCCCATCGAGCTACACGCTCGAGACTTGAACCTCAGCACTGAAATAAATAGGACATGCTGGAGGGACAGATTCATAACCCAGAGGCTCCCTTCACTATGGAATAAAATCCCAGTCCAGGTTAGGCAGAGTCCCTCATTGACTCTCTTCAAGAGGAATCTTGATGAGTGGATGGGAGATCATAGGTTTACCCCGGGTATCACTTCTGTGTCACTGTTAGACAGAGGCACAGTATACTAACCTCGAAAAAGGGCATAGCAAAATTAATTTAAAATGGGTGGCGAAAGCCAAACATACTCTGGCTAGGCTTATAAATGCCCTAGGGCAGATAGCCTAGTATGAACCTATGAACCTATGAACCTATAGTAAAATAAAGTAAATGTTGAAGGAAGAGTGATAGTATGTGATATAATTAATTATTTTGGTAATGTAGGAAATTAACAGATATGGGGATACAAGCATGTGAAATTGGTAAAAAATTATACAATTTCATAAAGGAATATATTAAAACACATGATGAAAATGTTAATAAATGGGATGCCAATTGAAAAATAACAACAAATAAAGGGGTGAAACAAGGAGGTCTATGTTCAGTCATTGACTAAACATCAAATGGCTAACCATCAAACACTAATCAGCGAATTTTCATTCATTGAACATTCACTTCATTGAATCTATGAGACAGGGAAAGTAACTAGTTGCCCAACACTTTCCTGTCTCACACACAGCGGTATTTCAAGCCCACCCGGGTGGAGGGCTTCACCCCCCCCCACTCCCTCTAACTATATATACCATCTCTGAGACTGCACTATAGTGAAGAAAAGGGGGTTGAAATACTGTCATGTGTGAGACAGGGAAGTGTTGGCGAAATAATTACTTTCCTAAACACAGACATGAAACAAGGTTGCTCAGTAATCATAACTGTAATTGTAAATATAAATGAAAAGTGAGGAGGCAAGAGTTGTTTATAAAGAGAAAGTTCAAAAGCCATTGGTTTTAAAATATGCTGATGCTGTGATTGTAATAGTTAAATATAAGGTGTCAGTAAAGCAAGTTATAAAGGTCTTATAAGAATATTCACAATATTTATAATATGCAGGTTTAACTTTAAGTAGGAACATTTAAAGCATATGGTGATGCAGTTAAATTAGGGGGAGTGTGCTACATTGAACGTATAGTTTCAATTATAAGCACTGTAAGTAAGAAAAGAAGTTCAGAAGCAATGAGGTGAGGCATTACTGGAAATGAGAAATCTATCCACTTTGTGGAAGACCTGTGAAATAATATTGAGAAAGAAAGTATATTTAATCCATTCAGTAATATTGGGAAAATTAGCATGTCTTGGGAGAGTGAGTAGATATGTTCCCCAAAGAATAAGGACAAGGAATTGTTGGAAACTATTTTCAATGTATTTTCACTAGTGGAGGATGGGGAGGTAGAAGGAAGCACTATCCACTGAGAAGTATTGTAAATTATTGTGCCTTAATGGCTCTTACATTAGTATGAGGATTGGGAGGACAGTTCAGCAACAAGTACAAGGACTGTGGCATGTGTGTTTGTGCATGAATGTGCACTTGTGTGTGTAAAAGAGTGACTAGGAGGGGTGCTTATGACTAATTAATGTGGCCGCAGCAGTTAAATTCTGCAGTAAGCAGACCAGCAATGATCTGCATGTTGCGGTACAACTGCATTTCAGAGACATGCAAATTAACCAGTAATGAGGTCTTTCCTTGTCATAGCTAACATGTCTCTGAATTGTAAACTACCATGTTGTGAAAGCAGGGCCTTTTTAGCACAGGCTGTACAGCTCACTCTGGGCTCTTTCACAAATCCCTGGGATTATTTGGCTGAGCTGTAGAAAGATTTACCAGAAACTACAAAAGAGTACCTAAGAAAAGAAATGAGCATCTGCTTATAGTTTGAGAATAGCAAGATTTTTATAGATGATTTGGTTGAGTAATTTATCAGTAAAAGCACTAATGATCTAAATACAAATAGAAGAAATGTTGTGTCATGTTTGTGATAAAGAAGAAATTGTAAAATATTTTGTGTGTTATCTGAAAGGGCAAAAAAAACCCCTGCGGTGGTGGTGCTGCGGTAGCATTGTCGCCTCACAGTAAGATGATGTCTGGTTCAATTCTCAGCTAGACCGTCTTCTGTGTAGAGACATGCGTGAATGGGCGTACCTTCGTTGAAGGTTGTGCATCAGGCCTGGCAAGCCGGTACGTAAAAATCAACTGTCAATCATAGTGGACTGGAGTTCCACTGTGGCGACCCCTAACTGGGAAAAGCCAAAAGACACACACATCTGAAAGGACAAAAAGGTTTTGGAATAATACAAAAACGTTATAGCAAAATGAAGACATAACATAAATACATATGACTAGTGACTACAATGTAAAAGAGAATATGAAGGAGATATGATAAATATTTTTTCTTGTATATGACTTCTGTGAAAAGCCAGAGGCAAAGAGCTGTTATTTAACAAAATGTGGAAAATATCAATATTAAGGTAAGAATTAAATTATGATTAAGAAAATGGTGGGCATTGAAATATTTACATCAAAATACTTTTGTTTCATGTTTCTCTCTCTCTCTCTCTCTCTCTCTCTATATATATATATATATATATATATATGGATCTACTTTGATAAAGCGAATTTACGTTTCATCAAAACGTAAAATTTATGACCTCACTTATGCAATAGTGTATTTTTTCGAAAATGCACTTTCGTGTAAAAACAGAAATAAAAAAAACAGAAAAGAAGTAAAAACATGCAGTTTGCATGTAAGGTTAGTTGTACATTAACATTTAGTGTTGATGTACAACTAAGCAAACTATTGCTGAGATCGTGGTTCAGTGGGGATAACTGAATAGTCCCTTTTCCCCACTGTAGTGTGATCTTGGAGTGAGAATATTAAAGTGGGGGGTGTGGGGGAGCAGCCCTCCACATGGGGAGTGCAGGGGGGCTTGCTCCCCTGCATAATTGTGTTTAGTGTGTTTTTTTTTTTTTGGTTTAGGTTTTATATTTTTTTTTAATATGAAAGTGCAATTTTGAAAAAATGCACTTTCGCGTAAGTGTGGTCGCAAGTTTACAATGAAATGTACATTCTCTGGAACAAAGTAGATCCATATATATATATATAGAGAGAGAGAGAGAGAGAGAAAGAGAGAGAGAGCGTCTATATTATCTTATAGAAGTTTCAAAATATCGACTCTGATATGGGCGACACCATATCATCGAATTCTGCAACATCGAAAGATAAAAAAACAAATGCCTAAAAACAAAAATAAATAAAAACTTACCTTTGCAAGCAGGGGGGCAAGCCCCCCTGCACCCTCCACACCCCCCTACTTAAATATACCAACTCCAAGACTGCACTACATTGAACTAAACAAAAATCTCCCCTTACGGAGATTTCCGTTTAAATGTTCAATGTTTTTTGCTTCCGCTAATCTGGTGCCGACAATATCAGCTTCGATACTGTCGGCCTTTAGACCATAGATATATATATATATATATATATATATATATATATATATATATATATATATATATACCTATATGGGTCTACTATGTTAGACCGACAGTCCACAACACTGACACCCACAACACCGACACCAGAATAACGAAACTGCAAAAACACGAAAGCTCACATGCCCGACAAACCACAATACTGACAGTTAACAAAACTAAATGTTCGCTGTTCCACACAACACACACACAACACAAGCACACCAA
This sequence comes from Protopterus annectens, assembly GCF_019279795.1. NCBI lineage: Eukaryota > Metazoa > Chordata > Ceratodontiformes > Protopteridae > Protopterus > Protopterus annectens. The sequence goes on from NC_056731.1 coordinate 1,354,972,121, forward strand.
CAACCTAAAAACCTACACTACACCTTACACACAACTATCTATGCACTAACCTTAACCCAAACCCTAACCCTAAGGTCCGTCACTATCGCACACTTACCTTACCTACACCCTAACCCTAACTCACTTAATCTGACACTAACCCTCAAGTCCCTCACTATCACACACTTACCTTACCCGCACCCTAACCCTAACTCACTTAATCTGCCCCTAACCCTCAAGTCCCGCACTATCGCACACTTACCTTACCCGCACCATAACTCGAAGTCCATCACTATTGCACACTTACCTTACATGCACCCTAACCCTAAATCCTTCACTATCGCACACACACCTTACACGCACCCTAACCATAAATCCCTCACTATCGCACACTTACCTAGTCATGCTCACACATTTCCCGTGTCAGTGTTTTCGCTGTCGGGATTCTGAGTTGTCAGTTATCTGCTCCGTCGGTCTTCTGGCATCGGTGATGTCAGTGTCGATCTTTCGAGCTTTCGTTCTAACGTAGGGAACCCATATATATATATATATATATATATATATATATATATATATATATATATATGAGGCTAATAATTTGTTGACATGCACATTGGTTGACACACAAATCATCAAACTCGCTATATCGAAGGGCCTTAACATGGCTCCACAAAGGATCAAAAGAACACAAAATGAACCCTGCTACTAATAATACCCACTCTGCAATCATACTACAGTGTGGAAAGGGCATGTTATCCAATCTCCGCTGTGCATCATTCTCTTACTACAAGATCTTGTTCTTTTTGATCAGCTGCACCAGCTGATGAAGCACACACATGGACGAACGTATATTCATCTACATATATATATATATATATATATATATATATATATATATATATATATATATATATATATGTGTGTGTGTGTGTGTGTGTGTGTGTGTGTGTGTATGTGTGTGTATGTGTGTAAATGTAATTCATTTTTTAGTTTAATAATTAATAATAAAGCACTATACTCATTTATATCCATTAACTTTTATGCAGGTGGGTCCTCAGTTTAATGTCTTATTCCAAGGATAATATCATCAGAAATGTAGCCCACGCTTATGCCACTTTGAACCTTCGGCATATCAGAAAGGAATTTAAGTATAACACACAGCTTGCAATCATTTCCAAAGATGGCTAACAGAGTTCCCTGTTTTGGATTTGGAGATCAGAGTAGTATGTATACTCTGAACAACATAGGTTCTGGCATGAATCTGTGTGGTACTCTCCTACTTATGGTCATGTTTTGTGAAGATGTGTCTGCCACCCTAACGGTGTGTTTCTGTCCCTCACCCAATTATCCATCTAATTACATAGGGATCACTTTAGAGTTTACTTAGCATGTTGATAATGTTTGCATGGTGTATGGTATCAAATGCCTTGATGAGGTCCAAGTATGCTGCGTGAATAACATGACCACTGTCCATGGCTTGCTTACCCTCTGAAGAAATTCATTAGATTCTTTAAACAGGATCGACCATTAACAAAACCAAGCTGTTGGGGATAAGCTCTTATAAGAATTTCTATATGATAGTTTATCAGGCCTGTAATGATTTATTCCGTATCATTACAGATGAGGCTCATCAAGCTGTCGGCTCTGCAGTTCCTGGGGTCCATGGTGGGGCTGCCCTTGTGAAGAGGCATCACAGCTGCTGTACACCAAATCTTGGGACAAGGCCAGTGGATAAGGACAGGTTGAGTAGTTATAGGAGTGGTTCACCAGTGCATGTTTAGTTCTGATCAGCAGGCAGCCTGGTACGTTATCTGATCACATAGGTGATGTGTTTTTCTTTAGGATAGCACTTTTAACAAGTGTTCTTTTGTGATGATGGGGCTTTGAGATTTTTAGGTATATGTGGGTTTTGCATAAATGTCTCTGGGGTGAAATTTGCAGTGAATTTGTTTAATGACATATTTGCAATATCCACCAGATCAGAGTAGGTAATGTCATTACAAATATGTTCAGAGAAATGTTGGGTGTTATGTCATACCTTCCTAGCATGAGTAAAGAAGGATTTGTAATTAACTTTAGCTAACAATGTCAGCCTAAATTTACTGAAGCTTTCGTTTTTTTTTTCTTTATGGTATTTTTCCATACCTTAGATAACCATTTGATGCTGACCTTGATTTGTGAGTCTTTAGTTTTGCTAAAAATTCTAACTAGCATTTTCCTTTCATTGCAATGTTTACTTACACATGTAAATAGCTACAGACTAAAGCTAAATTCTAAAAAAAATGCAATATTGTTTATACTATAGTTTATAGTATAGAAAACAAACCACTCCAAAATAAAGATGATGTGAGACACTCTGGAATGTAGGTAGATAACCTCCTCTCCATTGATTATCATACTGCAACAGTGGTCAGGAAATCCTTCTGTCCAGCACAACTAATCACAGGAGGTATTTTCTCTAGATCCAAAGAAGTCCTTACCTTCTATATCCTGCACTGATCAGGACTTTCATTGAATACAATCCCCGATTTGGGATGCATCTTACTAAACATATCAAGCAGTTGGAGAGTCTGCAAAGGTTCCTGACAACAAAGATCACAAGTCTAAAGGACCTGCACTACCAAGAGAGGCTGGAGACCATGTACCTTTATTCAGTGTCCTACAGACTCCTTAAGGGTTATTTGTACCTTACCTTTCAGGCCATTATGAATCCAACAGTCCAAGACACTTATTTATCCAAAAATCAAACAGTCCGACGAACACTAGAACCAGAGATCTGAACCTGCTTCAGTAAATAAACAAATCACATTGGAGCAGCCAGGTCTCCTGAACTCAGAGATAATATGAAATGGTATATGCCTCACAGCAAGAGGTTCTCCGGTTCAATCCTCAGCTGGGGTACCTTCTGTGCGGAGTGTGCATGTACTCCCTGTGGTCCCGTGGGTTTCCTTCAGGTGCTCCAGTTTCCTCCCACATCCCAAAGACATGCTGTAGGTGGATTGGACACTCTAAATTGGCCCTAGGTGTGAGTGTGTGCATGTGTGTGCCTTCTGTGGAAGGTTGGGCTGGCAACTTGACACTGTAAAACTCCACTGCCAATCATGAGTGGACAGGTGATCCGCTGTGGCGACCCCTAACCGGGAAAAGCCAAAAGAAGAAGAAGAAGATAAGAGCATCAAAGACAAAGCAACAGCTCTCATTGAATAACTGACAGTGAAAAACTTCACTTAAAGGTACATCATATTTTAAGAGTCTACAAAATGTTAAATGGCAAACAATAGTGTTCCTATAAATAATGCCATAACCTGGGTATTCTGTTTTTTGTGGAATTATGTATTCTTGCAAACAAAGATTAACAGAATGCATTTGTTTTGTATTTCTGTTACATAATTAATATAATTTTGATTAGCATTTTGGCTATTGTTCTAAATCTTGTCTTATAGACAAGATTTCCTTACTCTGTTTTCTTTTTATCCTGGTATATTATTGCAACTTATCCTGCTGTACATAACCATAGGGTACTGCAGCATACAACGAGAATGAGACAATGGTTATTTTAAGGCAATGAAAAAGATAAAAATGAAAACATTCAGTGTAAACAATGCTCCCCTAAAGACTACATAAATATGATTTTCCTTGTGCAAATTTTTGTAAACATTTACATTTTCCAGACTGGAAGGAAGAATTAAAAAAAAAACAAAATCACTGTTAAATGTTTAAATGTGTATGACTATTTAACTATATTTTAATTAACTAAACTGATGTCAGCCTATGCTGCAACCTTCTGTTTCACTTGCTTCTTTGTTGAAATATAGGAGAACTTTACTGCATAGATATATTATGTAATTCATATCTCTGCATATCACATCATGTACTGGTACTGTGATTTGAATGACCCGAATGTGTACTGATTGTTAAAACAGATACGTATTTTAAAAATGTGTGTGTGTGTGGGGGGTCATACCTCTCAAGTGTACCTCATTACGAGGAATGTACATCATTTGGGGTCTTAAAAAGTTCATGAACCTTGAAGTTCCTCGAAGTTCCACATTGAAAGATTCTGTCACACATTCAGTGTTAGGAATTTATTTAAGTGAAATCCATTGTCAATAGAAATTAATCAAATTAGTTCATTAAAAGATCTTCTTTATAAGTAAAACCAGCATATTTTAACTATCCTATGACCTTCCTAGTTGAAGTTGTTAGTAAGCCATTAGTATGTGCTCCATATTTTTCCCATTTGTTCCACATTGTGAGGGCTAGTGTTCCTCATTTTGGAGGTGGAAGGTTGAGAGCTATGGTGGGGTGTATGCATGTATACTACATTGTGAAGCTCTGGTATGCTTTGTCTATGCTTCATTTTAGGAGTGAAACTTCTGAGTTGCAAACTCGGCCGCCACAGTTTACAAAAGATTGTGTTATTTCAGTTCATTGGTATGGTAACAAGTCTAGCTACCTGAGAAATCTCTAGGATTACCGGGTGTAACAGCCATAATTCTTATTATCATTTGGTGATAGCCAGACATACAGAATATAAACCATGGTATGCAAATTATTTTAGAGAGAAACATTTAGCCCGGTGAATGGGCACCGAATGTCCCGAGTTCACACACACAGATGTAAATCAAATTGTGAGTCATCAAAAGAAGATAATAGTTTCCACAGTGAGTGAGGTTACTATGTGATTCTGCTAGCTATGTTTCCAGTGTAACAGTTTTAATATAGGAGTTACATATTGAATTCCTTATTTTGGATACAAGCCATGGAAAATGGGTCAAGCCAGTTATATTGGAGAAGGTAGCAGCGGTGATGTCTAGTGCATAAATTAGAAACTGCTGTCTACCTGAGACATGGGCAACAATCTGGTAGTAGCTTTATAAGTTAAAACACCTGGCTACACCTCCGATTTGTCTTTCAAAAGTACTGTATAAACTTTGCCGATCGTCTTTATGCTGAATATTTTATTAATTAAGGGGTTATAAATTAAATTACTTATAGTATGCGCGTTTTTGCTGCAGAGTAATGTGGGTCCTTCGAATTACACATTTGAATGTATATATTGTTAATATGTGTTTAAAATATGAACGTTTTTATTAATTATTGCGCTTCTTATGAGGGATTAGAAATTAAATTACCACATGTACGTTTTTAACCATTGCAGTTCTGGTCCCTTTTTAAAACTAATTCCCTATATATACAATTACTTTACACTTTATGATATCGGGAAAAGGAAATAACGCACTGCACACCCACAGGAATCAGATGTCGGGGGATTCTTGTAAGGCTTGAAGCTGTTTGGTGGAATCTGGCAGGCGCGCGCAGGTGTGCGTGTGTACTGAATGTGCGCAGGTATCCCATCTCAAATTTCTGTATAGGGTTGCCACCCTTTCAAATGCCTAAAGTGGGGCATTTTTGGTACAAACATCAGATTTTGCGAGGCGAAACATACCCACGGCCAGTACGAAGGACACAACTTCATTTTTTTACCTAAATAAAGGCTTATTCTTATAGCATTTTAGTTGCTTATCCTGTCTCTTATAACATTTAGGTGCTTCAGATACAGAACAATTGTTTTATGCAACTATTACATAAAATATAGGAAATATTTTTGTCCTAAAATTTCAGGACATTTGCCATTTTTTTCTTTTTTTTTTTTTTTGCAGGACACAACTGCCCAACAAGGGACTGTCCCTAAAGTGGGACAGGTGGTAACCCTATTTCTGTATTATCCCTCTTTGAACATTGCCTTTGAAAACGTGGCCCATCTGATCAAAATGCTGAACAGCAGTGATTCCAAACCCTGTTTAAAATCGTGTTTTATGTTACATCCTACGAAAATATAAAGCCCAAGCAGGGCAAGTAATTAAGCACTAGAAGGTAGGACCTTTGAGAGAGTAAGATGAGTTGTTTCCTTGCACACTTACCTAAAGGACTACACTGCAAATGACTTATGCCGTTCTTTTCTTTCTTGACATCCAGAATGCGTTTATACAGTAGAAATAAGACACTGGGTTTAATGGCATCTAGCTTTTAGCTAAATTTCATAGTATACTCTGCTCAGCAAGGGAGGTGCGTCTCAGAGGTGACAAACAGGAGTTTATCACATGTATTCCCTGTTTAGACAGAAGATAATATAAACAAAACCTAAATCAGCCTTTTTAAAAGTGATAGCAGAAAATATATGTACTTACAGATAAAAAGTTTGAAAACCATATCTTACTAAGTTAATACATTTGACGTATGCAATAATAACGGGACTAATTAATGCGATCCCTTTAAACGTTCATTGGTCAAACTGAGTCCAATCAATAAGAAAGAGTTTTTTTCTTGTACTTAACTTACGTAATGTTTTATGATATTTTCACGCATAAATCTGATCAAGTCAGTTAACCAGACAGTGTGGTGGGGCGATTTGGAAATTGTGCTAGGTTCTACAAGGGTCTCCTGGGCTGCATGCCTACCTGAAAGTGTAAACGTAGGAATTTCTGCAAAGTGCAGCATCAATGTTATTGCAATTTATGTAAAACATAAAACAGATATATTCGTGCTCTTTGAATGGGTCTACTGCTGCATTCTGCATTATATAGGTCGCTGGTTCACATTTTCTGACATCTGTAATCCTTTCTGCATCATAAGTCAATCATTCTCTTCCCTGAGTCCTACAAGTACTGAACTAAAACTGGTTTTGCAACTACTTTGTTGTACTTACCAATACGATGTTATATCAATTCCAGCTTCATTTATTAACATCCCCAGTCAGCTGTGATCTGACATGACTGTATTATATTATGGTCGGTTTATTTCTATCCAGCGACCGCAAGCCACAAATTTGTAGAACTAACAAGCCATACACAGTTTGTAGTGAACAAATTCCTGTTTCAGTGAGGGTTATTAAGTAATGTCATTCCATTGAGTATAACATGACAACAAATGCGCCCTGAAAGAAATCAATTCTTATTACATTACTTTGGAAAAATTAATGTTCAACTGTTCTTTTTTAAAATAATCACTGTTTTGGTTTCCTTCCTCGTTGTTTGCATATGTACTCCGTGATTAATTACGTATTCATTTCGCAAATGTTTGTGTTACCATTAAATACTTGTGGAAATGAGGGACTGTTCCCTTTGCACATATCTTGTATGCTAGGTGAACAATTAGACGCAAGAAATAAGCATTTTTGCTGCTGACGTTCTGTTTCCTTATAAAGTTGAAGGATATAAATTGTTCGGAGAGTATCGTGGAACATTACACTTTGATAGTGCTTATTATTTTATGTAAATGGCATTAGAATGTTTGCACATTGAGGTGAAATATTTGGGGCAAGGAGAAACAGAACTAAAGGAGTACACTGGAAACAGCACTCGCTCTGTCCAAGACAGCATTTATAAAACTAGATTCACCGAAGAGTCGATGCTCGACTACTGTAAAAGAGGGAACACAGTAAGGTCCATATCACCAGTTTCCAATGGAATCTTACGTAATCCAATTTTCCAACCATGTAATCTTTCCATAAAATTCTGTCACAGACTTTTAAGTGAAGTGTCACAATGCTTGCTGAGGGAGAGTAAGCCTCTTCTGTGGAACTGTAAAACATTATGAGCTGCTATATCATGAGTCGTTTAAATCCACTAAAATAAAGAAGATAGCTTCATGACATTGCTGCAGCATTTCACCCCCCACACACACACACACACACACATACCCGCGCGCACACTGTCCCTGGCTTTAGGCGGTGTCCCTAATTTTGCCTAAAATAGTGTTTGATCCAGCCCCCCCCCCCAGAAAAAAAGCAAAATAAATAGTCTATCAGATAAAGAATGAATGCTATGCCACCCTTATAAAATGCGTAGTCTTAGCAAACAATGAGTATTTCTTAAATTAAATAATGCCTGACATTAAATGCACCCTTTGCTGTTCTTCAGAAAAGAAACTGTAACACCTATAATTTTGTTCTTTAACCTTTAACTGGTATTTTAAAAGGCTGCCTTAATCTGGATATTTGTACAGGACGTTTGCTTTTGGAGGTTATAAGTATGCATGCAGACTGTAACTATTTAACGCCAATTAGGAAGGTGAAATTGAAGGAGTTATTTCAACAAACGGGGTGATGATTACAGCTGTATATGAATAAGCTGGCAAATGGATACATGACTTCAGAACAGTAGTCTGTCTGAATCCCTGTGGCATTATCATAGAGCTCCCACCGTGCACAGGGAATTTGCAGGACTGGATGCACGGTGGGTTATGAAATCACATACACATATTGTGGCAGGGCAGAGGAGTCGTATCTGTGATGGTGGAGTCATTTCATTGCTTGACACCTTTGGAATGACTTTCCTGAAAGATAAGAAGTTTGTTAATATGGTTAATCTTAGCAGTTCCATTTAAAAAATGCCATTTTGTCTGAAAAAAGAAGCATGTGGGAATATCCTGTGTAAATTTCTAAACAAGCTGTTTTAGAATAAAAGTTACTTTTATCGGGACAGATTCTTATTATATTCTAATACTTGTTTTAATTGTTTATTTACTTATTTATTTGTTTATATATATATATATTTGTTGACCGGGAGTGTCCGACTGGACGTAGGTCCATTTTCAGCGGAGGCCCGAGGAGAAAAGCTCCACAGTTAAAATACTTGTTTTAATTAGTTATTTGCAGCTCCCCCTACCCCCAACACGGGCATGTATACATGGAATGTTTATGAACTTCCACTGCCCGTAGCTTATCTACCTTTCTCCATATCTTACATAACCTAAACATCACATTAATAATGCAGCGCATATAATAAGATTGCTACATTAGAATTCTTTATTCAAGAACCATCGATCGGCGTGACAAAAATACACACTCGGTGAGGACAAAGTTTCCTGTCTTCTTGTCTGGCTCACTTCCCCCCTTTGAGTTTATGTATTGGGCTGATCCCAGCTGGCCCAGGTAGTGCCCTTGTACTATACAAAATGCTGTCACACTTATAACGATAATCTGTACTCTGTGGCATACATAGTGTATGGCAAGTTACACCCGGACACTCTGCAACCATGCAGCTGACTAGAAGTGTTTACATTGATGAAAGTGCATTTCCCAATCGTGTACTATGGGGGCTGGGTCATTTGTTCCCAGCTGAAGGGGGTATGTATTGGTTATATATCCTTTGAGGTTCATTTGGCAAACTGCTCCGACACATTACAAACATTATGGCATGTGTTTCAGGTATCTGTCATTGATCGTCTGCATTTAGTAAACAACATAATTTGTCTGGAGCACTTGTCACCACACCAAGGCGCAAAAGAAGTGAATGATGGCTCTTTTCCCTTCATGAAGTTCTAATTTCGTACTTCTTTAACCGTGCAGTAGATGGCGCTACAGTTCATAGTTTTATCAGAAATCACACACAGGAGCAGCCGTCGGGGTTCAACGTATTTAGGAGCAGGAAATACAAATTTAGCAAAACGTTGTAGGATATTTTCAATTCGCTCTGTATAAAAGTTCATAAAGTCTACACAAACAGATGGTGCAACAGCTGCATAAGTATTAACTGACCAAATCAGGTCTAAGATGTTACAGCAGCTGATATTCCCTATTTGTTAGGGCAACCATAGCAGTTCAATTTTACAAGGATAGAGCATGCAGTAACACTGTAGCTGTCAATTCAAGGGTATCATATGTTCTGATGCCAAGAGTTGGTATTTCTTTCCAAAGAGTGAAAACTTTGCAGATAATTTAACATCACGTTACGAAATACTCTCCTTGTGTTTTCAGTCGCTGCTGTATCTTAACATCATCTGATATTTCAGTGCTGTCACTTTAAACGCTTACTGAGAGCCAAAAAAAGGGTTCGAATGAAAAATAAATTCAAAAATATTTCTAGTGACAAAAATGGACCATGTGTTGTTTTTACTGAAAACGGTTGCCTAAATCAGGGCATCTAATTACAGCAACAGGTAGTAACCCAACAGTTTTGTGACACTGTGAGCCCTGGTAACTAGCTGTCAAATCAACTTGGACTAGATCCACAGCCACAAATTATTGGGGTCATTGTTCTTCTTGCGATAGTCACACCAAGATAAAATGTCTTGGAGACTGCCACCAATTCAAATGCTTGAGTGTGACATTTCTTACCGAAACATGAGGTGTTACGCAGAGTGTGGACCATTTCAATAAATACAAAAAGTTGTCCACCTATTACCAAAATTAGATGTCAGTAGTATAATTTTAGTTAAGTTTCTGTAGTATAATTTAGTTATGTGTGTTGTTTTTGCATTTGTTTGGGTGCATTATCATGCCATTCCCATTTAATGCCTCCACTTTCCTCGCACGACACAAACGGGACTATTTTGCGAAAGGAGATGCTGGTGGTAATACCAAATGCCTTAAGTAATGTTGGTCAGACAGGTGGTTCATTTGTTGACCAGTTAGCCCCACTGTGGACACATAAGTAGCATTTTTACTGTGGTGAATTGGGATCACTTACTTGCTCAGAATATAACATGAAGCATTTACAATCCCATAACCTTAATCTCATGGGTTCTGTACTATATGGTATGCTCACTACAGGTTCATAGGTAGGTACTAGGCTATTGGCCCTAGGGCCTATACAAGCCTAGCCAAAACTGTACCCTGGCTTTCGCCACCCAAGAAAATACTATACTGCCAGAGTTTATACTTCGGTTCGCTTTGATATCTGTCTGACTGTCTGTATATATATCTACCTATCTATCTGTCTATCTTTTTTATTTGCTTCTTATTTTATTTATTTTTATGTAGAGCTTACCTTAAACTTGAGCAGAATTGTGTCTACTCAACAAATTATTCATATTATAACTACTGACTTTAAATAGCCTGACTATCGTCTTAACTGTAATAAAAAATAATGATTTCAATAATGCCCGGGACACCGTCTAGAAAAGCCAAAACACGTAGATTTAGGGATGGTTTAAGAGGCTTCCGTGTAGTTATAGCAGCCGCACAGTTTACAATCCAAAACAATAGTTTCTTTGGTTATTATGTTAATGTCTGGATCCTTGTAACATTTCATCTGAAACTAAAATATTCAGAAGTACAATTTTATATATGCAAATCTGTAACTTGCAATGATCTGACATCTAAAAAGAATAAATGTTTTTTTTTTCTAATGATCGTCAAGAAATTCATAAATATGAAATGGGAGTTTAAGATAGCATGAATGCAGACGTATATGTAATGGTAAATAAATAATTCTTCTACTGCTGGTTTGGGAGGGAAGTTTTACGCTGGCATTGTGTTTACAAAACTGAAATAATTGTTTAATGGTTTAAACGCCTCTGATGTGTTAGATTTAATATTAAAACTAATTACTTGGCTTATGATAACTTCCGCTAGTTTCTTGCAGTTGAAAAGTAATAAGTCTTCACCTCTCAATTAAATATAAATGCGTCAATATAAATTGCTTGTTCTCTTTACTGAATGTACAATATAGCTAAGAATCCAATAAGGACAATCAGCTATTAATATATATATATATATATATATATTTTTTTTTTTTTTATTATTATTATTTTTATGTAACTTGTAAGGAAAACGTTACCTACTCACATTAATTAACATGTGGCGCCATTTGTTTCGAGTCCAGAAGTATTACGATACCTTATACAAGTGGAAAAAAGAATTAAGCGTATTGACTGTGAAATGTTAAGGAATATTTATGAAGTATATTACTAATGTTAGTACTACTACAATAGTGGTGGAAGCAAGGCAAAGAGTTATTTTTATATTTACAAAATAATTAGTATAGTGGTATAATATATGGCTTTCTCCCCCGACCCCACCCGCACCCCCTTTTTATATATGCATTAGCGATGCCCCATCTCTGCTTACAGAATAATTCATAAGGACTGGGGGGGGGGGGGAGCTTCCATACTGTAGCTGTTATTATCTGTTGGTTCTTAGTAAGAAAACTTACTAAGGATGTTTAGTATATATCCTTCATATCTGACTGATTTTCTTAAACTGGATAGGCACTTCCAAAGCTGCAGTTCTAAAACGAAGATGAAAAAAAAAGAGAAAATACAGAAACTGTTGACATTTTACAGAAGACTGTGTACAGATGAAATAAGAATTGAATTCCCAACCTCGGTATCAGTATTCCACTCCAGCAAACTCTGAGAAAAATCATCTTATTTATGAATATTATTCGTAGACTCAGTCAAACTGAAGTAAGTGGCCACGCACTAGTCAGGGGGTTGTGTCATGTCATGTTATGTAAAATAATAATACTGGCATAGTTAAATATTAGAAAGTAGTACATAATATTGAAAAGTGCGATGTAGTACCAAAGATTCAAAGTTTCAAAAGTCAACTGAGAAAAGTAACATTTTCAAAAGACTGATAACCCTTATCTAGCTGTTTGATTTTATGACAACGTTTTGATTAGTATTATTTATTAATTATTTTGGTTCTGTGTTAAACAAACAAATCTGTAACCAACTGATCGTTTTTAGTGAAAGCAAACCTTAAATCGGATCATTCTGACTGTGTGATCACCGTAGGTGTTTGACAGTGTACATTAAGAGGCTCATGAACCACAGATTCAGCGGTTATTCTGCTAACGGTCTAGCCAAGAGCTGGTATAATTCCATCCAAAACAGGTTAGCTGGCAGCCCTCGTTTGTGAATCTATTACAGAGATTAATAGATTACTTCTCTTTTTTTCAGCAAATTCTCAGCGGGAAAATTTAACCATATGGTAAGGGGGATTAGAATTTCATCACATTAGTACAAAATGTGATGAAAAGAGCCCAGCACCTGGGACCAGCTCTGGTAGACACAATTAAAAGGATTTTAATAAAACCAGAGGATCCCCCATCTCGTAGCAGTGGCTTACTCTTTGCTGCATGCGATTTGTATGCTTCCAGTTGATGAAAATTGTTTATAAGAAAAATACAAATATACATTTATCTATGAAAAAAGTTGCTCCTTGGCTGTCTTTCTTACAAGGAAGTCAATGTATCTTTATGTAAACATGTAATATTATGATGTTCATCTTGCGGGTGTAAGTTTTAAAATATTAAAATATAATCAAAACGAAAACGTTTCTTTGCTAGATGCAGGACGGCACATTTGCACATTCTTGGGGGAAAAGGCAAAACAAAAAAAGGCCTTTCAGCCCTGCTGCTGGTCTTGTGTTTCTTCTTAAGACCTTCAAAGATTAAATTAATTCTTATGCTTAGGCAATAAACTGTGAATTTTATGAAGACCCACGTGTCTTTCTTTCTTAAACTTGTGGTTTTTTGCCACAATGAATAGTACTGTAAAGTAATTACACTTAAAAGTGAATGGACTAAAATTTGTTTGGGGTACAGGCAGAGGGTCCATTAATTGTACTAAAGACGCTTAAGATCTTACTGTGCGGGTGGGGGAAGGGGGTAGGCGCACAAGGAGCCTTATAATTTGCTGAAGGAGGCGAGGAACATCCTAGATCTAAGTAGGGCATTTAGTGTGCTCACTGATGAGTGAAAGTCGCCGCACATGTCAGGCGAGAGACAGTTGTTGGGTTACTAACAGGACACAACGCCTTGCAAACATATGCATAGAGTTGTGTATACAGATGGCAACGAGAAGAATAGCTCGGCCGCCTTTTATAAAGCTGTAGCTACTCCCTGCCATCACAAGTGGGAAATGAAACCCTTCAGACAGAGGGCCAGCTAGCGCCTTGGAATTGTTTGTTACCGTTTTAATCCGATTAATTAAAACGTTAACCTGATTGGGTAGAAAGCCTGGTTCCCAAAAGGCGACTCTTCCTCATAATAACCTGTTTAGCGAGATAATGATGTAAAAGACTCCCTCGCTTACAGCTGATGTTGGTGCTAACATTTGGGAAATAGCAGTGCGGGGTACAGCTGAACAAGAGGCAAGCTTTTGGAGGATGCATGTGTTGTCGCTGCAACTCAAAATGCTGATGTAAAGAAGTATTTGAAGAAGTGAAAAGGAACGACAGGAAGCTAAGATTATTTTTTAAGACAAAATATTAATCTTGATTAGACTGCCGCCTGTCTTTGGGTAATTTACGCCTTTATGTTCGCCCTGTGGTAGACTACGCTGGACAGAAGTAACAGAAAGGACTATGAGCAGAAATATGAAGCTGAGCAGTGTTGAAGAAGATATTTTCCATAAAGCTCTACAGGGTACCCCAGTTACCAGAAGGTTGGAATCGCCATTCCGAGTGGGGTCGGGGGGTGGCATGGATCTGTCGCAGCGGGACAGGCACTCTCCCCTCGGATGTTTTGATATGAGTGAGCCAGAGCTCCAGTCTAGGGGAGGCAGTGACAGCCTTGGAGTTTTGGGTATGCCACCCTCTGCCGTATGCCACAGCTATGGAGAAAGCACAAGTAGGAGTTCCCTGGCCGAAAGCAGTGGTGGCGAGCAGAGCCCAGATGATGACAGCGACGGTCGCTGCGAACTTCTCCTCCGGACTTCAGACGCACGAATCACCACGACAGCCCTCACTACCGCAACGGCTGGAGCCAAAGTAGACGGCTCGACTACCAAGAAGTCCAAAGAGCAGAAAGCCCTGCGTCTTAATATCAACGCCAGGGAACGACGTCGAATGCACGACTTGAACGATGCTCTGGACGAACTAAGGGCTGTCATCCCATATGCTCATAGTCCCTCAGTGCGGAAGCTCTCCAAGATAGCAACTTTGCTCTTGGCCAAAAACTACATCTTGATGCAAGCTCAGGCACTGGAGGAGATGCGACGGCTTGTAGCATATCTTAATCAGGGTCAAGCAATTTCAGCTGCAGCTTCTACTTTGCCAAGTGCCGCTGCTGCCCTGCACCCTGCACTGGGGGCCGCTGCTGCCTACGACCCCACGGCTGCCTACCCATTCCAGACTGCAGGACTTGGGGCCGGAGGTTCATGTCCAGACAAGTGTGCACTCTTCAGTACTGTTTCATCTAACCTTTGCAAACAGTGCACCGAAAAGCCTTAAACCTAACCTTTACAGATGCACGAAAAACGAATAAAGCTGGAGAAAAAAGGTCAGCCAGATGCAGCTAAATATAGCCGGTCGATAATTAACTAGTACACACAAAGAGAAAAAATATGGTGCAATGGCAGCACGTCAGACTTTCCTGCACACATACCTTATCAGAAGAGTGAGTTAGGACTTTAAGAACTTGTTTTACACTTGGTAGTCAATTTAAATGAAAATGGACCAGAACTAGGGGCACTATGACACTGAAGCACTTGAAATAATAAAGGACTTATAACACTGACACTCTTAAATTAATCTCCTTGTCACAGAAGAGATACTTAATATAAATAATAGTATTTTATTGTTTAGATGTGATCTTGTAAATAAATATATACAAAACCTTGCACACAATTTTTGGTAAGAGTGAAAATGCGTGACTGGCATTGCTAGATTTTTTAAACAAATATATCTGTGCACCTTGCTACTTAACAGTTTCCGCGGTGTCTGAACTGCAATTATATTTATTGTTTACTGACGTAAAACAGACTGTATTTATCAAGCACTGGAAGTGGAACCATTAAAGTCCAAACCTGCAACTTGATTCAAAACAATACTGAGATAGTCTTGATTTTATGGAATTGTTTTTCACGTTTATTTTAAAGCATAATATGAGTGTTTGTGGCTGAGTTGTGTAACCCCCGTGTCCTATACAATTTTGGTCAATATTTCTGTGTTACAACCAGCTTTATTAAATGGCTTAATTCCAAAAAGAGCAGCATATTTAAGACAATGGTATCTCTCTCTCTCTCTTTTTGAAAAGCGTGTCTGTGATAACATCCTTCCCACTGGATTCTCAAAACTTAAGTTTATAACACTTTTTTCAAAGGCAGCGGTTTGAAAAGGCTTATAATACTTGGTTTGTTAAAAATATTCACATTCACAAATATGGTCATGTTTTTGTCAGTTACTCTTCTGACCATGGTCTCTGGATACATGTGACATATGCTGTTGTTTATTAAAGAAGTGCTATTTACCCAAAGCTAGATTTCAGTTTGAATTTGCATGCATCGAGTTTGTTTGTATTTACTCTATGTGTCTTAATGGATATAGCGTCTGTAGATTTACGTACTGTATTAATATATTTTTAAAGTACACAAATCCACGTTGTCAGGTGGGTGGAAATACAGACCATGATGATTTAATGGTGAGGACAAGACAGTATGCAAGTGTTATGCCAGATTGTACAGCTGTTTCTGTTGATTTGTATGTGTTCCGGTGTTCTAAAATATCTTTATTAAAATATTTTGACAAAAACAAAATGGTATATGCTTCGTGAAGAAAACACCTTTGTATTATACAGGCTGCAACTGCGCTGCAGTAAAACAGGATTCTTAGCCTGACTCACTTAAGTTATAGATTATGAAATATAGACTAGCTTAGCTCGTTCATTTTGACGTAGTAAGTGTGTGTGAGTGTGTGTTTGCGCGTGTGCATATACACTTACTAGGTGTTTTGTAGCTATTTGTCCTTTCCGAACAGATGTTCTACTAGTTTTGAGAATTAACGCGACAACTATATTTAAACTCTTGTCGCAGATCTTTTTTAGTGCCACGTTTAAGTATGAGTATTACATTGTCATTAACCAAACTCGCTAACTAATTCAGTAAATCATCACTCTTTGTTATACTTTTTGTTTCATGCCACCTCACTCTGTGGTATTTTTGCACATTGCCAGTAATGATTCTGCTTCTAGAAGTGGGAAAAAAGACAGATTAACTTAAATGCGCAAATGAAAAAAATAAAATCAAATATACATCTAAGATATGGGGTTCCAGATGCTACTTATACAAGGGACACAAATATATGTGAAGCTGACGTAGTAAATGCTTCTAATCGCCCGATTTTAGTAAGACAGTTTTAATGTCATAAAAACATTCTGTTACCTTATGCATCACAGCATGAATCCGAATTTTTGTTTCATTTTCCTATTCTCAGAACTTTTGTTTTTCATTACGGTTAGGTAAAAGAGAGAAGCGTGAAAGGCAACCGAGATAGGGCGGGTAAGCAGACCCTAGGCTACGAGAATCTGTCTTTTAGCATTACTAGACAAAAGCCTGGGCGCCTCTAATTATGATTATTAAAACAATTTCCATGACGATGTCTAATATTATGTTAATTTGAAAACAACTGTGTATGAAAACTGTCGACTATAATACCCAAATTCATTTAATGAAACACATCGTTAAGGCAATTAAACCTCCTGGATGTGATTAACGAACATAATTACGACACTGTTCTGTGCCATAATTGGGTGTCTTTAATCAAGGGGCAAAGTGATCAGCAACACAGCCATTAGTTTGTATTGTTCTGTCTCTGCTGTCCATCTTCCTGATTAGGAATTAGCTGCAGCCACTGGGCTGATTTTTTGCATATTAACACGGTAGGATAAATTTGCTGCAAGATTTGCTGCTTAATATTTCTCATTATAGTAGAAGCCATTACAGGAGTGCGAGAAGCTGCGTGATCATGTGCAGATGCAATGTAGCAGTACATCACATTTATGTATTAAAATATACTAGCAAACCGAGTACTATAAAATGCGTTAGAATTAGGAGTGTTTATCTTAAACTAGTTCATTAATCAGCTGGAGACAATAGATTATATACTGTGGCTCGAACTATCGTACATCTCTGTTTGGTACCCAGAAAAAAAGCTCTTTAGCCAGTAATAAGTTCACCTAAATCAAACGTTCAGCTCAGTAGCTAGGCATTTACGTTTTATGGAGATGTTTTTATGTATTATAGTTTGTTGACCAGGCAGGTTGGAAGCTCCCAATGGGACAGAAACACTTTTAAGAAGAAATCCAAAACAGCTCCAGTATGGAATATGAACTAAACAAACAGGAGCACATGAACTCTGCAACAGTTGTACTAAGCCTGTTACCACTGCTTTTCAGGTTGATTAGTTATGTTCTCAAACGTAATAGTTGTTATTCATTATTTTCTTCCTTTCATCCAAATTATGTTTGAACCTTAATTTTAACTGCCATCTCCGCATCTCAAGGGATGCGGTAAAACACGCTGTGACTTTATTTTCTATTTGTTTTGGATTTACTGTATGGCGCTTGCTAATACTACGCGGTACTTGCTGTGTTTTAAATAAATTTATAATAATGCGTGTCCCATGTATTCCATTTCCACCCTTACCCCGGATACAGGGGACTGTAAATATTGAGACACGTTTCCCAGCAGGTAGTCATGGTAAGAGATACTGTAAACAAAGTAGTGTGCAAAGCGGTTTCAGGTGCAGGCCTGAAGACAAAAGAGCACCAAGCAGTATTTGGGTACTTAAAATGATTTTTCATAGCACAAGGGGAAAACCGTAATCAATCTTAACACTTTTAGGCATAGAACGTTAATGTATTCACTCAGACGATCTTGTAGATTAATGTACTTATTATAAAGTTGTGGGAAAGTATGTGATTTCCATCTGTGCTGTCCCAAGACTAACAACGTTAGTTATTACGTCCCATATCATTCATGACCTTTCACAATACATAAGCTATTATCCTATGTCCCCAATTGTTGTGCCCAGAAACCTGCGGAGTAGCCAGAAAGATTAATTTTTGTACTCACATCCTTGTATTACTGCCCCCACCTTACATTCAAAATGCTTACTCCTCACGCTGAAGAATGACAGATCTTTTTCAAATGCTATAATCACAGTAATTAAAATAGATTATTTTTCAAATTAGTGGGCTTATTCAAAAAGAAGTTGTGTATAGTTCTTTGTTGAAGACATTATTTCAGACAGTTATGTACATGTGTTGGCCTCTGTACGTTTCTTAGAAAATAAAATGTATTCTCTGAAGTACATCTAGTATGCCTGCGGTACATCATTGCCTGCAACAGAAATAATAAATCCACTAATCTTCTTCTTGTCTTTTGTAAACACCCTCCTAATTTTTCCAGTTTCAAAACATATTCTTGCCTTGATGGAACTCATAGTTTCTTGCTTTATTTCCCTTTCACCCTGTTCCTTGTGTAGTCACAATAATCTTTCAGTCAACATCACTTCAAGTTCTAACCAGTTTTGGTTCAATACTAATTTATAGAGTTGCCTTACTTCCCTCTTATGTCAAATACACCTGGCTGCAACTAATTTTACTTAGACAGTTGTCCCCTGTTTACTTCCTTACCTTTTCCAGTCTTTCTTTCTTTTTATTAATTCATTTCATCCTTTCTTTTCCCTCTAACTTACAAACATTGGTTTAGTCTCCCCTTTGTATTCATAAAATGTTCATAGATGATTTGCTTTCATACCTTTAAAAATAAGTATAAGTAACCTTTATTATTAACATGTAATATGTTTACCACCATTTAATTTCATAAGAATTTTCTGCTGTTCTTTGCTGCTTGATTTTGTTTTCAGTTTAGTATATTGTCTGTTAAATAGTATAAACCTGGATGAATGTAAAAATACATACACTATATTTTGTCATAATACATAGAAGCTTATACTAGGGAATGAAGTAGGAAACTTTGCTGTACCTTAAGTGGAATATCCTTACTAAGTACATGTACTTGCATTTTCAAAATCAGTTATCAGCATTGCAGTGTAAAGGTAGAACATTCCATTGTTAACTTACTGATGAAACTAATTCTGTTATATTATATGAACAGCTAACTTCTATAATTTTTGATAATTGCATTTAACCTTCTTCAATGAGAGTCATGCAACTTTCTGGAAAAGTTTTACTTTTGCCAGTGGTTTTGATTCTGCCTGAAAAAAAAAAAAGCATGCAGCATAGGGTGAAGAATCATCAATAAGTGCTTAATGTCTATCCTTTCTTACATGTTTATACACACAGACACACACATATATAATATAGTTAGTTAAGTTTTCATTGATTATTGACATTCCTCTCATACACTCTTTTTCTGTCAGATGTGATGTGGCAGTTTGGCTACACAAAGCAGAAACATCTGTAAGTGAATGGGATGTGAAACACATTTACTTGGGTTCTGACATAACTGGAAGTAAAATAGCATACCCAAAGGAGGCAGCAGCTTTAGCAAGGATAGGTTCGGTTCCCCTCTACAGCACTACTGGCTGCCTGACCTATGAAAAATAACATAAACTCTCAGTCCATAGCCTACTTGCTTATCCTAACTAAAAGAACATCCAAAACTAGGAAACTAGGGCTTGGATGAAACAGTTTCTACTGCAGTTGTATGTCATCAAACAATATATAGATCAGTGCATCATATAAAAGTAACAACTACATTTAAAAGGTCAATATTTGTGGTTTGATGAAGTGAAG
Source organism: Protopterus annectens (assembly GCF_019279795.1). Classification (NCBI taxonomy): domain Eukaryota; kingdom Metazoa; phylum Chordata; order Ceratodontiformes; family Protopteridae; genus Protopterus; species Protopterus annectens. The sequence goes on from NC_056731.1 coordinate 1,354,992,373, forward strand.
TGACCAGCTGCCTTTTCACAGTTACTAAAATAAGGACATTCTGTATTCCTGAGTTGAAATTCTTCAAAAGTTTGTCTTTGTTAAGTCTAATTTCCAGATGTTATGTTGAATCCACTGTAATTCATTTTGACTGTGTTTTGTAAATAAACTTAGTCTAGCATAGAAAAATAAATGACTAAAGAAGAGACTACTACGTATAGGACAATATATGCTTCCTTATGTGATGGCAGAACCTGCAGTTTTCTGATCATTGATCTCATTAGTGAGTATGCAGTCTTGAAAGCTAAATAAGCTAACAGCAACAAGCAACTCAGCAACTCAGACTAACTAGTGTTGGTGCTCTTCCTCTCTCTCTTGTGTGCATGTCTGTGAGTGAAATATACATACATAATATATGAAAGAAACTGGCAGTTAAGGACAGGATAGTCCATCTAGCATGGAATAATATGTCATTCTTTTTAATGCAAAGGTAAAGTTTTTACAAATGAATCAGCTTCTGTTGGAGTACTTAGATCACATCTACAAGTGACAACAGGTTTGAGGGGAAAGTCTCTGAGACAACTCTTTCTGGTTTACTAATAATATGACAGTAATGCATAGGGCTGATATAGTGTAGACCTGTAATGTGTTTTGGCACCATGATGCAAGCTGTAAGTTTCATGGAGTTAAACCTTAAGGATTCTCATTATTCGGGGTATAATTAGATTATCCATCATATGTCAGAGTTGCATTTGAAACTGGATTGTACATTCAGTAATCTCATTCATGCTGTACTAATTATACATGACTATGCAGGTTGCTTTTTCTAAGAGTTTATTTCTTGCTTTGAAATTACACCCCCACATGGCATTGTTTAATATTAAGCAGCCACTTTCTTTTGCTTGTCTGTTTTAATTACCAGGCCATGAAAATAAGCATATTTTTAAAGTTCACCATTAATGGCATGAACTCTTCCCTTTTTCCACATCCATCCATCCATCCATCCATCCATCCATCCATCCATTCGTCTATCTATCTATCTATCTATCTATCTATCTATCTATCTATCTATCTATCTATCTATCTATCTATCCATCCATCGCCCATTTTCATTACCATCTAGGCATAGCCGGCCTTAGGCATAGGCCAACTAGGCAGCCTCCTAGGGCACCGCTGTAGCAGGGGTGCTTTTCCAGTATTTATTTGGTGTAGGTAGACCAGGATGGAGGCACCAGATGGTGTGGTAGGGGGCACCATGGAGCCCTTTTGCCTAGGGTACCAGTTGACCTAAGGCCACTCTTACATTTAGGAGCCAAAGCATATTACACCAAGCAGCAGACCTAAAGCAGGAATGGCAAGCCAGTACACTGAAATACGTTTGCATGATCGCACATATGCGCTGTAGCCTCAACAATATAACCAACCTTACACCATTAGGATATGGGAGGAAACCTGCATAGATGCAGAGAAGACTTGCAAACTCCATACTGAAGGTATCACAACTGGAAACCAGACCAAACAGCCAAGCATTTCAAGTCTTTTCCCACATAGTTTTCATAATTTGGCACTATGATGGGGACTCTAGCTTACCTCTTATGGCTTTTTATTTATGTATTTATTTATTTTCACTATTCCATGTTATTCTTTCTAATGACACATCTACACTATGATCTTCCAAAAATGTCTCCTACCCTCACAGGAGATAGGAAATGGAGGATTGCTCCCTCACATTAAGAGTAGTAAAAATAATGGGTAATATCAAATTTTGGAATTCAGAATCCCCTTACAGTTTTATTGTACCATACCACTGGGCAACATTTTAGAAAATCAGGACTCTAAAACTATCCTGCTGGTGGAGCAACAGGATGTTTATTGGTGCTAGGTGTCTAGGACTGAACTAATGATTCCTACACTGACAGGTTGGCAGTGGGAGAAAAAGCTGGTTAGCAAGGGGGTCCATTTCACTTTTCCAGGGGAATATATTGTTTCAGTCACCCTAATGGGGTTAAAGACTAGTAGATGGAGGGGAGGCACGTGTTCAGCATGTCAATGTATGTTGGCATGATGGAACTGCAGTGACATAACTGAACATTCATACCTAAGAATTAAGGGATATTAACAAGTACCACTAGCTACTAGATAATGGCTTTACCTGCTCATTAACTAAACCCAAAACTAGTGGGAAGAGGATGGCCAGATGGAGACCTTAGATAGGTAGTAGTTAGTGCTGTAAAACAACAGAAAAAAGGTACTCATATGTCACAGAGTTCTGTAAGAGTCCTTTATCATGGCTTCAATAGTTTAACAGTACAGGGAGGCCCTTACCTGAGCTCTGTCATCTAGAGTGAGCAAAGATGCACGTCATCCTGCAAAACCTGAAGGCCTGATTTATTTCTACTTTCCTGATAAATAACAATGCAATAAAACAACTAACAGATATTCTATGCATCCAGGTCTCCGGGACTATACTTTAGGTAGTGACAGATGTAGAGTTCATTCTGTATGCAAAATAATTTATTTATTAATTGACTGATTGATTTTATTTCCTTATTTGCTTATTAATTAGGTAGGTGGACTGGTCACTAGTCCCTTTCTGAGTCATGAAACTGTCAGGGAAAACAATACCTACAGTTTTCCCAAAAGCAGTTATCATAGAGTATGCACAATGCTAATACAGTTTCTTGTGTAGCTAACACAGTTCCATGTAAAGTACCTTGTGCCTTCTTTCCAAGATATAGCTAACCACCTAATCATCACATATATGGCCTTGAGGAGTAACGGCTACTCATAATCAGTGCACTGATTACAGATGCATTTTTTTCAGTGTGATTCGTATATCATATTTCTTTTACAAAACTTTTATTGATATAAGTTTTCTATAGTTTAGTAATTTTTATGACCCTTAAATTTAACTCTTACAGAAACAAGTTTCGTAATTCATGCATGTTGACTATTTATTTCCATAACTTGCTTATGTAACATAGTTCCATTTTCAATACAAGTAAGAACTCTGGCTGTTTTTTAGCACATAGTGCCTTATTGCATGCAAAAATATGAACAACTTCTGTTCCCCTATATTTGAAATTTTAAAATTACCAATGTTTAAACTGTAGAGATGTTGAACCAAGTCGTTAGTGAAACAGAAATATAATTCAGAGTAAAATGTGTTTTTGCTGTGCCAGGGCAGTATACTTTTATTTTTCTACACAGACTTGTATCTGCAACAAACACTGTAACACAATCTGAGTTACCAATCACAATATTGTCTATGCCACACGTGGGTGATCCATGCTAATAACAAGTATATTATTCTGATTTTGGTTTATGAAGTCTTTAAATACAAGAGATTAATAATATTACAGATCCTACTAAGCCTAACAAAATTATGAAAACTTTGACTGTCCAGTGTAGCAAAAATATTGTCTTAGGCTGTAAGAAATGCTTGCTTCACTTAATATTCCTAAACTGCCCATGGTACATTTGAACTTTATGTCTGGTGTGTAACCCTAGCTCTGGGTCTGTAAATGAGGAGTCCCTCCTCGTTCCTCTTCTAATCCTGTGATTGTCTCAGCATGTGTGACATTGACTTTCATAATGTAATGACTTATGAAAGATATAATCATGTGTTAAATTGAATCCTCCATTTAACTGTTAATGGTGTGCTCAGGGCACATTTACGTATTAGATGCTATGGTAACTAATTACTATCAGGAAGAAAGGATAATACATTTTCAGACTTTGATAAATAATTACAGGATTCCACATCAATGTTAGCATCAGTTGCACTACCTCTGCAGAAGTGAGTAAATTAATAAATAAATAAATGGGTAAGTGATTCTATACATATGGGGCCATGAACAGTAGACACATTCAAATGAAATCAAGAAAAAAATGTGATTTGTAGAGCTAAATGCAGGGAATGAATTTGCTATGTATCAGATATACTTGTAATTAAAAAAATACTGCACCTAAGAAAAATGACCTGTTTTTCTTGCACGTGTGCAGATGTTATAGTGTATCACATTCCTATCTGTTTTCATTTACTGCATATGGGAAGAAAAAATATTTCATTTGGATTTAAGGAGGAATGACAGTGGGTCTCAACATCTGTGCCACAAGGGTAGAACAATGCCCCCACTGGTGTAGAATAATAAACTGTGCAATAGTTTCATCAAGCCATAGCACTGAAGACTGAAAACAATACCCTTTCATTAACATAGCAATTTGGCAGTTTTATTTATCTATTTATTGTTTCTTTTTCAGATTCTTTGTTTTGGTCTTTGTTTTTAAATCTAATGATGAATGCCGAGTTTGTAAATGACAGAGCATTTTACATACTTAATTAGGAACAACCTATTCTTACAACACACAACAATTGAGATGTCAGCCTATCTTTTCTTTGGGGGGGGGGGGGGCTATTAAAAGTAGATTTTCACCAGTGTTCTTTATTTAAAAATGGTAGAGAAAATAATACATTAGCAACAGAAGTATATCATTTATTCTATAGTTGCACAAACAGCAAATAGCAAAACAGTAAGGATATTTTGCACGCACACACACACACACACACACACACACACACACACACACACACACACACACACACACACACACACACACACACACACGAGTGTACGCACACACATGTACATGTCCAAAAAAAATAAAAGAAAATATTTTATGAACTATAGTTCTGTGAAAAATATATGCTTGGTGTGGAGTACATGTTGCAATCGAGAGAAGCAGTAAAATAATTGCACTGGAATGAAAGCAAAAACAAGCTGCAATATGTCAGTTTTTGGTAGTTTACTGTATCACAGAACAGTTTTGTTAAGCAGGCTTGTTGGCTGTTTTTATAGAGAAATAGTTTGTCGCCATCCATTCTAAAAATGCAGCATTATACACAATTAATATACTAATAGGAAAAAAAACTGTTATATCCTATCACATTCTGAGGGATTAACATTTAACCCTGATCCTCATCACTCACCACTTGTTTGCATTATAGCAATACATACACTGCCATCTGACATGGTGTGTCACAGAAACAGTGAGGGAAGCATCACAGAAAGCAGACCACTATGAGGCCATAACTTGAATGGCATTTTGTACATATCCCTCCTCAGCATTTTATATCACTGCTTACCAAGAATAATATGGTTATGCCTTCATATCTGTGTCTTTTGGGAAAATGGCTTTGAGATGAGGTAGTTTTCATGTGAAAGCTGTGTGTATATACTGAAAATGTCAGTGGCTACACACACTGTATGGAGAAAGGAGACACGGGGGGGGTGCACTTTTGGTAGGCACAGATAGTAACTGGCAAATGGCTTGTGAAGTAAGCCAAGAGTAATACTGGGTTTTGGTTCATCTGACAGTGTAACTCCCTATTTTGAATCTTAGACATATTCTGAAGGGTTTTAACTATTTACTCAGCCCTCATTAGGCCATTCATTGAATATAATGCCCCTTGGTATGTAACAGTTCAAACACATGCAACAACTTGAATGCCAACAGAGCTTCCTTACTAAAAGGACAAAAGGCCTAAACAACATGTCCTACATGTACCAACTCAAAGTCCTGTCACTATACTCGGTATCCTACAGACTGCTAAGTGGTGACCTATGTCTGGCATATAAGGCATCCTCTGACTCAATACTGACAGATTTACTGCACAGCAGCAAGTTAAACGGCATCAGAAATACTTAGCCTACACATTTAAACCTCTTTTGCACCATTAACAGAGCAGTTTGGATGGACAGGTATATCCCAGAGGATACTGTTGCTCTGGAACAGACTCCCCATCCACATAAAACAAAGTTCATCACTATCCACATTCAAGTACAACTTGGATCTATGATGAGAAACTGCCCTGCATACCACTAATGGACACAGGCAGCTCTAAATGCTTTATCCCATGCTTGAGTCCCCTAAAATCATCTATGGTACTATGGTATAATCACAGTTATTCTCATTAGGGTAATATATAATTATTGACCATGGGATGGGTAAGACCAGTCTGTAACCAAATGGGATAGTTTAATGTGAGTACAAAAAGGGAAACTGGCTATGATTAAAGTGTCCCACAAAGGCAGCAGCTAGCTTAGTACTTATCTATGTAATCTATAATATTGGTGGATTAATTGGAGTGGCTTTACTCAACAGAGGCACTGGAAACTAAGGTCCGGTGGCACAATGCCAGGGTAATCATATGGGCTAGGCTTGTGAAGGCTCCAGGGCCATTAGCCTAGTACACACCTATGAACCTATGAACAGGTGGGTGTAGATATTACCCAACAGCAGATCAGACATGAGGAGGAGGACAAAAACATACTTGTGTGATATAGACACAATCATGGAGAACACTATTTTATAAACTAGGGTGTGGAACAAATGATCCTGCATAAACATTTCCCTAGCTTTGTTTGACCAAGAATTTTTCTTTTTTTAACTTTGCAGGCCAGAGGTGATTTTTATTGCCAATATTTTCAGATAAAGATGTTAAGCATTAATCACATTAGTGAACTTATATATGACATGCATTTATACATGTTCTTTTCAAAATTACTATTTCTATCTTCTAGCAAATCAAATTTAGGAGAAATCACTGCAAATATTCATAACTGAAACTCTATAAACTTTCATTAAGTTGTAAAAAGAGTTTTCTTAAATTAAATTAACACACTTGTTACTTAAAAGACTTCACTCTAACTGTTGCAGACAGTGCATGTCTTCAGTAGAATAAACCCTATAAATGTCAGTGATGGCCATAAATGATGATCTCACAATCCCTTTAGAATGCTGACAAAAGAAGGCATTCATGAATGTGTAATGCATATACTGAGGATGTTCATGATTTGCATTCTATTGATTATAATCTTGTTCCATCTTAACTCCAACTGTTGTATAAATATCTTACCTTTGCCAAGACACCAACACAGTGCTCACATACGTGACACTTACTTCCACCTTTCTTTTCTTCATCTCCATTTCATCATATCACACACACAGCTAAGCACATAAGAATTCACTACACAAAATGGCATTCAACTGTCTTCATCTCTACCCTGCGCCAGCAATATAACTGAACCACAACTATAAATCTCATGAAATTAAAGTATGCTAAAGAAATTTTTCAGTCCCCAAAAGTCAACTCCCTTTACAAATTGAAAGGGAAACACAAGACACAATAGAACACAACTCCAGAACTGCAGAGTCATTCATTCCAATTTTAGTCCAGCAGTTAATGTTCCTCCACCACAATGTTACACAATGCATTCCAGGCATAAAAAAACATTGCTCTTTGAACATCTAGGGTTCCTATTAAATGATCAAAGATGCATTCTTTTGAATGCATCTTGATCGAACTTGAAATCACGAAAAGGCAAAATAGCGAAACGGCATATAAGCGAATTCTTTCCCTGGGAAAGAAATCACTTAGCCACTTCTGTTACTTTGCCATTTTTGTGACTGTAGTGCGATCTCAGAGTTGGTATATTTAAGTAGGGGTGTGTGGGGGCACAGCCCTACATCGGGGGTGTGGAGGGAAGCCCCCCACTTTATGTAATGTTTTTAAAATGTTTTGTTTGTTTTGTGGAACAGCGATTTTTTTTCTTCCCTTGGATAAAAATCGCTGTTCTAAGCATTCAAAATTGCAAGCTTTCACTTACATGGGTTCAATAAATCACCGTTCACTTTTAAGCGTTCGATGATTTAACATAGACCCAAACATCTATGCCCTAAATGCAAAGATGTTATGTAGCACAGTTGCTGAGATCCACTCCTAGATATCCTCATATAAACCAGGTAACCTAGTTCAAATTTCATATTAGAGATAAGGAAATACTCCCTCAAGTTCATAATAAACTAAGATTATATCAGAAAGCAAAACAGGAACAGCAACTATTATATACGCAATTATCACTCTACCTCCTTAGATCTCCATCATTATCCCACCCCTGTACCTACTTTTATCAATGATGTGCTATTTATCTCCTCCCTCAAAACAGAAAAAAACAGCATCATACACGTAATAACCCTATATATACATCATCCAATAATAACATACCAACCCTGGAAGGCATACTTTCTTGGGCTAGCACAAACATCTTAACAGAAGTTGTAATACTAGGAGATGTCAACATAGACAGGGTAAGTAATGCTTTAGACATCAAAAATCAGTCAATAGATCTATTCAGGTTCAGTCATCTAATCGGTGCACCAACCAGAATGAACAAAAATACTGACAAGGCTTCAATCTTTAACTGGATCTTGACAAATGACCTCAGCAAAATACTACATGCCAGCATCCTAACTGATACATTAAGTGGCTACCCCGGACCCAAGCAAAAAGAAAAGCCGCAAAAAAACTATCAAAGCTGACCTCTGCAACCTAGAAAGATATCAACCATATAACAACAATTTCAAGACCACACTTCAACAATGCAATCAGTCTCAGCTGCTAATGCTATTTGATGATATGCTGTATTTCAAAAAATAGGTTCTCAACATACTTAATGCACAAGCCTCAGAAAGGAAAACAGACTTAAAGCCAGTCCTGCCACATGGCTAACCCACAAAACTAAAGTCATCATGACAACAAGGGACAAAACATGGAAAATATGTCTGTCCAATAAACTTCTGCATTACATCTTCAAAACTACCACCAGCTGAGAAATCCAGAAAAAAAATACTAGCAGATAAAGCAAACTACTGCAATAATTTTCAACATGTTCATCAAAATTCAAATAGCTTTAGGCAATTCTGATCTGCCCTAAATCTTAATATCAGACCCAAGCAAATACACCAGCACAGGTACAATATCAGAATCTCTCAGTGTTCATCTCTCAATCTATATGACCAGGCATTCACACATCCAGCTAAACAGTATATTTATAAAACAACATGCAACCTTCCCTAGTTTAACCCAGAAATGTTCATTACTACACTATCATCTATTAACTGGAACTTCCTAAAAATATCCCCTTAGATTGATGGTGTAAATAAATTCAATACATTTCTAAATATCCTAAATAGCCTTGCACATCCTAGAAGAAAGAGACTAAAACAAATAATGCAATTTGGCTATCCAAAAATATTAAAATGCTAATGCAGAATAGAGAAAAAAACATGGAAAGAATGGTTCTCCAAAATATTCAAAGTCAAAGTAAACTTTATTGTCATTTAGGATTACACAAGTGCAGCCTAAATGAAATTCCAAGTATCGACTCACCGGCGAGTACATAAGAAGCAAGGTTAACAAGAACGACACATATTTCAATTTAAAGAAGATATTCAATACTAGACCCCAGAAGGATAAATTATCCAATAATATCAGCAAAAGCACACAAGCCCTCCCCCCAAAGACAGTCATAAGAAGAATACTGTACATAGCAGCATGACAGAGTAGGATTGCACATGTTAAGATTGTCATCCATTGTTCATCTGCATCATGCAAACAGCAGACAACTGCACATGAATAAGAAAATATAGTGCTACATCAAAGAGAAAAAAAAGCAATTAAAAAAAAAAAGATATGGCACACTTTTCAGCTATTGTTAATGATTACTGACAAAACTATAATAATTTTCAGAATAATACTTAACACAACCCTAAAAAATTTTGGACATCCATTAAAATGATTTTACATCCCAGCCAAAAATTCAGCCCAAACCCCTCTCCCAATAACTCGCCACTTAAAATTGCAATACAGTTCAACTCTTGTTTTATAGATAGCATCTCTAACCAAGGATGGCTTAGCATCTAATCCCAACCCTGCCCAACAGCCACATATTACCACATCCACTTTTACCTTCAAACCTGTGCCCACATTCTATATAAACTATTCTTAAGCAAACTTAAACCATGCTCTTCTTCAGCTGATGAGCTTCCAAGTGAGTACCTAAAAATAGCAGCCAATAGCATTGCCTATCCTGTCTCAATCATTATAAATAGGTCAATCCAGTAATCCCATATTCCCTCCCTCTGGAAAAAGTCACACACTACCCATCTGCACAAAGGAGAAAATTCAACAGACATTAATAACTTTAGATCTATACCAGTCTTATCTCCCCTCACCAAAATAATTGAAAAATGTATTCAAAAACAATTGCTAAACTATCTCCTGCAGGAAGAACTCCTATCTCTCACACAACATGTCTTCCATTCTTCTCACAGTACTAGCACTGCCATTCTAACTTATATAGATACTGCCAATAAAGCTACAGTTAACAGTCTCTTCCTTATTTCTATACTTGTCTGAAGCTTTTGACACAGTCTATCATAGCAAACTTTTACTTCAAATATCCTCACTAGGTCTCTCCCAGCCCACCCTACTGTGGCTCAAAAGCTACCTGTCCAATTGGTATCGGTAAACAAAATGGCACTCCCAGTCACCACTGGTGTGCCACAAGGCTTTATCCTTACTCCCCTCCTCTTTAACATTTTTAGGCACACCCTCTATACATCCACACAACTGGCCACCCTAGTACAATACATGGATAATTCCACTCTCATTTGCACATCTGACAACATAATACACCATCAAAAAATTACTCAGGAAGCTTTAATAGCCACAGAAATATGGCTTTGTAACTCACAACTCATGTTCAACCCAAGAAAGACCAAACTACTACTTTTTTTCCCTAAATCCCCCTCTCAAGAAAAAAACTAAATTTAAAATCCTCTCTGTTGATAATACAACCACTGAAGTCACTTCTCATAGCAAAGTATTAGGAGGGATAGTGGATGATAATCTTACATTCAAGTTGCCTATACAAAATTACATAAGAAAAACCTCATCAAAACCTAGGGATGCTTTACAGAGCCACAAACGTTATCACCGACACAGCTAAAACTACACTTGCCACTACTTATCTCCTCCCGGCACTTCTTTATGGTGTTCCCATCCATACTAACCTCCAGGCTTCACAAAAATTAAAACTTGAACAATTCTGTAACAAAGCTGCTAAATTTCCAGCAAATACCCCTTTCAGAACTGACCACTGTATCACACTAAAAAGCCTAAATTGGTTAGAACAGCCTTATCAACTAACACATGCACATCTTAGATTCATAGGTGTGTACTAGGCTAATGGCCCTGGAGCCTTTACAAGCCTAGCCCATAGGATTACCCTGGCATCATGCCACCCAACCTTAGTTCCCAGTGCCTCTGTCAAGTAGAGCCACTGGAGTGATCCCCGGGGTGAATTTTCTATTTCCCATCCACTCATCAAGATTTCTCTTGAAGAGGGCCAGTGAGGTACTCTGCTTGACATGTATGGGAAGTCTATTCTATAGCATGGGCAGTCTCTGGGTTATGAACCTCTCCCTCCAGGTTGTTCTGTTGATTGTGGTAATGAGGTTGAGGTCTCTGGAGCATGTCGTGCGGAGGGATTGTTAGCATTTATAACAGAGCTGGGTCAGACATGGCTTTGTAAGTCAAGCAGAGATCGCCTCTAAGTAGGCGATATGAGACAGGGACTAGTTAGAGTTTTTTGCGTCTGTCCATATAGGACAAGTGTTTAAGGCCTAAGATCCTCTTTGTGAGGTATTTTTGCGGCCTCTCCAGTTGTTGTAGGTGTCTAGTGAGGTACATGCCAAATGGGGCATTGTACTCGATGATTGGCCTAATGAGGGAAGAGTAGAGGGAGGCAATGACATCTTTCTTCCTGGATGCAAAACCTTTAGTAATGAGATGTGCCACATAGAAGGACTTTCTGACCACAGTGGCAATGTGGTGGTCAAAAGAGAGGTTGCTGTCAACATGTGTTCCCAGATATCTTATGATGCCTTCTATGTTCAGTGGACTACCATCGATGTAGCAATTCATGAGAACTGGGTTTTTCCCAAAGCGGATGATGACACATTTTTTGGCATTGCACTTAAGGCCATGGTTCTGACACCAGTCATTGGTCTCAGTGACACCTTTCTGTAGGATGACAACATCACTTGGGGAGTTAATTATGGCTCCCAACTTGCAATTGTCTGCGAACTTTGTCAGCCAGACTCCCTTCGTGTTGGCCTGCACTTCAGATAAGTAGATACCAAACAGGAGAGGACCCAGGACCAAACAGGAGAGGACCCAAGACCAACCAGGAGAGGACCCAGGTCTTCTGACTATCTATAAAATTATCCAGCATCCATCTGCCTGACCAACACTAAAAAACATTCTACACAATTATGTTCCCAGTTGGTCATTGCAATCCAGTGACAAAAACTCCTATCTGTTTACAAACCTATTAAATCTTCTGGGCATTGTCTGTACTTGTAAAAGGTTGCTAAAGCCTGGAACTCCTTACTTGTATCCATCAGATCAATACCCTCCCTCCAATCTTTCAAACCGATCTGGAAGAATTCCTAGTTAAAATCTGTTCTTGCACAAAACCAGGATAAACCATATCCCTAAATGTGAGCAAGTATCTTTTCATACCTTATACCTCCTTACTCTTCATTCTTCACTTACTTCCTTATTTCTATCAAATTCTCTTCTCTGACTTTCTCTCTAAATATACCATAAGCCTCTTTTTCTCTAACTTCATACTGAAATTCATATTTGTATTAGACTAACTTACATTTAATTTCTATACAAACTGTCTAAAATGTCTCTAAATATTAAATAATTGTCATATAACTTGTCTCAATTCTTAACTGGTGTTTTTATATTATTTCTAATTTGTTATAATTATTTAAACAGCAGATGTTTGTTTTATTTTTGAAGATTGTAAAATTATTGTTCTTAAAATGTTTTGTAATAATTTGAAGCTTTTCTCCGTGGGCTTCTGCTGAAAATGGGCTTCTACCCAGTTGGACTTTCCCAGTAGTCAAATGTCAATCAATCAATCAATCAATCAATCAATCAATCAATCAATCAATCAATCAATCATTTGCTCAAGCAGGGTAAGGCCAGAAAACTCAGTGCATCTCCAACACCTATAAACACAATAGCTGAAAATGTCGGCAAACATTTAAGTTCCTTAGTCTCACAAATTAATGCTGTATTAACATAACCTTCTCCACATAACTAATTGAAACACAGCTTTCAGTCTCCACATAGTTCCCACCTCCCTCATGAATAAATTGCTCTCCAAACTTAAATGTACAGCACTGGAAGCAGATAATCGCCCTACATAATGCCTCAAAATAGCCACAAACAGTCTAGCCTGTTCTGCACCCATTCTAGTTAACAGTTCTATTAAGGAACCTTATGTCCCATTACTATGGAAGCAATCATATACCATCCCTTTGCATTAAGAAGGTACCTCACTGGACTTACCCAACTATCATCCCATAGCCATCTTTCCTTAACTGTCCACAGTTCTAGATAAATATATTAATCATTAGGCCATAAAATATGTAACAGACAACCTTTTTCTGTTCCCCTGTCAACATGGTTTCCCCTGTAGTACTACTTAATTACCATCAACAACAAAAGGACCAAGGAATACTTGTACCTGCACTGTAAACTGACCTATCTATGGGTTCTGATATAGTCTCCCATTCACTACTACTCCACAATGTATTGTCCATGCCTTTAAATCAACAAACTACTAACTAGTGCAGCAGTTATCTCAAGTGTGTCCCAGTGAATAAAGTGGCATAACTCCTTTATTTATTTTTATTTATTTGCATTTGTTTACTGGGGTAGTCCACTGGGCCATAGTGAGCCCATTTTCGGTGGATGCCTGGGGAGGAAAGCTCCATGAATGACAGGTACATATACATAGTATGAATATAATGCAATGAGTATAATTCAGTAGAATATACCACAGAAGTAACATATTTAATGATTAGATTTATTACAGGTATAATAAATTGACAAGATATATTACAGGTATAATAACAAACTGGCAAGCAAAGCAGCAAAAGTAAATAGATTGACATTTCATAGTTGTTTTTGAATGCAGGAACAGTAAAGCTACTTACCTTACTCCCCAAAACTCTTTCTTGGACTTTTGTTATTACTATTATGATTTGTGTATCTAATAACTTATTTATTTATCTTTGTTTATCAGAAAGACCAACTGGGATTGATCCCATGTTTAGTAGAAACATAGGGAGAAAAGCTCCAATGTTACTGCAGGTATGGCCTTGAAGAAAATTACAAAATTCATACATAAGCTAACATAGCAGGAGCGTTTCATTGTCCCTGGAGAAAAAAGCTGCATAGTTTTTACAATTACAAAATACAGGAGATATTAACTTTTCATACATATATTAATGCATTGTGTGGTGTCATTTTTCATTGTAAATCAGATATGTATGTACATTAACATTGTATGTGCAGTTTAGGATCTACAGTTGAAATGTTAAAATAAGTATGTACTGGAATTGAATATATATAGTTACTAGAAAAAGAGATATATGTTTAGAGATATGTTAGAAATATGTCCAGATGTTATGTCATTTAACCCTTGTAAAAATGGAGCTTTCAGAAGTAAGGTAAGTTTAGTACTTGTAAAGGAGTTCATAATTTTGGATGTTAGTCAGTTTGTTTTATAAAGCATATTAGTATGCAGTGGAACATGAGCCAGAAGTACAGAAGTAGAAATGTTTGGTGAGGTAGGAATGGGGGAAGAGGATGGGCATATATGAGTTAGTAGGAAGTTAGACATATATGAGAGGGGAAAAGTGTTTTATAAGTAATATTTACATACTATCTTGGAACTGTGCAGAAGTACTGCCATTGGTCCAATAAGTGTTTTTTTCTGTGATGGTTTAAATAAATTTAGTCTGTGTATTTGTCTTAGTTCTAAGGCGATGGAGTTCCAATTTTTTGTAACCTAAGATGAGTCACTGGCATTATTATTTGATTTTGTGACAGAAATAAGTGTTTTGTTGCTGGATGGGATGTTTCTGATTGCACTATAAAGTTGCATTATACCTTGCAAAGATGTACATTTTCAGAGCAGCATATTAGTTTGTGGCCTATAGTGAGATTTGAGTATTTTCAGGTAGTATGGGAGAATAAGCCAGTCAAGGTCTTTTAGGGGTATGCAGTGGTGAGTCTTTTGGGTGGTATAATCTGCCTGCAAATTGTAGAGCTTTTCACCCCAGGTTTTCCCAGAAAGGGGTGAATAACTCTATCAGACTTTCCTGGTCAGCAAACTCAAATAAATAACCAAATAAATAACAATAAAAACTATAGTTTTCAATATAGAGATTACTATCTTCTGACCATTAGTGGTGTACCCACCCCAATAACTGTTAGCCACAGCATGGAGATGTTTAGCAGAAAAATATACAAGTTGAATCTCTGTTAGTGCTGTACGTGAATATTGACAGACTGTCCTGTATAGGTGGGAGACAGAAGAATTAAAAACAATGTTGCATTGATTGTGTCCATATGGCCCCTGCGCAGTACTTGTGGGCAAGGGGGTATTTGGGCTATTGAGTATATAGACCAGGATTAGGCGATGAGATAATAGGGACTGCTATTATAGCATAAAGTAGCTGTCATCATCTTCATCCTGACCACTCCTTAAACAGACAGGGCAAGTATTTCTTAAATAACAAGGCCTTATGCCACAGTTACATAGCATAAATACACTCCACTACAATAATAATGAAATGCAGATGCAGCTCTGTTCCCAAATTCCTCAGTTTTACCTTATGATGTATAGCAAAGATGAGTGATTCAGCAGTCTACATATCATTATGACAGTGTGGAAAACTTGCCAGCTGTGAGGAAAGAAGTAGGGAGTTATATGTAGTGATACTGTTCCCATGGTCTTTACAAGCTGGGGGCTGTAAACAAAGGACATTCTGGTACAAGAAGTATTTCAAGTGGATAGTCAGGGAACAAGCCAAATTATATTGCATTGATGGTATATATATATATATATATATCTACAGTTTATTAGCGAATTTTCGTTTCACCGAAATGTAAATCTGCTAATGTAATTACGCAAAAGTGCGTTTTATCGAAAATGCACTTTTCCGTAATAAAGTTTTAAAAATAGAAAAGTGTAGCAGAAAAATGAATGAAAACATGTGTTTGCATGTTATCTTAGTTGTACATCAACATTTAGTGTTGATGTACAACTAAGAGGGACTGTTACTGAGATTGTGGTACAGTGGGGATGAGGGAACATTTCCTTTTCCCCACTGTAGTGCAATCTCAGAGTGAGAATATTAAAGTAGGGGGGTTGTTTTTTTTTTTTTTAATAATAGATTTACATGAAAGTGCGTTTTTGTGAAAACTCACTTTCGCGGAAATACGTTCGCAAATTTACATTTCGGTGAAACGTAAATTCACGAACATACAGCAGATCCATATATATATATATATATATATATATATATATATATATATATATATAAAGAGTATTTGGAAGAGACAGGAATAAGGCAAAAGGAAACTAGGCATCCAATAAAGAGATGGATGGATTCTGTGAGAGAAGACCTGTGAAGAAGGTAAAAGACTGCTATTGAACTTGTAAGAGATGGTGGCAATTAACACAACACTCTGACACAATGTACAAAATGGAACAAAGGGAGTTAATGATGATGATGATGAATGGTGGTGTTTGTGACAATAGAAAGTACTGCCAGCACAGCTAGCTGGAATTTTGTAAATAATTATATGTAATTTTTGAATATCAAACTGATTTATTCAAGATGCTTGTGTTACTAATGCATTAGAACTGTATGTCATTTATATATCAAACTGCTCTGTACAGATGTTTGTGCTGAAAAGAATAAGTGTTGTGTTTAAAATGTATCCACAGTGTGCCCCTAATGGAAGAGGTCAGAAATGTACATACACTATTTTAACTGATTAAATGTATATCTTTTAACAGTGGAAACTGGAATGCAGGAGGTTAACATCAGTCCAGCAAACATTGCAAAAAAATCTCTGAAATTAAATTACTTTATAGGCTAGGCTATAAAGATGCTTCAGTGCAGCTAGAGACACAAAAATTATACTAGGAAGCTTTCTGTATTGTCTTTGGGTGAACTAATTGCTACGTTGGAAGCATGAATGAATGCAATTGTTTTATGACTTCCAGCACCTGCCAAAGATCTGAGCAAAAGCCCTTGTATGAGTATTTTTACAGGTAGATTCTAAATACTGTCAGCTTCAGCAATGGGAGTTTTGCCTGGGAACTAGAAGTCAGATGATCAGAAATGATGTCTGCAAGCTATCCCAGCAGTAATATTTTAGATATTATTTTGAGAAGTCTGTTAGCGAGACAGAGCATTTTGTATTCTGTCTTGGACCTGACAATAACAAGAAGAACCATTCACCACATCTGCCTTGCTTTAATAGTAAGTTACTATGAGATAGTATAATTCTCTTAGATACAGTGGGATACAGTGAAGATTAGTTTAGATATTTTTTCTTTATTTACGTGAGCCTGTACTGTAAAGTTAGTTTAAATATTTCCTGTAACTTTGAACTCTGATGTCACTGTGAATATATATTTAGTATTGTCTTGTTCTTTTATTATTCATTATTAAATATATTTAAACCTTTCATTGTGGCTGACCTGTGTAGAGATATTTAAGTTTTGAGAGTACTTGCATATTTATTTGGCGACACTGTGTGGGCCACTCCTAATAGCCTTGCTCTTGATCAAACTACCATTTGTGTTAATATTAATATTACACAGTAAGATTGGACACCCTTTGTTAAGGGCCTTAAGGTAACTTGCAGGTGTGACTGGTGGCAGTGAAAACTACCTTATAGTCTGGGCAGAAGGGGGCATAACTAGTAAACACGTGCAAGCCTTTCCCAGGTGTGTGTGTGTGTGTGTGTGTGTGTGTGTGTGTGTGTGTGTGTGTGTGTGTGTGTGTGTGTGTGTGTGTGTATGTGTGTGTAAATCAAACTTCAAAGACTGTGTGTCATGAAGCACTGGTTGGACAGAGAGGGTGCTAGAGGTCTTGGCTTGGTCACTCAGCTGAGATCTCAACTCTATAGTTGTGCCATTGGGGAGTCTTATTGGGAATATGGAGAAAGAGGGAGAAACCATCCCCAGAGTGACAATGGTCTCTGTGTGCTCTTAAGGGAAATTGCACTTGATGCAGAGAACTGCATCTGGAAGTATTGGGTGTATACCTATTATCCTCTCAGTGAACATCCCCCACTGTTGCCAGTGGTGAGGATTGAGGCTCTTTGATTACTGGTTGGCAGTGGTGGGTCATCACATATTAATTGTTGGCAGTGGTGGGATATCCACATCACATATTAATTGGCTGTCAGTGGTGGGATCACCACATCACATATTGGAATTCAGTGGTATAGATATTTGACTCCTGTAGCCTGTAAACAGTGGTCTCTAAAGAATGTATTTGTACTCTCAAGCAGCAGTATGATAAACATTCAAAATTTCATATCACAATAGTTTTATTTATTTAATTTTTTTTGTTAGCTTAGTTAGTCAGGGAAAGCAGGCAAGGATGTCAGCAGAAGATTATGGCAACCTGACAAGGAGCCAGTTGGCTGAGATGTGCCAAGCCAAAGGAATGGTGAATCCCAACCTGACTAAAGTGGAAATGATTGCAACCTTAGTCACAACTGCATCACAGACCAGTAACCAGGAAGACAGCCAGATTGGCCTTGGGGATGTACAGCTCTGAGAAAATGGACAATTCAACTTTTCCTCAGAGGATTTAAAAATCCATATGGAGTTAAAAGGACTTGAACTGGATGCCAAACATTTGGAAATAGAATCAGCAGAGAGACTGTGGTGTTTGGAGGCTGAGAAAAATGAGAAACCGTGGCTTTTGGAGGCTGAAGAAATGAGAAACTGAGATGTTTGAAGGCTGAAGAAAATGAGAGGCAGAGGCAACATGAAATGGATATGCTGACTCTTCACCAGGGTCATGGAGGTAATGGGTAAGAGAATAACTGAACTCCAGAAATAAACAACAATAATAATAATAATAATAATAAAAATAATAATAATAAATAATGACAATAAATGTCAGTAAATGTCTTCCACAATTTACAAAGGGTGATAACTTTGATAGTTTTATTCATATGTTTGAAAGGATATGTAAACAGTATAAGGTTGACCAAATGCTCTGGGTACGGTTCCTGACCCCCTTACTCAATTGTAAAGCTGTAACATGTGTTTATAAATTGTCTGATACTGATTGCTTAAATTATAATACAATTAAAAATTGTTTTCTAAAGTGTTTTAAGTTAACACCTGACGCTAACAGAAAAAAGTTTCATGAGCATAAATACAAGGCAGATGAAAGTGCGTGTGATTATATTGCTGAGTTAAGCACTCATTTTCATAGGTGAGTGAGTGGGTGTCATGCTACCAATTTTGAAGGGCTGGCAGACCTTTTGGTAAGGGAGCAAGCTCATAGCACTTTGCCTGAGGACATGAGAATCTGTTTGGCAGATAGAAAATGCAACACCACAGATGAGTTGAGGAAAAAACGGAGACCTATACCTAGCAAGCAGGGCATCACTACACAAGAAAGGGATACTCAGTGCTGCATATGGGTATAAGCAAACCCATGGTGGGCAGCCTAAACCACCCCTACAGAGTCTGCTAGTAACATGGGAAGCCACCAGTTCAGGTACATGGCCAGGATTAAGGGTTAAATGTTTTAAATGTAACCAGTGGGGCCATGTAGCATATAGATGTCTATGGAGGCAAGGTAGGGAACAAAAGGTAGGGGATCCAGCAAGTGGGAATGACAGAATGCCAGTGCTAAGTTGTCTGGAGACAACAAGGGTACGAAACTACCACAAGAGGTTATATCCTGTGTTAGTGGATGGGAAACAGGCCACTGCTAAGAGAGACACAGCCTCTGACCTAACCATTGTGAAGCCTGCAATGGTTAAAGAGGAGCAATACTTGCTTGGGCAGTCTACTCCAGCCAGAGCTTTAGGGAGGACCCCATTCAAAATACCTTTGGTTAGGGTTTACCTTGACTGGGAGGGTGAAGAAAGAAGCAAGCAAGTAGGTGTGTTTGAGGATATCCCTGCAGATGTTCTGATAGAGAATGGTTTTGATAATGCAGTACCTTCTGTGCATTCAATGACATGCAGTCAGGCTTGGAAACAGGCATGTGGGTCTGGTAGCCTGGGGGACCCAGATAGACTGCACACTTGAAGTCAGGACTGGTGAGGTGATTACTTGAGAGAGAGCTACCCTGCAGCAGTGAGAATGAAGGTGAGACACAGCTGTTGGTGAGTATTAATGTTCCCTTGGACAGAATGACTGCAAGGGCAGAGGTGAGTAGTCATACCCAGACTGATAGTGAGGCACCTCTGTCAGAGGATACCAGACATCCTGTGGAAGGGGGGATGGGTAGGGTTACAAAGAGAGAGTTGAGACAGGCTCAGTTCTCAGACCCTACATTACAAGGCTTGAAGGAGGGAGCTAGGAAGGTGCCTGATTCTCAAGGAAAAGGGGAATCTGTATACTGGGACAAAGGGTTACTGTATAGAGAGTGGTCCCTTGAAGGAGGGCTAGAGGATGAGAGAATACAGCAGTTGGTAGTGGCCAGAGCCTACCATCTGGCACTTCTATCCATAACCCATGACAATCCCTTTGCAGGTCATATGGGCATAAAGCGTACCAAGACATAATATGCAGAACTTTTATTGGCCTAGGAATTCCAGGGATGTCACAGGAAAAAGATGAACCAGTGGTAAAGTGGGAAATACAAAACCAAACAGCTTCAAGCAAAAAAAAAAAACAAGTAATATTCCACACCATTAATAACATTTTATAGAAAGACAAAGGTTTCATATACAAAATATCCTTCTTCAGTGTCTTACATAAAACAGCCATTAAAACAGCATTTTTATATCTCATTCAAACATATCACATGACACAGCAACCTATCAAAAAACAGTTAAAACAACAATTAAGTATTTAAAAGCACAGTAACAGCAACATATACATAGTCACTTTTTCTTCACTTTCTGTTGCTTGAATTTCAATATTGGTTTCAAAGTAACTTGTTTTTTAAGACCAGGATACTCCTCGATACTATTGGGCTCATTGGGGGTCTCTCCAGGGATTTATGGATTTTAGGTAGTCCATAAAGCACAGGGATTATTGGACATGGTACATTGAAAATCTAAGAAACTGTTATGTAATCTAAAGAAACTGTTATGTTACAAGGATTTTTCATTAAATAATAATAGAGTAACAATGTCTAATAAAAAGTGTACTTTCCCTTGTTACAATTGGTCTTGCTGTTCAAGTATAAATCAGTCCACTGAATTTGTACATCCTGTGAATGGTAAAAGGTTTGTTTTTTATTGCAGTGCAGCATGTAATACACCTTCTATTATATATCTTGCCACCTGTAACAAATGCTTGGATTTCTATGTTGGAAAGTCAACTAGGAAATTAAAAGATAGGATCATAGAACACAGGTCTGAAATTAGGAGAGGAGTACTAACTAATTCCTTGGCCAAACATGTTAGTGAAACTAATAATTCACATCAGTTTAACTTTAGAGCTATACATGTAATTCACCCAAATATTAGACATGGGGACCTTATAAACAGTGTGGATATGAAAGAGTATGAATGGATTATTTGCTTAGAAGTGGATAAATATCCTGGTCTTAACAAACAAGTTACTTTGAAACCAATACTGAAATTCAAGCAACAGAAAGTGAAGACAAAGTGACTATGTAAATGTTGCTGTTACTGTGCTTTTAAAGACTTATTTGTTGTTTTAATTGTTTTTTTTGATAGGTTGCTGTGTCATGTGATATGTTTGAATGAGATATAAAAATGCTGTTTAATGGCTGTTTTATGTAAGACAATGAAAAAGGATATTTTGTGTTTGAAAGCTTTGTTGTTTTATTCAATTTTATTGATGGTGTGGAGTATTTCCAGGGATGTAACAGGGTACTGCAGGACCTGTGAGCAGTGTCAAAATGTAGGCAAGGCAGGACACAAGGTGAAATCTCCTTTGATGCCTTAGCCTGTGATTGAGGAGCCATTTTAGAGGGTAGCTATGGATATTGTGGGGTCTCTTAGTACCTCAATTTCCACATGAAAGTATATCCTAGTGGTAGTAGATTATGCTACCAGATACCCTGAAGTGGTGGCCCTGTCCTCCATTGAGGCAGAAAAGGTGGCAAATGCTTTGTTAGTGATTTTCATCAGGGTAGGTTTCAAAAATGAAATACTGACTGACAGAAGTGCCAATTTTATGTCAGACCTGCTGGCTTGTCTGTGGAAGCTTAGTGGGGTGAAACACCAAAAGACCACCCCTACCATCCACAGACTAATGTTCTTGTGGAGTGGTTAAACTCTGCACTAAAGACCATGCTACAGGTACTTGCAAACCAGTTTAACAGGGACTGGGACAAATATGTGCCCCATCTGTTGTTTGCTTACAGAGAGGTGACCATGAATCAACAGGTTTCTCACCTTTTGAGTTGCTGTATGGGCATAGCATGAGGGGACCTCTAGATTTGATTCGTGATGAATGGGATGGTGAGTGTAAATCCCACAAGGATTCTGTTGTGGCATATGTGCTAAACCATAGGACAAGGCTCAGGGAACACATGGTCTTGGTCCAGGAGAAACTGGCAGAAGCCTAACATCAGAAAAAGGTCTGATATGGCAGGAATGCTTGAGCCAGAGAGTATTCTGTGGGGCAGCAGATTATGGTTCTCATTCCTGTCAGGCACAATAAGCTGCAGGCAGCTTGGAAGAGACCATTCAAAATGGTAAGGAAGGTCAGTGAGGTTACCTACATGGATGAACTGCTAGGCAGGAGGCAGGGACACAAAGTGTACCATGGAAACACCATGAAACCTTGCCATGATAGGGAGGCCCTGGTGCTAAGTATTTGCAGTAGAAGGCAGGAAGAGTCTGATGGGTATCTATGGCTACAGGGAGCCAACCAGCAAAATCCCATGTTACTATGGTGGTGCCTACAGTTGCAGGCATATGGAGTTTTGTAAATAATTATATGTCATTTCTGAATATCAAACTAACCCAGTTCGGCTTTGTTAAAGGCAGATCCTGCCTCCTGAACTTGGTCAACTTCTTTGAAACAGTCACCAAGGCCATAGATGAAGGGAAGGTGGTCCACACAGCATATCTGGACCTCGCTAAGGTGTTCAACACCATCTCACACTCAGGAATCATAGACAAACTCACCAGCTTAAATTTCAACCCCCATGTCATGAGATGGGTTGTCAATTGGCTCTCAGACAGAACCCACACGGTAAGAGTGTCAGGCGCCATGTCTGACTCTAAACCAGTCACAAGCGGAGTCCCACAGGGCTCAGTCTTGGGACCTCCTCCTGTTCGGTATATATTTCTCCGAAGTACAGGCAAAGGCGGAGGGACTGTGGCTAACAAAGTTCGCAGATGACTGTACATTGGGTGCAATAATTGACTCTCCAGCTGACACAGACATCCTGCAAAAGGGTCTCACAGAGACAAACACCTGGTGTCAAAATCATGGCCTCAAGCTAAATGCCAAAAAATGCATAGTAATCCCATTTGGGAAAAATAAAGTACCTACAAACTACCACATAGATGGGAATTCACTAAGTACAGAAGAAGTAATTAGGGACCTGGGTACCCAAGTAGATAGCATGCTCTCCTTTGATAACCACATAGCCAAAACGGTCAGGAAATCCTTCTATGTGGCACACCTGATCACAAAGGGTTTCCTCATCCAGATCCAAGGACATGATTGTGCCCCTTTACTCCTCACTCATTAGGCCCATAATAGAGTACAATGCCCCATTTGGGATGTACCTCACTAGACACCTGCAACAACTAGAATGACCACCTAAGTACCTCACAAAGAGGATTAAGGGCCTTAAACAATTACCCTATGAAGCACGACTAAAAAAGCTCCAGCTCTTCTCAGTCGCTTACCGTCTGCTCAGAGGTGACCTATGCCTGACCTATAGGGCCATGTCAAACCCTGAACTAATGGACATGCTTCATCTCAAAAAAATTATCCCTCAGAACCACTCGTTCTAGAGACTTGAACCTATGTACAACAAAAACAGGACATGCTGGAGGGATAGATTCCTGTCCCAGCAACTCCCCTCACTCTGGAATAGAATCCCAATCCATATTTGACAGAGCTCCTCTCTCTGACCCTCTTCAAGAGAAATCTTGATGAGTGGATGGGTAATTGTAAGTTCTACCCTGGGATCACTTCAGGAGCCCTGTTGACAGAGGCTCAGGTTACTAATCTAATGGGGAGGCGAAAGCCATCACTCTGTGGCTAGGCTTATAAATGCCCATGGGCAGATAGCCTAGTACTTACCTATGAACCTATGAACCTATAAGATGCTTGTGTTACAAATGCATTAGAACTGCATGTCATTTGTATATCAAACTGCGCTGTACAGATGTTTGTGCTGAAATGGTATTTGTAAAGTAGGCCCTTCTGGAAGAGAACAGAAATGTACATGTACTATTGTAACTGTTTAAATGTATATATATTTAACAGTGGAAACTGGAATACAGGAGGTGAACCTCAGTCCAGCAAACTATAGAAAACTTTAGAAAAAATATCTGAAATTAAATTACTTTATAGGCTAGGCCATAAAGATGCTTCAATGCAACTAGAGATGCAAAGTCTGTACTTGGAAGCTTTCTGTATTGTCTTCTCGGTGAACTAATTGCTACTTTGGAAGCATGAAGGAATGCAATTGTTTTATGGTTTCCAGCACCTGCCAAAAATCTGAGCAAAAACCCTTGTATGAGTATTTTTACAGGTAGATGCTAAATACAGCCAGCTTCAGTAATGGGGATTTTGCCTGGGAACTAAAAGTCAGATGACCAGAAATTATGTCTGCAAGCTATCCCAGCAGTAATATTTTAGATATTATTTTGAGAAGTCTGTTAGTGAGATAGAACATTCTGTATTCTGTCTTGGACCTGGCAACAACAAGAAGAACCATTTATCACATCTGCCTTGCTCTAATAGTGAGTTACTAGGGAACAGTATAATTCTCTTAGATACAGTCAGAAATACAGTGAAGCTTAGTTTAGATATTTTTTTCTTTATTTGTGTGAGCCTGTACTGCAATGTTATTTTAAATATTTCCTGCTGTTTTGAAGTCTGTCACTGTGAATATATATTTAGTGTTGCCTTATTTTTTTATTATTTATTATTAAATATATTTAAACTTTTCATTGTGGCTGATCTGTGTAGAGATATTAAAGTTTTGAGAGTACTTGCATATTTATTTGGTGACACTGTGTGCACCACTCCTAATAGCCTTGCTCTTGGTCAAACTAAATTTTGTTTTAATATTAATATTACACAGTAAGATAGGATACCCTTTGTTAAGGGCCTTAAGTTAGCTGGCAGGAGTGACTGGTGGCAGCAAAAGCTACCTTATAGTCTGGGCAGATAGGGGCATAGCTAATGAACCTGTGCCAGCCTTTCCCAGGTGCATGTGTGTGTGTGTGTGTGTGTGTGTGTGTGTGTGTGTGTGTGTGTGTGTGTGTGTGTGTGTGTGTAAATCAAACCTCAAAAAGTGTATGTGTCAGCTACTTGGGCAAGGACACAAAGCACTGGCTGGACAGAGAGGGAGCTGGAGGTCTTGGCCTGGTCACTCTGCTGAGATCTCAACTCTATAGCTGTGCCAGTGGGGCGTCTTACTGAGGATCTGGAGGAAGAGGGAGAAACCAGCACCGAAGTGACTGTGGTCTCTGTGTGCTCTTAAGGGAAATTGCACTTGATGCAGAAAGCTGCATCTGGAAGTACTTTGTGTGTACCTGTTATCCTCTCAGTGAACGTCCCCCACTGTTGCCAGTGGTGAAGACTGAGGCTCCTTGATTACTAGTTGGCACTGGTGGGTAGTCACAGTGTTGATGATGGGAGAAATTACAACATGGAAGGAGGAATGTGGGGGCATAAAAAACTTCATCCTGCTAATAAGGAGATGAAAAGCAAAAGGAAAAAATAGGTGTTTTGCTACACTTACTATGAACAAGAATGTGTGAGGGAGATGTTCCTGAAAGACTGTAATGTGATCAGGAACTGAAAATGTGGAAGAGATGAATTGGGATAACTGTGGGATAACTGAACTAACTGACCACTGTAGTGGACACCACAACATGATTGCATAAAGAATGTTACCCATCTATCTTAACTATTGTAAAGGAGATGACAGTAGATGACATAGGATAATTAAGGGTGTGTGGCCAAAGTCTGCTTGTAAAGTATTTATTGTATTTTTATGTCAGTTTCTGCATGGCTTGTTTTGGGGTATGTGTGATTGGCATTTCACTGTGATATATAGCAAAAGAAATGGGTGTGTGATGTTGCAGCTCCCCTACGTGGATGGTGCAGGGGACTTGCCCCCCCCCCCCATAAAACACAGTGTTTTATGGTTTTCATGCTCCAAGTTTATGTCTTGGCTCATGAAAATGTTGGCTTTGGTATTTTATTTATTTATTTATTTATTTATTTATTTATTTATTTATTGTCAATATTTAGAGTTAAGATGTTTTGGAGCACCAGTTATATAACATACAAACACACACAGACACACACACACACACACACACACACACACACACACACACACACACACACACACACACACACACACACACACACACATTATATAGTTTGAGTGATGCAAATTCAACATATTATTGAAGTGGAATATTTTGTCAGGACAGTGTTTTTCGAACTGTCCATTATTCCCAAAAGACATTCATTATCTCTACAGGAGTACAGGATATTATACATATATAACAAAAGACCCCACATATTCACTTCACCTGTCCTTATTACATTTTAGAGTTTAGAAGATTTTTTATAAGAATAAAATGCATATATGGAAAAACAAGTGAAGTATGAGAAATTGATTTTTTCATATTTTTGCAAGTTCAAAAATACATAGTATATTTATTCAAGATAACATTAATTTTTTAGACAGTTGCACATGTATACACTCTTATATACATACACACAAGCAGACACACAGTCACACTTTTAAAGAGATTTGCATGCTGATTGCCGAACAATGTCACAATGCCATGTTATCTTGTCCAGTTTTAAAGTTACTCGCCTTTGTTAAACATAGAAAAATTATTTCCGTTTTTCTTTTATTTGCCAGATAGTTTTCATATAAAACAGTGACTGTATAAAATCAGTAGTTTTGTAGTTTTTTGCACTTAATAATGTAGTATCTCAGTGCACACTGCATCTCCCTTATTATAATGTTATCTGATTTAGAATATAAGTACTTATGCAGTAAATGACAATATGCTGATTAATTGTGCCATAACAGAAACTATTTACACAAACTGTAGCACCCAATGATTCTGACAGAATATTGATATTTTAGTACTTCTGCTGGTAGAGTGGTAACACATTTTTGACGAGAATGGAGGTGTGATGATGTACAAAAATATCTTCTAGTCAAGCTCAACAGTGTTTTTTTTCTCACTGTTTTATATTGCTCCATTGTTACATAAATATATCTAAGCATATACATGTTTTCACTCCTGGTTTGCACAGTATATCTTAACATCTACTTAACCATTTAACTACTTTCCAGTTTTTTTTCAAAAGTTGTTTCCCAGCTGTTGATTAGTTGGGTGTATATTTGGATCCTACTTATGCAGTGTTATATCTTTATATCTTTGATTGTTTGCCATTGCATAGTATAATTTCCTGTACAAGATATCTGACCATTTTTCAATATATTGCACTTGGGTTTTAGGTTGTGTTTTTGCTTGAAAAGACACATGGGCAGCAGCATCCTAAATTTTTCACAGATTACTTATTTTTGCTTACTTTTTCCCCCTTAACATTTAACATTCTTAAAAACATAATTTTGGGCAAGTAAATATCAGTTTCACTAACCACCTTTCCACTCCCTTTCCCAACCACTAACAGTATCTATAATTTGCTTTCTATTACATAGAATCCAACCCTCAACAACCCTAGCTCCCTTCTTGTGTAGTGCAACTTATCTTAACTCTAATTATACAAAAATCTGCTAATAATTGTCTATGACTACACTTCTTATGGTATCGACACTTCATCCTCCGAACTCTCTGTGCATAATTACAGCTTATCTTTGCTCTTACATAAAAGTTGCTTAATATCATTCCTTATTTCACTCCATATTCCTCAGAACTCATTGATCATCTTAGTGGTGATTCTTTATAAACTTACTGGTTTGTTTTATTGTATACTAAATGCTGTATCAATTATTGTATTAGGCTTATTGCTTATTTTTCACTGTGGATCTTTTCTCCCTGTGCCTCTGCTGAAAAAGGGCTTTTTCTCATTCAGACTATCCCAGTCAACAAATGTCAAATAAATAAATAAATAAACAAATAGGTCTGGTGTTTTAAGATTACTATATATTTAAGATGCCAATAAGTATATCTGATCACCTAAGAAAGCGATAGTTCCATTTATTACATGTGCAACAAAGTAACAAAGTACAGTGCTTGCTCTGTGACGACATGTAGGTTTGCCCTCAGCTACAGGAATGTAATTGGCCAGCATATGATGGCTTGCAAGACCGATTGTTGGCTACATGGCAAAGGTGGATTAATTGATAGTAAAACCTGATGGTCATCATACAACAGGGAGAAAAAGCAAGCAAACATAATAAAAAGTCACTATGACATTGTATAATAGCGGTTGTTCACAATCTATCAGTCTTAAAGCTGGAGAATTTGTCCAACACTGCTTTGCCTGCGCATAAGCTTTTTTGATCATCTTTTCACATCAACCTCAGTAGTGGTCCTGGGCTTATTTAACCAGCTGCTATATTCGCTCTACCACAATGGCAAACTCGGAAAATAAAATTCTTACTGCAGTGTAAAAGTCTATACATTTTTGTAACTACCTGAGCTGTACCTACATGGGCATGATTTTTACATTGCCACTTTGCTATCTATAGGCATCATTCTCCATCTCTGCAACATAATGTATCCCAGGTACTACACTGCTGGCAAATCAGATTTTGCCATATGTCAGCTCACCACGAATCTACCAAATGTAGGGTTTCTATGACAAATATGAATACCCTAAGTGTCTACTTCTTTTTCAAAAACTATTTGGACATCCTTAATATATTGCAATGACACACTATCATATCCTTCCAATATTAACTGATGTGATGTATTTTCTATGGCCTTATGAAATATATATAGGTCAGGTGAAATCCAGTAATACCAATGTTCATGCACTCTGTTTTTCACCTACTGTGCAGTTCTATTTATTCTGAAACAAGCTCCAAAGGCTATTTGAAATGTTGAAAACTTAAAAAACTCTGTTATGCCTTCAAACCATTCAAAATCATCACTGAGTTAGGCATTATTGGATATATTCTAGAAATACATTTTAATGTGTGCAATAATTTGCAAGAAACTAATCCCATCAGGGGTTCTAAATGGTGATACAGGTGGAACAGTGACAGAATAGATTTCTTTGATCACTCCCTGACTCTAAAATGTTATGACTTTTTTTGACAGCTGCTACAGACTCAGGTTTGATTGACTGATTATTGCTTATATCTAGGGTGTGGGCCAGCCTCATTGTGGATGAGACACACATTAACTAATCATCAGTCTTATTTGTAGCCCATATATCAGGGAACTTTTGACTAGTCTTTCCAGAGGCTTTATCCCTCTTTCATTTCCATGAGACTGGGATAGCCACTGCCACCTGTATTAATACAAGTTTAAATTCATATTTATTACAGTGTTTATAGCGGGTTTAATTTCTCCAAGTCCTTTGGATTTGTAATACCTTGATGAGAATGGACCCCATTCCTAAGTCAAAGTATGGTTAAAGTTCGTGAAATTAGTATTGTCTCAATATTTGATGTAAGCGAAAAGTGCTCTTTTCAGCACCCACAATGTGCCCAGAATTGACTCCTATAATTCATATGGAGTTACATATATTGTTATCATATCTAAATAAGATTATAAATCCTTTTTATGCAGCCCATTGCTCCTACTCCTACTGGTATTGCCCTCATTTCTGCCTGTAAATCCTGGTATTTTTATGACTTTGCATCTCTCTGTGTGAAAGACACTGTAATCACTGGGTGTAGCAATTTCAGTGGTCAGTGCTACTTCTGTCTTCTTTTTGTGGACTACTGTATATGGTTTTCTTGCATGTATTTTATGAACAGTTGGTTAATGGGTGATCTCATGTGATATTAACTTCATCATTCTCTATAATGCTTTGTGGCTCATGTTTCCAATGCTTCTCAGCTACTTCAATATTGTAATGTTTGCAAAATACCCAATGTAACAGTCTTGCTACGTTATTATGCCCTTTGGTATACAGGCCCTCTGCCATTAGTGTATCACACCCAGCAACAAGATGTATCACTGTTTCCAGTTCTGTTTTACAGAACCTGCATTTGTCTGCTTCTCTCACATGTTCCATGGACTATGTAAACCAATGTGTACATGGTCCACTATCATGGGCCGCTAATATTAACCTTTCATTTTTTGGTTTAAATTCACATCTCCTTAACCATTGCTGTGTCCAATCCTGATCAACATGAGGTTATTCATAAGTTCATAGGTAGGTAGTAGGCTATCAGCCCAAAGACCTAAGTAAGCCTAGCCAACAAAGTTCCCTGGCTTATGCCACCCAAGAAAGTTATTTTCCTATGCCCCTGTTGAGCAGAGCCACAGAGGTGATTCCCGGGGTGTATTTCCAGATATTTTCAGTACTTGCAACTATATTTATGCCTTTTCCACATTTCTTGCCTTCTCATCTGATCCTTCTCCTTATATTATTTCTTTTTTTTTTTTTTTTTTTTTTTTGGTACATTCAATTGCTGCCTGATTTTTGCTTACTTCTGGTTTTGATTTCCATTCCTACTTGATATGTATCTGCTAAATTAAGCACTGAAGTCATCCTGGATTTGTTCTCTTCATGTTTCAAAAATTTCACTATGTTTGGATCTGATGAAGTCAGCAGATATGTATGGAGTCCTGGGACTGCAGATCTGGACATATAATCAGTTTCGAGGAGGCTCATACCTCCTTCAGAAAGGGGAATATATAATCATGATATATACTGATTTTTTTATATATAATTTAATAAGCTTGAAGCATTTTTCTTGTTTTACTGTCCAAATGATCCAATACTTTTTGGGGCCCATCAATCACCCCAAAACTGGAAGTTAGAATAGGAAGAGTAAAATAGTTTATAGCCTGGACTTTGTTCCTAGATGCCAGGGCTGTTTCAGTGTCGATTTTAGTCTTCTAAAATATTCTTTACTAAGTTTTGTTTGCATTTTGTTCATGTTTTATTGTTGCTCCTTCATCAATTCCCAAATATTTATACACTCCCTCCTGCTCAAGTTCCTTATGTTGCATTCTGGCCCCAGACTAATATTTTCTTGGTGCTGCAGCCTTCCTGCTTTAAATGTTGTTTTTGCACATCTATGAAGACCAAATGACATTCTTGTATCATCTGCAAAAGTTTTGACCACTTCCAGTTGTGCTTTCAGCTCATCTGGTGAACCATAAAATTTAAATCATTCACAAAAAGAAGATTTGAAGTCCTTGCACTTTGTTGTTGTCTGGGAGCCAAATTGTAACCATGCCTTAATCTGTTAAGTACTCAGCTTTATGAGTGAAGGGCAAGACAAAAGAGCAGCGGTGACTTGAATCTTTATCCCTGGGATAATAATTTGTCCTTTATCATAGCTTAGCTGTAAAATAGTTTGCCACTGTTTCATGGTCACTATAATGTAATTGAACAATGTAGGGTGTATCTTATACATCTGTAAGCACTCCTTTATCCATTATGACTTTATTTAACAACAAATTATCCTTTGTTCCATATGACTTTCTTTTGTTACCCTTCTGCTCTAATGGCATGATTGCGTTTTCTTCTAAATGACTATACATTCTGTCAGCATCAATTCCAGTATAACATGTGTACATCATTGGAAGGCAAGTTTTTGTTCTATAGTTTTAGGATAGCTTGTAGGTTTACTCTTAAGGAGGAGTATCATTTTAACTGGTGTTAATCAAGTTGGTGACGGTTTGGGGTGTGCATATAAGTAGTTCTTACTCAAGGAGAATCGACAGAACATGCTGGAGGGACAGGTTCATAACCCAGAGACTGCCCATTCTGTGGAATAGGCTTCCCATACATGTCAAACAGAGCACCTCACTGGCCCTCTTCAAGAGAAATCTTGATGAGTGGATGGGAAATAGAAAATTCACCCCAGGGATCACTCCAGTGGCTCTACTCGACAGAGGCACTGGAAACTATGGTCGGGTGGCACGATGCCAGGGTAATCCTATGGGCTAGGCTTGTAAAGGTTCCAGGGCTATTAGCCTAGTACACACCTATGAACCTAAGGCTAAATCTTCAGGAAATGATGTTAATAATTTTAGCCAGAAATTAGCTACTGCATCTGGGCCTGGGGTTATACATTTAGGAGCATTTCTTAATTTTGTTTCAGTTTCTCTGGCTATTTCATCCATTTCAAATCATATACATTTAAACGTTTCTCTCTTTCTTTTACTTCTTCTGTCCATGCAGCATCTTTGTTGTGTTCCACAGGATCTTCATAGATATTTCTCTAAAATGTGTCCATTTCTTCTTATTTGGTGGTGTTTCTATTCATTTTGCTTTGTTTCCCAGTCCTGTATAATACCTTTTTGGGTCATCAATGATTTGCTACTTTTGTACTTTTCCTTTATATTTATCTATGTATCCCCTCTCAGTTTTCCTGCCTGTACCGATATCTTTAGTTTATTATTTACAATAGTATACTCTAGATCCTGATCTTTTCTAATACTGTGCATTGCTTTCATCACATGTATATTTTAGCTATTTTTGTTTATCTGCTTACTCTTCTATTTTCTTTTAACAGTGACACTTCTTGTCTTAATTACTTTATAGTTTTTCTCCAGTCACTACTTCCATGATTGCATTTGATTTCTTCCCTTCCTTTTCTTTATTGCCCTGTATTTTTGTGGTGAGACTTTATCTGTTATTAATGCTGCTGTACAGTATTATATTCTATTTACTTCTATTACATCACATGAATTTCTATTAGTAGTCTTGATTACTGTGTTCATTTGTTTTATCAGACTTTTAACATTTTGGGTCTTATTGATGTTCTGTTGTCCACTTCTTTCATTGATCTTAATATGCATATCCAACTCTATTAAGTCAAGCAACTCTTCCCTTAGATCTTTATCTTCTAAACTGAGGGACATTATTTATTCTCTATTTCCTGTGGGCATTCTACAGAAAGTTTCTTCCTGTAACATATTCTCTTCAGCTGTATGCTGCATCATCTGCTGTTCTTTCATATGAGAACTCACTAGCCTATCACTCCACAGCACTGACTGCATCACATTTGACACTATTTCCTGTTCCTTCCCTCGCTGTGCAACTCAAACTGAACTTTTTTTACTAGTTTCCTTCTGAAGGCTTCAAAGTATTTTTCATGTGGCAACTGATCAGATGCTTCCAATTCCACATGTTTCTCCTTAATTTGGAGACTCACTGTTCCATCATGCTTTGATGTTACCAGAGTTGGAGTTCTACACTAAATCCTTCACTTCACAGGTAATCCATAACTTCAGTTTCTATTTCTTTAACTACTCCATTATTAATCTTCTTTTCTACTTTCCTCCTTTGTTTTCTTATTTTTTTTGTATTGCAAAATGTTCCTTATCCAGATAGTTTTGCTTTTTCCTTTGCACAAACTTCACACCATATTAAATCTCTTTTTGTTTCCCATGCCCATATTTCTTCTTCAGATATCTCCCAGTTGTTTCTTCTTACTTTGAGAACCGATTGCTCCATCATGCTGTGACATGAACTGTTAGACTTTCTATAGTAAATCCTTCATTTCACAGGTATTCAATAATTTCAGCTTCTATTTGTTTAACTTCTACTTGACTAATCATCTGTTCTACATTCCTCCTTTGTGATCTTATTTTTTGTATTGTGAAATTTTCCATATCTGGGTGCCTTTGCCTGTATTTCTCTTCAAATATCTTTGTAGTTGTTTTTTTTTGTATTTAGCTTGGCTTTCTCCTTTGCATACACATTGCACTGTATCAGATTTATATTTCTTTCCCATGTCCACTTTTCTTTTTTATACCTTTCAAAACTCTCTAAGTTTTGTTGTTCATATTTTTGCACTTTCTCAATCTCTTTTTTCTCAAATGACCTAAGGTTTCTTGGTCTATATAATGCTTTTCAAGAATTTGTTGTACTAATGACTACAAATTTGCATTTTAAGCTTTTGACAGTTTTTCTTGTGCAAGTATTTTTGTTTCCTTTAATTTTTGTCTTAATCATTTTGAATATCTTCTATCCAGAAATTCTCAGCTTCTTGCATAAAAGTTACAATACATCATTTCTTTCTTATCCTCAGTAGTTCACTCATCATTTTTATGGCTCTTTTTCAGACTGCCAGTTTTTGTGTTTTTTGTGGACTACTCCTTTCTTCTACAACAGTGAGGTCATCCTCCTCCTGAGCCTGGCCAATCCCCATTGTACGAATGTTTCAGTGTCTTGAGGATTCTACACTGTCATTTATTCTAGTCCTGGCACCAGTGTGCCTACCAAGAATGAGCACTTTTTTATTCTGGAACTTGTGTACCCAACTGTCTTTTTAAATTTTTAACCTACTTCTGTCCCTGATATATGCTATATAAAATACGTTCTATATATTAGTGTTGGGTTGGTGAGATTTTGTAAAAACAGGGTTCACCTCATGAAGACCTGAGGATGAATTCAATTTCAGCAATACTACTCTCCTTTGCTTGCTGATTTTATCATCTCTCCATCTGGACCAATTTGAACAATTTGAACAATGTAGTATGAAACATAACCAGACAATAGTTAAAACTGAAGTGCAAGGAACATATTCCAAGCTCAGCAAACAGTAGTAAACAACAAATGGAATGCAACAATATTCTGCTATATCTGACAATATGTAAAAATTGAGATTACTGTATTGTACAATAATTAGCTGGAATTGGAAACACTGTATGCAATGAGACTGAGAAACAAAAGTCT
Source organism: Protopterus annectens (assembly GCF_019279795.1). Lineage (NCBI taxonomy): Eukaryota > Metazoa > Chordata > Ceratodontiformes > Protopteridae > Protopterus > Protopterus annectens. Next base: position 1,355,027,331 of record NC_056731.1, read on the forward strand.
TAATTATCCAAGTTTGTGCTGAACAGGTGCCTGTCTCTCCTTTATGGACCAAGTCTTGTGCACTATTCAGAATGAATTTTCCAAACACTGCAGTTCATTTAATAAGGTTTTATTAGATGTTCACAATATCCGAATACTGTATCCATTAACAGTACTGATAAACAATTCAAGTTGTTGTACATCATATTCTGATTGCCCTGAACAACGTAAACTGACATAGTCTCTAGATGACCTGTTTTCTGTACTCAGGCTCAGGTGTTTGACATCTTCTCTGAAGTATCAGGTTGAATGAACTTACTAACCTTAACTGAACTGCTATCCTGAGCACAGCATATTATATTGCTTTAGTCTAGCAAATTTCCTTATTTACTCTTTCTAACCTTGGTCTCAAGCTTTGTATGTACTTATTTTAACATTCCACAAAGGATCATTCTGTAGCTGATCTTTCCCTTGAGAAAAGAGCATTTTTATCTGTACACTTTATGCTTATCTTTCCTTTTTAATAAAGTGTCTTCCATGCTTGGCCAGCAAGGTTATTTTTCTTTCTGCTTAACTGTCTTTTATGCATAAATGAAACACAATTTATTTTACCCTTTATCCTGTCTAATGTCTAATACCTACTTTAAAATGGAAGTCCCTAATCTAACACAGTATAACAAAGTAGTTCAATTTATGATAAGTTAGAATAGCGGTCTGAAATCATTTTATCTGAATTGAGAGAGGTGGATGCAGTTGACGTAACATCCAAACCTCATGTATAAAATAGAAAAAGCGGGATTGAAGATGGTGGTGATGATGATACAACAGTTGTCTGAAAGATCAGTAGTGTGATCTATGAAGAGGATTAATAATTTGAACAGTACCAGCCCAGAACTACTGAAGCAATTACCAATCCCAATTGCTTGGCATTTAGGCTAGCAAACACTCCAAGAACAAATGTTCAAGAGTATTGTTTAAAAAAAAAGAAAAATATCTAGGCCAGCCAAACGAACTCTTTGTAGTTCTCTACAACCACATCATTTCATGGCAAAGGAGATAAAGGAGACAAAGACTTCAGGAACCAAGGGTGCCACAGAAACACAGTCAAGAAAACTTCTCATGGCATTGATATGATGAGAATGACTCGTGAAAGTCTAAGTCAATCTAGAGGACAGTCTCTTCATCCAATCAATCTCTTCAACTGACTTTGAGAGAAAGATAATGCAGATGGAACAATGTTGTGTATTCCGTAAACAGCAGTACTAGAGCTTCACTTGGTGAACCGCTGATCATGCTACATTTTGCAAAGTAAATTATCTGGGATTTGTAAACTTTTTGTATTACTTGTTAAGTTCCTTTCTCTGAATTTGTAACTGCCTTTGTTTCTTATGAAATGTCTATTCCCCAAATAGTTCCTTAATTATGATGACATACCCTTAAGTGCAGAAGAACTATAATTTCTGTTAATTTCAGCAACTGTATTTCACTTTTCTATGCAGTTACGGTCATCTCCCCCTCAGGTAAATCAACACCTTTTCCATGTGATGAGAAGAGGTGGATCAGTTTCAAACCATGATATCCCAGTATCTACTAACATTCTGCAATTGTGGAATCCAGCCATTGCATTAATATATATCCTGGGTTCTTTACTCCCTATTACAGAGGTCATTGCTATGTTTCTGTCTTAACCTGAAAGTCATTAAGCTATTTAAAGTGAGCCATGTTGTAAAGAAGTCAAAATGTGGCACCTCAATGGGCAGGTAGTACGTTCTGATCACCCAGGTTCTCTTTTGGGCTCTGGGGTCCTTCAGACAGTGGTCAGCTGTAGTACAGTTATTACATTTTTCTGATTCTGAAGCCTCTTTCCCATTTCTTTCAGCTCTGTAGTTTTAGAATGTGTGTCCTTTTTGTTTACTTTCATGCCATAATTTATCTTCTGATCTTCGCACAGCTACAGCCAACACTGCATTCTCCATATCACATTTATTTTCAACTCCTATTGCTCGCTGTATGTTGTCTGAATGCATGACTCCCCCATCTACATTTCTAGTTTGATCATTTGTAGCAAGCAGTTTGCTACAGTCTGAAATGCAAACACACACACACACACATATATATATATATATATATATATATATATTTTTTTTTTTTTTTTGCTAAAATGATAGGGAGGACGATCGGGGCAGGGCAAAAAAATGGGACCTGATTGGCTGTGTAGGAAGGAGGTGGGTGTGACATAAATGGATTGGACTTTATTATTTATTTATTATTTTTTTTTTTGCTCTTCACTGGAAGAGCTGGGTGGGGATTGGGTACTGTCTGCACGAAACCAGTCAATTTGCATCCTTTAGCAGTTGTTTTGCAGAGGTTTTTTTTCCTCTTCACATGAAGAGCTGAGGTGTTGAGCAGTAGAGTGTTGTTTGAGCCAGGTACACTTCTGCCTACATGCCTTGCAGTGTGTGAGTACATGTACACAAGATACTGCATTGTCAAAATTATTCCTATTAAAACATCCACTGGGATATGACTGAACACTGCCTCTTGCCTTCTTACCCAAACCAAATAAATTCTGGCTAATGTTACATAAAAAGTTGTTACTCCAATGGCCCTTAACAGGAATGAACTGCCTTGGCTTAACAATGAATATGTTTGATGCTGTATCCCTCTTGGCAATGGTCTCTTTCTCCTACAGCCGGCTGGAGTACAGATTGTTATGATAGATTGGTGGAGTCATAAGCATAGCTATGGTAATGTAAAGGAGGCAGTCTCCCCAGGTGCAAAGTGTTGGGGGCTTGATCATAAGATGCTGATCAGTTGCTAGAGCATTCATTTCATTACCAGCATTTTTGAATGCAGGTACAAAAATACTGCATTTTCAGTCAGGACTAAAGTGCTTGCTTCAGAGCTTTGTGTGTAGGTAAGTTGTAACAAGTTGTTTGCAAATGCTTGATGAAACAAAGTATTTTATCTCCATGCATCAATGCAAATCTCACTCTCTTCGCTATATTATTTTGGACATATTTCCAGCCTCTTCCTTTCAAGGACATGGAGAAGTACAATTCCAGGATCACCTGCAAAACATTTTATTTTGGCTTGTGGCATTCATTCATTCATTCATTCATTCATTCATTCATTCATTATTTGGTAACTAGGTAGGTTGGCTGGTCCAAAGACCCTTTTAGCCATGACCCAAAAGTACAACCCCAAAAGCAAACATCATGAATATTCAAGAAGCATACAATATATTACAACACACGCAAAATCAATTTTTTAAAAGGGTCTTGGGTATTGGAACAAATATATGCTTATAGGTCCTTATGTTTGTTACAGAGTCTTATGTACAGAGAAAAGTTGCAGGGATAGAATTATCAATAAAACCAAAGTTATTTTACAATACTTACAGTTTAAAGTCCATTTTGAATTTCAACATTTCAGGAAACTGAGCAAAACAACACTTACGATAACAAACAGGGAAAGACTGTCATGCTGTAAGTAGCATGCTGTCAACATTTCATGGAAGTTGTTTTACTGAAGGCAGTATGTTATTTGATAGTAAATGGTGAGGCTAACCATTGTCTCTAAAACACTTACACTCAGTTTCCTTGTGCAAGTGTTCAGAGAAGACATTTTTAACAACCTCTTGTGAACATTTTTTGCAACATTATTAAAAAGAATTGGGGTATTCTGTGTGCCTCAGATGATTTGAATGAGGTTGTTAGTGAAGTACCTTATTTTTCTTTTAAGAATAACCTATCTTTGAAAAGGCAACTAAGTTATAAAACACATACCAGTAACTTGGCTATAACATCTCAATGTCAGAGAACATATCCCTATAATAAATGTAATGCTTGCCATTATAGCTATACTGGGACAACATATATTCATCCGTCTCTTGGTTTTCTATAAATTGTGATTTTTATGCAGACTGCACCAACAGGAATATTGTTTACTGCACTTATTGTACTGTATGTGGTGCATTTTAGATAGGTAAAATGAACCGCTCCTTTAAGGATCGTATAGTAGAACACTTAAAAGATATTAGGACAGTGAAGACTAGTAATGCCCTTGCTCAACATGTTGAGGCCATGGCGATACAGCATACGTTTAAGTTTTTTGTACTTGAAATTATTAATGAAGGTATTAGAGGTGGTGACCTAAGGAACAAGGCAGAGTTAAAGGAACAAAATTGGATTTTGATTTTAGGTGCCACTAGACCTCCAGAATTAAATGATGTGATCTCCTTAAAACCTACTTTGAAAGCACAAGCCCTTCTTCATTAATATTTTTAATGAAGTTTTTGATATTTATTTGTTTTACTAGGATGTGTTTTCCCATTGATGCTATTTTATGAGTTTTGATTTCTATGATTGCTTTGATGCATAGTGTATATCAGTAGACGAGTGATATATTTTTAATTAGTATAGGCAGTGCTTCATTAATGTTTGAGCTTTATGATTGATTAGAGCAGATTTAAGTACTTTATTGTTTGATTTTTATTATTTGTTAATCATGAAAGCGCTTACTATTCTGTCTTGCTATGAGTTGTTTATTAAAGTTTACGATTTTTACCCATGGTGACTGTTCACCTATATATCTTTTATATCTCACTTGAGACATATCACCTTTGACTATATGAACAGAAACATGATATACCTTTCAGAATATGTCTCTAAGGTAGTTATGAACCTAGCCTTAAGTAGCATTTTGCCATCACCTAGAATGATGCCACAATACAGACAAATGATTGTTGACTTCAACAATTGCCTTAGCTTCTGATGTTATTCAAAGGGAGTGCAATATATATCACCCTGGGAGGAGATATTAGATAGTCATAACTGCTTTTCCTGGGATTGTCTGTACATATCCTCCACAAGGCTTTCATATATTGGTTAAATCCTTATCCAGCCCCATAGGGTTTTTTAGGCAATGTCAGTCTTCTAAAGCTTCTGACATAACAAAACATAATCTGGATATCATAAAGGCATTTCTGCTCAACATTAGGAGCCGTAACAAAATCTCCATACCCTACAAGCCCCTGTTTTCCTGGAGAACATTAATATATGCATCGTCATGGAGACCTTGTTGAAGACCAATAAGAGCACTTCACCTGTGCAAAGTTTCAAAGCTTACCACCTGTTCAAGTCCACTGCATTAGATAAAGGCACTAAAGGTAGCAGTGTCTCCATATTCTTAAAAAAATACCTACATACTCATTAGACAAGATAATGACCTGGAACTCCTTCACATCCATCTTACTATTAAAAAAAATTATCACATCATAGCTAACCATGGAACCCCCTCTATGTCCCTCTCAGTCCGTAATTGCTACCTAACTAGTATGGAGTCCCTATGCATTAATGCAAGCACCATACTCCTAGGAGACTTCAACTAGCCCTTTAACTGGTACAGATATGTCCTCTAACATGTATGTCATAAAATGTATGGACTACATCAATAAAAACTCTCTGGCCTAGATATACAACACAAAACCAGGAGCAATAAAATCTTGGATTTTGTCCTTAACAGTATGGGATAGCTTTGCTAACCACCAACTGTAACTTCCTCCTTGGTAAAATTTGAGCACAGATCAGTAATATTCACCATAAGATTGAAGATGGATGCTTTTTTTCCCCAGTACCTCAATATTTATATATTATGCTGAAGCTAATCTACTAAGACTGACTGATGACCTGGCTAAATTCAAAAGCTCCTTCCATATTGACAACCCCACTTCTTATGCAGAATCCTTTACTAACAAACTCTATACATATGTAAATAGCTACACGGACACATCTGTCCCGCACAGAGGTAAATACACCAAATTTAAAAATAAACTTCTCTGGTGTAATCCTAATTTAAATAAACTGTATAAAAAAGATAAAAACAACTCTCATTGTATGCAAAAATAAATGTAACTCTCAAGATGTCAATAATACCCTTGCTAAATGTGACAAAGAACTCCAGACCCTGATCATACCTGACATGAGGTAAATATAACCACTCTCATAAAAGAGAAACACAAAGCCTTCTTTAACTATGTTAGAAATATCACAAGTAAACACCGTAAGTGTGATAAGAGACCTTGGGACACAGGTGGACAGTAGTCTCTCCTTTGATAATCACATTGCCACAGTAGTTAGGAAATCCTTCTACGTGGCACACCTCATCACAAAAGGTTTCTCATCCAGGAAAAAAGAGGTAATTGTTCCCCTCTATTCATCGCTTATTAGACCCATTATAGAGTACAACGCCCTTTTTGGTATGTACCTCACAAGACATCTACAACAACTGGAAAGGCCACAGAAATACCTCACAAAGAGGATTACCAGCCTCAAACAGATGCCCTATACAGACCGTCTCAATAAACTCCAGCTTTACTCTGTCACATATCATCTACTCAGAGGCGATCTCGGCCTAACATACAAATCTATGTCAAACCCAGAGCTGTTGGACATGCTCCACTTAAAGAAATCCCAGTCCCTCCGAGCTACACACTGTAGGGACCTAAACCTTGTCATCACAATAAACAGAACATGCTGGAGGGATAGATTCCTGTCCCAGAGACTTCCCATACTCTGGAACAAACTACCTATTTATATCAAACAAAGCTCCTCATTAGCACTCTTCAAGAAAAATCTTGATGATTGGATGGGAGATAGGAAATTCACCCTGGGGATCACTTCTGTGGCTCTGCTTGACAAGGGCACAGGAAAATAATTTTCTTGGGTGGCAAAAGCCTGGGTATCATTTGGCTAGGCTTATATAGGCACTAGGGCCAATAGTCTAGTACCTACCTATGAACCTATGACAAACACTGCACAGAGATAATAGTAAACAATAGCATAAACTCGGACCCAGATAACATAGCTAATTTCTTTAGCAGACAAATTCAGTCCAGACTTCACCACCATCTCCCCTTCTATATACCCAGATTACATATCTGCATCAACACCTCACTCACATCTTACAAGAACAAGTCCTCAAGGTACTAACCATATACTGCTTTTATGGGGCTGGATAACATACCAGGCTGCCTGTTCATTAGCCTGAATTATAACTTGACATACCCCCTTCAGAGGCTATTCAATATCAGCCTTCAAACAAGCTTCATGTTGGATGAATGGAGGACAGCAACAGTCATTTCCTTGCATAAAGGTGGGACATCATCAAACCCATGTATTGTAGTTACAGACACATACGTCCAACCAGCATTATCTTTAAAGCTATGGAAAGGATCATTATGGAAATAATAAATAAGGACATAGGTAACCTATAAACTCTTGGTCATAGCCATTCCAGATTTGTCAAGAGCAGTTCCTGTCACCTTAAACTGGTCGACTTCTTTGAGAAGGCTACTGAAGCAATGTATAAGGGCAAAGAGTACACACCACATATCTAGACCTTGCAAAGTTGTTTGACACCACCCCACAATCAGGTATTGCAGATACTCTCTCCTAGCTAAATGTAAATTCCTATGTAACTCATTGGATAACAAATGAAAACAGAGAAACTAGTGCTGTTAAAACTTTGTTGATGAGCTCAGTCACAATCATTTCCAAAAATCATGAAACCTATGTAGTGTTCCAAAGTAACAAGGCATTATTTGTCTTAAACATGCGATCCTCAGTAACAAAAAATTCAGAAATATTTGAACAATGTTAAACATGTCAGCTTTTATATACTTAGAAGTAGGTGTGGAAAATATAGATATTGTTTAATTTTAAACCAACCTATTCATGGCAAACAATATAAGCAGGGCTGTAAAACTACATTTTAGAACAGCAAGTACCCACCTCCACACAGTACTTCTGATTAACTGATTCTGATTGTCTTGGCCAATTCCCTTTTGGTGATTGAATTAACATTTTCTGATTAGTCTTAGCTATCCCATGGCTGATAATTGTATATTAGCCCTAGTGAGAATAAATGTGATCATACCATAGATAATTTGAGGGACCCATGTAAGGGGTGCAGCATTTAGGAACTACCTCTATCCTTTAGTGGGATGATGATGATGTAAGAAGTTAGAAAAATATGACTATGGAAGAAAATGGGTAGAAATGGACCCTAAACCCACAAAAAGTGTATTCAAAAGTTCTTTGAACAAAGCTCCTCCAAGACTGTAGAAAGTGTTACTGAATCTTTAAAAGTATGAGCTGGCAGTAAACTACACAAACCAGATGTGATGACAGATGAGTACATCATATTTATCAGAAAAGCAAGAAGTATTGTTAGAAAAAGAACCAGAGATTCTTTGAATAATTCCATAATAGCTTCACTTTCTAAGTAATACTCTTACTGGTACACTGAATTGTTTGAAATCCCATTTACATATCCCTATGGCATTGTTAATTAAGCCTAATCAATGATAGTATAAAAAATATCAGATGTCCAGAGATTTACTGCTAACACTTTAAAAATAACATTTGGTAAAAAAATTACAGCAGGAAGTTTACCTAAGCAAAAAAAAAAAAAAAAAAAAAAGTTTCTTCTTTTTAAAGATATAAATTACAGCCAAGGCTTAAAGTTCAAATTAAAAGTAACAGCACCTAATCAAATGAGACAGAAAATTCTTAATAAGTTATAGGATACTTGGAATTGGAACAGAAACGTGCAAATAAAGAGCAAGACATTTAATCTATTGGCCAAGAATGTCACCTCAGACAAAATAAATAGTGCAGAGCTGTTGTGATATAATAAATGTATATAATATCTAAGGGAAGAAATAATAGCTTACTCAGTACTACATCAACCATGAATTCATATCAGATCATATCTAAGGGGGGACATTAATAATGCATCCAGTATCATTTTAACCATGGAATAAAGAAGGCATGTATTTCTTGGCACACATTTGTTTCAGATAAACGCAGCTGTGTATATGTTTACATATATTATATTCCAAGACCCCACCCCCCATAATCAATCTGACAATACAAGTGTGATTAGTGCATTAACTCTATAATCTCACGATGAGGGATACCTGTTGTCACATCTGCCAACAGTCTGCAATACAAGAGTCAGGAATTCAGAGAATTTCTTCATGGCTAAGAATTATTCAAACGTATAATGTCTAATCAAAACTATCTGCAACCTAATGCAGTATACTTCTTTCTATGAACAGTCAGAGTAAAGACTGGAGGCTGAAGAGCATCCATATAGTCTATATCCTTTATCAAGCATGTCAAAAAACAGATGTTAGTCTTCATACAGTAGTATCTCTGTGTAAGTGTTGTCTATGTATTTATTTCTAAGAGGTTCCATATGTTTCCAGTGCCTGATGATACTTTCTAGATAAAATTATTTCTGACCAAAACAAAGGTATCAGAGAAGAATGAATCTTCTCTCACACCAGCACACCCAGGGTCTTAAATGAGGCTGTTAGGAAAATAATTGGCCCCTGCAAAGGTAATAAATACAAACTCCCACATAATATGTAGCCACATCTAAAAGGGTAACTTGATAAAACCAAAGGAGAAAAGAACTAAATGTTTAACAAGCCAGAATTAAAAATGTGAAACTATGATGGTCAACCAGTAAAAGGAGAATAGGAACTAGCAGATAATACAAAACTAAAACCATATTACCTTTTAAAGCAACACTTGAATTGGCCCTGGACTAAACCAAGAGTCAACAGCCTATTCTGCATGACATCTCTCCAAGTTAAAGGAAGTCTCATATTAATACAGATGTAAAAATATTAATAATTCACTATTTTGCTAACTGTAAAAACAAACTGAAAAATCAGAATATGGACAGCATTATTCAAATAATCTTGGACCAGTGACATTTGAACCTTTGTAATCAACACTTCATCCTTGTTAGAAAAAAGTAATCTCTCAGTTTTTAAATTGTTTATGTATTACAAAAAAATTTACTTTATTTGAAATTCAACTCATTTTCAGTAAGGTGACAGTGAGAATAGTATCAAAGTTTATAGTACAGCCAGAAAACACACACACACACACACACACACACACACACACACACACACACACACACACACACACACACATGCACGTACACACACACACAAGAAATGCAATAACGGAGCACAGCCTTAAGAAATGCAGTAACAGAGCACTTGGAGGGAAACGGCAAACTAAAAGCCTTTCCCTTACTGTGGGTGTTGACTGTGGCAGCAAACTAGAAGCCTTTCTATGGGTGTTGACTCTGGCAGCAGGCTTTGCTAGTGTGTCAGGAATATAGTTCTCTGCACACTTTTGTGTTTAAATTCATGTCTTCCATTGGGTCCTTAAACTCCATGTCGGTAAAGGAAAAGTGGGGGGGTGCCCCTTCCCCCTCCTTTACGGTACCGGCGCCTATGATTACAAGATCGAAACTTTAGTTAATTGAATAACTAAAGATCGATCTTGTAATATCAAAACCTAACAATGTCGAACAGTCAATTTAACCCAGGTGAAACACTTCCCTTGGCCACATTAAAAAAAAAAACTTTAAATCCCAATTCAAATGGGGGGCGTCACCCCCACACCTCCCAATGTGGGGGGGGGTGCTCCCCACCCCCCTAACTAAATATACCAACTCCTAGATTGCTACAAATTGGAGAAAAGGGCATAATCTACATACCAGCCAAGGGAAGTGTTTCCCTGGGTTAAATCAGCCGTTCAACATTGTTAGGTTTCGATATTACAAGATCGATCTTTAGTTATTCAATTAACTAAAGTTTCAATCTTGTAATATAGACCCTCCTTTGCAACATAAAAGGGGAGATAGTATATCTCACAGACAATACTTCTATTGAACCATTTTCCACTCTACATGAAGCAAAGCACTTCTGTTACTTTATTCAAATGTAATTTGCAAGAATGGATGGGAAACCACAAATTCACACCTAGTTTTATTTATACTTTGTAAATCAGGTTAATCCCACTAGGCTAGTGGCCTAATATGATTTTTATACTACTAGAAGAAATTTGGCCAGGGTATAGGGGAAGTTTCTCTACTCTTTTGAGAGATGCCATGGGATCTATTGCATCCACTTGAGCTACCAGCTGCTCAAGCAGGTGGGACCTTGGTTTAACATCTCATTCACAGAATGACACACTGAACAATGCAACACCCCTTCATGCTGCACTGCAGTGTCAGTAATTGATCTACCTGGTGTGGGAATAGAACCCACAGCCTTCTGCACCAAAAGTAAGTGGGCTACCTGTTGTCCCACTGACACTGCCTAAAGTCCCTTCTTGATATGGGGCATGAAGTAAATGTCACAACATATCTTTGTTCTGCCCAACTTTGGGGTATTTGTACACAAAATATAAGTGCTAAAAACTACCATGGGTATGTAAGTCTAGACTTATTAATGTTCTCACAGATCAACAGTCTGATAAGTACCTACAAACCTATAAGACTATATGTATTAACATACAGTACATGCAGTACCTGTACCTACTCACGTGACACATCCTTCTGCTTTGAGTGACTCAGGAATTTTCATTTCATTTTGCAACTTAGAGTAACATATTATGCAAATGAAGATAGAAGAACTCAATGTGAGGTCTACAAGAATTTTGTGTGCTGTACTGCCAATCATATTGCACTGAAACATATAGGCATGCTTGCTGTGTGAGCAAGCACCACACACACACACACACACACACACACACACACACACACATAAACATGCACACACACACACACACACACACACACACACACACACACACACACACACACACACACACACACACACACACACACACACACAGATAAAAACATACATATCTATCTGTCCATCCATCTAGCCATCCATCCATTTTCTAAACTACTTGTCCTAGCAAAGGCTCCAATGGCAGCAAGCTGAGCAAGGCAGACTAAATGTCTTTACCCCACGCTTCAGCCATCTGCTTATGCTGTGGGATCTCCAAGCATTTTAAGGCAAGCTGAGAGATACAGTCTCTGTGAAAGACACAGGCTTTGCCACAGAGATACAATCTCCTTACCATGGGCTGTGCTTGGCATACTTCCTGTGGGTGGTACCCAGGGACAATCTCAATAGATGGTCAAACCACCTCAGCTAACTACTCTGAATCTAGAACAACAGAAGTTTTACTTTTAGGACCTCTTGGATTGCCAGACTCTTCACACATTCATGTAGACTAATCCTAAATACCATGCAAAGGAGCCTCATTTCTGCTGTTTGTATCAGCACTCTCATTTGTTTAGTCACTACTCAAAATGTATGACTTTACATGAGGATGTGGTCATAGAAGACCAGTAAAAGGAAAGCTTCAGCCAGTGATTCAGCTATCATTTCACCACCATAATCTAGGAAAACTCTTGCAGTAATACCTCTGATACAGCCTTCTGCTAATCAACCTCCCACTCCCTCCTAGACTTACTTTTAAAGAAGTCTTAAGATACTAAACTCCTCCACCTGGCATATCTGCTCCTTCCTTACCATGAGGTAGAAATCTACAGTTACCAGTGTTTAGGAGGATTGGGGGTTGACATAATAGTTATGGTATATGACTTACAGACACAAGATGCAAGGTTTGATTATCAGATGCGATAATTAATTAAGCTTAAAATGACCCACAAGGTCAGTTAACCTAGTACTAATGTATGAACCATGTACTGATTTTCAACCCTGCTACTTTCCATATTCAGCAGTAAATCAGTGCAGTGTACATGGTGGAAATCAGTTACTTGAGGCTGAGTAGGCAATATGGTCTGTAAATGCCAAACGTGATTGTTTCTCCAAACTAGGATTTGTTCAAACCCCGAATGTACTTTGAATATTGTTTATAAAAATCATGAACATGAAGGAGACAAACACACCATTGGAAGAGTCTAGCTACGACCTTGAAAGTTTCAGACTTGACAATAAGTATGCTGACATAACTCTTATGTCATAAGTGCAAGGAGTGTGTTGCATTCAGTAACAGGCCTGGGAATCTGAACTGTTGTAGCATCTCTCACTAAACACTCTGGTGTACATCATTATATGTCTTCCCAAATACACAAAACACATTAAGACCATAGTACAACTTCATACAGTCTCTCTAATATGTATGAAAGTGCAAAGAGTTGATCTACTGTTCCATGGCCAGGATGGACTCTACAATGCTCCTCCAGATTTAGAGGCCTGTCTACTGGATTAATGCTCTTTTCCAGTTCATTACTGAAATGCTTGTACTTGAAATGCTGAGTGGCAAAACAAAACACAGAAAAAAGGGGAAAAAATACAGGAGTAGAGCATATACTGAATATCATTCTTGTCATTCATACTTGTATTTTGTAGAGATACAAGCCTCCCCCCATGCTCTATCATTTGTCAAACCACCACTACCCCCAGAGTTTGTTTGTACCAACTTTGTGATCACCATACCTCAGAGAAAAGGGAATATTCCAAGAAATGGCAATTTTGGAATAAGTATACGTAAGTCCAGACTTTCAATCATTAAGTTGCCACATTCCTTGACTTGCCATACCAAGAACCAACATTTCAAATGTTTACCCTCTTTTTCAGCACTTTGCCATTGGCCTTCCAAGTAAGGCAGATGGGTGTAGTGATGATCCCTCTATGAATGAAACACTCCCTCCTGTCCACCTTTATTACAAGGACCACTACCACATTTCCAAGTCTGGAAGTACATCATAAGCAACATAGAAAATGTGTGCTAACTATGATATCCTAGTAATACCCAGCATGCTCTGCATTCCCAGATAGAGCTCATCCACTGTCACTGCCTTGCCATATTGAACTGTTTCATTGTTGCAGTGACCTAACCCACAGAACTGGACCAAGTCTCATCAGTTGCTTCTGAAACTGTTTCCTCAAAGGAGGGCATGACCCTCTAGTTTTGAAGTTCCTCACTATATTCTTTCAACTTTATGGCAGTGCTCCCCATCAAAGTGATAATTTCTCCATACTTGTTGAGAAAAATATGGGCAGTGTTCTGCTCCATGCAGTAACTGAATGGCTTCCCAGAACCTCTTTCAAGTCCATCTGAAAGTCCTACTCCATGGCCTTGCCAAATCTCATACTTAGTGCTTCTGTCTGCTGGCTGCCACACCTCCTGGTTTCTTTGACCTTTAAATGCATATAAATAAATCCATGGATGCCCTTCCCCTGCACTGCATGGATGGCCTCTTTCTTGGCTTTAAGAAATTTTGACACTATGACTAATAAAGCAATCATAAAATAATTTGAACAACTTTGGCAAACTGTATACACCATGTACAAGTCAGAGTTATCATATTACATTGCAAAATCTATCTTAAAATATATCAGACATTTTAATTAATACCTAACTTTATACACAATTTTTCAGTTGTGTGTTAAAATCAACTGAGACCCAATATTTTGTAGAACAAAAAACCCAGCCCACAAATCTAAGTAAAATAAGTCCAAGAGGTACATAAGGGGACACCAATGATTGTTTCCAGAAGACTTCTTGTAGATCGGAGTGTATGTGCTGTGTGCTGTGTCAAAGACTGAATGTGCATGTATAAATGTCAGGAATGTGCTATTCCTAGTGCCATTTTGAGAGTGCAGCCAGTGAGCGAGCATGTATGATTGCAATAGTTAGTTTGTATGTAAGTTACTTAAGTTAAAGTCAGTAAACTTCTATTGTGATGTGTTTGTATAAAATAAAGCTGCTTGAACAGAACCCACAAAGTCTGTTCTATTTTGTGTAAAGCAGGAGAGCAACAGCTCTCTTTTGACTTATGGCTTCCCCTACCATTTGTGTCTACCAGTGTAGCCTTGGATCACTGATATGGCAATTACAAATGACCTTTTGGCCAAAATTTCTGGCCAGCACCTCATGTGCTGAGAGCTTGAATTCCAGTCTCCCTGGTGTATGGCAGTAAATTTCTCAGCATGTGAACTGAAATCATCCAACAAAGGAGCATCTGGTAGGCATTCCCAAGGTTTCCTCAAATTCCATTACCTGTCCAACTCTCACCATCTACATATGACCCAACTTACCACCAGGTGGTTATCATTTGACAGCTCAGTGCCTGTCTTAATCCAGTTCTTCAGAACACATGACCTCAGGTATGATGACATGACTACTGAGTCAATCATTGCCCTTTTTTCCATGATACTCCTGTACATTCATGAGCCACACTATATACATCCTGTTCATTATGGACAATTAGTGACTCCTACAGAATTCCGGTATTAGTTCACCACTTGGGTGCAGATCATGCAAGTATGCATCCCACACGTACCCCTCAAGGTACCCTCATTATTCTCCATGTCAGCACTGAAATCATCCAGCACGATTACATAGTTAGTAGATGGTGCCCTGTCAAGCACCACTGCCACAGTCGCTACACAGAGCAGATAGTCAGAATAAGGATTAAGTGTACCTGCACAAGCAACACACAGTCTTTCTCCTGGAATTCTGATTCCTACTTAGATTGTGGCCTTATCACGATGGAGGGGGTAGTGTGCCCCTTTAATCCTTAGAGGTATTTTGCCACAAGCTCTGCATGTTTGGTAAAATTACCCCTGTTAATTTGCTCTAAGAGGAGGCAATGGACAAAAAATGTCCAAAAATGTGATCCCCATAATAGTTCCCTCTAATAATAATGGGAAAAATGATACTAGAATATACTGTTAGAGCCAGATCTGGGTTCATTATTGAGTGCTTGGTCGAATGGTGACCCAGCTAACCTAGGCAGAGCCAAAATATGTGTTCATCACCTGCAAAGCATACTGTGAAGGTCAAGTGCAATACCAGCCAAATGACAAGCAGGATTGGGACAGCATAAGGAGAACAAAGTCCTGGCATTGAAAATTTGTTCTTCTTAGGATGTGAAATATCACTCCATTGCTTCAGAAGGAGCTGCAACTTTGTGAGACATTAGAAAGTACCAAATAGACATAGTCAGTCTTCTTCCACACAAATATTTATTTAATTTTTGTTTTTATTTAACCTTTGTTGGCCAAGCTAAGTGTGCTACCTGTTTCACCACTGACACTGAAATGCCATTTTTGTAATGAAACCAGGCATTTCTCTTAAAGATGGAATTTCTCGTATATTGGAGATGCCTCTTTGGATATGCCCTGTACAGGTGTGGGAAATTCACAAGCCCCCAGTGAGTGCCCTACATTTGGAGATCATGAAAGTAGATGACAAGGTTACCTCAGTGCAACCTTAAGCAAGCAATAATACCTGATAGGGTGTGTGTTATTGGGGAAATAATGCTTCCCTCTACACCCTTGGAAGGGTTCTATTTCTTCAATAACATGTATCTTAGAGGGAATTATCGAGCTTAGAAAATGGGCTGTTAAATTGTTTTGTATTTGTTTTTTTATTACTATAATTGATGTACAATAGTTCCTACATCTAATAATTTTTCAAACATGCTGGTGTATGTATAAGTGTTGTTGGAAGAAGGACTTTTCATCCAAAATACAAGTGATGCAAGTATTTAATGTCTACAAGTGCACACACGCCCAGCAATTACAGCCACTTTGTTGTGTGACCACACCTTGGATGTTTCATTGGGAGCTAATGAATGAAAAAAAATTATGGAATGCAAGGGATTACAACTCCTTGCCCTTTACTGTCTCTGATTCTGATTCATAGTGCTGCTCTGTCCTTCTTGGAATGATTGATTTGCTGGCAAATTACTAAGGTTCCAAGTCAGTCAATAATGCCGGACATTACAGTTTCATACTTCTGAATTGTTAAATTCTTGCTGATGGGCTGTCTGCTGCAGTCCACACTTTCTCTATCTCTGTCTTGCTTCTTGCTTACAGTCTCTTTCTGTCTCTCTCTCTCTCTCACACAAATGGAGACACACACACACACACACACACACACACACACACACACACACACACACACACACACACACACACACACACTCATGTTTTTTTTAATTAAAATTTTACTCTCACTAAAAAACAAAAGTCACATTTAGTGAGCATAAAAAATGAGGCCTTTGTTTTTTGTTCTCTGTCCAAGTTTAATATGCTGCTGTGCAGTAGCAGACATGTTTTTTGCAGGCATTACCTGTATGTTAACACCATCCTAGAGAATATTCGTTTTCCAGTCAGGGTGAAATGTATTCTTTGCTCATTCTCTAATATAGCATTATAATTCCATTTAAAATGGTTTTACTTTAAACTTCCTTTGCTCATTCTCTAATATAGCATTATAATTCCATTTAAAATGGTTTTACTTTAAATTTAGCATAGATGGCTACAATACACATCTTAAATGTTTATGGTAGTGCCTGGGGCTTCCCTTCTTTTTAGTGAGCTAATGAACAAAGGCTTCACCCAGACCCACCGTTTCCAGTCCTATTCAGCACTATGAGGTGCTGTTTTAATGGTTTAACAGCTCATTTACATTTCTTTTATTTTTCTTAAAGTTAACCTTTGCTGTCCCAGTGTCTTCTGTTAAAACATATACATTAATTTCAGTTACAATAATACATGTACATTTCATTTCATTCCAGCAGGGTGCACTGTTGATACCATTTAACACAAGCAAACCTCACAAATATATTTTCTGCACAAACATCTGTACAAATAAGTTTGATACACAAATGACATATAATTATTTACAAAATTTCAGCTAGCTGTGTTGGCACAAGTCATACTTCCACTGCCCTACTTCTGACATGGCTGGCAGTACCTCCTATTGTCACAATTAGGATCGATATATAGAGTCACTTGTTGCAAAATAACATTCTAAGGAAAAATATGCCATTAATAAAGTAGGCATATAACCTCAGTTCCACACTGGACTATGAGTGCAGGTTGATAACAGAACAATCGTGACAGAGTTAGAATAAACAATTTTAAAGTTAAGATAAACATCAACTCATGTGCAGTATATCTTCTAAGTTAGCTAAGTCTAGTCAATCAAGTCATGTGGAAAAAGCTTTAACATGCAGCAAAACCAAAATGATCAATACATTTGTGCAAAATCAGATAAATAATCCTCAGCTCCATAGTGCATAGTGATGAAGTCCTGACTACAACTCAGGTGATCTGGATCTGGGAATGGGAGGGGAATAACAAGACACATTCCTGCTTGTCTCTGTCAATGAAGTGTGTGTGTGTGTGTGTGTGTGTGTGTGTGTGTGTGTGTGTGTGTGTGTGTGTGTGTGTGTGTGTATCTTGGGACACACTGAAGTCTAGGCCCTTACTGGAGAACAGTAATTACTGAATGAAGCATTAGCAAGTAGAGCTGGTGGATGAGGAAACTGAGGTGTATATCAATGCAGAAGCAGCAATACCACCCCCTCCTGCTTCACAATCCCCACAATGCACACCCACCCAGACACCCTACTCAGCTTTCAAGGAAAGAATCAGGACATATCCAAAAACCCTGTGAGCAGAATTAATGACATTATACCAGGGGCTCTTAACACCTATCTACCTCTCAGAAAGCAACTTAACCAAGGTGAAGGCTGATGGCTTTCAGTTATGGGGAAGGGGATTATTCAGGATGCAGGAGAATGAGACTGACAATAAGCTCTAGACAGTAGCTGAAGGCCCCAGTCTTACCAGAAAGAAATTGATAAGGGAGCAGTATAATGAAGGAATGCTGATGGAGACAACATATCATCAGAACAGCATTATGTAAATGCAGGGTTTAAAGTTTAGCTATTGTCAACAATAAAGATAATCAGATCTGACATATATAGTAAAACAGCAGTAAACCTATAAAAATGGTCTATCAATTAACTAACAGCAGGACTGGTTGGACATTTGACTTGCCTTTAGGGTAGATTCTTAACAAGCAATAAAGGCTGAAACTATAATTAATATTTCTAATGTTACTGGCAAATAAACAACTGTTTTATATGAGAGTAGTTCAGAAGATGTTTCTACAACTCCAGTAGTTCCAATATCATTTTTGCAAATGTTAATGAGGTGCAAAAAGTGCATGTGTGCAAAGGTAAACTGTATGAAATGTTATTTGGTTGAATCTATCCATCCATCCATCCATCCATCCATCCATCCATCCATCCATCCATCCATCCATCCAGCCATCCATTCATCCATAAGCCTTGTTTCCCATTTTTGCACATGGGGTCAAGGTGTCACTTCAACACTGACAGTCATCTAGGGACAAGATTCACACTACTGATTGGGCTGAGAAGTAGTTGGTTGTTTATGAGCCATTGCTGGAGCTCATGTAAGTCTGACTGGAACTGGGACTGAATGTTGGTGTGAGAATGACTTGATTGGTAAATGGCTATTAATCTAGATAAGGGATGAATGAGAAATGGGGGGAGGTCACAAGGAAGTTTGTTAATGAATACAGAGAAGATGAAGGAATGAGAACAGATCCTTGTGGTACACCTTTGGCAATAGGCACAGATTCTGATTGGCAAGATCCTATTTTAACTCAGAAGTGTCTGCCAGTGAGGAACTTTATACCAAGGGAGTACTGAAGATACCAGTTTCAGTTAGTTTGTAAAAAAGAAGATAGTGGTCAATGAGGTTAAATGTCTTTGTCAGGTCTATAAATAGGGCACCTGTAAGGAAACCTTTATCAGTTCTTTGCAGGATGTTGTTGGTTAAGGACCAAAGTGTTATCATAGTACTTCATCGAAGTTTGAATCCATGCTTTTTGGAGAAGAGCAGGTGGTACTGCTAGATGTACTTAGAGAGCTGAATGCAGTCAATTTTTTCTAGCTGCATGCCTAGAGTTAGGAGGATGGATATTTCTTTACACTAGTTTGACTAACTGTCTGCACATGTTCAGTACAGTGAGACAGACACTGTGATGTAAAGTACGAGTCCCACATGCACACTGTATATGTGTGAGCAGGTTCAGCTTTGCATGGTATTTGTTTAAGCAGCAATAATGTGTTTGTACCATAGGACAGCACAGTATAATTTCTTAGATTCATATAGATTCATAGACTGTTACTAGGCTAACAACCCGGGGGGGGGGGGTGGCTTTCTAAGCCTAGCCAGGTTTTCTTGAAAGAATAATAATGTCCTGTATCCAAATAGGACATTGTGGGCCAAGCATTTATAAGCTATGTCTGCCCATAAGGGATATGGGTGTCAGGCCTGGTGCAAATTTCCTATTCCCCATCCTATAGCACATTTGGGTAGTACAGCAGAGCTTATATTTCAGTTTAAGTTGCTATTTTTATTACTGTGTATCATATTGTTTTTATTAAGTGTTCATCAGTTGCAGAAAGGAAGGAAATAGGAAAAAAGCATTTTAAGCATTTTTCCAATATTATTTATGTATGTATATATTTATTGATCAGTTCATTCATTCATTAATTTATTTATGGCTTTGCCTCTGTTTCCTGTGGTAAGCAGTTGAGAGGTGTTACTTTTACTACTGTCAGATGAGGTATATGCAGCAAAGTGGTTGTAACTGCTGGGTGAGAGGGGGTTGTTTGTTGAGAAAAACAACTTATGTTCATATCGTTTGATCAGATTAAACAGTCTGACTTTGCATGAATAGTATACATTTATGTGAAATAAGCTGAACATCTGTCTGATTGTATGAAATAAAAGCTGAAATTACTGCCAATTGTTTCTAATTTTGCTGAATGCTTCTGATTTTGCTTAATATCTTTGGCCTATTCTTCATAAAATTTGAGGTTTGTTGGCAAATCCATTGGGGGCTACAGTCACTAAATACTGACATATACTTGAGTTTCAGACTTCTTATCCTTCAGAAAAAGTATGCAATACTAAATCTGCCATTCTAGCAACTAGGCTTATAAGATTAATATTTAAAATCTGTTCTTGCCTTTAGGTCTTTGTCTCTCTATATTTTTGACTAAGTTCCTGATTCGTGTGCAAAATGTTTGACCAGTATTTTTACCATAATCAGATAAGGTGCACACAGCAAGTTAGACATGAATATGGTAGTTGCTTGTAGACTGATGCTTCAGTACTTTTGCAGTTGTTTATATTCCAGTTTTGCTTCTAGAGTCTTATATTCTGCTTATTATTTACTATTAAGGTTATATTTCAGTGGTTTTCTGTTCTCCTGTTCTTTGTGTCTGTCACACCTTCACTGAGACATTAAGCTAAAGTTTCTGAAATTCTAACTTACCTTCTATCATTGACTTGTAGCTCAGAGCCATAGGACTAGAGCTCCAATATTGGCTTTATTTGACTAGATCCCTGTCTAGCTAGCCTGTTTCTTGCAACTTTATTTTTTCCCAACCTCCCATCCTTTTCCTGTTGTAGTTTTAAATTGCTATGACTCTGGTCTCTACCCCTTATGATAATCTCACTTCCAAAGTCCATTCCCCCCTTTTTGTTGCTATTGTCTGCTGTGTAAGCTATTTAAGAACTTTTCCCACCAATTGTTTTTCATAGATCCAAAATACTGAGTACCCACCCAGCAAACCAGTATTGTTATTGAATAAACCTCCTTTACTACAAATTGTCTCCTGCTCATTTTCCCAGAGCACCCATCTGCTTGGTGCCTTCACCACACTCTGAGATAAGAAATTTATTTTATTTTGCACTTCAGTTAACTGTTTTAGAGTACTTTTGCTTTATTTCTGCTTATTTGTTGATTTTGCACTTTAAATCATTTTAAAGGTCCCTAATACTTGAAATCACCTTGTCCATATAGTCTGGCTCAATTGTTTGTGGTAGCATTACACTCTCAAGCAATATTTTTTTCTTTTTTTCATTAAAAGGACTGGGATAGTCCATTTCATGGCAGTAGGTGGTGGCCTGGTCTGTCTCAGCTGGGAAACACATGCGAAAGCTGTAAGTGTAATCATTTTATTGGCAAGAGGATTTAGAAGCCAGTTTCCTGTGTTTTATGTGGTTGTTTAAATTTGGAGCATTTGCACACTGCTGTCCATCATGCAGCAGTAATTAGTAATCCCTGTATACAGACAGACAGACACCCAGAGACCAAAATTTATCTAAAAAATCACATCTGAAACTATACCAGTGACTTGATTAGCACAGTACAACTACTTTGCATATTGAGTAATATAAAACAGCTAGTTTGGGCACTGAGAAGCACTGCCCCTTGAATTTAATATTATATAGCCTTGTCTAATCTCTAGCCACAAAATCACCCTTAGTCAGACCCCTATTAACCCCTCATGCACGACATCCTTGTAGTTCAACTAATAAAGGACTTGGCATCATGAATACAGACTTCCTTAATTTCTCTGTAACCAACTTGATGGATATGGGTATGTTGAGACAACATAACAGTTGTCTGATATCCACTGGCAACCATTTAATCCTCAAAGAAACAAATATGCAACTGCAACACCAAAGTAGTAATATACCTCGGACAATGTCTTTCCTGTGGTGCATATTATGTTGGGAAAAGAGAGCATTCCCTTAAAGAAAAGATTTATGAGCATGTTACAGATATTAAGAATGTTAACAGTGCACTATTTAAACATTCTCTTATTTACCCAGACTACAAGAAGTTTGTGTTTTTGTTTTTAGCAAAATGAATATCTCTAACAGGGAGCTCCCTGAAAATGCAGACTTGAAAGAGAATTGTTATGGCAACTTAAACTTAATGCCAAAACGTTTTCAGGAATTGATGGCAATGTTTCCATATTGCCGGTTTAGAAAGTGAAATCTTTAGAATAATTACTATATATAGGTGTATATGTACTGTATACAATGGTACACAAACAATATAATTTATCACTTTAAATATTTGTGCATGCCGATTTTACTTGCTGATTTTTATTGGCTATTGCTGACCACATCATTGTCTTAGTTTTTAAATTGAGGTTGACAGTATGTTTTAACAGTTTTGACATACCCTTTTGTTGCTGTGGGTAGAAAGCACTCATCTGTTTTTGGAAGAAAACATGTTTTCTTGTGAAGACAAGCAGAGCAGTTGCTCTAGTTCTTACACATTTGTTTTGTCCGTCAGGACCTTGGCTGTGGACCTGTTTGCAACTTTGTTGGTTCCTTGTATCTGAGGTCAGATACATTTCTTCTCAGGATATGTTTACAACCCTTAGAGGAACTTTGCTACCAGGAGATAAGGCAGCTTAGTCAATAAACCAGTGGTAAATCTTGCAACAGTAACAATGGTGTAGCAGAGTACTTAACAGTTGTGAGACAACATTTTGACACTGCAAGGGTACAGGCCATAGGTCCTATACATTCAGCTGCATATGAAATGGTAAAGAAATGTAAGAATTTAAGTACTTGGTTGAATTTTATTTCAGAATTTCATAGTGGTAGTGGTGACGGTCATAATAAAACTGTTGTATGACAACTTGCACTTTTTGAGTTCAAACTTTCCAAGTATCACTCTTTATTGCTTGCTAATTCTTTCTTGAGAGAAAGTATAGTTAATAAGAGAGTTCCTAAAGGGCTCAGAATGTAAAAAGTTCTGAGAGACACCTGTCAGTCTGCAACAACACCATCTATCTAGCATCATGCAACAATGGTACAAACACTTTGACGTGTACTCATGATGCACCCCGGAATACAACACCTGTCATGTTATAGCACAACCGCACTACAACATGTCATGTACTGTACTATAGACACCCTGTGCATCAGACATATATTTGCCTGTCCCTGCATTGATTGTATGGATTGCAGGGATGTGGCACAGGTATCATCACATGCACAGGGTGTGGTGTGGGGGTAGCACAGGGCTAGGCTGTGCCAAACAGTTGACATCATGTGTGTGAGTCAGGAAGGGGTGCTGGTCAGCTGGGCCATGGAGAGATGTGTGTGTCTGTTAGTGGCCTGTATGTGACAGTGATGTATGAGTGTGTACATGTACACAGTCAGGCCATGTGCTAGCCCTACAAATGGGTATGTTGGACAACTGTGAACCATACATAGCAGAATGGACAGTATACCATCTCTGGCCATGGACACTGGAACTGGCTCTGACAGGAGTGGCACTGGCACCACCATGCCCAAGGTCAGTTGTGGTACTAGTTGCTAACTGTGACTGGTGTCTGCTGGGGTGTGTCCCTCACAGGACCTCCGAGGCCACATGCCCATGGCCTGCCACGTCATGGTGTGGACAGCACCCTCCTTTCTGTAGTGCTGGAGGTACTGCCACTATGGGAGCATGAGTATTCATGGCCACGTGGACTCTCAATGGATGTTGTTGCTGACCTACAGCCATGTGTCCAATTCCCTAATCTCACCACATGTTCTAGCATACACAATGTCTGGTCAAGGACTGACAATGTCTCGCCCGACTGTCTGTCCACTACATCAGTGAAACAATGCATGGCATCACCAATGTGGTGGAGGGAGTCACAGATGTCAGACAGTGATGCATGCATGATCATGAGCATCAATTTGATGTTGCATTTGTAACATGCCTGTGGCTTCATGATGGACCGAAACATGTGTCCAGTGACTCATGATGTGACACACAGATGGTGGATGGGCAGCAGTCCTCCTTCGAGCACCCCTGTCAATCTGCCTGTGTGGGACATCGCCAGTTCTCTGGCTATGGCCAGTGTCTTCACTCACTGATGCCATTGTTGCCACACTCTCTTGTTCAATGCTGCCACACTCTGACTGTCCAATATCTGTGGCCGTAGGGACTGGGTATGTGTTGGCATACTGACTTTTTGTGGGGACAAAGGGGGAGGAAGTGGGATGTCAATCCATGAGACAGATTCATCCTCCAAAAACCCTACCTGTGCCTCACTATGGCCACCATCATCAACAGAATCTGATGAGACACTGACATCAGGTTGTGAGGGGGACAAACTCCAACCCCCATGGTCACCTGTGAGGAGGAAGACAAAATAAGTACATTACTACCTGCACTATTCTGTATGGTGATACACACAGACACACACACACACACACACACACACACACACACACACACACACACACACACACACACACACACACACACACACACACACACACACACACACACACACACACACACACACACACACGTGAGGTGCTACAACTGCAGTACACATACCACATATTGTTTCTGATCCTATGCACAACACACGTGCAGACTACAACATATACACACAAGACAGGCCAAGTAAATCACATGCACTGTAGCTACATCTGGTTAATGTTACCACTACTATACACCTGTGAGATTAGCGATATGTCAGTGTATGTGATACACCTACACCTAAAACACAGTGCACCTGTCTTCAGCATACCATTGCCCCCTGCATAGCAGACTACATGGACCTTCACAAAAATAAGTGCAAATATGTTACAGATCCTACACATACACTACTGTGATTACCGATACAATGCACTGCAGTTAACCACTCTGAAAGTGAACATACAAGTAGTGTACTCTGGCTAAGCATATCAGTTGTGTATACAGCAAAATGGCAGCCATTAACATTGTTTGGGTATATATGAGCCATACAAAATCAATATAAGTACTCACCGGGTATAGGACATTGGACTTCAGCCATACCTGATGGACCTATGGAAAGGTGAGGGAGAGGTATTGTCAGCAATAACATATGTGGCATTGTTACAGGATAATATGTGTGTATAGCTACATGTACAGTAGGTACTGTGATACTGCCTACATTGCTGACATTCTGAGTATGTGTGCACAGGTGTGCGTTGCAAACAACCCCCCAATGCAGATTGACCTGACATCCGTGTACTGGTATGCACAGACTGCCACAATGACTGATACAGTATTGCAATGATGCACACAGGAGGCTTACCTGGACACTCCTCTGCTCTGGAGGCTGTGGCACCCACCACCATGATGTATGGGGTGATGGATGCTTGGGAGCTGGTGGTTTATCCCAGGCTCACCAGGAATTCCTCTGTGGCCGAGAGTGGTTTTACTGCTGCAGGCCCCCCACTAGTGACAGTATGGTCCCTGGCCACAGCAGCAGCCCTTTGCCATGCAGAACTTACCATGTCCATCGCCCTGTGACAGACCTGCTCATAGCTTCTGTCCTGTAGCCCTACGTGGTTCACTGCTATGACAAGATCAGCCCACATTGCAGAATGTTGCTTATGATTGTAGCGAGTCCTGGAGAGCAAAATGGTGTGATGTAGTCTTAGGCCATCCAGGATCACATAATTTTCCACAGTTGTAAATGGTAGGTGCCTCTGTCTATACATCCTTTCTGAAAGACAAGAAATAGGGAATATATCACAGGACCACATACGTTGCTCTCCACTATGTACACACACTGCACATCCACATTGACCTGCACTATGCACTGCTACCTCCCAGATCATACCTCACCATCTATCAACACAGTCTGTATGTGGCTAACGGCAACATAGTAACAACACCAGTTATGTCCCTGTGTGCCATGATGGAGTGTCTGAATGTCTACACTCTCATCAATGCCATCTACAGTGTTGTGCCCCATATGGCTGACATCACAGTACCATGTCAGACAGCCACTGTTTGACAAATAGGTGTCTGTTATTACGAGTATATAGGGATAGTCCAGCAACAGCCATGTGCCACAATGACAGACAGCAATGCAAATGTGCTGAAGGGTATCTTCCCTGTAGGTGTCCTACTTTTCCAGTACACAGATGTATGCAGAATGTGTACGTGTGCCTGATATATGTGGTCCCTTTACCAGAAACATGTAGATGTCTGGCAAACAGTTGGACAATAATTGCATGTTAGAGGTAATAAGGTAGTAACATCAGTACATCATAAATTTGAAGGTGTGAATGATTTCATTAATGGGACTAGTTGCCATCCTCCACACTTAATATCAACACTTTCCTATAATGAATTATTGTGAATTTCAAGATTAACTAGTGATGAACAACAAAAAGAATTAGAAATTGAGTTGACTTGTCAGAAATTTATCAAAAGAGGTTATAGTGTAGAAAGTGTAGAACAAGCTAAAAATAATTTGAATTTTAATAATCAGACTCATAAACAAGTAAAATATAGGGCTAAATCAGATAAAAATGTGTATAATCAACAAGTGGATAAAATGTTTTTTGTTACAACATATGAAACATATACAGAGAAATTAGTAGAAATTGTTATGTTTTATTGGAGATATTTGTTACAAGATCCATGCTTGGGTGAATTGTTACCTCAAAAACCTATGATGTCTTATAGACGTGGAAAAAGTATTAAAGATATGCTAGTTCATGCTTATTTTATTTTTTATGCTGCCAGTCTAACTAAATGTATTTCTGATTATGGTTTAAAGCATGTGGTCATTGTAGTATATGTAACCAAACAGTAAATTCTTTTGACTGTATAAATGGAAAGAAATTTAATGTGAATGGTAATTTTAGTTGTAACACAGAGGGTATTCTATATGTACTCAAATGTGAATGCAATTTATTTTACATAGGTGAATCAAAAATAAGTTTTCGAGTCAGGTTCTTAGAACTTCTGAGAAATATTAAAAATGAAAAGGTAGAAAGCCCTTTAGGCTTTCATTTTAAAAAATATCATAACAGTGATAGTAAGAATTTAATAGGCACAATTTTGGAAAGAATACATTGTGTGAAAGGTATGTGCTTGAAGAATAAACTACAATGGAAAGAAGCACTGTTTATTTTAAAATTTGACACTCTACACCCTAAGGGGTTAAATAGAGTGCTTGATTGGAAATGTCTGCTGTAATTAAGTGTTTTTTTAATTGTTTTATTAGAAGAGTTTTTTACTATATAAAGGAATGAGAAATGGGTTTTGTTATACTCTGTTAAAAGGCTTATGCCGAGGTGCTGGAGAACATCAATTGTTGGTACTATAAAATAAATTCTTTGGATATACTGGCTGAGTCGTTTCCTAGTTGGACAATAATTGTTGGTTATTTTTAGATTGTGGAGAATATGACTGTCACATGCTAGCACCCTCAAAAAACAATTTATGCTACATTAATATCTGTAACTGTATTCATACCTGTACATTGTATGATGATTATGTACACTCTGTCACTGAGGTTGGGCCTGTGTCCCCCCCAGTACTAATGGCTATGACCTGCAGTCCTGCTGTACGGGGTTGCCAGGTATGATAGCCATAGTTGTCAAATGATGAGATACAAATGTCGATAACACAGTGACCCAGCCAGAGTACATCAGAGACAGTCAGGGACACCAGTACAATGTCTGAGCTATTCCTGTGTGACATTCACAGACTGAGAGGAGTTGAATGACAGTACATTATGTAATATGCCATCTGTGTCCACCATTACTCACTGTCACTATGTCTAACACACACTCATTGTGGGAGAAAGTGAGAGGGCCACAGCTGTTATCTAAGTCACAGCAGGCAGAGTTGAAAGGCATAGCTGTAGCTTTTGGAAGGCAAACTATCAGCGACATGTCATTCTTAGAGATATACTACAAGTCTACTGTTATAATTCCTATTTCCCATAACTGCATCCTCCCATCTGCATCCCATTAGATGGGGCCTTGTATTACATACCTGACAGAGTGCTGTAATTCTTTTGTACAGAAATCCTGAAGAAAACTGTTTCTGAAAATGCAGTCTGGCTTGGTAAAGCAATGTACAGACCTGTTTACCATAGGCTGATGCTTGTCTTTTGTAGGTAATGCTCAATAACAGGTGATTGCCTGTCCATCAATCAGTAGCTCAGACTTGCTAATTGCATCCAGAACAGCTGGGTTGCAATGTCATTAGCCAATGACATGGCACAGCAGTGCAATATTTAAGGCCTTCATGTAGGCCTTGGTCTTTTTCCTAGACTTTGAGAAGGGCATTACTGATGTGTGGAGACTACAGCATCACAGTGAGTAGGTGCAAATAGTGTTTGCTGTTGGGATTTATGTGGTATGTCCTCAGTTTTGCATGTTATGTTTGGGCATTGTCAAATGGCATTCTGATTAAGTGGCAGTTCAGTGAATAAACAATGTGGGTTGAGGTCAGTAAGGGGGAAGACAGATTTGAGTGTCATACATCATACACATCAGAATATGCATGCTGCTGCAGTAGATCGTGATCTATCAGTTGTGTGTGTTTGTAGGGGCAGACTGTGGCACATGTCACTGTCACTTGACCTCTGCCCCCGCCTCTTCATGTATGGGTGTAGTGTGGATAACTTATTCTAGGGAGTTGTGAGGTATGGTAGTTCTGTAGTAGGTAGATGAACATACTGTTGCATATGTTGCTGGCTGCAGCTTCTGCTTTTTGCCCAGGACTCATACTGGGGAGTATGAACACCTTGGAGGACAACCAGCTATATGTGTCAGTGAGGGAGCAGTGTCAGCTCTGTCATTACAGCAGAGCCATGGTGAGGGTACCCATAACAGTCCAGGTGAGGCATGTGGTTAAGGTACATATGTTATATAACAGTGCCAATCGGAGAGTGTTAGGCGACATATAAGCAGCCTATACATATTTGTGCAGTGTGTCCCTACCTACAGGCCTCTGATGTGCTACTATGGGTAGTAGTGAATGCAGTAGCAGCAACCTGTTTTGATTAAAATTGCAGGACTCAGTCACTATTTGTTGTATTCACAAGCATGTAATTGAAATGCAACACGCTGGATTCGAACCCAGGACTGTGGGTGGCAAAATGTACAACATGCTAAAGATGTAATAGACTTAGTTACTGAGTCGCTAGTGCAGCAACTGTATTTGTCAGATATATGTGCATGCATACAGTCTGTTACACAGGAGTTGCATTAGCATGTGTGTTTGGATGGGTATGACGTGTGACACTCAACTGTCTGCCATGTTTTTCTAACCTCATTCTGCACTTACATGTCAGTACTTTAGTGCCCAAAAAGGTTTTCTGACAACTGTGCCAAAAGTAGGAGGCACAACTGTGGACACTCTGCAACAGTCTGTGCAGCTGACAGCTATATCTGCTATCCCAGGCCTCACATACATCCATCATTATTTATTTGGCTGTGAACTGGCTTGGTGTCTGCATCACAGTCCCAAGTGCACTGCCAATTTTCCCATTATATGTACAAGCGGTGTGTCATTGGTAATCAAGATATATTTATGGAAACACCTGATTTACTTCAGAGCTGAGTACCCTAGTGGGCTAATGCACTATGCAGTAGTTGACAGGGTCCTGGGTTTGGAACTTGGCAGGGTTGGTTATTTTGCAGATGTATCTAACAGTGTCAGAAACAGAGAAGGTGATTAAGGCAGTTTTAAGCAGGTTTAAGCAGCACACCACGCTGCTTAGCTCCGCTTAAACTCATGCTAATTGTAAAAAAAGAAAAGAAAAAAGGGGTGGTAGGAAAGTGATGAAATGGGGGCAAGCAGGGGGAAAACATACTGAAAGACAGGTAGGGATGTGCAGGATGGGTGTAGGAAAGGAACATAACTCTCTATTTATTGTACAGCAACAGCTGTGCAGGTTACAGTAAATTTGGAATTTGAAACCTCACACCCCAGAGAGAGAGGTGAGGGTGACATAACTATGTAGATTAATTAATGTAATGGTTGATAGTGTCCAGTGGACTCGGCTCTAAAATGGAGAGCTATGTATGGGGCAATATATTTTTTATTTTTTTGGGACAGGCGCTCTTTTTTTTCAAGAAGAGAGTAGAATGTTGGGGAAAGGATGCAGGTATGTGTTAGGAGGTATGTTTGGTAGGAGAGGTTGTATTTGCAAACAGACAAGACAGCATACACGGGTTGTGTGTGACACATGAGAGGGTAAACATCTTGGAGGGGGAGGGTGTTGTGGAATCAGAGAGCCATGTGCCCCCAGACGGCAGCAGTAACACTGAGCTTCCCACCAATGGGCAGTCAACACTGCTACTTCACTGCCATGAAGGTGGCTGTGCTGGAGCTGGGTACTGAGGCTGCCTTCCCCCCTATGCCCAGCCTCCAGCACAGCCTCCTTTAGGTCAATGAAAGGGACAGGTGCTGGGGCTGCCTTGCCCTTCCAGGTTGGCCAGTCTGCCCTCAATCCAATGCAGGTGATCTTCATAGCCATGGTGCACAATCCTGTGTACCATTCTTGGTAGCTGTTGCTGGGTGACAACCCCCCTCCATGCTGGCTCCCAGGGGAGAGACGGGCCCCGTCCCCTCAGATGGTTCCACCCATAGGTGATGCAGGGCCAGCAGAGGGGGCAGCACCAGGTTGGGTCCCAGACATGCTGGGTCCCAGTGCCATGGCCAACTGAGATAGGGCAGGGAGAGCTCTAGGAACTGGACTACCCAGTTGAGCTATGGTGTTGAGGTGTTTCAGAGTGTATAGGTTAGTAATGACCAGAATATTTCATTAGTTATAACAGCATGCCAGAAAGTTGCAAATAACCCAGTAACATCACATTGCACAGCATATGGAACACAACAATAAGTGAGATAACAGTCAGTATAGTAATAGCATGCCAGAAACAGTTACAGCATAAGGCCAACAACATGGGTAGTTCAAAGAAGTATGCTAGCATGCAACCATTGTAATACATAACAGTAATAAAACACAAGACCCAACATAACGTTTTGGAATAACAGATGTTAGTAGTAAACCATAACCAATGTATAACAATAATAAAGAATGATGCAGATAAGGTGTAGGGGGAGTGAGAAATACAGTCCATTAATATAGGTATAGACTATATTGTTTGCAACAGTACTCTTATAAATCTAAAGGTCTGCCCTTACTTTATGTATACAAGTGCCCTATAGCTTCTGTTGCATGTACATACCTCTCAAGCTATCCACATGGGACAGTATGGGCCAAGCTGTAACACCTACAGGTACACAAGTACAGTGGACTATTACATGTCAGGGGGACAGATATATCTACTAAGGTGTACTGTGGACTGATGTAGTGTGACTGTGCTATTCACATAACTCATGTCCATGATAGATCTGTGACCAAGGAATTAGGCAACAATGATCACAGTCTGTGACAGCATGGCACTTGAGAGACATGTATCGTGCACAGTACAGAAAGTTTATGACTATCATGCCCTCTTTTGCAGGCATGGGATTAGACTATCAGCAGACATTCACAGACTCAACAGGCATACACCCATACCACGATTATACATTTTATTTATAATGTTAACTTTTATTAGTATTGTACATGTTGCCTTTATTTTTTGGCATCTTATCACATTGCTGAGCAATCCTGTTAACACTCTGGTACATCTGAACACACAAATTATTAACCCATTCTAATGACTGCTACAGCCATTTATTTACCTGTAATTCCTGTGGGGAGAACATCTGTTAACAATACATAACTGCTTCAATAATAGTAGTACTTGTCACTGGATTCAAACCCCAGTCTGATGTAACAAAATGTACATTACACCTATCATTTATCAAACTGAGTTACTGAGCCACTGCTGCATATTGATTGACTGATACATGCCTAGACCTCATCTGGTAACAAAATATGACCTGGTAATAGAAGTAGAGTGTTATACAAGACTGCAGTGACATTTGAATTCACATGCATGAGATCCATGCAAGACAGAGTTTGTAGGTGAACTGTGGATTAATGCATGGAATGCAGGTGCAGACAATAAACCCCTAGTGGGTGGAAATATCTGTTATGTGTAAAAACCATATTGGAGTGCTGGGTTTATTACCTGACCCATATACAGCTGCAGATGGTATATTTGCAGTCTATAGCTATTACAGTTTCATACTTGCCTGCAGCAGCGTACCTAAGAGCAGGAATACATACAGCTGAAATACAATGATTAACACAAGACAGTCCTGACATACACAATATAGCCTGGGCGTTCCTATTATTTCTTCAGATCTTAGTACAGAACAAATATCATAATGCATTATATGTTGTAGTACAGCTCCACGTCTACAGTTTAGCAGAATACTTTTTATTAGCTATCTTTCAGTCACTTACTGGTATTGTTTGTGTTTTTACAACACAGCAAATGTAATACTTGATTTCATGACCAACAGCCCAAAATACACAAATATTGCACAATACAGCTTTATTAGGGGTGACTTCATGCAGTGATTGCTATATATATTTCCATTCTTTATTGAAGAACAGTTCATATAATGCAGGTGTTGCAATACAGCTGTAATTCCCCACTTAATGCAGTAGAAACATTTATTTCCTTCATATTATTAATGCAGTAGAAACTTTATTTCCTTAGCATTATTACTGGGCTAGAAACTTGTTATTTCCTTAAAAACCATCAGATTTCATCCTTTTATCTTTATTGAACTGTACCTGGCATTACTCACTTATTTCATTCCCGGTCTGTGACCACATTCATTGCAGTACAATCACTAATTTTACTCCTTCTTGTTTATATGACTATAGATTGCAAGTTACATCTGTACTCACCACACTCATGGCGCAACCTGGCCATGTACCCCGCATGGGCTTCTAGGTTGCAAGATCTCTCCTAGTCAGCTGTAGGGAGCGAAACACGCCATTATGTGTACCTGTCTATCACACATTCAGATTAGGTATTGGTAAAACAATGTAAACAGTACTTACAATCTTGTGGGGCATTCTCGTCTTGAGCATCTTGGAACCAGGTGGCCAAGAGATCCCCCTTACAATGCTTCAGGTCATCATAATAATGATACACCTGCTCACCTGTGTGGAGGATACCAGTTGCACTGGTGAGATCGTATGCCAGCCAGTCACAGGTCTATGACTTATACTCTGATCCCCAGTACTGGCCCTATAGCAGCTGGACATCATGGTATTTAATGAGGACTCCAGCCATGACCCTGGGATCCAGAATACTCCAACGCTGTGCCTGGAAGCACACCCACCCTTTTCAAATCTTACCATAGTTTCTGCCAAGTTCAAACTCCAACAGGTTCTGGCTGTATTCCCACCTGTTGCACTTAAATAAGGTTGTCTTCCCACCCTTTACTACCATTGGGCTATTTTAAAAAATGTAGCACTTTGCTTAGCACCACGCAAACCTGCTGAGCTCAGCTGAGCAGTTCTTAAACTGGCAATGCTGAGCAATGCTAAGCAGTGCACAAACCAGATTAGCAATGCTGAACAGTGCTTAAACAGGCATTGCTTAGCACTGCTTCACACTGCTTAGCAATGCACAAACCAGCCAAGCACAGCTAAAACATTCTTGGTTTAAGCTGTGCTTGACAAGGCTCAGGTGTGCTTAGCGGAGCTTAGCTGGGTGCAGCAAACCGGTATTTAAATATAATTTCATATTTGTGTATTGGGAATATAATTGCCTAATAACATGTCTCTCAGAATTAATTCACTTACTGTTGACCTCTCTCCATCAGAGACATGGGGGGGGGGTCAGTCCAGGGTGAATTTTCAATTTCCAACCTAATAATCAAAGTTTTTTTGAACAGGGTCCAGGATGAACACTGCTTTACATAGTTGGGGAGTTTATTCCATGGTGTAGGGATCCTTTGAGAGATATATTGGTCGCTCCAGCATGTTCTATTTATGTTGCAGACAAAGTGCATGCCCTTGGATCTAGTATTTCTGTTGTTGTTTGTCTTGCAGATGTGCATGAGATCCATCAGAGCTGGATCTGAGGACGCCTTACATGTTAGACATAGACTGCCTCTCAGTAAGCTGTAGGATACTGAGTGCAGTGATGAGGCCTTAAGGTGACCTGTGTAGGACAGGGTATTCATACACTGGATTCCCCTAGTGAGGAACCATTGAGGATGTTCCAGCTGTTGTAAGTGCCTGGCTAGGGACATGCCAAGTGAGACATTGTACTCAATGATATGTCTGATAAGGGCTGAGTAGAATGGTACTATTACTTACTTGGACATGGATGCCATACCCTTGCTTATGAGTTTGGCGATATAGACCAATTTTCTTACTATCTTGGCTAAGTGTTGATTGAACACCAGATTAATATTTATATATGTTCCTAGATCCCTAACTATCAGGTAATCTGCTAGGAGTGCTTTGTCTATGAAGTAATTAGCTTGAGTGCATGTTTTCTAAAAGGGCACTATAATGCATTCCTTTGCACTGAGTTTTAATCTGTGGCTTTAGAAGCAGTCATTTGTTTGCATTAGACCATCTTGTAGGATGTTGGTGTCATGGATGGAATCTATGATAGCTCCCAATTTGCAGTAATCTGTGATCTTGGTGAACCAGAGGCCTTTGACATTAGCCTTGACTTCTGAGAAGTACATGCCAAACAAGAGTAGGCCCAACACAGAGCTCTGGGGGACTCTGCTGGTGACCAGTTTCTTGGCGGAGGTAGTGTCAACAATCTTGACTTCTTAGGTCCTATTTGTGATGGAGTAGGCAATCCAGTGAACTATGTAGGGATTTATGCCTAGTACTGAGAGTTTGTCAACAATTCCTGAGTGGGTGTTTTATTGAATGCTTTGGCCAGGTCACAGTAGGTGGTATGCAATGTTTTCCCCTCATCTATAACCATTGTGACCCTGTGAAGAAGTCTACCAGGTTAAGTAGTCAAGATCTTCCCCTTACAAAGCCAAACTGGGATATATTCAGTGTCTGTAGGTCGCCAATGTCCTTACTGATCATTTCCATAGTAATTTGTTCCATGGCTTTGCATATTAGACTTGTCAGACTGATGGGTCTGTAGTTACTTTTGATAGTCCTCTGTCATGAAGAGGAATGATAGTGAGGGATCTCCATTCACCTGGCATGTAACCTGTTTTGAGGCTGTAGTTGAAGAGTCCCTCAACTGATCCCGCTAGGTCATATTTTAGGCTATTTAAAATGCAGCCAGGAATATTGCCAAGGCTGATTGAAGCAATGATTTTGGCCTTAGCCAACACCTCCAGGACCTGTGCCCTGTTTATATTTGGAGGGATATGCTAGAAGGGATTTCACAGCAGTTATGGGGGAGTAGGGGTGAAGTTAGAGCTAAATTTAACAGCCAGCAGATTTGCTATGTCACCCTGGTCAGTGAAGGTTGTGTCATTTGCCACCAGTTCTGCACACTGCTGAGTATTACCTTTATAATTCCTGACATAGCTGAAGAAGGCCTTGTGATTGTTCTTAGCCTGAGAGGCTATCCTGATGTCATAATTGCTTTGTTGGACATAATTAGACCTCTTAATTTCTTATTTAGCTGAATCAAAGTGCTCTTGTCTCTATGAATGTTTCTGATTTTGGCCAATACATTTCTTCTTTTGTTATATAGATTGTTAAGGTAATGAGTCAACTGTATGATTTGCTTTTGGTGTTAGATCTGGGCTTACTTCAGGTAGGTACATCATCCTGAATGCAGCCGTTTACATGTTTGTACAAGGTGTCTGTAAATAATTTTGCACAGGTAACTGTGTTCTTGGGGTTTGGGAAGCTGTGAATTTGGACACACTGTTGCTTAACACAATGCAGTTTGCTTTAGTATAGTTCCTAACTGTTATGGGTTTATTTGGGTTTTCTGGGTTGATTTTTTTATTTCTAGGAAGACATCTTTGTGGTCCAACTTCACTAATGTCACTAATGAGGATGTGACATACATGGGGGTGCAACAGTCTCCCATGTTGGTGAGTACTGGGTACAATACGTTTGATCCTCTGGTTGTAGGCAGCACTATCTGGTCCAGGGTGTTTGTGCTGATAAAATCCAGGAAACATTGTGCCTGTGAGTTAGAGGCAGTGTATATTTCCAAGTATATAGAAGGGTAGTTGAAGTCTTCCATGAATAGGGTATTATGTCAAGGCAAGAATTGTAAGCTTTTTGAGTCATATATTGTGACCTGTAGCTGGCCAGGAAATGGCAGGGAGCCTGTCTGTGGAGACTTGGACATGGATGAACTCCCAGGGCATCATCCTGTTTAACCAACCTAGAGTTGTATTTGCTGCAAATGTAGATTGAGACACCTCCACCTTTAGCTCCTGTCTCTGCTGCTGTTGGTCTAAATGTGCAGCGGGTACTATAGCCTTCTCCTACTGGAGTACTTTCTGTGGCTTTAAATCAAGTCTTGGTAACTGCACAAATGTCTACATTCTCCAGAGTGAGGAGGGTTTGTAGGTTGTGAAGTTTCTTATTTAGGCTCCTAGTATTGAGCAGTAACACCTTAAGGTTGCTTTGAGGTTTTTTTTTTGGTTTGTTGATAGTTTTCTCATTTTGACATTACCTAACGAAGGCTGTAAGAGGATGAATAAAGCTTTAGCCAATATCCAAAAGTCCGGGGGGGGGGGCAGGTGCAGACCATCTTTGGCAAAGGAAAGTGGTCTGTTAACCATGTCCTCCCATGCTGACAGATATTGGGTTGTCCTGGAGTGACACCAGAAGCTAAGCCACTTATTAAAATCTCTAATTTTTTGTTCATACTGTGGCAGCATCCTCGGTGAAGGTAAAACACTGCTCGAATTATGGCACCTACCTATCTGTGACACATAGTCAGAGAGACTCATAATGTCTGTAGTCATATATTCCAGTGAGGTATGCCAAAGGTCATTTACACCCCACATGGACCATTGTAGAATGACATTGGAACCTGTGTTGCAGTGACGTGAGTGTGCATGATATTGCAGATCCTGTCTCCAGAGAGACAACTAACCATTATCTTCTCCTTGTCTGGCCTGGAGAGAGGAGTGTCTGTGTGTCATACAATAGAATCCCCATGCCAAGAATCCTAATAAAGTGTTAGCTTGCCTTATGAGCTTTGTTTTTGGAGGACCATTGGGTGTAGGCTCATGTGTAGTGTTTGGGTCTGATTTTGTGTGTACTGTAGTGATTGCTAAAGGCAGGTGTTGCAGTTTGATGGCTTTGGAGGTCTTCAGGGTTTGGAGATGTTTCTTTTAAGTGCCTCAGCATAAGAAGGTCTATATGTATGGTGAGCGATATGTGTGAAGGATGTAGTGCGTGTTTTTGATAACCTTGTTTGTATGCAAGATTTTTGCCTCCAATGAAGTTATGTATGCACATCTCTCACATACTGCGTTAGTTTCTTTAAAGATTAAAATTTTGTCTGAGTACATGAGATCATTGCTACATTGTCTCAGGATACCTATATCTACCAAGAGACGTTAAGAGATTGCAAATCCTTGTTATCAGGACCTGTATTAGGATTGGACTGTTATAGTTTAATGTCTTCGTTTTACAGCGTGCATCTGAGTGGTGTCTAGGCTGAAGGTTAGATGTTAGATAGTGCTATGATTTTTGTGCTGTGTAACAGTGTCTAGCTAACCTAAGCTTAGCTCCATGCAAAGCCTTTCAGTGTTATGGGTTAAGGTCCTAAGAAATAGCTTTATAAGTTTGCTACATTGCAGGGGCTGCTAACCACCACTCAGTGGTGAACAGTTAATTGAAAATGCTCATAATTTATAGCAGACAGAAGAAAAAACTGAAAACTAAGCCCTGTGCCATATGGCCAATACATGACTACACTTTAAGCTCCCTGGAGTGCCTCCCAACTCAGGAAAATCAAGTATACACCTTCTGCCACAAGATGGATGATCCTTGAACTTCTTAATGTAAAAGCACAGCAAAAGCAGCTCTCAAGTGCAGATTAACATACAAGCGGGTACATAAAAAGCCCTCCAGATGAGTTTTAAAGAGAGATTCCAAAAGTTAGCACACACTATTAAGACTATGAACTGCTAATAAGTTGCTTAATGTTGTGCAGGGAATGAACCACCATTCTCTTTTTGCTTGCTGTCTGAATCTGAGAAAGTCATTTAACCAAGCTGTGCTCTGGTGAAATTAGGATAGATTTCTCAGTGGTCTCCTGGACTATGTCTAGTTCTTTTATTTTATACATTTGTTAACAAGGTATGCCTACTGGACATAAATGTTCCTTTTCAGGGATGACCTGGGCAAAATGTCTGATTAAGTGACTTGCTTAGTCACACAGTAGTTAAATGGAAATGGAAGAACTCAAACTTTGTACCCTTTGGTTATTGGAAATATCTCATTAACAATTCAGAGCCTATAAACAAAACATTGCCCAGCTTTGCTGCATTGGCTTTTTATCCATTTTCACAACTTTCAGTGACTTTTAACCATTTTAAAAGCCTGTATAAATCTCTCTGCTAACCCACTGGTGAATGTTAGA
The DNA here is from genome assembly GCF_019279795.1 of Protopterus annectens. Classification (NCBI taxonomy): domain Eukaryota; kingdom Metazoa; phylum Chordata; order Ceratodontiformes; family Protopteridae; genus Protopterus; species Protopterus annectens. The sequence goes on from NC_056731.1 coordinate 1,355,066,137, forward strand.
TGTGGTACTGAACAGAAATGCTTTGTGTCATTTGGGGTCAGTTTTAACTATCTCTGATGTGAATTGTGGCCCATTATCAGTCATTGTTTGATCAGACACCATATTTTTAAACACAGTGCATGGAATTGTAAATGCCATCACTAAAGAATTTGATTTCATGCAGATCACCTCAGACTACGTTGAATAAACATGCATTACTATAGGAAATGTGGTTTCCATGCATGTAATTGACGGCCATTTGATCAGGTTCTAACTGCCCATACACCAGTGGTTTCATTCAAACAGCTATCCCCCATTGCTGTGTGACTATAGAATTAGTACATATATACATTTGGGGATGTAAAGGGTATGGGGGCTTGCCTTCCCAAAAGATGATTATTATAATATGTATGGGTAGGTTTTACATGTAGTAAGTTCTCAGTTGTTTTCAAGCATTTTTTCAAATAATCTTGTCTCATTTGTTCATAGGAAATTAAGAAATACTCTTATCTGTTAATGGCCATGCAAAGTCCTATATGCATATTCTGCTATGACAGTGTATGTCACTACCTAGGATGCAGTTGTGTCATCTATGGTAATTTCCCATTACCTGTCATGTGATATATTTGCAAGCATGTCTTCCTCTATGTTTTTGTACACCAGATCACCACACAAAATATATAAATAAAGATTTCATTTTCAACACATCAAGATGCTCCTCATGGATTTTCTCCACCACTATGGACTGCAATTTCTCAGGAATAATTCCTCTAGATCCAGCCAATGGCATCCTTTGGCGTGGAGACAGCTGTTGCTCAGACGCTGCAAAAGCAGGATGTAATTCATTACCCCTCCTCAGCCACTAGTTTACCACTAGCTCATATAGCTTGCAGGGCACAGAACCATTCTGAATCTCTCTGGGAATATTCATATTGGTGACATGAAATTATACCACCGGTTGTGATAGCACACTTCAAAAGGTTTGTTAGGAATGAGCTGCTGTGGATTTCCACATGGTAACCTGAGCAGCATGCTTAGTTCCTTTATGCTTCATATCATATGCATTCATCCTCAAAAAGGTGACCATTGTTGCAGCCAGCATGTAGTCATTTAAGAAATTCCTTTTCCTGGGACTGAAAAATCAAAACTAGCAGCTGGTAACTATTTATCAGCAAGAACCTTCTGCTAAACAGGTACTGATGGGATTTACTCCCTGTACGTGTCTAAGGATTTCTTGGTCAACCAGACCATAATTATTTATTTCAGTTTCCTATAAAGAGCATTCTCAAAAATCATTTTTCGTACTTTACAATATGGAAACTTACCAAACAATGATGCTGATTCCATGAGGCAAAGCACTGCATTCCAGCAGTACAGACTTTTCAATAGCTTATCTGATGCAATCATATCCTTGTCAACCTAAAGGCCTGCTCATAACAATGTGCTCAATCCCCTAGTCAATCATTCTGTAGTAAGGCATTCATTGGGTTCAACACTAAAGAAAGTTTAGGTAAAAAATTATGGCAGCGATTCATAAGTTCAAAGTAGGAATGCAGCTGTTAATTTTTTTTTAATATTTGGTGCCTCTAACACAGCCTCTAGTTTTCTAGTTATTTCCCATTTATTTTCCATCAATAATATGACCCCATTTTATTTCCTTTTTAAAATGATGACACTTGTTTCATCCATATTCCCTTAGCCTCTTTAGAACTAATTTTAAATTGCTGAAGTGGCTTTCGTTATTGTGAGCTTTCACCATTATGGCATCCAAGGTAGCAGTGTTCTATTCAGGAGTCACAGGATCATAGGATCATAGGAAGTTACTAGGATATTGGCCCTGAGGCCCTTATCAGCCTAGCCAAGAGGTTAGCCCATGTTTAGATAAGTCAGGACCCAAAGCCCCTGCCCAGCAGGGACACAGCTGGAATCCCAGGAGTGTATATTTTGTTTCCCATCTAGTTATCCAGGTTGTGATTAAAAAGGGATAATGAGGTACTCTGCTTGACATGGAGAAGGAGCCTATTCCACAGATGGGGGAGTCTCTGGGACACAAATCTGTCCCACCAACAAGTCCTATTGATGTCACAGACCAGGTTGAGGTCACGTGTGTGGGTTACTCAAGTGGAGCTTGACTTGCGGATATGCAGCAGTCCCATCAAGAGATTGCTTTGTATGCCAGACATAGGTCACCTATGAGGAGTATGTATGAAACTGAGCAGAGGGACAGGGCTTTTAGCTTATCTGTGTAGGGCAGATGTTTGAGGCCATGGATTCTCCTAGTGAAGAACCTCTGTGGTCGCTCCAGCTGCTGCATGTGCTTTGCGAGGTACATGCTGAAGGGGGTGCTGTACTCAATAATTGGTCTTATAAAGGAAGAATACAGAGATGCTATGACCTCCTTGTCCCTGGATGAGATACCCTTACTTATGAGGTGGGCCATGTAGACAGCTTTCCATACAATGGAAGCAACATGGTGGTCAAAAGTCAGGTTGCTATCAACCTGGGTGCCCAAATCTCTCATGACTGATTGCATGCTTAGGACATTGTTATTAATGTGATAATATGTGGTGATGTCACTCTCTCCAAAGGGGATGATGATGCATTTTTTGGCATTTAGCTTGAGGCCATGTTTCTGGCACCAGTCATTTGTTTGGGTGTGACCCTCTTGGAGGACGTTTGCATAACTTGGGGAATTGATGACCATGCCTTAGCTTGCAGTCATCTGTAAACTTGGTCAGCCATAACCCACTTGTTTTGCCTGCACCTCAAAGAAGTATATCCTGAATAACAGAGACCCCCAAGACCAATCCCTGGGGTACTCTGCTCACTACAGGTCTACTGCTTGAGGTGGTTTCCCCTATTTTGATTAGATGGGTTCTATCAGTGAGCCAGTTTGCTACCCATCTGGTAACATATGGACTGATGCCTAGTTGAAAAAGTTTGTCTATTATGTCTGAGTGGGAAAATCATGTCAAAGGCTTTGGCCAGGTCAAGGTAGGCAGTGTGCATCATCTTTCCCTTGTCCATGGCTTTGGTAACTATCTCAAAGAAGTCGACCAGATTTAACAGACATGACCTCCCCTTGATAAAGCCAAACTGTGTGGGTTTAAGTGTTTGGAGGTTGCCAATGTCCCTGTTAATGAGGTCCATGATAATCCATTCCATGGCCTTGCAGATCAGGATAGTTAGGCTGATGGGTCTATAATTTCCCAAATCGGTGTATGCACCACCTTTGTGCAAAGGGATGACAGTGGCTGTCCTCCACTTGGCTGGGACAAAGCTGGTACTCAGGCTTTGGTTGAATAGGGTGCCTAATGGTACTGCAAGTTCATGCCTGAGTTCATGTAGGATGCAGCCTAGGATGTTATCGGGTCCCATGGAGACTGTATATTTTGCCTTTGAGAGGGCAGTGATGACCTGTTTCCTAGAGATAAGGGGAGGGGGCAGGTACTGGGGATGTCTTGATTTACTGATGGGGGGACAGAGGGGTGAAGTTTTCACTAAATCTGTCAGTAGGTTGGCTATATCTACAGCATTTGTGTATGTGGTGTCCTTGACCACCAGTTGTGAACAGATCTGGGTGCTTCCTTTGAGATTGCGGACTTTTGTGAAGAAGGCCCTATGATTGTCTCTAGTAGATGTGGCCAATTTGGACTCGAAGTTGGCTTTAGAGGATTTTACTAGTGCCTTTATTTGCTTGTTCAGGCTAAGGAGAGATTACTTTCAGTTGGGCACCTGCTCCTTCTTGGTCCTTGACAGCAATTTTTTTCCTTTTGTTATATAGTTTATTTATTGCAGATGTCCACCAGACAGGTTTACTGTTCCTTGCGGAGGATAATTTTGTCCTTTCGGGTTTTCCTGATTCCATGCATCTATTCTTACAATACTTAGTCCATTTTCTTCTGTCATATGGCTATCACATATGCTACTATAAAAGTTTTATTGTACATATCCAACAGCCAATTAGGTGTCAGTAGTGCAACATTTTTTTGAAGCCCAAACAACCTAAGTTCTATTAGGAAGTTGGAAGACCCAATTAAGGAGTGTAGAGTGAGTGGGTAAATGCCATTTTGTCTATCCTGAGGAGATGGGGGGGGGGGGCAGTGCAGTCTGCTACAGCACCAATAACTGCAAAGATCTTGGTGTACAGCATAAAGTATATGGTCATGGACGTTTGCTTGCTTTTTCCATGCTACAATATGTGATAGTTTTACAAAGGGCATGTGAAAGAGCATATATGATGCCATAGAGGGGAAGGCTTGGTGAGCATTCATGCAAGACAGCATGAAAAATCAGCTGTCAGAAGGTGGGAATTTAGGCTATTAACCAGAAAACCTTAGCATCTGCTAGATGATGGTCTCTCATGATTGTCTGTTGCCCAATGATGCAACAAATGGGATAACAGATCACAAGAGTCAGATGGTTAGCACACAGCAGTGATAAAAAACATACAAAGATATATTTTTCTAAGCTTCGTATAACTTCATTTGATGATATGATTGTGTCATGTCAGTCTTTATAAAAAATACAGCCTCCAATTAAGGATATAAAAATATTTCCATCATGGGCAATACGTGCTATGTATTATGTAGCACTGGGGGCACAGTGACTTTAAAGTCCCACCGATTTGTGATTCTCCTAATATGCATTGTTTTGGTACATGTCTGTTTACTTGACCCTGCTTCTATCTTATAGTCCTGAGTGCACCCTAACTTTATGAAACTGAGAATGTTATTGCTTTCCAGATTAATATTCACTGTAGGTGTTTTTAATTTTTCCCTCATTTGGAAATGCTCTTTTGGAATCTGCTAAATGTTTTAATAATTCGTTTTCCCTGTGGCAGCATTCTTTCTCTCCTGAACTGCCACCTGTAGTTTCATTACAGTATACAATTTTAGTTAAGCAGTCCAGCCAGTTCCAGATTATGATGGCCCCGATTATCACAAACATGCACATCTAACAATGATCTTGCTCTTCTTAATTTCACCTTCACTGTTTAAGCCACCTCTGTGTACATGTACTTTTGAAATAATGTTTCAAGCATTTGAGAGACAGGTCTAAACAAAATTTATTATTTCATTTTGTAATTATGTTTTGACAGCATAGTACCAATTTCTAGTATCATTTCTGGGGTGAAGCAAATAGCATCATTATAGGCTGTGGTATATCAGATGTCAGAATCCTTCATTTAAAGAGATATTGTCAGGAAATTAATCAATTGGAATACTGCAGGATAGTGGACCTAACAGTAATATGAAGGGTTAAGTAATATAGTAGTTGTACTATTGTTCCAGAAGTGACGCAGTCTGTGACATTCCACAAGACTGGATGTTTCTATAGGACACGTAAATCATTTTAGTACAGTAATATATTCCGGCAATCTGTCTAGATACTGGAGCCCTCCAATGGTTTCAATCCTACCTGAATGGTCGACAGCAGGCTGTCCTCTGGCAGAACAAACTCTCAAACCTTCTACCTAACACCCCTGGAGTACCACAAGGCTCTATACTAGGGCCCTTGCTGTTCTCCATCTTCATTAACGACCTTTATACTGTCATCCCAAAAGTCAGCTGTATCCAATATGCTGATGACTCTACTCTGATTTGCTCAGCCACATCTCCAGTAGAGTTATGGTCAGCTACCCAGACCATCTTTAATACAGTAGAAAACTGGCTTTCTGAACATTGTCTGATCCTAAATGCCAAAAAAACTAAAATGCTGTTATTTTCACCAACACATAGGTCTACTGCTTTCACCTTTACCATAAAATTAAATGATGGCGCAATAATCTCCCCTGACCCATCTACAAAACTATTAGGTGTCGTCATAGACAATAATCTAAAATTTGACCTACATGTTAACCAAACTATCAAAACCATCAATAAAAAAACTAGGGTCACTTTACAGAATAAAAGCCTTCCTAACCCCTCCAGCTAAAATTGCCATAGCTCGCTCTCACCTTCTTTCAACCGTTCTGTATGCATCCCCTCTACTCTCGAATTTAAACAAGACTGTCCTTAACAAACTCTCAATTTGCTACAACCACATTGCCAGGTTTGCCACTGGGCTGCCTTCTAGGACACATCATTGCATCAATCTAAATCAGCTTGGGTGGCTTGAACTACCCAGCCTAATCCAGTATAACCAACTGATTATGGCCTATAAAATCCTCTATAATCCAGACAATACTCCTGCACTTAAAAATATTATCACCCCCTATAACAATCCTAGACCGCTTCGATCCTCTAACAAACTACTAATTCAGACTAGCAAAATTAATAACACAGCCAGTGATTCTCTCTTTGCAAACGCTGTAAGTAGAACCTGGAACTCTCTTCCAGCTGATATTACCTTACTTTCCACCTTAGATCAATTTAAAACTAGACTCAAACAACGTTTGTCACTTAACTGGCTATGTCACTGTATCAAGTCTGGCTAACTCTCTCTAGAATGTGTAAAAATCTGTTAACCAGTTTACTGTGTAATTTAATTTAATCCTGACTTGTGCTCAGGATTAACTGTAACCTGTGGAACTTGTTTAACTTGCTTACTTATGTAATCTCTGTAAATAGTCTGTTTGTAATATGTAATGCTGGTATTATGTAATGCTGTATCTGCTTACCCTTGGAGCTTTTCTCCCCGGGCCTCCGCTGAAAATGGACATGCATCCAGTCGGACTATCCCGGTCAACAAATGTAAAATAAAAAAAAATAAATAAAAATGCTTAACATATTCAACAGTTGCTATAATGAGTATAGAAGCATGAACATCTACAGAAGTATGTTATAATGTAAATTTCCTGAAACTCACATGTTGAATGTTACACATGTCAGCAAAATACATCACTGCAGCAGATTCTTCTAGACCCTTTCTCTTTACTACACAAAGTACAGTAGTTCAATAGATGCTAGGATATAGCAATGAAGTGTTCTGATGTATTCATCAAAACAGATGTTGTCCAAGATTGTATGGCTATTCAGCAAAGCTTAACTTCACCAAACCAGACTTTTACAGAGCCCAGCTGATGGAAAAAAAAAACATCAAAATGCAAAAAAGTCACTCTTTTTGTGAAATAGAGAGCATCTCCCCAGCAAATAGTTGAATGTCTCTTGCACTATAACAATAGTTAATATTTTATTTATTTAGCTCTCCTTTTTTTGACCAGGTTAGTCCCACTAGACCAGTGACATCTTTTCAGGGAAGACCTGAGGTGGCATTCATACTGACTAGGGAAATTTGGCCTCTATTACCACTGAGGTTGTACCTCAAAATGTTGTTTCCACTTCTCAAAGACATCCATCAGCTTTAGTAGGCATATCCTGCCCTTGATGAAACCAAACTGGGATGAATCCAATGTCTGAAGATTTCCTATGTCTTTGTTTATCAGGTCCACCATACTTCATTCCATGGCTTTGTATATGAGACAAGTCAGACTTATGGGTCTATAATTCCCTGGGTCTACTGATGATCCTCCTTTGTGTAGAGCAATGACCAGCAGTCTTCTATTCCTGAGGGATGAAGCCTATTTGGAGGCTGTGCTTGAATAGAAATTCTAGTGGGTCTGACAGATCATGTTTCAAACTATTTAGAAGGTGGGTCTTTATTAGATTAATGAAGTTTCAGAACTTTGAATACCATATGGTCGACACCATATGATTGAAGTTCTTTAACTTCGAAAATCTAAAAAAAAAACAAAGGAAAGTAAATTAAAAGTGTTTTAGCACCCCCACACCCCCCGCTACTTAAATATACCAACTCTGAGATTGCACTTTAATGGAGAATGGCACGGAGATTTCCCTTTCCTACACTGTAGCGTGATCTCGGAGTTGGTATATTTAAGTAGCGGGGGGTGTGGGGGGTGCAGGGGTATGCAGCCCCCCCTGCTTAAAGCACTTACTTTTTTTTTTGTTTTTTTTTTTTTTAGATTTTCAAAGTTTCAGAACTTCGATCATATGGTGTCGACCATATGGTATTTGAAGTTCTGAAACTGTGTTAATCAAATATAGACCCTAGAAGGCATCCTAGGATATTTTCAGGATCCACCAATGTAGCGTTTTTAGCTTCACAGAGTGCAGTGAGGACCTGTCCTTTAGTGACAGTCGGGGGAGAAATGGCAAATGGCATTTCCTGGGGGGATAATACCCATCTGTTAATCAGGTAGGCCCATTGGACACACAGTACCTTTTGCAGGAGTCATCTGATAGCAATGTCTGGTTAAGAGACTTGCTCAAGGTCACAAAGAAGGCAAATGAGGACTAATGGAATCTAACACTGTACCACAGGAACTACATTTCACACTCTTAGCCTATGTGCCAATTTAAATTAGTCTGTTGTAAATGCTATAGTACAGAGCATATTTGGATGGATTATCTGATTAAAAAAAGAGACTGCTATTACACATTAGAGTATTTCTGATATTTTAGTAAGTGCTAATGAGGTTACAGTTTTATCTGTTGTTGTTAAGTCTTTTACATTCTGAACAGAATAATTTAGACATTGCTTTTACAGCTTTGACGTCTGCATCGTCAAAACGTCTATGATTCTTTGTCTATTGAAGGACAGATTGAAGAAGATGATGTTAAGGATGATGATATAGGCCATGTTGTATGATACATTGTTTGTGTTAGAGTTAAACAGAGGGAGCAGAAAATAAAACCAGAAATTAATAAGGTTGGTACCTCTGCAAAAAAAAAAAAAAAAAAAAAAGGAAAGGGATAATTTAACAGTTTTTAAGTTTTTAACAGTATTGTACTGCATGGAGTGTATTGATTATGCTCTATTTGGCAAAAGACAAACAAGTTAAGTTCCAGAGTGGTGCACGACCCAACCTTAACAACTGTCAAGCACCCCTTGCTTATGTTTTTAAGCTTGACCCTCGTATTCACTAAGCTTCCATGCAGGACTAGCTTAGTCCTGCACGGAAGCGCCCGTTTAGGAGCAGGATGGCAGTGCGCCATGCATATTAAAGAAGGCATGCTGCCTGAGCTCCCAGGCTTACATGGAGCATGTACGAGTGCAGGGGACGTGTCTGAGAGCAGAACTCTCAGAATAAACATGCCCCTGCAATGTAGAAAAGTAGAACGTGTTAAGAGATGAGCAAGATCACTCATAGGTGTCCGCATATCCCCACCAACAGTTCCCCATGTGTACAACAGCAACAGTACTGAAAAAGTAAATAAAGAAACCCTTTCATTTCTTTTAAAACATGATTAAAGCTAACTGTAGGTGTGCGGGTGTGCCCATCACTTAGCTACGGTTAAAGGAGCTTAAAAGGCTGAAGAGGATAACAAGGAAGATATATTCAAATGACACAGTACAGCACAGCAATAGTGTAATAGGCAGCACATCTGCCTAATGAGCATGCATTCTTGGTTCGAGTCCCACTGCAGTGCATTCCATTTTCCATGTGAAAGCTGTATATGAACATTTTTTTGCTGTATAACCTACTAAATAGCATTTAAATGTGAACTGGAGTACTGCATTACATGCACATGTGAAGTATCATAATGAATAAGGCACTAGTAAGCAGGTTTAAGCACAAATAAGCAGTAGTAATTATATATAAGCACTAGTAAACGTGTTTAAGTGCATTGGCATGGGGGTAAGCATTGCCTACACAGATTAAGCAAAGTAGAAGCTAACTGAGTGTAAGAAACTGTAACCGGAGGTTAGCATTGCTTAGCTCTGCACAAACCCGTGCACACCCGCTTAGAACTGCTTTAAAGTGCCTTAATCACCGTGTACCCAACAGCCCATGTTCTGCCCAGCAACAAAATAAGCAGCTTCTACAAGGCTCAAACTTAGAACCCTGTACACTACAGTCACAGTACTTAACCACTAAGCCAGCACAACAGTGCATAAGAATGAGGTTTTAAGAAGCAAACCTCTCCATAGGAAAACACGATGAACATGTGAAAGGACTTTCTATACAGCCTTATTCTATATACCCAGCTACATCACATAAATATGTGAACTGGAGTACTGCAGTAAGCACAGATGTGAGGTATTATTGTAATATATTGTAGAAGTCCAAAGGACCCCATACAGTGCATGTACACATGAATCATGGCTACCAGACACATATATAACCTGTAATGAATACTAAATCACTGCCAAAAAGCAAATATAATGCTAAGTAACTGTTAATCAATGCTAACCGCTGCACAGCTTAGCTTGTTAAGTGTAAGCAATGTGTAGGGCAGCCGATTCAGTCTGCCTATTGGTATACTTCCTAAAGCACTGCTAACCTTAGGTAAGCAGGTATGGCCATAGATTAGCCTTTCAAAACCAGCCAATCACGGAAAGTGCGGGAAGTTGGCCATATTTAAACCCCACAGGCAGGAATACTTCCCATAATTGGTTGTAGCTTCTTACTGCAGGCAGAATGGTTGGTTTGGATGAAGGCACTCGATTTAAAGCACAGCGCTGGGGTATCCAGGAGTCAATAATCATGGTATGGCTCTTGGTAAAACATCATGAGAAGAGACTACTGCATTACCAATACCAGGGCTTGCAGTATTAAATGGAGGCCTGGGACAGTCTCGCCCATGACCTAACCAGTGCCACAGGTATCCCCCGAACTGGTGAGCAGGTCAGGCACCACCACGCTGACCTGAAGCGACAGAGGGGGGATGTACTGGAACAGTGGATCCAGGAGTCTCGGCCGATGCCTAATGCCCCAGTACTGAGTAAGTACTCATTCTACTAAGTAGTTAATATTTGCCTAGCTTGTGTATACTACGGATAGGTATGGCTAAATATCACTGTATTTTACTGACAACTACAGATGAGCTGGCTGCGAACCAGCAAGCCCATGATGCTAGGTTGGAAAGGCTGCATCGCAAGGCAGGTTAGTAATTATTCAGCATGTTCTGTCATAACAAATAAATATAAGAGCCTTAGAAAGTGTCGTACCAGTAGAAATAAATGTGTAATATTCTGTGAATAGAGGTGTAACCCCTGGAGTGCTTCTGTTTACTCTTCTTTCATATGTTGTTGAACTGTTGCATAATATAAATAGTACTGTTGTATTAAGCAGTGTTACCCACACTGTAGTATGCAGATAAAATGTGTATGAAGTTCTGTATAAGAATGTTGGAAGTGCCAAGAGGTCGGTCATATTGGACAAGTGAGGGAGACTTACACAGAAAACTGTAGAAAGCTTTGCATCAATTCCTCTGATAGCACAGTGTACTGTGATGTCAACTGTAATGTTTTTGTCGCACACAGCAGGGGTTTGAATCCCGGGAGTGCTAGTAAGTTGTATGCATAATCATACCCTACAACTGTACATATATTGTTACAATGCTCAGATAGAAAGCTGTATGCATAATTACACCCAACTGTAGAGAATTTGGTAGAATGTTCAAATAGAAAGTTGTATGCATATTCATACCCCACAACTGTTCCAAACTGCCCAGCATGTCCAGATAAATGGCCCACATCACCAGCCTGGTACCCTGTTCCCCTGAAAAATCAGTGATATGATCCAGGAAATGTAGGCAGCCGTTAATGACATATAACTGATAGTCAGACGTGTACATACTCAGAGAATATATATGAAAACAAACCTGTCATTCTAGCACCTCACCCAAAGTGTATGAGAGCAATTCTCAACATATGTTGCATTGACACCTGCATCTTGTCACACCTGTATGTAAGACACAGGTCACTTATATAATAATCTATAAACATACCAGTGTACAATATAAGGCCATTGGGTAGTGTAATAATACATGTAAGGGACAGATCACTGCAGAGACTAAGAATGTTGTGAAAACTACAAGAATATATTAGTTGTTAATTGAACTCTCTCTCTCACCCCTACCATATGTTCAAAAATAACCCAATGACACACCTCAATCGGTATGTGTACACTCCAAACATATGTTGGGACATATGTCCTAATGGTTTATAAATATTCACATTTGTTTCTATGCATGTGCCATGCTAAAATACACCCATATTGGTGGCCTGTTGCCATCAATGAGACCTGCATGCTGTTGTAATGGCCACTGTTGTTCCATATATGCATGTGTTCTGCTTGCTCTGCAACTGTTTTAAAGCTTGTGTTTTGGGTTAATGGGAATACCTATGCATGCTGTTATAACTAATCCCTAATGCTGTTGACTATTACTAACCCATACCAATCATTAGCAGACCAGAGTTTTGCTGTGGCGACCCCTAACCGGGAAAAGCAGAAAGACACACATCTGTCATTAACCTGCTACAACATAGCTCGTATGGGAAGGCCGGTCCCAGCGGACCCAGCTGTCCCACCTCAACTGGCCATGACACCAGGCACCAGCACATCTGGGCCCCAGCCTGGGACCTCCTCCTCTACTGGCCCTGTGCCACCTTCAAGTGGAACTGCCACAGGGGATGGGGCTCGCCCCCCCCAGGAGTGGAGAGGAACATGTCACACATTGTCAGGTCCGGGCCATAGTGCATAGGGAGCTCAATATGGAGTTTCAAGACTGGCTACGCCAGCTTGAGGGCCGAGTGGTGCAATTAGAGGGTGAGCCTGCCCCTCCTACACAGACACAAGCACAGTCACCTTTTGGGCCATGAAGGGCAGTGGTGACTGCCCATGGGTGGGGACTTCAGTCCCACTGTTTCCATTTGGGGGCCCATAGGCTTGCAACTTCCAAACACCCCTCCCCGTCCAGGTTGTTCCCCTCCCACATGTGTCATATATCACCCCTGTATGCTGTTTTGCCTGTCATGCTTCCCAACTTATCCTCCCTGAGCATACCTACTCTTCTTCCTCAATATCCCACTCTCATCTTAAAAAAAGGGCAATCTGTTCCCAAAAAAAATCACGCCCCATACATACCTGTCCATTTTGCACACATGTGCACTGGACACATGTAATCTGGTCTAACTGGCATTACAACATATTATTGTTGTCCTCACCCCACTCCCAAGGGTTGGAGTGTTCAAATGTACCTCCAAAGTCATTGTATATGCACAGCGGTTGCTGTAGAAGAAATGGACAGCTCTGGACCTTCCCTACACCCTTCCTGCACATCCCTAGCTATCTTGCCTACTGTCTTTCCCTCTTTGTTCCCCTTTTCACCACTTTCCTATCACCCCTTTTTCTTTTCTTTTAAAGAAATTAGCATGTGGGTAAGCAGGAGTAAATACTTTTAAGCAGCAGAAAGCATGTAACAGCCTATTTGCACTGGGGTAAGCTATGCCTACACAGGTTAAGCAATTTAGAAGCTAACTGAGTGTAAGAAACTGAAACTGGCAGTTTGCAGGGCTTAGCACTGCGCAAACCCACGCAAGCCTGCTTACAACTGCTTTAAGGTGCCTTAATCAGTCTGTATCCAATGGCTGGTGTTCTGCCCAGCAACAAAATAAATAGCTCCTGCAAAGCTTGAACCAAGGATTCTGCACACCATAGATAAACGGAATTACCACTAAGCTATGACAGATTCAAATAAAGTTGACGTTGTCAGAAACATATCATCCAGTCCACTCATGCAACAGCACAGAGAATGTAGACCTACAGCTAGATGGACGTGTGTGTGCAAATATATTACTATCTAAATGGATACAACATATCTATAAATGTAGTCTCTCACACACACACACACACACACACACATATATATATATATATATATAAATAAAACTATCCACATATATATATATACATACATATACAAATATATGAACAGATATACATGCAAATGCCGACAACTACACATATATATGTCAACCATATGTCCATATATACACAGCTAGTTACACATATGTACGCAGAGAAATGTCCCCATAGGTATATATACAGACATAGTTAGAAATATGTAAGCAAATATATACGCCCACAGAGGTATATATGGCCAGACATCTATAGATAGCAAAGGTAGATTAACAAACACATACATGTCCACATGCACCATGAAAGGCCTTGAAAGGTCTCAAACAATATATGTCACATACAAATTGTCATACCCCCGCCCAGACAAACACGACTGCCCTGCAAAACACTACTAAGCTCAATGTGATGTATGTGTGTCATTGAAATAGGGATTTAAATTAGTCCTCGGTCATGTTCCACATGTTGACATCACATCCCCCTCTCCCATACCCACTAGGCGGCCCAAGCAGTACAGGCCCATCCAACCAAGTTTATCCACGAGCCATACATGCATTACTCACAGTTCCGCTTCCCCCCATGTGCTGCACACACGCAGTCACCATCTCAACCCTGGTTACTGGCCTGTAGCTACCACACCACTACACATTGCCCCCTCCACACTCCCTCCCTCGGAACCCATCCCTTATGTTGTATCAACCCAAGTATCCTAGGTCTGGCACACACTGTAGTCCATGCACATAACCATGGGTACCTATGTAACTCTGGGTGTAGACAAAATTTGTATACCCAATGTTCGGGCTGTTCCTCATGGGACAAATGATTACCTGGTACTAGCAATAGATTTCATGTGTGACTCTGTGTACACTAACAGATTTAGTTGTAGGTACCGCAAAGCATACGTGGCACACAAGGTTGGCCGGTATGCACATGAAACAGTACCCAACAATAACAGGCAACATGACAGGATATGTAGCTAAATATGTAGAGGTATGTGTGTGTATATATACCCATAAGTACATGGAGATATACCTCTCCTTGTCTGTAGTACAAATGTATACATACATAGACAGACATATATAAATACCCACATATAGATATATCCATATGCAGCCACCCATACAGCCACATGTTGTTATTTATATATGTATATATGTATATATATAGATATATATATATATATATATATATATATATATATATATGTGTGTGTGTGTGTGTGTAAATATACACAGATATATAGCTAGGATATGACACAGCTGTTAAAGATTACATATGTTCACAGGCCGTGCCAATGGGGTTGAGGGGGCCCAATCAACAAATGTGTAACACGTAGCATCAACCCCCCCCCACAGCTAGACAGGTGAAACATATAAACACACAATAAAAGTAAAAAAAAACACCTCTTCCCAGACTACAGGCAGGATGCTACCAGTGGGAGAGACCCACCAAGTCTAATCTTGAAACAAAGACAAGAATATCCCTTGTGGGACAAGCCAAAAATTTATGGCTATTCAGCCTTCCAGCCATTACACAGATAACCTCCGGCAGGGCATGCATGTACCTGGACTACAAGGTTGGGGAAAGCCTGGTGACCCATGGAGTGAAGCAATGTACGTGATGGTTCCCGAGAAGTGAGGAGTGGGCAGTGTGTACTGGTATATTCAGACGCAACCTGCACCCGGAGTAAGGAACAGTGCCGAAGAGGAGCTATGGGTATATAATTATGAGCCTAGGTGTGCAGTGTTGGCTGGAGCAGTTCTATGTGGACTGCCCCAGGGATGTAAGCAATATTGTGCATTGGGCAGAGCCGAAGCCTAATGAGCAGTAATGCCTGGTATGAGTCCCACAGCAGCAATGTCTAGTTTACATGGCAAAGGACAATATAACCAGATGTGTTTTTGCATACCCAGTAAATGACACCAAAGAACACATGGTGGCAACACCCCACTGTAGGCATGTAAGCCGAACTAATTGGCATCACAAGGTATTATTGCTGTCCTCACCCCCACCCAGGGGTGTGAGTGTCCAGACCTACCCCCAAATGCAGGGTATATACACAGCTGTCGCTGTAGAAGAAATGGCCAGCTGTGGACCTTTCCATCAGCTGTCCTGCACATCCCTGGACATGTCCCCTATTATCAGCCCCTCTGAGTGGTGCAATAACACCACTTACCTATCGACCCCTGTTTCATTCCTAGTAATGTTCACAGTCACAAGTAGGTGACACCCTTCACACTACTATATTGGCAAAATCTGGAACCCCCAACCCAGATGTATTACCACAGCTGTCCCAGACGACACATGTAAAAAACACATGAAGGGAAAACTCAAGTACACTTGGATCACCACCTGCTCACCACCTGGCGAAGGCCACCCCCCCCAACTAACACTCCACACCCCTACACCAACTACTGACACCAACACCTCCTGTCTTGCCTTGCATACATATCCCAACACCCTGCAAACCTGCACTACTGCTCCCCCACCAATCAGTCGAATGGCCTACTATACAGTTAAAATGTCACCCCCTCCACCTACCTGCCTACACCTTCATTATTCACATCTACTCTACAACACAGGTAGGGCACAACTAAACCTAACCCGAATACCTGAGTGTAACCTATCCAGAACTGCTAAACTGGAATCCCACTTCACCTTACACTGACCTTGGTGAACAGTCATACTTGACATGTACACCTGACTCAAAAATGTATAATACGGACATGTTTATGAAGTAGCGTGGGAGTATGAGGCAGCAAGCGGGAGTACGCCTGTTTGGGCGGCGGTAAGCAATGCCCACACTGGTTAAGCAATGTGAAGGCCAACTCAATATAAGACACCATAACCAGAGGTCAGCAAGTCTGAGCCTCATGCACACCAGCACATACCTGCCTATACTTTCCCTTCAGTGTCTTAGGCATGCTGTAGCCCACAGCCCTCATCGTGGTCAGTAACAACATAATTAGCACTCCCAGATCCCCCCCCACACACTGCACACTATAGTCCAAGTGAGTTACCACGAAGGCATGGCAGATATACAATCAGCTGCTGTTATCACAAACATATCATCTGGCACATTCAGTCAGCAGTATAGGAAATGTATGTAAGTATGTAGATTAATACCAGCAAACATGTGCACATTGCTCAATCACAGTATTCCAAGCATTCTATGAGTATCAATGAACAGTGCCTGTCCACACATACTGTGAGAACAGTATTCTTTTAAAATACTGAAGAGAGGAATGGAAAACAGGGCACGCCATGGGGGTGTGCTTCATCCGTGGAAGTGGGAGTTGAGGCTTGTCTGGTGTGTGAGCAAACCACTGCTTCTCAAATCCCTGGCAGGATGCTACCAGTGGGAGAAACAGTGTAGACCAGCAAAGTCTACTCATGACACAACAACAGGTCCATCTCTGGTGGGACAAACCAGACTTTGTGGGTCACAATGATGTTTCCACCAGTATCGGAGGAGGATCTAGGGATGGCTTGAATGTACATGGACTAAACGGATGAAGAGCTTGCAGAAGGTTGCATCAAGACAGTAAAATGGAGGAGTACCGAGACGTGCAGAGAGGGAAATGTGTGGAGGTGTGGTATGGCAGGGCTAGCAACTGGGGAATGGATGGATGCTGTGTACATGGAGTTTGGGGGCCAGGGAAAGGGAGCATGAGTATGACATCAAGGTAGAAATAGGCAAATTAAACAGAACTGCAATAGTGTAGTGGGCAGAGTATCCATCTAATGTGCATGCATTCCTGGTTCAAGTCCCACAACAGCACATTCTATTTTCCATGTGCAATCAGTATATCCATATTGTTTTGCTGTATAACCTACTAAATGACATTTATACTTGAACTGCATTACACATAGACCCACTCACTATTCAAAGGATATGAGATGACACACAGGTATGTATACACATACAACCTTTAATGGTGTACTTTAAAATAATGTATGCCATTACTTACAGCACATAGATCTGGACTTATTTAATCAGTGAGGAATGCAAGACCCACACAAAACAGTAGATGCAGACAGTGTGGATATGTAACATACTATGCTGTCCAACTGTCAAATAAATTGTTAAAATCAGACTGTAAAAATCATTAGGCTTTTCAAAATGACAGTCAATAACACAGGATGCTCAGGTTCAAACAATGTTTCTTTACTAATGTACATTAGGAGGCAAAAAACTATACAAAACAAGTATAGAGTTTTGACTGGCTCTATACAGGAAATACCTTCAATTATATACTATTTGCAATCAGCTTTTGCCCACCTTACTGACGTGGTCAGTCACAGGGCATTTACATCACTATAGTCCATAATACTTCATTCATAAGAAGATGCTTAGGTAATGCTTTTTAAAAACTTTCCCATGAGAATAACACAGCCTTGCAATGCACCTGGTCAATTACAATGTCTTCCTGTAGATGTTACTTCTTCCAAGGTTCTTAGATTAGTTCGAATACAATGGTCAGTTCATCTCTTAATACGTTCCTTTGTCTCTCTGGTAAGCAGCTGCACACTATCTCTGATAGTGTTCACAAGGCCATCCTTCTCGGTGGAAGGAAGAAAGATATACATGCATACATATTTATTTCTCTCTAACCCAGCAGATAATAATTGCTGAAAGACATAAGCCTGCTGAGCTGGCTACTGCCAGGGTCAGAGGTTAACCACACTGCAGCTAAGTTTCAAGCAATTACATGCAAGATCATTTCTACTGCCATATTGTTAAATAGAATCAAATGCATTACATATTATACTGTTTCTAAACTTTACACTACATATATGTTTAAGTACATATTCTTCTAACAGTTTATATATGTTTAAGTACATATTTTTCTAACATTCTGTATATGTTTAAGTACATATTTTTCTAACATTCTCCCTCCTTTTAATGCTTTTCATTCTATTCAGAAACATAAACAACATTATTTCATTCCCTAGTCTCTTCCTCTCTGGAACTTTCAACTAGGCAAGTCATTTGTTTTATATTTCAGAAAGAATTTCATTTGGTATCAACAGATTCAACTCCAGGTCTTGATACATAGTCTCGGTTACAGATACATCAACAAATCTCTAACTAATCTTTTCACACAAGGTATCCCAACAAACACATGCTCCCAATATGAGCAAAACTACACAAATGGCTATCAAAATATTCATTAGGATTGAACCCCACCCCCAAAAAGATTCTGAAAAAGTTCATCAGTGGGTTTGGGCCTGGTTCCGCCATTGCTGATACTTGCTGAATTACCTCTAGGTGGTCATTGATCTCGTGCTCATTATCTGGGATGTACGCAGAGCATTCTCCTTTGATAAGCGTGCATGTACCACCTCTCGCCGCTAGGGAGAAGTCAAGAGCCATTCGATTTTGTAATACAACAGTTCTCATTGCATTTAGTTCATCAGTCACAAGTTCGAGCAGAAAAAGTCACATTGCTCATTACTTGAGAAGTTTCACAATTTTCTCAGTTCCCAGATCGATTTGACTGCTCCATAGGCTGGGATTATTCCAGCCCAGGATATAACACTGTCACTCAAGTCCATATGAGTCAATTTTTCTTTATCTTTACGGATGAATGATCTTTCCAATCAGCTACGATTTTACACACTGGATTAGCAGGTTTCTTGACTGAGTTCCCAGTTTTTTGAGCTATATCTCTCACATTCGTATCTTACCCAGAGGCAATTCTGCAGTATGTCTTATCGCTGGAACCAGATAACCCAAAACAACTGCCGGACCAATTCTCAGGTAACCACTTATATGCTTTTTCCCACAAACAAAATAACAATTTTCTACTTTAGTACTGATGGGTTAACTCTGAATGAAACATTTTCCTATCTATAACAGACAACTGTTTATACAATTCAGGATTTTTCTGTACATCTTTCAATGTTGTTTTCATTAAGCTCAAATACGAATCATAATTGCTACAACTAATACTCTGATCTTTTTTTTATATAACACTTATAAGACACAGTTATGTTACAATTACTCCAACCAACTTGGAGCGATCATTTTGTAAAACAAACAATTCCCTTTTGTGTAACAGGTAAGTACAGTGCCACTTTGTCCTGTGATCTCACAGAACCTGTATCAAAAAGTAAATTCTCCCAAGTCTCATTTATCCCCAAGGGGACAGCAGACATCAAAAGTCCTCCATATGCTGTAGGTATGGCTGTACAAACCCAACAATTTGAAATGTTCATAGTCTCTACATACACACATTTCATAGCTAAGTACGTGTTAAAGTTTAGATGCCAATCTGTGGCCAGTTCATCACGTTTCGTTATTTTTATCTGTGTAGTTATTTGCAGGAAAACCCCCAACAAAAGAAAAGTCAACACCAACATGGTTAATAAGTGTATGATCAGTAGGACAGTAAACCAATGTCTTTGGGGTTGCTTTGTACTTTTATACACTCTGCCCCTGGTCATTCTGTTTCTGTGATATATCAGCTACAAAACATTTGTCTAACTGGAAATTCTTTACCGGCTTGCAGTGTGTCAGGTGAACCCAGGACGACCTCTCCGCAACCTTTACTGCAGTAGGCGTTGCCAACAGTACTTGGTACGGACCTTCCCACTTAGGACTTGTCCAGTTTTTCTTCTTGATGACTTTTATCCACACCCAGGATCCTGGGGCTAGCACTGCGTCCGGCTTCATCTGTTCTTTATCTGAAAAAGAGTTTAACTGCAAAACAGTCTTATTGATTAACAATCTCTTCATATAACTGGCTAATGAGCCATCAACCTCCAGCTCTGCAGGCATAAGAGCTTTCCACTGTGGTACGTAATATGCCCTTCCAAATACTACT
The DNA here is from genome assembly GCF_019279795.1 of Protopterus annectens. Taxonomy (NCBI): domain Eukaryota; kingdom Metazoa; phylum Chordata; order Ceratodontiformes; family Protopteridae; genus Protopterus; species Protopterus annectens. The sequence continues at coordinate 1,355,086,552 of NC_056731.1, forward strand.
TCAAAGGGGGTCAAGCCCTTTACATTTGGAACTGTTCTCATGCTCAGCAATGCTAGAGGTAAACAGCAAATCCAATTCTTCTGAGTCTCACTCATCAACTTCCTTAACTTGTTTTTCAAAATCCCATTGTACCTCTCCACCAGTCCTGCTGACTGTGGGTGGTAAGCACAGTGATTCCTCAAGGAAATCCCAAAAAATCTCCCAAGTTGCTGAATTGTCTGATTGACAAAATGTGTCCCATTGTCACTATAGATTCTTTCCGGTATGCCAAATCTAGGAATTATTTCCTTTACTAGGGCCTTTGCCACTGTTGCTGCATCCGGATTCCTGGTTGGAAAAGCTTCTACCTATTTTGAAAACATATCTATGATCACTAAACAGTATTTCTTTCCTTCACATTTATTTAACTCTATGAAGTCCATACAAATAGTATGGAACGGATATGGTGGTGTAGGGAAACTCCCTTGCTTCGGTTTGAATGCTCCCTGTGCATGATGTTTACTGCAAATATGACATGCCGTACAAAATTTTTGTGTGTAGTTCAAATCCATGTCTGGAATATTCTGTTAACTAACTGTACCATCCCCCCTGTTGAGACATGGCTCTGCCCATGGCTCAACAAAGCCGCATATCTAAATAAATTAGATGGTAATATCGGCTTTCTCTCTTTGGAGATGTACAAACCGTCTTCAAGGATTGCTCCTTGTCTTACCCACTTCTGTTTTTCTGCTTTTGTAGTTAACGTTTGCATTGTTTTTAACATTTCTAAATCTAAAATCTCAGAGGGTTGTAATTCCTCATTCAAAAGTAAAGTTTCTGAGTCTGAGGCTGCTTGGCTGCATCAGCTCGTGCATTACCTTTTGAAATCTTATCCTGTTGCTTTGTATGAGCTGCACATTTACAAATAGCTACTTTAGTAGGTAACTGAATAGAGTCTAATAAATTCAAGATTAGTTGCGCATGATTGATCGGTTTACCAGTGGATGTTATCATTCCCCTATTCTTCCACTGCTGCGCAAAAACATGCACTGTGGAGAAAGCATACTGACTATCAGTATATATGTTCACACATCTGTCTTTTGCTAGAGTGCAAGCTCGTGTTAAAGCTATCAATTCTGCTGCTTGAGCAGACAAGTTAGGCTGTAGGGGTTTGGCTTCTACAATCCCAACATCAGTAACCACTGCATAACCTACTACATTCTTTCCTGTAGGACCCTTCCTACATGATCCGTCCACATAAAATGTCACCTCTGCATCAGCTAAGGGTATATCAGTAAGATCTTGTCTGGGTAAAGTTATTTGCTCCATCTCCTGTAGGCAACTATGTGGTGTGCCACCCACAGGAGTCGGAAGTAACGTTGATGGATTTAATGTTGTACAACGTTCAATCACCATGTGAGGTTGACTCAGCAGTATGGTCATACAAGAAAGATGTCTAGCCGGAGACAAAAATGCAATTTTCTCTTGCAGTAAAATTATCGCAACTGCATGAGGCACCCTCAAGGTAAGAGGGTGAAATAATACCATTGAGGCCGAAGCCTGTACTGCCATGGCAGCTGCAACAACTGCCTGTACACAATGTGGCAACGACTGTGCCACTGGGTCCAACTGTGATGAATAGTAAGCTATGGGGCGTAGGCTTCACCCTCCGATCGCATCACAAAAGTATCCATTTGTCTTTGTGCCTCCATACCCTTCATGGTAGGAACTACTGCTATGCCAAAAAGCTGCATAAGGTCTCTTCCCAGTAAATTCACTGGACATTTTGCAGAAAGTACTATCTTACTTCTCTGGGTCATACCTGAAACAGGGTCAGTTATTGCTATATCATGGGACAGTGGTTCCCTGTATAGCTGTCCGTTTGCTGCTTTCACTAATATGTAATCAGGTGATTCAGAGTGTTCCAGTAACTTTGAAGGATGTATCAAAGTCCGCGATGCTCCTGAATCACACAAAAATCTCACTTCCCTCCCCTCCACCAGAAGTGTAACTTCCGGTTTCGTGTCCGCCAAATAGAGCTCCAAGCTCAATAAGGCTAAATCTAAAACTTCACTTTCCTCATCATCTACTTGCACTTCCTCTATTCCTACTACTGTGTTTACATTTTCTCCCTGCCCATTACTCTCTCCTGATAACTGTTGAACGTTATGACTATCATATAGTCAATCCTCATCACTCCTATCTTTCACTTCTGTAGTCGTTTTCTTATTCGATCTGCAATCCCTTGCTAAATGTCCCTTCTTCCCGCACTTGAAGCACTCACCTTTTCTCTTTCTTTCCTCAAAAACCTTTGAGTCTCTGTCAGAGCGCTTATTGCTCTGAGCGTTTCTCCTCCCCTTTTTACCTGACTGCACTACAAAGACTTCTGCTCCGTCTTCAGCTGTGAAGACCTCCTTCTTTTCTTCTTACTGTTAAAGTGTCTTTCAGCATGCCTAGCATACTCCAGTAAGGCTTGTAGCCTACTCGTCGATGATCTATCATATGCTTTGTAATAAAGCTACTGATAGGGCAATGCAACCTTTCAAAAATGCATTTTTCAATTGTTGTTCATATGAGCTATCATTTTTCTGATTTTCGAATAGGCATACCACTATGGTTATTAAAACATTCTAATAATCTACCAAAGTACCCATCCACAGATTCATTATCCTGTTGTATGCACTGATTAATACAGGTCCAATCTGCTCTAGGTTTCCATTTTTCAGTAATTGTCCGTAAGACTCTTCAACCTAGTGTCTAACTCTGCGTCACTATGTAGGAGGGTTTAAGTTGCGTCATCGACTCCAGGTGCCACAAACCATGTGCCAGTCCGGGCCTATAATTTGTCTAATAACTTTCTACTTCTTCCCCATTTAAGTGGTAACTCAATCGCATACCTTGTAAATCTTGTATAAACTTTTCATGATTAATTTTTGGATGGGGATCCCTCTGTAGCTTTCGGATATCTTCCGTGTCCATGGTCTATACACTAAGAGGGTTGGGTCCTGGCCTTCCTGTCCTGCCTGAGGGTTCGGTACTTCAATTAATGGACAGATTTCCTCACTCTCTTCTAGTGAATCCCTCAATTGAGTGTCCCTAAGTGTTTTACGTGTTCGGCATCTAGTCTCAATAGGTTCTCTTACAAATGGTTGTTTAAATGCCCCTGTTGCCTCAGGATAACGTGGGGGGGGACCAGCCTGTCCTCCCGCTTCATATCCTGGGTAAAGTATCGGTGGTGGCGGAGGGGGAGGGGCCGTCGCTACTACTATATTATTATCTTCTTTATCTAAGAATAATGCTTTCGCATTTTTAACCTTTTGTTCCCTTCGGTTTACTTCCTCAATCCACCTGTGTGCTTGAGGAATACCCAACTGTTGCTGTTTTTTCGCCTGACCTTCTGCGTCAGATTTTAACTGTTTCAAAAGTTTCACTAACGAAATTTTGTCTAATTTGCCATCAAATTCATATTTATTAACCCATTTTGCAAAATATCTCACATTATCTGCTCTCTGCAATTGCATATATTTCACATCATCCGTCAAAGGCGGATCTCGCGATCTTTTAGTGCACTGATTTCCCATGTCTTAAAAAGACTGTTACGTAACCCTTCTCTTGTACCACGTGGTATCTTCTTCCCTATATCCACAGTAGTGTCTAGAATGACTGTTTACTTTGCTTTGTTTTTTTTTTCCCTGATCTATGACCAAACGTACAGTACTTCAATACGTTCTTGTCCTGCTATCATAAATCTCAATAACAGTACAGTGTAACCTGGTCCCTGATCTAAAACAAAGACAAAGAGGGAAACTCTCCTTACCTGAGCCTCCCGTTTATGACTGCACGTTTTCTTCTTGGGATCCAGTTTTCCACTTTTCAGCCACAGATCAGAAAGTGGACAGCCTCTTTACACACAACAATTCAGTCGGAGGTCTTTTCATTCAAGAAGAACCATTTGTTTTGGCAGCTTCTCCTGCGCAGATTTATTACCACCCATGCACTCTGACCTGCAGCTTACCAAGGGAAATCCGGCTCGAAGGACCAAAATGTCAAATAAATTGTTAAAATCAGAATGTAAAAATCATTAGGCTTTTCAAAATGACAGTCAATAACACAGGATGCTCAGGTTCAAACAATGTTTAAAACAACAGGAACCACAACAGATGCAGCAATAAGAGGCAAATGTAGAATAATACAAAAACACTAGCGTAGTAAAATTTAATTCACCGCTTTCGTCCAAGGACTTCATCAGAATCACTTTAAAATAATGTATGCCATTACTTACAGCACATAGATCTGGACTTATTTAATCAGTGAGGAATGCAAGACCCACACAAAACAGTAGATGCAGACAGTGTGGATATGTAACATACTATGCTGTCCAACTGTCAAATAAATTGTTAAAATCAGACTGTAAAAATTATTTGGCTTTTCAAAATGACAGTCAATAACACAGGATGCTCAGGTTCAAACAATGTTTCTTTACTAATGTAAATTAGGAGGCAAAAAACTATACAAAACAAGTATAGAGTTTTGACTGGCTCTATACAGGAAATACCTTCAATTATATACTATTTGCAATCAGCTTTTGCCCACCTTACTGACGTGGTCAGTCACAGGGCATTTACATCACTATAGTCCATAATACTTCATTCATAAGAAGATGCTTAGGTAATGCTTTTTAAAAACTTTCCCATGAGAATAACACAGCCTTGCAAGGCACCTGGTCAATTACAATGTCTTCCTGTAGATGTTACTTCTTCCAAGGTTCTTAGATTAGTTCAATACAATGGTCAGTTCATCTCTTAATGCCTTTGTCTCTGGCAGCTGCACACTATCTCTGATAGTGTTCACAACCATCCTTCTCGGTGGAAGGAAGAAAGATATACATGCATACATATTTATTTCTCTCTAACCCAGCAGATAATAATTGCTGAAAGACATAAGCCTGCTGAGCTGGCTACTGCCAGGGTCAGAGGTTAACCACACTGCAGCTAAGTTTCAAGCAATTACATGCAAGATCATTTCTACTGCCATATTGTTAAATAGAATCAAATGCATTACATATTATACTGTTTCTAAACTTTACACTACATATATGTTTAAGTACATATTCTTCTAACAGTTTATATATGTTTAAGTACATATTTTTCTAACATTCTGTATATGTTTAAGTACATATTTTTCTAACACCAACCCAAGCCTGTCAATTCGTACAACTGTAGACAAAGGATTTGCTGTGAAGATAGGTAACAATAAACAATAACAGATGTAGTTCAGCACCCGCCAGTTACACCCTGTAGTCAAGGCCTAGGGGGACATTTATTACCTGTGCTAATGTCTTTGTATCTGTCACATGTATGGACTCTGACCAACAAATGTTGTGGGAGTCCACAATATGACTGTGATGATAACAGGAATGCTAGCAGTAAATAACAATAGGCCAGTACCGAACAACCCCTAACCGTATCACAGCAGGACAAAGCCAGCCATATATGTGGAGGACAGAGGCAGGAACACAGAGCCATGCATGTAATATTGCTGTTGCACACCCTGCAAATTGCTGGTGTTTCAAGATTCATTGCAACATGCCCTTATGCAGGAATAACACATCAGTAACACAAATGGAAGAAGCCATGTACTGATAGCACGCAACAGACAGATTGCCGGGGATATATCTAGGACAAGACCTGTGTGGTGCACAGGCAAAAGCAAACAGACAATCCAATGGCCATCATGTGGATAGGCCCACTGTTGAGAGATATGCAGAGAGAGACTGCATTCCATCCTAAACTACTATGTACATGCAAACACTGCAAGACCAGCAATATACAATGCACATAACAACACTACCCACTTTGTCTGTAGGTCTGGATTTTCTTGCGAATGTGTAGTTGCCCTGTGTCTGCAAGCTCCGCTGTAATAGGTACTGCAACCTGCCATCTGTAACACTGCTGCCCACATACAGGAAGGATGTCATCCATACTGGAAAGGTGAAGGGACAAAGCCCACATGAGTAAGCAATTTATAATACTGGGCTGCCATGACAATGGTTAACTGAATCAATACATAGCAGGCTGCACGCAGCCAGCAACTGTTGCACACTGATTAGTGCAGAGCCCATCACCTGATCATGTGCATCACCTACAAAAGCCATGCTGCAATCCATTCAAGCCAACTCATTTGCTCTACTGGAGAGGGAGAGAGAGAGAGAAAGAGAGAGAGAAAAAACGAAAAGATAAAACGAAACTCACACACAGTGGGAAACAAAAACCTGCAAGTCAAAACCGTGAAGGCGTCACACCCGTGCGTAGCATGTGGTATAGATTATTATGATATATGATGTTGAATGTTTGATATGTGCCATCTGTAGTTGCCCCTGTAATGATGTCCCACTGAACAACTGCTCTGGACAGTACTGTCTGTCCCTGTAAGCAGTGGGACATACCCGCCAACTGTGCAGATCAGCAATGAATGACAATGATGTCAGCCATAATATCTGTGTATGTTATGTTAGTGTTGACAATAGCTGGTGGTGGAAGTACTGTCGTCATGATAGACACATGGGTGTCAGAGCACGCCACTTGTAGAACAGTTGTGTTAATGTGTAATGTAGCATGCACAAATGCCATAGGTGTGTAATAGGCATACCAGCAATCTCCCATCATATTTACCACCCTAATGTTAGTCTGTGTTCACATGTGGCACCTGCCTGTGTTGCAGCTGTGAATGAAAGACAGTTACAGAGTGTGGACCAGATGTCTGCATGCACTCCACATATCTGTGTGATACAGAATGTGACATGTATGTGTACAGATACACAGACACTTATATAGACATAGGTATATCAACAACGTACAACATATATCTACACATATATGTACATAGATGTATATTTATACACACACACACACACACACATATATATATATATATATATATATATATATATATATATATATATATATATATATATATATGGCACTGACAATGGCATGCAGGTGAAATAGTTTGTAACAGGACAGCAAAGTTAAGTGTCCCCACATGGAGCATGGCTACAAACACATAGCACAAAGCATGGCACATACACATAGCACAAAGCTTGGTACAATATAACATATCTCCTAATGGTAGGTAAGCAGCTGACATAACAATTGCAGTATGTAAATGGTTTGTTGTAGCTGATATGGTAGGGGGAGACAAATATGTGTATTAAGAACTATGGTAACCCTGCTGTATGGGTGGCTCAGACCTGTTTCCATCTTTATGTCTTCCTGGAAACATGTCACTAAGTCGTCTTCCTGCATACAGCGCCGTTTAGACAGAGATCATTATTGACCACCTGGTACAGCACTATGAACTGCTGTTTGGGTGGACAGGCCATGACCAGCAAGGCAGGACCACCCCATGGAACGAGCTAGTCCACAGAGTCAATGATGTTGGACTGCATAACCACAGCTATGAGCAGGTCAGGCATCATTGCACTGACCTGCTTTGCCATGTACATCAGCGTGCATCTGCCATAAGGGGGGACCACCTCGCAATGGGGGGGGGTAACCTGCCCATCCACTCCAAGCTCATGTGGAGGAGCTTGCCAGCAGCCTTGTGGCACCTGACCAGTTGCAGCATCAACACCTGACAGGGCACATCTTGGAGATGGGTGCCAATGACACACCAGCTGAGGATTGTGCAGGTAAGGCCCTAGGGCACATTGGTACCCCACTCTTTTGTGTGCATCTGCATCTGTAAGGGTACATCATGTAAATATGAGATTTTATATACATAGTCTGCTGCTGTGTAGTAGTAATAAACAGTTGTGTATAAGCTGTAATATTGTGTAATTCTACTGTCGATGTAATGTAATGCTGCATTCACCTTTTATGAATGCCACAGCTGTGGCCACTGACATCAGCTTTCTCACACTCCTATGTGGGTCCCTCTAGGATATCACCACGGCAGCAGCTCATAGCCGGTGAGTATGGTTCGTGTTCATGCATGATGATAAACGCAGCATGTAATAGCTATGGGATATCCCATGCACATGTCTAACACACCTACCCATACTGCATGCTGTACATGTTCACATTTTGTTGTTGTTCAATGCACTGCATCACAGCAGAGACCATGCTGGGGTATCGGAAGGGTACAGCAGACACATGCAAGATAACTAACATCCTGTGAATGTGCAATGTGTCCACACGGATGTGAAGTGTGGCAGGACACATGGCCTACAGTAGGGACATGTGTGACTCAACACTATCATGGCTGCAGCTGCACACAATCAGGTTAAGTAAATGTTGCAGATGTAACCCTGACCCCACAGCACTCATGACAGCAGTGTGTGCACTCCAAGGGATGTGCACATGAGTAGACCTTGCAACCATGCAGAGGTCTGGGACATGTGTAGAGCACCCCCCACAGCCACGGTAAGGTCTGCTGGTTGTCAGTGTAATAGTCATGTACTGGTCATACATGCACTGCTGATGTGTTCTGTAATGCAAACATCAGGCATCCACAATTGATAGCTGCTCACATATCATCCCAGGTATGAGTTACTATAACACATAGGGTCTGTGAGCATTGGAGTTGACATAACTGACACAGTACTACAGATGCATCTGTGGTTTCTAGCCTTGCAAGGTATGGTGCACAGTACAAGGCAGTGTGTGGAACAGGTCCACAGTAACACTTTGTACATGGGTGCAGTGTTAACAGGTGGAAGGACCATCACCTACCAACACAACCCATGCCTCACACACATGTATACTTCCACTAGCATGAAGTCACTATAGTTGCACTGCATGCTGTTGTACACCATATGTAATACATGTTGACAGAAGGGTAATGGGAAGACTGTGTGTACAAATGTGCAAATTCACATATAGGAATGTGGTGTGTGTGTGTGTGTGTGTGTGTGTGTGTGTGTGTGTGTGTGTGTGTGTGTGTGTGCATGTCTCAATTGTGTTTGAAAGTGCAATTTAGTGGAGTGTGGATGAGGCATGTCCAATGTGTGTGTGTGTGTGTGTGTGTGTGTGTGTGTGTATCCATGTATGCACAGGCGATAGTGGGATTGACCACATGGCAGCACTTCCCCTTGGGATTGTGCTGTACATGGAGTGAGACATGGGACACCAGGACAACCTGTCAGGTATGTGAACACAGGACAGCTGATAGCATAACAAATTCTGTAGCATGGAGCATGCATTGGGAGGTGAAGTACATACCAGGTATACACTTCATATTGCCAGCATCAGATAGGTAACTGGCTACCCACATATGCAGCACTACAAATGCAATGGGGAATTACCTCAGCACATCAGTGAGTGCAACCAGGTAGTACTGTTGTCCGCATGATGGGTCGCTTGTGCAGCAGATATGGCATGGACTTTGCAATACTGTAGTATGAGGCTCTGGTGTGTGACATATGTAGTGAATGGAGCAGCCCCAACCATATAGGGGCCTCGTACACCATTACTGCCTATACACAGGGTAATACAGGGTGACAGCAGTGAGGCCATGTACAACATACTTCACCCAAGTCAGGGAGGCAATGGAGTAACAGGTCAGGTGTTGTAACCACACATGTAGGCATTGAGATGAATGATATGTTAATGGGCAGTAGTGATGCGTATATATTAGCAAGTGCCATGCAGGATGGGGAACATATGTAACTGACTGTGGGACTGTCTGTAAACCCAGGGAAAGTGAGGTAGTAAGGTGGCTGTCAGTGTGAGTGTGTGTGTGAGTGTGTGTACTGTTATGCAATGCTGTACAGGTCTTAACATGTGTATTTGTTTCCACCACAGGTGGCGTGGAGGGTCAGGGTCCCTCCTGCACGCAAACTAAGGTAGGTGTCCCTACAGACACCAGTGATGATGATGGTACAAGTGAGGCACAGGTGGGGTTGCCAGAGGCCAACACTGTGCTAACATGTGTCATCACCATCCTAGCCACCCTAAGCCCGCACACAGTTACAGTGCCCTTACAAACCCCATCACATGTGGCCATAGCAGAGGTTGATGCTTGGTGGCAATGACCAGGAAAGTGTGGTTTTCATGCCAACAGTATCAGGTTACAGTCAGCATAGCCAGATGTCTGGAAGGCCACCACATTGGCATATGTACCGTGGTGCTCGTGGGAGGACCGCAGGTCATCATGCCCCTGGCAGAGGCACCACAACTGGGACCACCAGGAGCATATTTCAGGCCATAATGGAGGCACATATGGAAATGCACATGAGACAGAGCCTGAGGCTGCAGAGGTCTGCTTTTGCAGCTGTAAGTGGCAACCTCCATGAACTCGCTGGTGCCTTCCATGAATATACTGAGGTCATGGATAGACATTGGGGTGAGATGGTTGGTCTCCTTGACCGTGGTATGTCTGTGCTAGAACATGTGGTTAGAGTGGTGTGACAACCGTGTGGATGTAGGCCAAAACACCAGCAGCTGGCAGTCAACAAAGACATGCCAGGACACTCAGCCACTCCCGTAGTGGTAGTACCAGCCCCAGCACACCACTTGGGCTGCTGTCCACACAAGACCACAGCAGGCCTTGTGCACATAGCCCTGGCCAGTCCCAGGTGGGACATGGTTCCAGCGGACATATATCATCATCAGGGGAGAGTAGCACCTCAAGGTCTGTACCTGCACGTGCCCATGGAACCCCTTGCAGGCACAGTTGGCATGTCTGTGGTCAGAGGCAATGAACTGCACACCCTGCCAGGTATGGTCTGCAACTGTCCAACATCACCTGTATAGGGCATCCACATGGCGGAAATGTGTGCATGCATACCCACACCTCGGGAAACCCTATACCGACACACACCACATCACCATGCCCCCATCAATGAACCACACCCATCACCCACACACATGGTGACACATGTTTGGACCACCCTCAGCCTCTGGCACACTTGCAACACACCCTGTGCATATGATGATACCTGTGCCACATCCCTGTCATCCATAACATTGATGCAGGGACAGGCTAACATGGTTCTGATGCACATGGTGACTGTGATAGAGTGCCGCAATGTACTGCAGTGTAGAATGTAGTCAGGGGTATTGTGTACTGCATACATGTGAGGTAGTGTAGCCATGCAGCTAAGATGACTTTCACACACCCTGTGCATATGATGATACCTGTGCCACATCCCTGTCATCATAACATCAATGCAGGGACAGGCTAACATGGTTCTGATGCACATGGTGACTATGATAGAGTGCCACAATGTACTGCAGTGTAGAATGTAGTCAGGAGTATTGTGTACTGCATACATGTCAGGTAGTGTAGCCATGCAGCTGTGATGCATCTCCACTGTTGGTAACACCACTTGCTATCCCCATACTGTCATCCATTTGTGCTGTAGGCGTACATGTGTCAGCAGGAGGATGGTCTGCAGTTATATTCCACAAGGGTATGTCAGTGTGGTGACACCATGGCCGTGACATATGTGGTGTACAGTTGCACACATGCCACAGGTATGTATAACAGTTATTGGCTGTGCAAAATTGACCAGTGGCCTGCTGGTACAGGTATAATCTGCACCCTTATGTCAACCCATCCACATGCACATACATCCTTATTTGGCAACACTGTGTCTAGACCCCTACCCAGGTATGTAGTGCTACTGAACTTTGTGGCTGTCATTGCATACATGCCACCATCTGTAGGGTGAGGTGTATTCCAGGTCACGTGTTACATGCAGACCATCCACAAACACATACAATATGGTAATGGGGGATGTAATTTTGTATATGGAGAATACATAGTGTGTCATACCATCATATACACATTGACTGACACATAACAGGTAGACACAAATCTTAGAGACCTGGTTGTATAGTTGCTAACTAACTAGTCCATGTGTCCAATGTGTTACAGGTAGGCTGCACACAGCACATGTGTAACTGGGCTGTATCCTGTTATCTGTTACCTGTATGGTAGATGGTGACATTGGCCACCTGAGAATGGTATGTGGGCCATATTCCAGGTGTACCATGGTGTAAATACAGTGTACACAGCACCCACATCCCCCACTGGATATTGTACACACTGGAACCCATCTTGATACTCTGACATACCCACTATCACACATTGGCCACAATGCCATAACAACCCATTGCATATCACAACAGTGGTACCACAGGGATATGCATGTGATGCACACACCACAGGCATAGTAGGGTGTTACACTGCATTGCCACACCTATGGGTGACAACAACAATATCCGTACTACTGTGTGACAATGTGTATTGTAATAGGAGTATGTGGACTCAGAATGATGCACCCTGCAGATATGCACACATGCACACATACAGAGATGTAGCAGACCTCAATGGGATTCCCATGTCTACCAACCCATTGATGCAACACTGTTGTGCTGGCACTGCAAGGCACATGTAGCTGTTAGGGAGATGAGTGTAACAGGCTACATGTTACATTAATGGGGTTGAGAGGCACCACACACTATACGAGTTGTACAAATAGGCACCCCCCAGCCAAACACGTCTGCCCTGCGGTACACTACCAAGTGTTGGATATCCCATAACCAGGGCCAGTGACAACATGGGCACATGATGTTACCTGTACCACATCCCACCTGTATGATGTCAGGCTAGTATTGGTAACATATCATGCAGTACATTCTGGCTCCCATGGGTAATGTATTATGTGGAAGCCATCAACATTACCAGGCTACAGATACACAGACAGCTATGCAGATACAGGTATACATATTTATAAATATATATTTATCTATATCTATATATATATATATATATATATATATATATAAATACATATACATGTGACAACACATACACACGCAGTTATATGTACAGTAAGATACAAAAGTGGAAGGTAAACACAATATGGAACAGCCACTATGCCTACAGTTGACCCCTGAATGACTGGACAATGTATGTGCCATCCATACAAATGACAATCGTTGCCTGTAACATACACCCACAGATTGGTCATAGGTAAAACAACACCCACAGGTTTGCAGACATGGAAACCTTTAATTGTGTACTATTACAATTCTACATGCCATGCCATGTAGCTGTTCAGACACTGACAACTATGTCAATGGAGTGATGCTGCAGTGGACCAGTTACAGTCATACAGTAGTCTGGAAAGGTTCACAGCTGTTGCTGTCCAGGCCAAGCCATTCACATTGTACAATAGGAAAGACAGAAACTGGGCCACAGGATACCTAGCAATCAACAGTATGTAATCCAGATGTGTAGTTCAGCAGCCTCTATTTACACACTGTACAAACACAGTAGGTGGTATAGATGTCATATGACCACATGGGTTGTAACTGCTACATAACATGGTACAACTGACACCACCACGGGCACACCAACAAACAGAAAAGTTTGTATGGCAGGGGGCAGTAGTCCTGCATTATCCAGATCCATGTCAGTATTGTGTATGTAGGTGAAGTATATGGTACTGTACATCCAGATACCTTAAGGCAGCTCAACTCTGATAACCCCACATTTTGTAGCAGCCTAGGTCATTTCTGGTGCTCCCCATAGACTCAATAATACAGGGCCATATACCACTGTTACATACACTGGGCTCTGCAGTGCATGAGGGCACACATGTATTGTGTAGGTGGCACCCACACATATATGGCCCCAGCCTCACCATATGTGTGTGGGTTATAACGGCAGTGGACTGATGGCAGACTTGGCAGTATGTTATACTCCCAGCCCACTATGGATCAACCACCGACATCATGACATATGTGCAAAGCTTGGTATGTAGGTGATGGACAGAGGCTGGAATACAGGCACATATGTGGACAACTGTTGCCATACACTATGCAAGGTGTAGGTGTTACAGGATAGTATGTAACATACCCTTAGTCAGGGAATTGATGGTAGAGATGGTCATGGATATAGCCATGTACCGGTAACATGCAACACACACGCTGCCAGTGTATTATCTGACACAAGATCTGTGTGGTGGACAGACAAGACATGATAGGCACAGCTCCGGCCAGCATGAGGATAGGCCCACAGTTGTGTGCTATGCAGATGGACTGCATTCCATGGCAAATTAGTATGTACACCCACACTCTGTAACACCAGAACTGTTCAAAGCATAACACAACTCTACTCGCAGTCTGTCTGTACTTACCGATCCTTCGACAAATACATGGCTGCCCTGAGTGTACCAGTTCTCCTGTAAGGGGTATTGCTACATGCTCTCAGTAGCACTGCTGCCCACACACAGGACAGATGCCCATCATACAGGAGATGTAATGGGACCACACACACATGATGTGGGAATCTATAGTAGGTGGTTGCCATAACAGTGTTAATTGGGTGTAGTACACAAATGTAATCATGTATATCTGGCTATCTGGATAGGTATATGTACATATATTCCCATCATATGTCCTGGACATGAAGTGTAGGACAACACCTACCTGTATGTTCCCAATGTCGTAGTCGCAGGGGATGTCAGGTATGTATAGCAGGTTTATTAGTAGACTATTGCTACTGTCATTGGGATTGTCTTCACGGACATGGTGTATGTGGGAGGTCACATCTGCTTATAACATGTGTGCCATTGGTTACTGAAAGACATCCAAAGGACATAAGTGTACAGTACCGCTGCTAACACGTAATGCCTCTGTGGACTGCAGCAGAGATATTGGTCAATATATGTGGAGGGTCTGACACAGTCTGTACAGTCCAGAGGTATATACATAAGCCCATAGTGCTACACATGTGTACCATGCCTGACAATATGGATGTGGATGGCCATGTAGATGGGTATAACACATAACGATCAGTATATGATGTCCACCATAGATCATGCATTCAGACACCCCTGCCTGGCCTGTAACAGTATTACCACTGGTACAGGGGTGCCATGGCCACATACTACACAATAGGAATTGACATACATCTGCACTGCATCCCACTGCCCTGTCTGACATACATGACTGTTAGGGGATGGCTGGCAGTGGGACATCTGGTTAGTAGCTGCACATGACATCCCACTGGGTAGGTACACTCAGCTTCTAGGCATTTCACAATGCACTGTGCAGGCTGCAGGCAGACTGGCTCAACACTGGCCTACATCTCCCAAGGGGAATGCACATGTACCTGCATATAAAGCAGGCTCAACAGACATGTCACAGCACAGGGTAAGATACACCTGTGTGACAGTGCATATCCAGAACCAATGTGAACACAGCACAGCCACATATGGTTAGCTAGCATGGTATTACAGTATATGGACCATGTGTTCTACACCATCCTCATATATGCCACTCACAGACTGACCCTACATATACTGGCCTGCTACACAGTTTGGTCTGGTGGCTGTCTGTGGTATTGAACATGTGTGTTTATGGCCCTACAAACATGTACACCACTATGGTACCATACAGCGGGGCAGCATGTAACATCTGATAGTAGGAGAACTAGGACAGTGTCATCTCTCACAGTTTGTACACATGCTTAGGTACATATCAACACTAAACACACTGTCGACATTCACCATGGGTGCAAAGACCTCAGTACTGTACGAACATCCACAGAATGTGCAGGTAAAGTCATGTAATGTAACCCCTACTGTACATTGGCTTGTTCTCAGATATGATGCCACAAAGTATGGAGTACAGCACATATACACCACTTCATGCACAACATATGTACAAAGGTTGACAGAGGTGTGGCTGGGAGCACATACACAGGGCCAATATTGACATGCTGCTGTGATAACCACATACATTTACTGTTGTTACAGGGTTGTTGCAACATATGTCCTTTGAGGGATATGACACCTGTGACTACCACAGCTTTCTCCATCTACTGACTGCAGTCCTCGCACTACCTTCAGCAGTCAACAGCTAGATGCTCTGTGGGTGACACATGCAACCATGGACACAACACTGCCCAGGCTGCACTTGATCTTGCAGATGGAGATTCCCCATAAACATGGAACTGACATGGCAGGTATTGAGACATGTACAACAGCCATATCCACACAAACACTGTTAAAGCAACATTACTTCAAATGCTGTATAGCGGTACTTACAGTCTGTAGTCAGGTCAGGCACATCCACCTTCTGTTTGTTGCACTGTTTCTACAGTGTATGTTGCTAGAGGTTCACTGCAATCCATCTGAGATGCTGTTTGATGCACAACAGATCTAGTTCCTGCTCGCAGTTGGTGAAACGGGCCAACACCACCATGATGTTCCTAGGTATTGGAGTGTGTTTTCATACAATTAGTTATGGGAATGTTACCACAGCTGTTTCATATGCAATCAGCTAGGGGAGGGCTGTGATTCATGCAGAGGCCATCAGCTGATATTGAGCATTACTTACATTACACATGCTGTTGCCTAAGGAAAGCAGGTGTAGGCCTCCATGTCCACCTGAGAGGGGGTGGGGGATGCAGACAGAGGCAAATATGTGTCAGGGAGGGTAAAACTGAAGCATGTTTGCATCACACACCTAGCAGCACAGGGTATCAAACCCCTGACAACTATGTAGTGCTAGCACAGTTCACTGCAATTACTGGATGCGCTACATGGGTTATCTGTTGTGGAGCACTCAGAACATATATGTGATGGTGAGTGACATCTGCAACAGGGATACAGTAGCTGTATGGTAGGTGACATACCCATGCCTGTCAGCATGAACAGGTGTCAGCGTCAACAAAGCCTCACTCTCACAAAAGCACACACACATTAACACATGTGGCAGGTCCAGATGTACAACTCAATGGTTGTGGGATTTCCACATCACATCACTGTGCAGGTATCTCGTGCACCACATAGGTCATACTGGGCTGTACGTGCGAAGGGTATGGGAAGGTGTCTGACATCAGACAGCATGCTGCAGTATGCCCATGGGGGTTGCATGGAGTGTGGATGTGAACATCTGCAGCATGCAACGTACACACAAACACACAGGGTGCCAATACTGACATGCATGGGTGCATGTCTGCACAGGTGTGTGGTGTTCGTCTGCGCCAGATGGCTGTCCAAGGCTAGGCAATGGGTGTACCTTGGCATCAGGCCACATGATGATGGTCTGCATTGTGGCTCAGGGATGTAGTGTCTGCATTTGCCCACACAGGTGGGTATTGCATCCCCCATCTGATCACCTGGGTGACTACTGTGTGTGGGCAATGCTGTGCATTGCTTGTCATGTCTATGTTCCTTCATCCATGACATAGACAGCATCTGGGATGTGCACACCTCCCACATGCATGTACAGTGACATGTAGAACTGTACCTGGGGTGTCCAGCCCATGTTGTGAACACAGATTATCATCAGATGTGCCAGTCCTGACCACCTGTGGCAGGAGCTGGTAATGGCCAGCAGCTTTACCCTGCACCTACATGGAGTGCATGCTATAAGCATTCCTTGGTGTCAGTGGCATCTGTCCATATGGGCATGTTGTCAGGCATGGTATGTCCGTTGTGGGTCACATGTGATGGCAACACAGGTGGTACAGGCATCCATTGGGGAACATGAGGGAGGTGCACTGTCTGCACGTATGTACATATTGGACAGATGGGTTGGGTGTCATGCCCTCTGTGGCCCACCACTGTCACTCCATAGTTACTATCAGTGGACAATATGCAGTGTACTATCCACATATTGGCTGTTAACTTGGCATGTGTGTGTGTATGACACATGGGGTGAGAGTGTGCTCTGGGTAATACTGGGGTTGCTAACTGTGATTGCCTGGCCTTGATATCACATGTCTGGGTATGGCTCTGCACCCCAGCCTCTTAGCCATATCACATGTGTTATCCCTGTATGGTGGACATTGTGATATATAGTATGGCCACCATATAAGAAATATGCAAAACCCACTCCACATTAGCCACAACCACCTCTCCACAGGGTACAGGTTACAAACACACACCTGTCATGTTTGGGAGTAGAACCCCTACCTAACTAATGTATTACACTACAGCACTACACAGTTATAGTACACACCATGGATATTACTAGAGTAATCCTTGTCCAAAAGTGTATTTCACAATGACTGACATCAGCAGGGTTGCCAAAGTAGGGTATATGAAATGACTGCGAGAGACTAGCCTAAAATGCATTGCTCCCTACACAGACCGTAACACACACAATACATCCAGAACTGCCATGTGTGGGGATGGACCCCTACCACACTTCTAATTCACAATACAGCAGTATGCAGTTACAGGACATGCTACGGTGATTACTGGTCTACAACCTTCCCAGAGGTGCATTTCTAGGTGTGTGACATCGGCAGCCTTGCCAAAGGTGGGTATGTGAAATGCAAGGGGTGTGAGTACCCTAAAAGCATTGCTTTCTACATAGTTGGCAGGTCGGTGGTTAGAACTCCCAACTAACTCCTTAATCACACTATGGCCATATGATGTTATGGGACATGCTACGGAGATTACTTGGCTAAGATCATCCCAGAGGTGTATTTCAAGGTGCGTGAAATTAGCAGCCTTACCAAAGGTGGGTATTTGGCTTGTAAGGGGTATGCATAGCCTAAAAAGCATTGCTCTTTACATAGTCAGACATCCACACAAATACAGACACACACTTGCACAAGCAGTTGCCAGGTTTGGAGCTGGAATTCCTACCTTACTGGTTTATCACACTACAGTGGTACACAGTTACGGGATGCGCTACAGAGTTTACTGAGTTACAGCCTTCTCAGGGGTGTATTTCTAGGTGGATGATATCAGCAGCCTTGCAGGCCGCGGGTTAGAACTCCCAACTAACTCCTTAATCACACTATGGCCATATGATGTTATGGAGATTACTGGGCTATGATTGCCCCAGAGGTGTATTTCAAGGTGCGTGACATCAGCAGCCTTGCCAAAGGTATTTCAACTTGTAAAGGGTGTGAGTAGCCTAAAAAGCATTGCTCTCGACACAGTCAGACATGCACACAAACACAGACTTACACATACAGTTGCCAAGTTTGGGGTTGGAACTCCTACCTAACTAGTTTATGATATTACAGCAGTATGCAGTTACAGGATGCGCTATAGAGTTTATGGGGATATTGCCTTCCCAGGGGTGTATTTCTAGGTGGGTGACATCAGCAGCCTTGCCAAAGTTGGGAATGTGAAATGTAAGGGGTGTGAGTACCCTAAAAGCATTGCTCTCTACACAGTCAGACATGCACGCATACACACAGTTGGCAGTTTGGGGGTTAGAACTCCCAACTAACTCCTTAATCATACTATGGCCATACAATGTTACGGGACATGCTACAGATATTTCTGGGCTACGATCATCCCAGAGGTGTATTTCAAGGTGCATGACATCAGCATCCTTGCCAAAGGTGGGTATTTCACTTGTAAGGGGTGTGAGTAGCCTAAAAAGCATTGTTCTCTACACAGTCAGTAACAGACAGACATGCACACACAGACTCACATATGCACAGTTCCCATGTCTGGGGTTTGACCTCCTACCTAACTACATTATCACACTACAGTAGTACACAGTTACAGCATGCGCTACAGAGATTACTGGTCTGCAGCTTTCCAGGGGAGTATTTCTAGGTGGGTGACATCAGCAGCCTTGCCAAAGTTGGGTATGTAAAATGTAAGGGGTGTGAGTACCCTAAAAGCATCATCCTCTTCACAGTCAGACATGCACGCATACACACACAGTTGGTGGGTTAGAACTCCCAACTAACTCCTTAATCACACTATGGCCATGCAATGTTACAGGATGTGCTACAGAGATTACTGGGCTATGGTTATCCCAGAGGTGTATTTCAAGGTGCGTGACATCAGCAGCCTTGCCAAAGGTGGGCATTTGACTTGTAATGGGTGTGAGTAGCCTAAAAAATTGCTCTCTACATAGTCAGTGACAGACAGACATGCACACATATGCACACACAGACTCACACACACACAGTTGCCACATCTGGGGTTTGACCTCCTACCTAACTACATTATCACCCTACAACAGTATGCAGTTACAGCATGTGCTACAGAGATTACTGGGCTACAGCTTTCCCAGGGGAGTATTTCTAGGTGGGTGACATCAGCAGCCTTGCCAACGGTGGGTATGTGAATAGTAAGAGGTGTGAGTAGCCTAAAAGGCATTGTTCTCTACACAGTCAGTGAGAGACAGACACACACACATGAGCAGTGACACACACTCATGCACACAGTTGCCATATCTGGGGTTAGAACTCCTACCTAACTAGTCTATCACACTACAGCAGTATGCAGTTATGGAATGCACTGCAGAGATTACTGGCCTACAACTCTTCCAAAGGTGTATTTCACATTGGATAACTTCAGCAGGATTGTCAGGGTACTACTATGGGGTGGCCGGTATGTGCATGGCCCATACACCATTCATGTAGGGGTGACACGCCATAAGCGGCCACACACGTGGTCATATGTCACAGGTACATGTATAGAGCAACTAGCTGACTACCTCCTTGTACAGCCATGTTGCACAGCTGGCACATGGACCACATAGTCTGTGGTGCTGACAGGTACTGGTCGCTAGTAACTGCAGTGTGTGACATCTGCACCTGATGTGTTTGGGGCCTTTTGGCTGTGTGCTGGGTGGGCAGGTGTGGATGGCTCCTTGTCACGGTCACTCTCTTCCACACATCTATATCCATCTACCTTTGGCTTATTATGGTGTGTTGTCCTTACATATATGTCTGTATTCCTATCCACTGTGTGTGCAAGGCATGAGTGGTGCATACTGACATGTGTCTGCACTAACAGTTGCAACCGCTGGATATGTCTGGTCCACTGGTGTTTGCATACATGGCCTTCGTGTGTTTAAGTGTGTGAGCATGCCCAGTATGACCTATCAGTATGTTGATGACTGGCATTGCCTTAATTTCTCTAGGTGTGTGAGCATGCTCAGTAAGGCCATCTGTTTTGCATGTGTGGATCCTGTCCAGTGGTTTGTACTGCACAGCTGACTTTTGTGTTGTACACTGACAGGTAGAATGCTGTGTCTGCAGGGTATCCACCAATCATTTGATATTGACTGTTGCAACATGTCTGCATAGCGGGGGGAACACCTGGCTATTTCTATGTTTCTACACAGGATTGGGGGGGGTGCACCTGACTGTTACTATATTTCTATGTGGGGTGGGGGGGCACACCTGACAGTTGTACACATTTGCTAGGACTGTACTGGTATGTCCTGTAGTCCATTTCAGTCAGTAGTCTTATCTATCGTGCTGGCTAAGCCATACCGGTGTTCTACTGGTCTTATCTTTTGATTGCATACACATTCGTTTCTGACTTCCTAACCATCACAACTGATATCCCACTACCTAGCCTGCTGTAGTCTTTCCATGTAGGCCTGGGTGTGGGTTACCCATACCCCTCATTCAGAGGCCATAGTGCAGCATTTGTTTGTGTTTGTCTACACCTGTCCTGCTAGCTGTGACTGTTGATGAGTATTGACCCCCCCCTCCTGACTGGCATGTGTGAGTCCCTTATCTTGTGGGTGTCCCAGTATTGAGGGTGGAGCTGCAGGGCTGCCTATGTCGGATGCACACAGTACACTGCCTACGCATGGTTAGGCAGAGGTAGTGTAATGTTTGGCATCCTCTTTACTGTATGAGATAGTCAGAGACAGGTGCTATTCCCTGGGTCCCTCCTGTGTCAGTGTATGTGCTATGCGTTGTCTCTTTGCCAGGGCCAGGGCATATTGGGCATGCCTCCTTCTGCCTACTGAGGTAGGCTCAGGTTGTTTCTCCTCAGAGTCACTCTGTGCCTGTGCAGGCCTTGGCATTGGTAGGGGGCTATGTGGCCCAGCCCCTTGCTGCTCCTGCTGCAGCTGTTTCTGCAGGATCATATTGTGTAGCATAGCACATACAAGGATGATTTGGGCACATGTAGTTGGTGAGTAAAGCAAGGCTCTACTGGATGTTTACAGGCACTGGAACTGTGACTTGAGCATCCCAAACATATGCTCTATTATGATTCTTGTTTGTGCTTGTGCCTCATTATGGAGTTTTTGTTCAGATGTGTGTGTGTTTCTGATGGGTGTCATAAGCCACGGATCCAGTGCGTATCCAGCATCCCCCACTAGGTTACTGTGCGGGATGGCCTCATTGGTAAATTTCTGGTGCAGCTACGTCAGATGCCAGATGTGGGAATCATGATAACTTCCAGGGCAGCCAGCACACACACTCAGTATTATGCCCTGGGCATCGCACATGACCTGGCAGTTGATGGAGGGGAAGCCCTTGCGGATGATGTAGACCCTACCCTGCTCACAGGTTGGTGCTTTGATGCATATGTGTGTGCAGTCTATTACACCCATTACCTCAGGGTATTCTGCTATTTGCTGGAAGAGACGCATACTGCTGGCCAATACCTCACGGGTGAGGTGGAAATATACGTGCTCACCGACATGTGCTGCCATGGCATCCAGGGAACTGATGGAGTATCCCGGATGCTGATGCCTGTGATATCCCCATCATAACCCCAGTTAGCCTTTGGAAGGTACCTGTAGCTTGTATTCTTAGGCCTACACATACCTTCATTTCCACTGGGATGGGTTCCCCTCTGTAAGTTCTGTGTGTCAGATGTGGCCGGCACAGCTCAACAATCTGCTGTAGGAGGTCCCTGCCCACCCTATAGTGCTCCACTATCGCCAGCTCATGTAGCCCTTGGTAGATAACCTTGGGTCTGTACACTCTTCTCCGTCTCCACACTTTGGTTTAGTCGGCAGCATTCCCATCCTCACCACCCTCAGCCTCTTCCACAAGCTGTATGATAGCTATTGCAGCCCCTAACATTTTGCTGTTGCGAGTGTTAAAATTCTCCGCTTGTTTACACCAGTGGTGTAAGGTGAGGGAAAAACTGGAAGGGTAGGTGTTTGCATAGTTTATAGTGGCATTCTGGTCTGGGCTGGTCTGTTGCCTGTGTAATTGGCTGTTCTGATACATTTCACCTGGCAGCGAACCTAGTACCTCTTGATTAACTTCCTACTGCTGCTTTCCCTTCCCATTGCCCTTCTGTTTCATCCCGGGGGGCGCGCCGCACAATTGGTGTACTCCAATATGCACACTGCTGCTATTTCCTGGGTTCACTTCCTTTATCTTCCTGTAGATCCCGTTGCGCGACGTGTACACCCACTTACACTTTGTCATACATGCTGGGCAGGTTAAGACACACCCCCTGGCTTTGCTGTGCTAAGCTGGGCTCCAATCCGCTGACAGTATGCCTGACACTCCCACACATGATTTCACCTACCTCATAGTCTTGCACTCAGCTATTCATACTCTTACACTGTTGGGACCTGCCTCACATGCTGGGGAATACTGGGATTCACTATCCTTCCCCTCATTTGCATAGGATTGCCTGCTAATGCATAGTTACATGTGTCACACTGTGACTCCCCCCTTAGCAGCTACTATTCACTGGCCAGGTTATCTTTTGCCTGCCATTGACTTACATGGCGAAATACTGACTTTAGTTAGACTGCTTTTTTTAGGTTTATTTTCTTATTTCCCCACCGATCCCATTTGCACGCTGCTGCCCTATGCTTCAAGGGTCGTGATCGGCGAACATATCATAAAAGTTGTATTTTGTACATTTTGCATTGTTTGCAATGCCAATGACCTTCTACTTGACCATCGGCATGCTTCCTCAATGATATGCAGCCTTTATTTGGTGCTGACATAGGTCTGTTTTGAAGTTATTAGTACCGTACTTGGTTACTAACCGAGTACATTTCTGCATATTATGCTAGTCCTGCATGCCCTGCTTCCTGCTTCCTGGATGGCAGATTTACCTAATTTGCATGTTTTTCACCTGCAAATGGGGTAATTTGCATACGGGCGCTGGGAATGTGCAGCACTAGTGCTAGAGTGCTCGCACAATTCCAACATGCACGTACGTGGATTGCTCGGCCGCCATATTGGCAAAATTTCCTCTTACACTAATCATGCACACCATTCAAGCGTTTGAGAATCTGGGGGTGAGTCTATTACTTGGTAGTAAAACCTGCCTATACTGACCAGCAAGTGATAGCAGCAGAACAGAACACTTGTTTCTGCCTGCTGTCCATACCCTTAACATATCCTTAACTTCCTGTAAAAATACTTAAAAAATTGCAAGAATAACATGATGTGTTCACCGTTCTTATTATTTCTTTCAATATTTCGAACATAGATATTTTAGGTGTTTGTTTTTATTTTTTTTCTTACAGACTTCTGTTGCCGTACATTGGGAATGGTCATTACAAGACATTTCCAAGATCTCTAATTTTTGGATGACCTTTATGTTAACTTTTCATAAGAAAGTTTACTTACTAAACTCTGTTTATATGTTTTTAATATGCTGAGCCAGGGTCGTGATTATCCGGATTTATTAACGAAATGGCAACAATTGAACATTGAGGTAAGCCGTAAATATTTACAGCTCCTCATTGACGTTTTTAGACCGAAGAGGCTGCTTTGACTGAAAGTATAAATAGAAAGCAAGAAATTATTTTTAGAGACTTTCCGAACAAGATAGTGCAACCTCTCTTTGAAAATTTGCTCAATGGGGTCTTGGCATTCGAACGTAAGTTACTACAACAGAAAAGACATAAGGCTATCAGGGACTTAAATGATTTTAAACAGGGCCACGTCTTTATGTGGCCCAGATTTGAACAAAATACAATGACTATGAATATTGATAATTTGAGTAGGGTGCCTGATACTAATGGAAATGGGCAACACACCTCTATTATACATCATGATTATGATAAGAATACTAAGCATGATAGGGTGTTGAAATCTTCTATAGCGGATGTTAATGAAGTGAATGTGAATGATGGTAATGTTTTCATAGACCTTAATCAATCTAAAGCGAAAGTAGATAAAGTCATACTTAATCATAAACAGAATTTAGTTAAAGATAAACCATTGATCAGTGGAGCTGTTAATGACAATTCTAGTGACATAATATGTTCAATCACTGATTCAACAGATGTCATTCATATAGTCCATCCCAGTGTACATTCAGAGATGAATCTGTACCCAGTGGTTCAGGTTATTAAGGACAAACCAATTCAGCCTGAACAAGAATCAGAGGTGGTAGTTAGGCCTAAGAAACTGAGGGGCCTAGTTGATCCCTGCTCTGATGTGAATTTTGATATTTCTTTTCCCCTACCAGTTCGTTTGGAAAAAGGTCCAAGAAAGACACGTTCTGTGAGTCGGGGCAGACAAAAGAGAAAGTTTTCAGGGGAGTCTCTGCCCCATCAAACTCTGAAGAAGATGTGGACCAGTATAGAGAAACATTAGTCCACAATCTATCTAGTATTGATTTATCTCATGATGATGAGAAGTTGTTGAGTAAAGGGTTGAACTTTATTCCCAGGAGTCGGAGCAGGCTGACCGACACTATTATTGATTTAAAATTATTTTGTAGAAATGTCATGCTGAAATTATTGCATAGAGAGTCAAGTAATGAGTCAAATAGGACAAAAGAGTTTAAATTTAAAAATTTTGAGTGATTTTGTGCCTGTTCATCATCCACTTGCAGAGGCATTTTCAAAATTAACAGAGGATGAATTTTATAAATACTATCATAACAGAAATGTGGACAGAAGGTCAGGGAAGTGAGATAATCTTGCATATAAGGAGAGACAGAGCCTTAAGAAATTGCAGGAAGTCTCTAACATCATAATTAGGCCAGCTGATAAGGGTGGCCGTGTTGTATTTATGGATATGCTACATTATTGCACTTCCATGGAAGTTATGTTAAGTGACAGGTTCTATGAGGTTATCACTGTGGACATCTTACAAGGCATTATTAGGTATGTCAGTGACACTTTATTAGATATTTTCAAGAGTGAGTTAATAGATAGGGAACTCTATGAATACCTCACCATCAAGATACCTGTCACTCCTATTATACATGGCCTACCTAAAATACATAAGGATTCTCATGACACACCCATGAGACCGATAGTGTTGGGCCGTGGATGGGTCACTGAGCATCTATCTGTTTATATAGAGAAGCATCTCAGACACGTCTTGAATAGCAATAAATTTGTTTTGAGGGACTCTAAACAGTTTCTTATAGAACTGTATAAATGCGTTAAGCAATATGATGTCTTGGATGATTATTTATTTGTTACATTCGATGTGCAATCTTTATTTACAGTTATTCCCAATAGGTTGGGACTCACATATGTGTTAGAATATTTGAAGGAACACAGTGACTACATAACTGTCATGATTGATTTGATAGTACATTTTCTAGAGCTGGTCTTGGAGAACAATTTGTTCATGTTTAATGAAACCATTTACAGGCAGCTAGATGGCGTAGCAATGGGCACACCTTGTGCCAACAGCTACACCAACATGTTCTTGGCCTATTGGGAAGAACATGTATTATTTCGTGAGGCATTATTCATAGAACATGTTGTTTTTTACCGACGTTTTGTCGATGATCTTTTTGTTCTTTGGAATAGGACGACAGTACAACTTCAGCCCATGTTCTCGATCATAAACAATTTGACCAGTTGTCTTAAATTTACCATGCATTATTCAGCACATAGGATTGAGTTCTTAGACTTATATATTGAGAGGCTATCAGATGGCCTCATAAATACAGGGGTTTATCGTAAAGCCTGCTATTGTAATTCATTGCTTATGAGGTCGAGTAAGCATCCACCTTTTGTTTTTAAGAACATTATGAAGGGCCAGGCTACTAGAGCCTCTAGGCTAAACCCCACGGATAGTGGTTTTATTACTGAATTAGATGATTTGAGAGAAAGATTATTGCAGAGAGGGTATAATGTTAACAAGGTTAATTCTTATCTAGAAGACACTCATGAGCTACGTCCCACAGTAGCAACACCATGTTTTGGACCAGTTAGCTCGAATGATGTTATTGACAACGGTGGAGTTCAGTCTTGTGTTAAGTTCTTGACCACCTTCTCAACAAATCATTCTGAAGTTAGGGAGATCATCACAAAGTATTGGAGCATCTTACAGGTAGATGGTGATCTGAAGGATATAGTGGGTGACAAACCCTGTTTTTTGTTTAGGAACAAGAACAACCTGAAAAGGATGTTATGTTATCCAAAGTTTGAAAAGAACTTTAGGACAGTTGGCCATACTAAACCATGTGGTCACTGTAATTTTTGTTCCTTCATAGATGTCAACATGAGTTTTCTGCATCCAGATTTACAGGTAGTTTTCAACACGAATGTTGATGCTAATTGTATGACTTGTCATGTAGTATATTTAGCTGTCTGTCAGTCCTGTTCATCCTTTTATGTGGGTAAGACCAATCGCCCCCTTAGGGACAGGGTGAGAGAGCATATTTACCATATTAAAAAGGGCTCATCCCATAATGCTTTGGCAAAGCATGTTAGTTCATTTGGGAATATGCATAAGTTTTTATTTAGGGTTCTTGAGGTTATAATTATAACCATGAGGGCAGGTGACAACAGGACTCACACGGAGAGTAAGGAAAGTGATTGGATAGTTTTATTGAGAGCAGATAGTGGATCAGGACTCAATGAAAGAGCCTCAATTAAACCTAGGTTGAGGAAACGTAGAAATGTTAGATGAGAAATATATATACATATGTGTTTCTTGGTTACATTCCTTGGAAACTCATGTATATCTATCTATATATATATATATATATATATATATATATATATATATATATATATATATATATATAACTTTTTGTTGATTTTTATTTTTTGCTTTTAAAAATTTTTTCTGTGTTTATTGTTTGATTAGGTGTTTTTAGTAGAATTTTATATATACGTTTTATGCATATATATATATATATATATATATATATATATTTTTGGTATATTATGCTTTATCAAATGTTTTTTCCCTTTAAGATGCTGATTAGCATTTAATCTATTTGATAGGCCAACTGATTTAAGGGCTTGTATATATTTGAAACAATGTTTGATAATTTGTTAAAGATCTGAAGAAGCTTTTACAGTGAAAGCGCTTATCTGTTGGACAATAAACTTTGCTGATTTTATTCGTTTCTACATTTTGTGGACTACACTGTTTTACACTTGCTTCGTTCCAGACCCATTCGTTTTTTGGGTTATTTACATTTTGTGTTTTTGGGCAGGAACGTTTACCTGGTTTGGCAGCGGTTGTGCTTTTCTTTCATCCTTGGAAAATTGTTTTACTTATGCATTTACAACCTACAAAGAAACAACTTTGTTAGATATGTTGATCTGTTTTTTTTCCTTTGGTGTTCAGAATGAATCCCTGTATAATGTGATATTGTGTTCAATAAACTTGACAAAGGTAGGTCAGGGCTTAAAGACCCTAGCATTTATTTACATTTCCTTCTTATGTTTTATGTTTTACAATTAGGTACTCACCTTCATACTACCTTTTGGAAAACCAAAACTGCAGAAATATGCTTGTTTTGTGATTGGTGTAAACACAGAATGAAAAGAAGATGAAAGATAACAATTTAAAATTGTGGAAAATGGGTGCATTCACATTGTGTGATCACAGGAATTTGTGGCATCCTCAAATTATGGCTTCCATTATATCAATCCATCGAAGTCTATATCATTGTCTGAAAGGTCAGCTCTTTTACTTTGAATAAAGAGATTTTTATGTGTATGAAAGTGGGTTGATTTTTATGGAGATTTGCCAGTTAAGGTAGAAATAAAATATAAATGTATGTCTGAAAAGTAATATAATTTGTATCATATGGAAAAAACCATGAAACATGACTTTTTAGATTGTGTTAAGAGTGTCAGGCTTTTGGTCTTTGGCAGCCTCTATTTTGCATGCTCTACCTTTTTCTTGTATATCTCTTCAAATTTTAACAGTCGGTTTATATTATTCTCCTTCTTCTGCAAAGACTAATGCTGTGGATAAAATTTGTATGATTATATTATGGTTTACTTGAAAAAGAACTGATGAGGCTTCATACAATAGGATTTTGGAATAAGAAGGATGCACTTAAAATTAAACATTGGCTTTAGTTGAAATGATGGGTGAGTAATTGCATGGTTCTATCATTACTTTATATGTTTAATCGAAATTTTCAAGTGTTTTACATTTTTATGTTATTATAATTTTGTTTCTTTTTTTGCATGTATTCTTATTTTAGTAATAAAATAACATTCAATAAGTGCCATGTGATCTTTTACATCTGCTTTATCTGCCACCAGCTCAGGTAGGTGGGACTTCACTTTAACATCTCATCTGAACAACAATTCATGATCTCCAGTGTATGTCAGATATCACATTTGTATTCATTGTAGGTGGGATTACGTTTCTGAATACATCCACAGTGGAGCACTGACTTTTGTTGTGAAAGGTTCTCTCTTCTGCGATATCACCATCACACAGCAGTAATGCTATCTTTACGAAATATGTAATGCATGGTGTCACAAAACTTCATCAGTGTAGAAAGAGAACCACCAGCACATATACAAGGGATACAAAAGTAAGGTATATAACATTTTTGAAAAATGTGTATATCCCTAGTGCATGTAGTATACCAAACTACAAAAATGCATCCTTGTAGTATTACAGCTTTCGCAGTCAACGTGAGGAACATTAAAGGGCAATTCTAGTTTCCCCTGTGCATCACAGCAATCTGTCCCCACACTATCCTTTGCTCTTTAACTAGTGTAATCCCAGTCTCCTTCATGGTACAACACCCTTAAGGCTAATATTCCTCACAGCCACTTAATTTACTATTCATGAAAGTACACTGATTTGCAAACAAGACCACATGCTCAATCCCTCATTAAGCTACATGGTAGTTCTACACAGCCACTTAATTTACTTTTCATGAAAGTACACCGATTTGCAAACAAGACCACATGCTCAATCCCTCATCAAACTCGTCAGTAATCCCACACAGCCACTTAATTTACTTTCCATGAAAGTATACAGCTTTGCAAACAAGACCACATGCTCAGTCCCTCATTAAACTACATGATAATCCTACAGTCTCTGCACCACATCAGCCTCTTTTTCCAATAGTGGTTTTCCACACCATGAGTATTGTCTTAACCTTCTTCATAAGTTCATAGGTTCATAGATGTATACTAGGCAATGATGACTGAGGCCTTTATAAGCCTAGCCAAGCATCCCAAATGAATCCTGCACGTTTATGCTGTTTTTTATAATTCTAGCCAAGCTTTCCAAATGTGTTCCACAAGTTTATCTGCCTTAAATGTTATTCTAAGAGGTATATGTAAGCTAGGGCAAGATTTACAGACTCTTTCTGTCCATTAGAGCAATAGATGCTAGACATGGGGTATATTTCTGATTTCACATCTACTGGTCCAGGTTTCTGTTAGAAAGGGTTAAGAAAGAGCTCTGCTTCGCATGGATGGGAAACCTGTTTCAGAGAAGGGGAATTCTCTGAAACACCTATGTCCCACCAACATGTCCTATTTATGTCACAAGCAAAGTTTAATCCCTAGATCAAGTAATTCTGATGGTATATGTTTTGTAGATATGCAAAAGCTCCATCAGAGTGGGATCCAAGGATGTTTTGTATGTCAAGCACTGATCACCTCTCAACAGTCCATAGGAAATGAAGTATAGAGATAGGGCTAAGAGGCAATCTGCATAGGACATGCTGTTTATGCCCTGTATTCTTTTTGTGAGTAAGCTCAGTGGACATTCCAGTTGTTGCATGTGCCTGGTCAGGTTATGTACTGAAGGGGGCATTATACTCAATGATGGTCATGATGAGGGCTGAATACAGTGAAACAATGACATTCTTGGACTACATGCTATGACTTTTCTTATAAGTTGAGTAACATAGGATGATTTCCTTACTATCTTAGTCACATGTTGGTCAAAGGCCAGTTTATCATCTACATATGTACCCACATCCCTGACCACTGGTTCCAAGGCTACCTGCAGGTTGGTGCAATGAGGTGCGCTTACATGCCCCTGTAACTGGCTGGTCGGGAGATTAATTTTATTTTAATTAAAAAAAATGTAATTTCTTTTTTTAAGGGCCTAGAATGCCCTTTATGTCTGGTTGCACATATGCAACAGGTGTCTGTGACATGTTTTAATCTTCTACATCTGTGCGACTGATGGTTTACATCTTCATCTTCCACACCTGCTTGGAATTTGAATTCTAGAAGATGTGTGGACATTTTAGACTTTGTCCAGACTTCTTGCACTAAGAGGCTGAGGTGTGTGTGTGTGTGTGTGTGTGTGTGTGTGTGTGTGTGTGTGTGTGTGTGTGCGTGTGTGCGTGTGTGCGTGTGTGTGTGTGTGTGTGTGTGTGTGTGTGTGTGCGTGAGAGAGAGAGAGAGAGAGAGAGAGAGAGAGAGATAAATGCCCTAGTTAGAGTTGCAAGGTGGAATTTATTTTCAAGTGCATTTTCAAGAAATTGTGAGCTTCAAGAGAATAGAAGTTTACTGCTGCTCATGCTAAGTCTGCTTAAAATGTGCAACTGTTTTGTTTAGCAAATGGTATCACTATTGTGGTATAGAATTTTAGAGCAGTGTTAATAGCACAGCAGGTAGTATACTTTCATCTTGATACAGAGGGCTGTAGGTTCTACTCCCACAACATGTAGATGTGTATTTTAAGGGGGTGGGTGCTGTAGTCCTGAGTATGTCCTCCTTTGAATGAGATGCCTTGTAACCTGTTTCTCAGCTGGCCATGCATTTCCTATTGCAATATACTAGCTTATCATTTTTTTAATGTAACACAGGCAATTTATTCTTCAAGGGCAGCAAGCACTGAATTTGTAGATGAAAAACTGAAATATAAAGTTGTTTTCTAGCAACAGCCTCTTCATTAGTTTCAGATCTCTTTAATGTGGAATTATTCTGATGACTTTTACTTCTGCAGAAATTGTGCATATTGACTGATATTGGTAGATTGTAATGACTGAAGTGTGAGTGGCTTTTTATGGTTGAAATGTTCTGAATTGGGCAGTTTGTCATTATTGGTTCATATGTTTTATTTCATTGCTTACTGGGAAAAATGTTCAAAACTATAAATTCAAAACACACTCTAACAAGTGGTGCTGTATTATACAAGGGACATAAATCAATGATTATATATTATAATTAATACAATCAGGAAGGTGAATCAAAGAACTTTTGTATGGTCCTAAAAATGTGTGCAAGTGGCCTATGGTATGAAAACAGCCCAAAGGTAAACTTAACTTGCCACTGGCCAGATGCATTTTCTTTGAATGTGGGTTTCAATGCTGTTTCAGTGAATGTGAGTTTCAAAGGTAGAGAAGTTTTAATGCTAAGTCTGTTTTCATTGTAAGACTATGGCTTTGTTTAGCAAACGTCTATCTGTGTTTGTGTATAAAATTTGAAATAAAAGTTGTAAATTAAATCCAAATATCTGTAATTAATGTGGACGTAAAGCATAAACAGTATGCACGCTGCGAGATTTGAACAGTGTTTATGGCAGCTGGAGAGAAATAACAAAGTAATGGGACATGGGAATGGCTGCGTCGGGGGCGGGGCTGAGTTGGGGGGATTTGGATTTGCACCCTCCTGCAAAAAATCCTGCGGGCTCCAGTGACTGGCTCTTCTCTTATAGGTTCATAGGTAGGTACTAGGCTATTGGCCCCAGGGCCTATATAAGCCTAGCCAAAAGGTACCCTGGCTTTCGCCACCCAAGAATGTTTTCAATTTGGTAATTGTGTGCTATTGGTAAGTGTGATATTATGCATTTCTTGGCATTGAGATTTAAGCCTTGGTTTTGACATTAGTCATTTGCCTGTTTTAGTCTTTCCTGTAAGATGTTAGTGCCATGGTGTGGGGATGTCTATGACTGCTCCTAGTTTGCAATCATTTGCACACTTGGTCAGCCAAGGCCCTTGATATTGGACTTGACTTACAAGAAGTAGATGCCAAAAAGGAGCCAACTCATCACAGATTCATGAGGGATTCCACTAGTGACTAGTCTCTTTATGCAGGTAGTCTCTCCTATCCTAAGTTCTAGAGTCCTATCTGAGAACCAGCTGGCTCTCTAGCACATAACATAGGGTTTTATGCCTATATCCATGAGTTTGTTTACAATGTGTGAGTGGGGTATTGTATCAAATGCCTTAACTAGGTCATGTTATGCAGTATGCACCATTTTGCTCTCATCCATTCTCCTTTGTGACCTTCTCAAAAAGTTCATCAGTAGGAATGATCTGACACTGACAAAGCCAAACATGGTTGGATCCAATGTTTGAAGGTTTTGTATGTCCTTATTAGTCATTTCCATGATAATTATTTCCATGGCTTTGCATATGAGACCAGTCAGAGTTATTGGTCTGTAGTTCCCAGGGTCTGTTGATGGCCCTCCCTTGTGCAGAGGGATGAATGTTGCAGTTCTCCATTTGTGTGGCATAAAGCCTGTTGGGCAGCTATGGTTAAACAGTGACTTCAGTGGTCCTGAAAGGTCATGTTTTAGGCTATTTAGGAGGCATCATGAGATATTTTTGGGACCCATCAATGTAGTGTGTTTGGCCTATGAGACTACATCTAGGACCTGCTCCCTAGTTATAATTGGGGGGTTATGTTTGATGGTATTCCCCGAGGGGTGGCCTGTCAGTGAGTAGATTTGCTATATCTTCCAGCTCCATGTAGGTGGTTCCATTTACAATCAATTCTGCATACTGCTGTGTGCTGCCTTTGAGATTTCAGACATAGCCAAGCCTTATGGCTGCCCTTTGCCTGAGAGGCTATGTTTACCTCAAATTTGGTTTTAGTAGACTTAATTTGCCCTCAGTTGTTTGTATAGATTGATGAGTGTTCTTATTATGCTGGATGCAGCACTTCCTAAGCTTGGCTATGACATTTTTCTTTTGTTGTACAACCTCCTTATGTTTGGGTTCCTCCAGGGTGTTTTTTTAATTAGTTCTGGGCTTATTTCTGATGGGCACAGCTCTCTATGCAGTTATTGACATAATTGCACAGGGTTTCTGTGAACAATTCTGCATAGGCAGCTGTATTGTTAGGGTTTGGTGACCATGACAATTGACAAGTCATCACTTATTGTAGGAAGTTTGCATTAGAATAGTTCCTAAATGTTACTGGATTAGTCAAGATCACGGAGCTGTTTTTTATTATGAAGGAGACTGCTTTGTAGTTTGATCTTACAAGAGAGAAAACTGCACTTGGGGGTACAGCGTTCTCCCATGTCTGTGAGTACCAGGTTGATTATTTTTGCACTCCTAGTGGACATATGGACAATCTGGTACAAGGTGTTTGTGTTTGCTAAGTCCAGGAATCTCTGGGCCTCTAAGTTTGGGGTCATATGGCATCTCAGTTTATAGTGGGGTAGTTGAAGTCATTTATAAAATGGTATTAGGGTCAATAGTGAGAATTTCCATTAAGTCCAAGTATGCAGTATGGGTTTCTTGGGTCATTGATGGTGACCTATAGCTTGCAAGGATATGATATGGGACTTTGCCTATGGAAATCTGAATAGGGAGAAGCTCAAGAATGTTGTCCTGTTTGATCAGTCTTGAGCCAAGTTTGTTGTTGATATAGATAGTGACACCTTCACCTTTTGTCCCTGCCTGTGCAGTAGTTGGCCTAAATGTGTGGAAGGTATTATAGCTTTTCTCTGCCATGGTCCTCTCCTTGGCTTCAAATCATGTCTCAGTAACTGCACAGATATCCACATGCTCCAATGTGAGGGAGTGGAGTTTCTAGTCTAAGCTCCTTGCATTCAGCAGTAACACATTTAGATTCCCTTGAGTTGGTTTTGCTATGTTGGAAAGTTGGTCAGTTTGGCATTGCCCAAAAAAGGCACTATGGAGGAAGGCAATATTTTAGTTAATATTTTAAAACCTAGAGGGGATAGTAATGACTATCCTAAGCAAAGCAACACGGTCTGTTAACCATATTCTCCCATGCTGTTACTCTCCTCTTTCATCTAGTAGCATAAATTTAGACCTCCCCACTTAAATCCTACTAGCTATTTGTTCCCTTAAGTTTATCAACCCTTTTGTTATTTTCTTACTTAAGCCTTTAATGAAAGCACAGAGTTAGGAATAATGGCTTACTCTGAGCTAGAAGCAGCCTTGGCTGTGATATGATGCAAAAAGATAAGATTCGGTATAAAGCCAATGATACTACTGGGCTGGAGGAACTCAAGGGTCAGTAGGCCGTACTCACATATTTTCTGTTAAGGATTCCTTATTAAATAAAAAAAAAAAAACAAAAGTAACCACACTGTAAAATATAACTAAAAAACAAAAGTAACCACACTGTAAAATATAACTAAAAAAAAGTCCAAAACATACACTGTGACGCAGTAGGAAACACTTTCAGTCAGCCAAACTCTTCGGTCCAAGCTGTTTTTATTCCTGCAACGTACAAAGACACAGATTGAGTGCTTTCATCCCCTAAACTGGGGACTTCATCAGAATCTAACTGCACTCCATAGTATAGCCTTTAAATACTGTTAAAAATGAGTGATGTCATCACCCTTCACAATCCTTTAAAGATACAACTATATTCAAATGAAATGCACTACAAACACATTTTAACACAAGAACATTTTAACAAACATCATTTATAAAAAAGAGCTTTTCAAATTCCAAGACATTCATCAAATGTAAACTTAAAAATGGTTTCAGATAAAAAATCAACCACATTTTATCCATTGACTTGCTTTAAAACATATGTATACTGTGTAGTTGAACCAGCCCCTCCCTCCCACACACACACACACACACACACACAGACTAACATACACAGTACTTATGAGGTAGCTTTCCACACTAATATTAGTTTTAAGGATACCACTTCATTAAGACCTGGTGCAATTTTTACGTTTTATTTAGTGTTTGTAGTGCATTTCACTTGAGCATTAAGGTAGTTGTATCTTTAAAGGATTGTGAAAAATGATGACATCACTCATTTTTAACAGTATTTAAAGGCTGTACTATGGAGTGCAGTTAGATTCTGATGAAGTTCCCAGTTTGGGGGATGAAAGCGCTCAATCTGTGTCTTTGTATGTTGGAAGAATAAAAACAGCTTGGACTGAAGAGTTTGACTGACTGAAAGTGTTTCCTACTGCTTCACAGTGTATGTTTTGGAATTTTTTAAGGATTCCTTACTTCCCATATTATATAGACCAGTTCTGAAGTAAAACGTACAGCACAGTGTCCTGTATCTTACCAGCAATCACATACCATCATATTTTACAAATATAAGGTTAAGTAATAAATGATAAAACATAAGAATACATTTTACACTTCACATCAGCAAGTTTTCACTCACACTGTCAGCTAGCGCCTTAAAACTTCTAAGTAATTCACAGTTCCAACTGATGGTAATATGATTCTATTGTGCTCCATATAAAGTCTTCCCAACAACAACATATACATATCTGTGTGTGTGTGTGTGTGTGTGTGTGTGTGTGTGTGTGTGTGTGTGTGTCTAAATATATATATATATATATATATATATATATATATATATATATATATATATATATATATATATGTATATACATGCACACACACAATGGATATAAAATGTGTACACACCCCTGTTAAAATGCCAGGTTTTAGTGATATAAAAAAATGAGACCACAATAAATCATAATTTTCCCACGTTTAATGTAACCTATAACCTGTACAATTCAATTGAAAAACAAACAAATATGTTATGGGAAAAAAATATAAAAAATAAAACATGTACAATAAGCTGGTTGCATAAGTGTGCACACCCTTAAACTAATACTTTGTTGAAGGACCTTTTGATTTAATTACACATTCAGTTTTCTTGGGCACACACTTGCCATCAATGATTAACCCCAAATAAAGTTCAGCTGTCGTAGTAGGATTTTCCTGACATTTACTCAGTTGCCTGCTACAGCAAAGTCATGGTTTGCAGAGAGCTTACAAAGCACCAAAGGGATCTCATTGTTGAAAGGTATCAGTCAGGAAAAGGGTAAAAAAAAATTTCCACAGCATTGGATATGCCATGGAACACAGTGAAGACAGTCATCAAAAAGAGGAGAAAATATGGAATAACAGTGACATTGCAAAGATTGAATCATCAAAATTGATGAAAAGACAAGATGAAAATTGGTCAGGGAGGCTGCCAAGAGACCTACAGCAACACTGAAGGAGCTGCAAGAATTTCTGGTAAGTACTGGTTTGTGTACTAAATGTGACAACAATCTCCCATATTCTCCATATGTCTGGACTGTTAGGTAGGGTTGCAAGATGGAAGCCTTTTCTTACACAGAAAAACATCCAGGCCTGGCTAAAATTTGCAAAACAATACATCAAGTCTCCCAAAAGCATGTGGAAAAATGTGTTATGGTCTGATGAGACCAAGGTTGAGCTTTTTGGCCACAATTCCAAAAGGTACATTTGGAGCAAAAACAACACTTCGCGTCACCAAAAGAACACCATCCCCATAGTGAAGCATGGTGGTGGTAGTATCATGCTTTAGGGTTGTTTTTCTTCAGCTGCAACTGGGGCTTTAGTCAAGGTGGAGGAAATTATAAACAGTTCCAAATACCAGTCACTTTTGGCACAAAGCCTTCAGGTGTCAGCTAGAAAGCTAAAGATGAAGAGGAATGTCACCTTTCAACATGACACTGACGGCAAGCATACATCCAAACTAACAAAAGAATGGCTTCATCAGAAGAAAATTAAAGTCTTTGAATGGCCCATCCAGAGCCCAGCCCTAAATCCAATAGAAAATCTGTGGGGTGACCTGAAGAGGGCTGTGCACAAGAGATGCCCTCGCAATCTGACAGATTTGGAGAAGTTTTGCAAGGAAGAGTGGGCAAATGTTGCCAAGTCAAGATGTGCCATGCTGATAGACTCCTACCAAGAAGACTGAATGCTGTAATTAAATCAAAAGGTATTAGTTTAAGGGTGTGCACACTTATGCAACAATCTTATTGCACGTTTTTTATTTTTTATATTTTTCCCCTAACAGATTTGTTTGTTTTTCAATTGAATTATACAGGTTATAAGTCACATTAAAGGTGAAAAAAGTTTTGAAATTATTTATTGTGGTCTCATTTTTATATCACAAAAACCTGGCATTTCAACAGGGGTGTGTACACTTTATATATCCATATATATATATATATATATATATATATATATATATATATATATATATTTACTATCAAAATGTCGCCCGTTAAAAAAAAATTCTGGTCAGAACATCAAAGGAATGAGTGAAAGTGACAATGTACATCTGGACACAATGTTGAATCAGCTGAATGGATTTAGCAGATTCGACATTGTTGCTGAACAGAGCACGTGATTTCCGTATAGGAGCACATTTATGTGAAACTCCTACACCTTACATCACATTTTTTGCAGGGGAGCAAGCCCACCTGACCCCCACACCCCCTGCTAACTATATATTCCACTCTAAGATTGCACTACAGTGAGGAAAGGGATGAATATCCCAAACCGCACTGTACTGTGATCTCTGTGCAGTACTTTGAGTTCATATCAGCAAATGCAACACAGAAATCTGGACATCTGTCTTTTGTTTTTCCGTCTGTGGATCATCCACATTTGTCTTTCTGATAGTAAACTATATATATATATATATATATATATATATATATATATATATATATATAGTTGCCTTATTTGCCTATGATATGTGTCATGGAATCTTTTAAATTTCCTGAGTTACCACCAAGCATCAAGCATGATGGGACCTGTGTTTACCATCTCATCCAAAGGACACCACCTGCAGGACTGCAGAATTCCCCTTATGCTACACTCAGGTGTCAGCAATCCATCTATCTGGTGTCGGAACAGAACTCAGAACTTTCTGCATCAAAGGTGAGTGTGTTACTTTTTGAGCTTCTGACACTTTATTTCATATAAGACAGTTTAGATCAGCCAGCCAGGGATATCTATACTTCACCAGCCTAAGTCTGAACCGAAATGGTTTGATATTGTGAGTGAGATCAAGAAATCTAAGTTAATTGCACTTCTCATATTTGTTAAAGTATAAAAATAGTTAATTTTGCTTTTTTGTGCAGTGACTGCACACACACACACACACACACACACACACACACACACACACACACACACACACACACACACACACACACACACACACACACACCTATATATGAATACTGGCCTAATTTAATATATGAATACTGGCCTAATTTAAAGTAGTTTATATCAAGTAAGCTGGGGAACAGTTTTACATCTAGTGGATCTAAGGGGATAGTTTGACTGTATGTCTCCAGAGACTCACATATAACATGGCATAAAGGTATAAACCTGTGGCTCACTGTGCACACCTAGACTACAAGTTAATTTATTTAGAAAATATGTTGTCTCAGGTTTTCTTGAGCTTTGGGAAGTGAAATACAGAAAAAAATATATCCTTTTTTAGAATAGTTAAAATTCTGTCATTTTTTTCTAGACAAAACAGAAGAGGAAATGGAGATATTTAAATTCATTTTGCAAAACAGATGCACTCATCTGTTTGTGAATGATCATTTAGTAAAATCACTTCTGTCTCCTATGCCACCCCTGAATCTAAGAGAATGCAGGACAACATCATGTCTTTCAAGAAAGGCCTACAAAAACATATTGCATACAAGAATCAGTGCAAATGTTTCACTGCCTCCTTGTTATATGTGTGCATACACTGCTTAAATACATCTAATGCTTAATTTCTCACTAAACACATTACTTGATGCTTGTCATGAAAGACAAATTATCTTACAGCCATTTGCTTTGCTGAGCAAATGCTGTGAATAACAGTCTTTTATGTGAACCCTATGCATTACAAAGTACTTATCTTTTGTGTACATAAATGGACTTCCTCCTTTCTGTTGTATGTTCTCTACATTTTTGACATTATCTGTGCATGTTCCAGATAGTTGAATTATACATTTCTATCTGATTATGTATTTCTGACTTTATGTATTTGCCTAATTATATATCTGTATCTGAATTTATATATTTGGCATGACCTCTCTTGTCTAGGTCATGTATGAAAGGGATCTTTGGACCAGTCCTCTTACCCGGTTAAGAAATGTTAAATAAATACAACAAATCTCTTGCTTGGTGGTAATGGTTTTAGATAAATAAGGAGAATGGGAAACCAATATCATATAGACTACATCCGTGTTCCAGAGTATGGTTAATGTTATACAATTCCAGGTCTGCAGTAAACTTTTGTTAGACTTAGCAAGTTATAACTAAATTGTATTTAATATTTCTTACGTACTTGGTGAAATCATGCCAAAGTAGTTAGCATTAATGTAATGAAAACAGGAAACCTGTTTTCAAATGTTCAGACAGGTGGCAATGAACTTCAAGCAGGACTGCACAATCAGCATTCTGTCCAGAATATAGCAGTGCATCTAAAGCACTAAAATTATTTTTAAGATGGGGCTCTTGTATTTAAATTAAGAAAATTAATGAATCATTTTGCAGAAAGAGCTTGCTTATATTCCCTGCTAGCAGAGTAAAACAAAAATCTTCCAACATGCAGTTTTACTGCCTAGTTAAGGGACTTGAAATGCACTGCAAAAGGTGAACGAGGTTGCAATTGTAAGCATCTATTTCCTGTCATACCTGAAAAGTGTCCTGCAGTTTCCTTAACACTTTTACCTGCACCTGTGCACCATCATACTGTTTAAGCAAGAATTCATCGGTACCTTAACAGAAACTGGCATGCTTCAGAGAAAGTACTGGGTCACTCTAGTCTACTCCATCACATGTTTTGTTTGTATCCAAATTATATATCAATAGTGGGATTGGGGGGTTGATTTGTGTTAAATTGCACCACAATATATGTCTGTCTGCATCTGGCAGTCATTGCTGATTCATATTTCACTTAAGACTGATGGGCTTTTGTTAGTCTCATTAATGCTACAAAAATGACCATGTTTGGTAGTAAATTGACTTTCCCTGATGATAAGGAATGTTGTAAGCTGTTACTTGTGTTACTGCCCTAGATACTAGGGTAAGAGTAATGGCCTCAATATTTAGGGATTTGCAGCACAATTAATTTCACTGGTTTCTCATGTTCCAAATATAGTTCAGTAAGTTTGGAATATTTTATACACACAACACAGAAGCTTTTAATCTCTCACTCACAGAAACACCCCTAACACACACACACACATACACACACACACACACACACACACACACACACACACACACACACACACACACACACACACACACACACACACACACACACACACACACACACACACACACACTGGGTGCCATTTCCACATCTACTTTTCTTTTTCTTCTGCTTGACAATAAACACGTTTGATCCTGCAGCAGGGGGTGTGGGAGATGCAGTGGGACTTGCCTTCTTACAAAAAAAATCTTTTTTGGGGGGGTTGATCATTTTACTTTTTGATATAAAATGATCACGTTGTGTTCATTCTTACGAGCGGATGCAGTTTGCTGAAACACTACCACATATATATATATAGAGAGAGACAGACAGAGAGAGACAGAGACAGAGAAAGAGACACAGTCTACAGAAGAACTGAAATAAATGAACAATTCAAAAATGGACTGTGTACAAGTAAATAAATCATGAAGAGAGTGAACAGGGTCAGAAGTATAGAACAATAATTGACCAATATTTTAACATGTCTTTTACGTTAACCCAAAATCATGGATTTTTCTTTTGTCAGCATATTCTTCTCTGAAAGGTGATGTTTTTTTATGGATTTGAAATCCGTCCTTGGAACCAAACTGAACAGCGATACTACTAATAGTGTGCATAGGATATATTTACCTTTGTCAAGAAAACAGACTTACAGTTTGGTGACAATACAAGAATGTTAGCTGTAAGTTTTCAAATGCAAACCAAAATTTAGTTTTACTGCCAGAAAGGACTTTTTGCATTTGCTGTGCAAAATCACATTCTGAGAAAATGAGATGCTTTTAGTGTTTGAATTCATAAAACAATCTCATAGGAAAATATATACTGAAAATCAGCCACACTAAATCTAAACATCATTAGCACTGTCAACTGTATGCAATTAATAATTGAGTTTTAAATATTACAATGCACATATTTTTCCCTGTAACAACTCATATGATATACAGCTGCATGTGTTCATTCTGTAGCTCAAATTTTCAGTGTTCGTTAACATCAGATTTCATACTACCAGTAAGGAGAACTAGCTTGTTATTTTAAAGAAGAAAGTCTAGTCTCAGTACCAGTGATTTGTGCTCATCTTATTCTAGTCCTGGCACCAGATGGTAAAAGTAGGCCTGAACAGGTGAAGCTCTACCCTACTTTTCCAGAAGAGGGAGATATACCAGCCTGAACTTGTAATTATGGCTAAATATGCACCATAGCACCCCTTCACTTAATTATTTACTTACTTATAGTTTTACATTTTTGGTTCTTGTCTTTCCATTGTAATTACCCACTTCCCGTCTTTGTATCTCATATAAGAGTGCCCTGGCACTGTGCTCTTACATAATTGTTAACAGAAGTTATATGCATGTTTACATGTAAGACAGTCGATGTGCTTGTGTGTGGCAGCCTGGCATGTCTAGAAAAACTGATAGGAATGGTCCTGGTCTCGTGTTGAATTAAGTGCAATAGAATCCCATGCATCTACATTTTTCCAAACTGTGGGATCCTGGTCACGTAATATGATGCTCCTGCTGCCCAGCCCTGTGACATGTAATAAATCTCCAGAACTCTTGTAACCAGAACAAAAGGCAGACAGCTTGCCCATATGCTGGTGAACTATTTTCACATTATTACACCAAAATTCTCATCATTTATACATGCTTCTTAAATCCATTTCTGTATTCATGCCATCAGTGTACCTTACTGGGATGTTTGCTTCTTATACAATTTGCATTCTTAAACATGTTTTTTT
The DNA here is from genome assembly GCF_019279795.1 of Protopterus annectens. Lineage (NCBI taxonomy): Eukaryota > Metazoa > Chordata > Ceratodontiformes > Protopteridae > Protopterus > Protopterus annectens. The sequence goes on from NC_056731.1 coordinate 1,355,129,365, forward strand.
TTTTTTACCTAGCATACTTTAGTGAAAAAAACATGGAATTCATCTATCTCATCCTGTGAATTGTACCTTCTCAGCATTAGTACACTTACGTGCATAGAGGAAACAGTAGGATAAATAGATACTTAGAAGAATAATATCCAGCATGACAGTGCATGTTGCAGGATGAGAAAAAACAGCACTATGAAAACCAGATATCTGTTTACATGATGATTATAGTGTGGTAGCCCATAGCAGTTGTCACATTGTGGCATTGTCCACTTACAGATGCATGTACCTGCTGACGGACTCATGCCCACTTTCCTAGATCTCTGTGCTGCGTTTCTCTTCACTGCAGCTCAGAAAAAAAATGAAATTGATTGAAATATCCTGAGACAGACTCTGTCCTCACTGGCAGCACTGAATGTTTAAACAGCTTAGGCAAGAGAAAGACATTTCTTTCCTTAGTAGCAGGAATTAATTTGCCTTTTCTGCATCATGGTTTATTGATTCAGACCCCAGTTATATGTAAGGTTTATGCTCAGACAAACCTATGATCTGTCTCACCTAAATGTGTACCTAACATAGATGATGAATGTCATCTCTGAAGCCCCTTATAAAGAGCATCCAGAAGCTATCTAACTTGTATTTCCTAAACCTGGAGTTAGATGCATTATTCAATTTTGTTTTGTAAAATATATAGCCTGACCGGGAGAGGAAAGGGTTAAAGCACTGCCAAAGAATGAGGCTGTCCTTGTCCTCATACTCAGATTCAGATATGCAATAAAAATATGAAGCAAATTTATGATCTGTTTCAGGCGTTTTATTGCTGTATTTCCACATTCATATATGCACATATAAGCATTACGATCTGTGAGCTATCTGAAATGCTAAAGCAACACATTCATGTAGAGTATATTTTACTGCAGATAACATCTCATCATTAATATAGATTCTGAGTTATTAGATTAAAAAGAATTACAGAGGCAAGTGTATAGAAAATTATTAAACGACTGGTGGCTATAATCTGCTCTCTACATCTGTTGAGCATTGTTCCCTAGACATCACTTAGAAAAAAATCAGAGATGCAAAATAAACTCATATAAACACAGTCAAATCAGAGAGATGCAAAATAAACTCATATAAACACAGTCAAAACATTATAAGTACTGGAGAAATTAGTTTAGTAAGGGCAATGCAAAATCTTCAATTAAATTTTATAGAAATGTTTTATTACTCAGGTACTTGCAGTAAAAATAAATAAAAAAAGTGTATGCATGTGTGTGTGTGTGTGTGTGTGTGTGTGTGTGTGTGTGTGTGTGTGTGTGTGTGTGTATATATATATATATATATATATATATATATATATATATATATATATATATATATAATACATACTCTAAATAGAAACCTAGAACGAGGTTACTTGATTATTTGCTGTTAGGTACCAGTTTGCAGAATAACACATGTACACAAAGCTACAGATGCTGCCTACATGTACACAAAAATCACTTTGCTGCTAGTATATGCACTGGGTACACAGGTTTCCATTCCCAATATGATCTAGCCAAATAACATCAGTTTTAACTGTGTTTGTGGCACAAACATCTTCCACATATATCAAGCTATGGTTTTAAGTTATGTTTAGAGCATTCCTATCTGTCATTTTTTTCTACTTACCAACTCTGTGTGTCTATGCATTGTGTCACTTTGCTTGGTGTTTCAGTGAGGCACCTGTGTGGCATTCATAAGAGTCTTTGTTTGTGCATTATAATGCTGGAACAGGATACAAGAAGAAGAAGTACAACAGAAAAATGTACCAAAGTGTGGCTTATTGGCCAAACTGGGGCAAAATATATGTTAAAAATGATTGACAAGACAGATTTGCAAGATCGTGAAAGGATGACAAATAGAGTTGTAGCAAAAACGCCTTGCAGTTCTCCAGGTGGGCATCAGAATAATTTCTATTAAGGTTTTATTCCCTGAGAACATTATTAATAATATGTGTCACACTTGGCTATAGCATTTGCCTAATGTCATCTGCATCCACTCATACATCTCATCAGGTTTTGTTATTTAATTGTTGTCTTATTCATTAACAAGATTAAAGGACTGGTTCAAGGATTCCTTTTCAGTCATGACTTGGGCATTGGAACACATATGCAACTTCAGGGAATTAAAAAAAGAGAAAAGAAACACAAAAGATGTGCCAACTGCACTAACAAGCAGCAACTGCATATTTATAAAGCAACCAAAGATGTCACACAGTAGTGCTTAGGTAATATGCAAAATAATAAGATAACAGGTAGGTAACACGGAATAAAATAATTAATTTTTATTGGATCCAAAATAAAGTAAGACAATACTGGTAGGATATCACATTCATTGTTTGGAGATTCTGCAGCTTTTGTTGAATACAGCAACAAACACTAGAACGATTGCATAAGGCATTATTTTTTGTAGCAATTGCTGCATGAAGACAAATGGGGACAATGGTTGAAGGGGGAGACTTTGCTGAGGCTACACCCATACAACTGGTACAGGGCTCAGATAAAGGATTTGAGGTGCATTGTGTTGCATAGTGAAATATCACTGCAGAACTTAGGAAAATGATGGGCATGCATAGATCAGGACCCGTGCTTAGATGCCCCCATGATGACCTGATTTGGAGGTGGTTCAACTAGCTGCAACAGGGGCTGCAGCCATTTGAAGACCATAAGCCTGTTCCATGCAGTAAGTAATAGGCTTTTTAATATGAACATTACAGTGCTTAAGCTTTACTTTGATTTATGGTACTGAAATTGCTTTACATTTTCATTGTACTTTATTTAAATATTTTCACACGCGTTTTAGTCCCCTTTGTATGATGCCTGTTAACAAGTTACAACACATTCTTTATGTGACTCTCTGTTTATTTTATTACATCTTGTATATAAACATGTATTACATCTTCAATATCACAATCTTGTTTATAGCATGTATTGTCAATACATCTCTAACAGTACTAGAAGAAACAAGTAGGAATGTATAGGAATATATAAAGTTATAACTATCTACACTCCAATGTGTTGATAGTGCACAGTATTTTATGCATTTGTACAGTTATGACTATGTATGCCTCTTACATCTCTAAACATTTAAATAAGATATGCATTGCTTTGTTGTTACACCCAAAATGAAAAAAAGTTATGCTGCTAATAATGTCATCATATGCAGTGCAATTTTGAGAACAGACAAGTTACAACTTTACTAAATTAAAAGAATTTTTTTCACATTTATAGTTATATATTGCAGAACTGTAACAGGCAGCATCATAATATCCTGTGATCATCAGCAAGCCTGTGGATGGCAAATATTATATATGTGCTCATAAGCTTCATGGAGTGTGTACATAGTCACATGAAGTTACCTTGTAGATGGGAACGATTTGTTAATATTAGGGCCACATCAACTATGCATTCTGTAATGTAGTGCATGGAGCACTGCAATTGCATGCTGAAACTGGGGAAAAGATAGGCTTGCTGTCAGAAAGGTGCTTTACAAACCTTTGCTAAGCACTAATCTTGCATGAGGACATAAACAGTGCTCAGAGCCATTACAAAGGAGTGGCAGGAAGCCATGAAACACTTAATTCAGATGTCTTAAGTCCAAATGAAGAGTTAATCTGAATGAAGTGTTTACTGGTTTCCCAATGCTCTTGTTTGAGAGCCTGCTCTCTGTATGGCAGCAGTGAGTACTACAGCTCTTCTTTCTCTAGTATTTGTAGTACATTGGAAAAGATAAAGCTCTGTGCACTACAAAGAATTGAACATGTCACTGATTATAAACAAGATTATATGTGCTCTTGACAAGGATAACAAGATTCACCTCTTGAGCTTCACTCTTGCTGTGAATTTCATGAGATCCATTTCCTGAACACATAACATCCTTATTATGATCAGAGAGCTGATCATAATCCTCTGTGCTGTCACATTTTTATATACAGTAGATAAAAAAATATGTCAGGTGAATAAATGTGAATGTTATTAAGTATGTACTTAAAAGTGAGGGGCTTGTGGATGGAGACACAGTGGTCAGTAAAAGGATGCTGCATTTAGAATCTAAGAAAGGACATACAATAGAAGCCAAACTTATAAAGTGAACATGCAGTATAAACTCTAGATTCTACAGGAAAAATATACATTGAGCAGGAGGGAAAGGTATAGGCACATTTAGCTAGCAACACATACATTCAAGTCCATTACATAACATTGTTGCACATATAAATCTTGTTGACTGCTGACTGCATTCTTTGATGCATGGATACTAATATGTTGTTGTGTCTTACGACTTTTGCTGGTTAGGGGTCGCCACAGTGGAACTCCGGTCCGCTAATGATTGGTAGTAGATTTTACGTGCCGAGTTGCCGGCCCTGACACACAACCTTCAATGAAGGTATGCCCATTTACGCATGTCTCCACACAGAAGACGCTCTAGCTGAGAATTGAACGGGACAACGTCTTACTGTGAGGCGACAATGCTACCGCAGCACCACCACCGCAGTGATACTAATATAATCTCATACAATACCGTGTGGAATTTGAGAAAGCGGGCTCTGTGATGTAGTATATAGGGCATTAGACTATTTTATATGCATCAGAATCACTTGTATACACTGTAGTAGCAGTAAGTAATCATACACATGTACATGAGTCTATAACATACATTCAGGATTATTTTAGACACTGTCTGAGTGAGAAATAATTTCTACCTGGACAGTAGAATAAAGCATTATGCAAGTGAAATGTTGTAACAAGATTTGTAATAAAACTGGTTCCTTGCATAGTCTGGAAGATTTGGCTCCTTTTTGTTTATGTACCACGTTACATTAGTATTGTTGGCAATGATGTGAAAATGATCTGACTGGACATTGTCCTGAAAGGTTGAAAGTCCCTTAAACCTGCTTGTCATTTCTTCAGTCTAATGTAAAACAACCTTTGCGTTGCTCTCAGTTGCCCTGCATCAGCAGGTTGCTGAGGGGGGGGGGGGGCTTCCTATTCATAAACAGACAAAATCTATTGTCAGAAATTAACATTTTTTTGGAGAATGCAGTCAATGGATTAGTATGTCAAACAAATCCACAAAAATATATATATTATTTATATATTAGGGAACTGGAATCATCCTCAAATTTATTTGTAGGCTGGTGCAAGAGATTTCTAATAGGTCCTTGTGCATTTCTCATAAGTAATCATGTATGAAGTTGTAGGAGAATGCTAAATGATATATACGGCCTAATGCTCGCTTTTGCTCTGACAACTTCATGCTGGCACATTTCTTTCAGGTTTGTATGTTTGTTTTGACTGGAGAAACATGTTTTAACTACCACCCATTAGGAATGTTACTGATGTTGTAGTTTTCATGGATCGCTTTTTGTAACCTACTGCTATTCCTATACATTGGAACACCACTACCATCTGACCAATTTTATGTGATGTATTAAAAGTCCTTTGGTCTTTGCTGCTATTAAGCAATTGTACAGATAATGGTAGATGATTATATTGTGCTTTATGGTCTGCGCAAATAACGGAGAAGGTAAGAATAAATTAAAAAATAGCACCCCCAAAGAGCTTGAAATGTTTTGTCAGCTGGTGATTAAGAAAACATGGTACAAGCAGGCTGCACAAAATTCATGTGGTAAATACTATGGGGATATAAGTAGTCAAATGACAAAAATGAGAAATGAACAGTATGCTGAGCTATTTTAGATCAGAAATATGGTTGTTAAGAGCACAAACTAAAGTAGCACACACTCAGCGATGTACATATGGAAAAAGCTGAGGCAGTCTTCCTAAATGCAACATAGAGAATAGTGCCATGTTTGTTATTGCACATATAGCTATATGACATGTATGGAAAAAACAGAGCACAGACCAATGAAGTGCAGAGATATTGTGCTTCTGTATTTAGAATATATAACAGACAGCACATGTAATCCTCACCTGACCCACAATGATCCCTCAAAAACTACTTCTACAGTTAATGCTGTGTATTTACTAATGATTAATAAGACGTGTAATGCAAAATCAGAACTCTGAATGAGATTCATGACAGAGAAATGGTTATCATGTGTAAGCAAACAATAATGCCCAACAAGGTGTGTATTAATTAACATCCTCCCACAGGTGTTGTGGAGGGCCTTTACACCCCTGGAAGGGTGTTAATTGCACATTAACAAACACACTGGTGGGTATTATTCTGCTTAGAGAATGGGCTCTCTGCAAAATTGTTGTGTTTTACTTACTTATTTTTCTAAGTACTATATTATTTTTTTATATATTTTTGATGTGAAATAGTTCCTCCACCTAATGTTTCAAACTTGCTGCAGTGTATGTAAATGGTGTTGAAGGAAGCATTTTACATCAAAAATGTATAAAACATATGTTGAGGTAAGATGTCAAGAGGCATACCTCTCAACCTCTCAAAACAAGAATTTTGGACAAAGTCATAAACGATAGGGGAACAAAGGCCCCAAAACAGGGACAACATTTTAAATATTGCTTTTGCAAACAGAATGTTGATAGAATAAGAGGTTTTGCATTAGAATGCATTTTCTGAAGGGAATGAAATCTGACATTCAAATGACTGTCATTATTTTCTGACTTAAATTCTCAATTTTTTTGCCAGAGATTTACCAGAAAATCAAAACTTTATGAAGACCATAACAAAAATATGAGGCAAAAATATGGACATTCTGCAAAAATCTGTACAGGCGAGAGGTATGTAAAGAGGTATACAGACCTCTTAACTGCTGCTGTCAGGGATCCCTCTCAGTCTTCACTCTCTCTTATGCACACACAGCCTCTTCTGCTTTCCTAAGCACAAAAACTCTCAATCACAGACATACACACACTTCGTTATTTTAAGTTTTTTTTTTTTTACTTTACACTTACTAAACAGCAAGAGCACTGCATAGCGAGTGTAAAATAATGGCTCACTCAATCTCACTGTTCAACTTTTCTCTCTCTCATACACACATACAACAGTCTCTTCTTCTTTCAGACACATACATATACAAACACAGTGTCTTCTGCTTTCATCCATCCATTCACTCATACATGCAGACAGAAACATAAACACACTCATACATACATACATACATACACACATATACACTTTTTAATTTTTTTTGCACTTTTTTTTTTACACTCGGTAAACAGCAAAAGTGCTTAGTGAGTGTAAATTAACAGCTCAATCAATCTTGCTTTCACTCACATGCACGCATACACTTACACACACACACACACACACACACACACACACACACACACACACATTTTTTTTGTTTTACATTTTACACTCGTTAAACAGCAGAAGCACTGCTTAGCAAGCATAAAATAATGGTGGCCGTTAGTTTTTTTCTGTCTGAGCTCCATGGCAGCTTGATATGCTGCCATGAAGCGGTGAAGTTGTTTTTCAGTACAGAACGAATGTTCTCCAGCAGGGTGCTGATGTAAATTTTGCCCATTCTCTAAAGGGTAATAATACACCAATGTGTGTTACGAATTATTATTGTTTCTTACATGCTTGTATTAATCATGCATACATATATGCATACAAATATTTCAAGCACAGGCATTAAAGCCCTTCTAGCCTGCCAATCTACCAAAACAGTTGTTCTCATAGTAAGTGTCTAGGCTGTTCTTAAAACAATATTTAAACTAGTGCTTCCTTTAATGTAATTTGGTAGTCTGTTTCATGCATCAGCTGCTCTCTCAGAGAACTAATTAATACACTTCTCATTCCTATAGAATCTTCTACATAGGTTGTCTGATGATTCTCTACTACTACTTTTTGATAACCCCAAATGGGTCTATATTATAAGAATGAAGTTTCACAACTTCGAACACCATATGGGCGACACCATATGAGTGAAGTTGTGAAACCTCGAAACAAAAATAAAATATGTAAAAATTAAACAAAAACCTACCTGATCACTCTGAGCAGGGGGGGTAAGCCCCCCTGCACCCCCACAGCCCCGCTACTTAAATGTACCAACTCTGAGATCGCACTACATTGAAGTATCCCTACAGCGATCTCCATTCACAGTTGCAAAGTTTTCAATATTCGACCATTTGGTTTCATCCATATGGTGTTCGAATATTGAAATCCTTGCTCTTATAATCTAAACCCCCCCCAAACATTCCCAGAGGTAGTTGTCTCTAAATGCCTTATATACCTGAATAGGATCTCCTCTTAAATATCTATATGAGACATGTACAACTGGAGATATTTTAGTCTTTCATAATAACTTAAATTTTCACATCCATGGATGCTCTTGGTATATTTCCGCTGTACTCATTTCAGTTTACTGATGCTTGTTTTCTTATAAGTTTTCATATTGTTATTCCGTACTCAAGTTTGGATCTAATATAATTAAAAACAATGATTTCATCATTTCTGATTTCCTAGACTTTATAAAAATCTTTTTATACAACCTATACATCTATAATTATCATTAACCAATTAGTTGACATGATTAGAAAAACTCAAAGCTGGATCTACCCATGTACCCTGGTCCTTAAATGAATCTACAGTTTCAGTCACTGTGTGCTGTATTAAATATTCATCTTTCAGTTTATGTCTCACAAATCTCATAATCTTAGTTTTTGATGTATTCATCAGCATATTATTCTCTTGTGCCCAATTGGTCAATTTAGTCAAGTTCTTTTGCAGCCATATCCTGCTTGTAACACATGTAATCAGTTTACCCAGTTTCATGGTAGACATACTCTTATGACTGTCCCTAATGTTATTTTGAGAAATGAATGCACATATTTGTATTCTATCCGTGTTCCAGCAAAGTTAAATACTCATTACTAAAGGCAAAAAAAAAAATGAAGAGCTACATGGATGTGTTAGTTTTACTACAAATATATTTATCCATTTATTTTATTTAGTTACTCATGATGTTAACCAGGGAAGTAGACTGACCTACAAAAGGCCTATTTCAGCTACACATCAGAGAATACAAAGCAAATAGTTTTACAATCAGGCCATAGATAAATGATGGAATTCATTACAACAATGCATAACAAAATTTTGTGTAAGTTTTGTTGTCTTATAAGATCATTCAGTACTTGCAGTCATATCACAGTTATGAATATAGTTAAATTAATTTGTATATATGATTACTTAAAGTGTTGCAGGCTCAACTAAATAGTAATTCTACAGGCAGAAAAAGATTCACAAGGCTTCTCAGAACTTACTGCTACATGCTTGTGTGTTTCCAAACAGTGTTGCTCATGTAAAGTTTTCATAAAAAAGTAATGTTTTACATAAACTGTCCATGAATCTACCTGTAAATTACAAGTTCAAAGTCAAATTTTGAAAGTATTGCCTGGGAAACAAAATTCCTCTACTGATCCATAAAGATGATTGCAAGACACATAGCCTGGCACTTCATCATTGTATCTATAGTGACATTTACACCAGCGCCATTAAATTATGTTACTAACATGATACACATCCAGCAGGACCATGATAAGGAAAGGCATCTTTTGTTGCATCAACTAGTAAAGGGAACATTGAGAAACAGACAACACAGACAAACGTCAGTTGACTCACACAACTGTCAAATCATAATGATTGTAGCTCAAAATGTGAGACCCCCCCTTTACGACAATATAATTAATGCATTGCATATGTAGAACCCCTGAGACCTTGCCCAATAGTTTGAAGTTAGAGTAGGCAGGGGTCATTTGTCTCTCCATTTTCAGGTGAGTCTGGTACTCATGTAGGACAAGTAGAAAATAACTGTAATATTCAGGGGTGACATAATTCCCTTCAGCAGCCTTCCCAAGGTTCACTATCTTCTCTTGCCATCTTCACCTCATAAAGTTAGTGTGACAAGAAAAGTTGTATATATCAACACTTTGTTGTAGAATATTTGTAATAGTGGCTTTTATGCAACCTTTTAACATTGTAGCTCATTTCATGAGGTTTTACTTGGATTGTCCAATCTGGCAGTGCACTTTAGGTGTTTTATTTTTTACTTTTCCCGGCTGATGTGAGACCATGATGTTGGTATATGTAAGTTATGGGAGTACAGGCAACTAAGTCACCCTAGGAGGGGTGCAGGGGAGGGGATTGTCCCATTGTCCTTCTGCAATAAAAGATATTTTTTTGTTTATTTTTTCATATTTTTGAGTTACACTTTCCAGTCCTGAAAAAAAATTGAATAAATGTAACTCAGTGTTGAATGTCTCGACAAATTGTAGAAAATGAAGAAAAGAGGTTATAAAACAATGTAAAGAAAAGAGGTGTATAACAGGTCCTACCAGACTAGACCAGAAGGGATTCAGTCATCACTACAGGGTTTTGATAAATAAAAAGAAAAGGTGCTTTAGATCCATGGAACAGTTGGGTAGCCAAATGAGTTTATACCAAAAGAAACTTTACAGATGGCCATGGTGCAGTCCATCCATTCCTGTTTGTCAAAAAGGGACTGAAGGTACTCTCTGGACCTCTGAGACACTTAACTCCACATCAAGATTACCAGTAGGTCCAGGGGGTTCCTATGTTTCTCTGTAGAAGCAGCCAATACCAGTTCCAGAATCTGACATTGTGTCTCACCTCTGCCCTAGGGTGTTCAAAAATGTGTGAACGGGTGGCATCAGTCTATACCCTGTAAGAGGTAAAAGTGTTTCCTTATCTGGGAGTTTGGTACCTAGATACTTCACAATGGGAAACATTGATATCTGCTCAGGAGTCTCTTTCAGTTATTGGGGATTACAGTGAACACTGCACAGGCCGAGCTGGAATCCTTTTTGATACTAATGAACAGGAGGCAACCTGGACAGTATATCATGCAAGTCTTGTCTTCACATAGCTAGGATTCTTCCCTTGTGAACTGTGGTCTAATAAGCTGTTCAGTCTAGGTTAGTCACACCTTTCATATATCTAAAAACCTTTGGTCTGATGTTAACTGTTACCTACGTGGTTCTTTTTAATATTATTTTTCATGTGATTTCTACAGTGGGTATTAAAATTTCCATAGCCCCACCTTGCATATCCTATGATATTTTAGATCAAGGTTTCAAGTGTATGCAGATTACATTTCAGATGGTGGCTCGCATTGCAAAACTACTTCTGCACTCTGTTCCAGATTCCCATACAAAGGCAGAGCATTGTTAAAGGTATAATGTCCAAGCTGCATGGTCCATTTATAGATGAGAGCAGCCTTCCTTACTGTCATGCCTTTCAGGACTCCCTACACCAGGGTGGGTGCCTTAGTCACCCACAGAGACAACATGGCATTGTTTTGATATTTAAACCACAGAGAAGAGTAAAACACCAAAAAGACCAGACTACTGCAACCGAAAAATGGCACTTGGAAGCAAAAAGGACCAGCCCACGTGCTTAATGTTTGTTACTTAAATAATTCTTATTGCTTCCAAGTGCCATTTTTCATTTGTAGTAGTCTATTGTTTTGATATTTATATAAGTAATGTGGAAATCACACCTACCGTCTGTGTCGTGTAGGGATGAAGCTGTAAAAATCAACTGCAGACTAATCATTTACAGATCCAGATGAAACCAGCTCTTTAGCAGACAGTTTTAGTCACTGTTTACTGATGCCTCATGCACTGTCTCCCAGTCATTGGAAATGTAGATGTTGATCCATCACAATAGGAAGCCTTGCTTTGACCACTTTTCATCCCCAAACACCACCACGCACAGAAACCTCTTTTCATTCTGCAAGGGAATGACCCTGGGATGATCTCATCCAGAAATGGCTTCCAAGACACCTTTAGAGTTTTCATCCATTTCCCCTTATGTCAAAATTGGTTTGGAGTGCCAAACAGAACAAGACAAATATCATCTTCTTAGTCCCATTTTTTGCCTTGACAAGTTTGATTCCTCTTGGTCATGCCTCATCTTCCTGAAAAATCTCTTTGACTGAAAGCTTACTTATCCTCTAGGGTATTTCAAAGTATTACTTGTGACAGAAGCTTAATAATAGAAACATGCACATAAGAAAAAAATGGATGTCTTTTCCTATGCAGGATGCTCCTTCAGTTTTTCTTCTTCACTTCTCCAGTCTCTGCAGTGCTAAGACTCTCTTTTGTTCTCTCAGATCTTTAATACCTGTTTTTTCTCTCATAGTTCATATTGCAATTCCTGTTTGTATTACACTAACTTATCTTTAGTTTCTGTAAACTAGCTAAACTTTCTTTAAATATTAAATCATTGTCGTGTAAGTTGTATTTATTTATAACCAGTGTTGACACAGTATGTCTGCTTTGGTATAATTTAAACTGTAGATCTTTTTTATATTATTTTTGAAGACTGTAAAATTATTGTTCTTAAAATGTGTTTGAAATACTTTGAAGCTTTTCTCCCAAGGCCTCCTCTGAAAATGGGCACCTAACCAGTTGGGCTTTACTGACAGTCAAATGTCAATAAATGAATAAATAATACATCCTCAGGAATAAGAGTATATCTTGCCACCATCTGTTTCACCAAGATTCTGGTTCTTTTTCTGTAACCTATTGTAATCTGTGTGAGGTCTTCCTTAAAGGAATATTTCTAATCAGGCCTCCGGTCAAGGAAGATGTTCATCCGTGGAACTTAGATTTGCAATGGGAAACATATAAAAAAATACACTTCCATCTTCTGAGCAAGATAAAACTGCAAGCTTTAAATTTCTGTTTTGTAAAACACACATATTGCAAATTCTTACTTCATCTTATTCATTTTTACTCCTTACTTCACTCCACTTCTCCCTGCTTTCTACCTTACCACCTTATTCTGATTCATAATCAGTACTGAAAATTCTTGTCTTTCATTTTCAGCTCTGTCTATCTCACTCTTAACCAACTCACTCACTACTCTCTAGGGTTCTCACCTGTGTCTGTCTCCCTTCCTATTCAACACACTCACTACAGTTATCACTCTGAACTTTCTTTAACATCGCTCTAATTCTTACAGATCTTTGTATCTAACTTTCTAACTTCTTTGTGTCTCCATCTCATAAGATTATAACTTCATTGGCTCCCCACCTCATCACAAATAAATAGGCTATTTGCTAGTTTAACTACTCTATGTCTACTACTTTCTGTCCTCACAGACTACCAAATTACTCTTACACCCTATATTTCATCACCTACAGTAAACCTCCATTTAAAAGAAATCCACAAATAAAGTACAGAACAAGGTAAAATGAAAGGCAGAAATCCAGCTTAAAATACTTTATTGAGAATACACATAAGCGCTTTTGCAGTTTGTCAACTGCTTCCTCAGACTTTGTGGATTTCTTGTGAATTTGAACGAGGTATTGGAACAACTGGCTTTTTCTTGAGACCTCCATTTAATCCATTCTTCAATATTATAGCCCAAAAAATGTTCCACATCTATGTAGCAGCTCAACTACTCTTTACTTTAAATAAAAAAAAATACATCTGTTCACAACTACCATGCAATAAAGCAAAATAAATAAAATAAACATTACCATTATTAAACCATTTCACTCTCTCAAGCATTCTTCAAGAAATAAACTATATGTTGACATACACCCTTACATCTATAACCCCTCTATAATGTGCATCCACTATGATCATCTCTAATAAGAATAAACTACTATACTTTACCTCAATACGTATATGTAGCATTTATAATAATATCAGTGAACTGCATGCCTAGATCTCTCATTTTGCACCAGGCATTGTTGCCCTGACTGAGGCATGGCTCAAACCTCATATAAAAGACTCAGAAATTCTTCCCCAGCGTACAGCATTATTAGAGCTAACAGACTAAACAAAAAAGCTGGAGGAGTAGCTATCCTCTACCTTAACACGTATGAAGTTTCTCCTCTTACAAAAACTCTGCCCAAATTCATTAATGCAGAGCTGGTTATTTCCTGCATAAAACTGAATGACCTCATGGCTCTCACACAATATTATCAATGAAATAGTCATTCTAGCTGATGTCATTATCAATTGGAGTACTTTCACCATCAGCCATCATGGATTCAAACACCTTATTACTTCTGTTCACTACAACAAATCCCAGGACACTATTCCCATTCTTGACTAGATTCTGGTCTCTGATCCTGCCACAGCACTGCATCAGGAACCCTTCCTGAATCCCTTAGGGATCACTATCCTACATATGCTATCAGATGCATTATTTACTATGCCAAACAGCAATTATACAAAAATGCTTCCAATCACTCAAAATGTAACCCTGAATCATTTCTAGCTGCTCTAAACTGGACTATTCTAAAAGCCTTGCCACTAGATAAGTTAGTAGAATGGTTCAGTTCAAATATTTTAAGCATAATACACAACGTTGTACCACTAAGTGGAAAGAGAGTAAAAGCTAACTTTGCCCCTTAGCTTACTAATCAGAGTAAAAGTCTTATGCAGAATAGAGACAATGCATGGAAAGAGTGGCAGAGATGTAAAACTCCACAAAACCTAGAGCCTTTTAAAGAACCTTACAACCTTACTAAAAAGCAAGTTGGCCTTGATAAGAAACAGTTATTATTCTGATTTACAAAAATGACCATACTTATAACCCAAAAAATTATGATCATCGAATTAAACAAATTTTACACCCAGGAACTAATAATGTCCTTATCCCTTGTCCCAATAACACCCCCTTAGACACAGCTACCAAGTTTAACTTGTACTTCATTCATAGCATAGTCTTCCTCACCAATGAATCCATTCCTGACTCCTCTAACATATATCTACCCTATCCACTATTACCCCCACTCTTACACTAAAACCAGTTGCCACCTTCTTCAAGAAAAACTTATCACTGCTCACCCTCTGCAGATTACCTTCTGCAATATACCTTAAAATTATTGAGAACACCATTGTGTATCCTGTCTGCATCCTTATACACATGTCAGTACAGGAATCATATATTCCTACCATCTGAAAATAGTGCCACATCATCACTCTCCACAAAGGTGGCACTTCTACCAAGATATCTAATTTCAAGCTGGTTGCCATCTTAACCCCCCCCCCACAAGAAAATATTGGAAAAATGTTTCCATAAACAACTACTTCACCATCTCTTAAAGGAACAATTACTAACCAATACTTAACATGGTTTTAGTCCTACCTATAGCATTCAGCCATACTTGTCAGGGATAGAAGTAAACTTGTATCTTCCTTATTCCTAGACTTGTCAAAAGCTTTTAACACTGTGTCTTATAAAAAACCTCCTACTACAACTGTCCACAATGGCACAAGCTATTCCTCAGTGATTTAATAATTACTTATCAGAATGCTAACAGGCAGTCAAATGGAATTTTACACTTTCCCCTTGCTGCCCATCATTATATGTGTACCATAAGGCTCTCTCCATGGTCCTCTTCTATTTAATATCTTTATAAACAATCCTCATACTTCTGTACAACAAGCATCCCTTGTACAGTATGCAGATGATCCTACTCTTATCTGCATCTCAGACAAACTAGAACATTTACAAAAGATTATACAATGTGCTTTTTCACTCTACTGAAAACTGTCTTTGTAACCACCAACACCTTCTTAATCCAAAGAAAACCAAACTCCTTTTATTTTCCCTCAAATCACTTACCCATGAGAAAAATAACTTTAAGATCACATCCCTACACAATTCACCAATTGAAGTAGTGCCCCATATAAAACTGCCAGGGGTTATAATAGATGACAATCTGAAATATGACTCCACGTACACAGCAATATTTAAAAAAAACCACAAGAAATGGGAATGCTATCCCCTCTCTATTACATGGTTGTCTCATCTTGACTAAGCTCCAAGCCACTCTAAAATCTAAATCTCTTCTAATACCTATATACATCCTGCCTCTCCTTTTCCTTGTTTTTATTTCTCTTACACTTGCTTTTACTCATTATTTCTCTTGCTTCCCATATCTAATCCACTTATTATCTCTAATAAATACCTTTGTCCATCTCACCTTGCTTTCTCTCCTCATTCGTATCTACTGTTTGAATTTTCTACTCTGACATTTGTTTTAAGAGTTAATATACTTTCACAATTATAACATGTCCACGCATTTCAATGCAGCATGATATTGTATTTATCTTGTTTTAATGATAGTGCATGTATGTTATTCTACATATCGTATTTGTATTAATATTTGTAAGCAGTTTATTGCAATATGATGTCAGTTTTTACCTATGTATATGTATTTTTTGTTCTTTTATTTTTGAAGACCGCCCCTCAGGGCCTCCACTGAAAATGGATAAAATCATCCAGTCAGATTTTCCCAGGAAAAAATCTGGCAATAAACTAACTAAATAAATAATTCCCCACAGGGAAATCCTTTCATACAGAAAAAATTGCATTTTTAAATAGTTTTGGTGTGTCTTTTATTTTCTGTAGAATATCAACAATTTTATCAATATCAGAAGTTTCTTGTCAGAAACTGCTAATTTTAGATCTGGCTTTATTATTGAATTATTGGACTGTTTTGATGAGAAAAAAATTGCTTTTCAGACGTTTTAACTAAAGTGTAAGGCTTTCAATTAAGGATTTATTTAAATGTTGTGCACTCTTTTATGTATTTCAAAACACTGTTTGAATATTTTAGTGGTTGTCTACTCTTTCTGACAACTTTTTGTGACAACTTTCCTTTATTATTTTATTCTTTGAGACATTTTGCTTGAAGGTATTATATTTAATAAATTAGAAATGTATTTTATGTTTGGTGCTTCTATCCATTTTGTGACAACTTATCTCCATTTCTTGTTTTCTCTCAGTGCACTTTTTTTTCTGACAGTGTTTTGGTGTACTGCTTGTGCTTTTATTTTTGTATTTTGAGGGACTTTGTGGAGAAGTGTAAGTGTATGAGCTACTTTTGAACACTTCCCTGACAACTTGTCTTCTGACAGACTCTTTCCTGCAATGCTTACTGGCAATCAGGCTTCTTCCTTAGCTACAGCATGACATTTTTACACTGGTCCTGCTGTTTCTTTTCCTGCTGCAGCTGTAAGAAACAAAAAAACTATCCCTTTCTTACACCATGCACTCAGACTGTGCCTCAGCCACTGGTAGATAAGCGTACAGAGGCCATTTGATGTTCCTCACACCACACACTGGTTTGTCTGGGTTCCTCTGGTATAGTCCCTTCTGCCACCATGGACAGGTGGCTATCCATATCCTCTGTAGCTGTTCTAGTGTCCAGTCTGGGCATGGCACAACCATATTCTTTGGATCTGGAAGTTTCTCTGGGAGGTTCTTCTCAGAGGGTCCGGGGAAAGAGACCTCTTGCCTGGATGAAGTGTCATCCCTTAGTCTCTTTCCAGGATGTCCCTAAAAAAAGAAACAAAAGGTTATACAGTGCTCAACCAAAGACAGTTTGTCTGTTCATTAGAATTATTTTCTTACCCTAACCTAACTAGGTCAACACTTTCTTAAGGAAAACATGTCAGAGGATTCTGACTCAGACAGGGACAGGCCTTTTTCTTTGTCTGATTCACGAGTCCAAGACTCTAATTTAGTGGAACATTTGTCTCCTAAAACTCTTCTATCAGAGTTTTCTTTTTCTAAGAGTAGTTCCAGGACGAATTATGTATTTTAGGGGTCTATGTTAAATCAGCAAATGCATAAAAAAGGGAAAAAAAAAATCACTGTTCCACAAAAAAAAAAAAACCCTCAAAAACAGTAAATAAAATCCGATGTGAGGGGCTGTGCCCCCCACCCCCACTTAAAAATACCTACTCTGAGATTGCACCACAGTGGAGGAAATGGCAAAGTCACAAAAACGGCCCAGCGATTTTTTTCCCTGGGAAAAAAAATCGCTGTTCTGAGTGTTCAGGATTTTCAGCTCTTGCTTAAAGACAGTCAATAAATCAGCATTCGCTTAAGTGTTTGCTAATTTAATATAGACCCTATTTTAGTGGGAACAAGTAGATGTTCCTTCAAAACTGAGGAAATATGATACTATGCTACAAGTGGATTTAACTCATGCTACACTCTTTCCTCTTTTTATGCCAACCTTGGAGGATGTGTTAAATGCAGCCACCAATAACCCAGACCCTCAGCCTTCAGTCCCCAGAAAAAGGCAGAACACTTATTAATCGAGAATTTCTTTCTTCCACTTTATTTTGTCAGGTGTTGACAGCTTGTGGGATAGAGATGCCACACTTCCTTCAGAAGGTAGGACCTGTATGAACCCCACAATTTATAATCAGCAAACGCTTAAAAAAGGGAAAAAAAAATCGCTGTTCCACAAAAAAAAAAAAAAAAAAACCCTTCAAAAACAGTAAATAACATCTGATGTGAGGGGCTGAGCCCCCCCACCCCCACTTAAATATACCTACTCTGAGATCGCACCACAGTGGAGGAAATGGCAAAGTCACAAAAACGGCCCAGCAATTTTTATTCCCTGGGAAAAAAAATCGCTGTTCTGAGTGTTCATGATTTTCAGCTCTTGCTTAAAGACAGTCAATAAATCAGCATTCGCTTTTTAAGTGTTTGCTAATTTAATATACACCCTATTTTAGTGGGAACAAGTAGATGTTCCTTCAAAACTGAGGAAATATGATACTATGCTATAAGTGGATTTAACTCATGCTACACTCATTCCTCCTTTTATGCCAACCATGGAGGATGTGTTAAATGCAGCCACCAATAACCCAGACCCTCAGCCTTCAGTCCCCAGAAAAAGGCAGAACAAATATTAATCGAGAATTTCTTTCTTCCACTTTATTTTGTCAGGTTTTGACAGCTTGTGGGATAGTGCTTCCGCACTTCCTTCAGAAGGCAGGACCTGTATGAACCCCACAATTTATAACCTATGCTTTGAAGATTTGTTTTTTGCAGATGCTGTGCCTAGGATCACTACTACTACTACTGTTATAAGAGGATATGCCTGGTTACATACTCAAAAGTTTTCTGATGAGGTAAAAGTCTGTGATATTAAATTCTACATTAAAGAAATTTGGTTGGATCTGCTGCATCTCAGGTTCTCAGTTTGATGACAGACGGAAAGGTATTCAAGGAGTTACTAAGATTTTTCAAGCCCCACATTATAAATCTCACAAACCTTCTGCTTTTTTTCATAAAGTCAAAATAATGAATCAATGCCACCTTCTTGCAAACATGGAACAAAAAAGATGTCAGGAGGGGAAACAATAAAAACAGGGATCCTTTCAAAAAAAAAAAAAAGAGAGAACAGACAACTCCTTCAGAATGGGTCTATATTAGATTACCAAATGCTTAGGTAAGCGAACGGTGATTAATCGACCCCATGTAAGTGAAAGCTTACAAAACTGAACTCAGAACAGCGATTTTTTTTTCCAAGGGAAAAAAATTGCTGTTCCAAAAAAAAAAAAAAAAAAAAGTAAGCACATTAAAACATGAGATTAAGTGGGGGGCTTTGCCCCCACACCCCCCAACATGGGGGGATGTGCCCCCCCCCACAGCCCCCTACTTAAATATACCAACTCTGAGACCACACTACAATGCCGAAAATGGCAAAGTACCGAAGCGGCCAAGTGAATTCTTTCCCAGGGAAAGAATTTGCTTACATGCCGCTTCCATATTATGCAGTTTCGGTTTTGTCAGTTCGACCTAGACGCATTCGAAAACATGCATCTTCAGTCTGCTGATAGGAACAGTTCAGAATGACAATGCCAGCATTACCCTTTCTCGTTTTTACATCTATAAGTCTATTTTGTAGATCGGTGCTGAGCCTTTCCCTTTAGCAATCGATTGTTTCAGACTTCAGGGGAGTTACAGTTGCCACTAAGTACACATATCTCCTTTCAGGGGATTTCCTCCCTAGCCTCCATCCCTCCATACCAAACAAATTTTTTTTCTGCAGGTTCTTCAACACATGCTTGCCATAGGTGTCGTACAGCTGGTGCCTTTAGACCAAATAGAGGAAGGATTCTACACCAGAATGTTTCTGGTTTCAAAGAATGAGCTTTTGAGACCAGCCCTAGAACTTTCTTTCTCAATTGGTCTGTGAAAGTACCAAAATTCAAAATGTTGACCCTTCAGGTCTGTTGTCATTCATTTCTCTTCTGAGTTTTATGTTAACATTAGACCTAAATACACTTATTATCACATTCCTGTAGCTGCAGGCTTCAGGAAAATTTCTCAGATACTTTGTCTCGATCACATTATCATTTCTCTGCATTACCCTTTGAGTTGGCTACAAATCCTAGGGTGTTTACAATATCTGACTCCAGAGATAACCCACTGAGGACTGTAAGGTCTTCACATTTTGTCTTTTTATTTTTTAGATGACTTTCTGATCTTTGGACAGTCTTTTGCCAGATGTCAGTAGTCCTTAACATGGGTTTCTTCACTGACTATCAATCCAGGCTTCCAGACAAAAGTTCAGAAATCCTCTTTGACTCCATCACAACTCTTCAAAGGCATTCCTAACAGAGGAAAAGGTGAATTTCTATCTGAAAACTTTTCTCATCTTTTCCAATCAGTCTTAGATTGCAGTAAGAGAATATCTCACAATTCTAGACTTCATGACTTTTGTGATTCTTATAATTCCTCTTACCAGGTTATACATAAGAAAAATTCAGTGTGAAAAATATAGACTCAATATTCTCATCCTCTGTGATTTTCAGATTTCAGTTTTGGGCTTTATTAAGAAAGAACTGCATTGGTGAAGGCAAAAAGATACCCCAGTTTTTGCTTGGGAGCAATTTCTATGAAGGTAAAGGTGTGAGGCCTGTAGAACAGTTCAGACAGACCAAAGCAAAAAAAATGTTAAAGAGACATTAGCAGTGATACATGCTATAGAATCTCTTCATGACCTTTGTTCCCTAGATCATTACAGGTGATCACTGGCAATGCAATGACAATGTGGTAATCAAACAAGTGGGCACCAGGTTCTACTCTCATGTGTAGGCTGGCTATGATGGCTTGGCTTGGGAGTTAGCTCTATAGCAGTATATAAACCCTTCAAGCATTTTATATACCAGCAAACCAAAAGGTAGTGGCAGAGAAGTTGGGAATGATCAGGACAGACCCTTAAAAATGAAAACTGAATGAGAGGGTCTTCCAGGAAGGGATCCATTTTTAGGGAGCACCTCAAATAGATGTTTAACTTCTTTCAGAACATAAAACGAAGTAAAGTCTGCAGTAGGACTACTTGCAGGCAGGCATAGAAAAGAGATATATTTTCTTTCCTGTGGTTAGGATTTTTTCTGTATGACTTTCTACCCTTTCCACTGATATCCAGGGCCATATTGCAAGTTCAAAATGACTCTCCAAAATTATTGTGGTGTATTCCTTCTGGCCCAGGTAACATTTATTTATTTATTTTATTTAACATCGGTTTGCCAGGATAGTCTGCTGATTCTCCTTTCTTATGGAACTCGTCCGGATAATTACAAGAAGTTTACCCACATACTGGATGAACTCTCACAAGAAAAAGGGATTGTTTTTGTCCCCTCAGACCTCTTTATTGGTCTGACCTTCAGTGCCCCACATCTACATCAGGTCTACCAGTCATCCTCCTAACCCTGCTGGACTTACTCTGGTATTTTTAGGAATGGTCATGGGTCTTAAGGGTGTCCTAGGGACTTGGCTGTCTGTGCTTCCATCTTGTGTGGGTCTGGTCTTGAATTTAAAGGGTGTCCTAGGGGTTTAGGCAGCTGTGCTTTCTTTTGGTGTTTTTTTTTAATATACCCACTTCTCTTTCCCCATCTCACACACTTGTTGATTGTTTCCAAGGCAACTCCCCTCTTTGGACCATGCCTCATTTTTGGAAGCATCTTTAACATGTACATGCCCTTCCCTCTCTGTCACCTCCACAGCGGCCTGAGCTACTAATCAAACCTGGGTCAGCTGGGCCGTAGTCAGGGCTTTATCCTCCTATGCTACTGTGGTGGCTCAAGGTAAGGGGAGTTAGATACACCACAACCTTAAAGAATTTAATTTGACTGCCTGGATGATTAATTCTTATACCTTTTAGAAACCTTTTCCATGAGGATGTGCAGTATGGTACTAATGAAGGCATGAAGTACTGGTATTAGAAGATGTTCTGTTAACCAGTGCAGAAAATTTTGTAGTTGGTGTCTCACCTGTAACCATGGCCTATCTGGGACCGTTACCTCTGGTTTTCAAACATCTGTGTGAGTTACTAACCTATGCCCTGTTTAATGTTCTGGCAAGGCGTATTTATCAGCCATTTCAACATGTCTGCCAGTGGATCCTCCTCTTCATTTCAGACTTTGCTCAATCTGTTCTACAAAGAGTTTTTTCTGTTGATATGTAAAGTCACCTGTTATTCAGGTGACATTTAATTGAGATGTTTACCTTTTGTTGGGAAATTTATTTCTGCCTACATTTGAGCACACTATTCTGGTTGGCTTTTTTTTGTTTTCCTTTGGTACACTAAGTGGTTTATTGTTCTGACGGTTTACCATCAGAAGGTCGAACT
The DNA here is from genome assembly GCF_019279795.1 of Protopterus annectens. NCBI lineage: Eukaryota > Metazoa > Chordata > Ceratodontiformes > Protopteridae > Protopterus > Protopterus annectens. The sequence goes on from NC_056731.1 coordinate 1,355,151,755, forward strand.
TGACCCCATCGAATGATGAGATCATTGACCCACTTCCACGAAACCAACAATGTCGAATTCTGACATTGTCGAAATATGACTCACCGTAAACCTCGGAATGGGCTTTAACATGGGTCGAGATGGGGCGAGATTCATACTTTGACAATGTCTGGTTCGACATTGTTGACACTGAAGTGGGTTCGAATGAACCCACTTCGATCTTCTAATTGTCACCCATTCTGACATCTGCAAGAGACTACCCAGATTGAAACCATTCATGGTGCATGTATTTTCCTTGCATATAGGGTTATCTGTAGAAAACATCCCCTGTATATACCCTTACTACTTTCACAGCGTACCTTGAATCTAGCCATCTTTTCCCTCATTTCTTTCAGAATTTGAATCACGGGGCGAATGGATTCTATATACTCTGGTCATGCTTTTGCAACTCAGGTATTATATTATCTTGTTAATATTAAGTCCTTTAGGAAAGCTATACAGATGTGGAATTCCTAGAGTGAGACTGGAGAAGAACAACCTGTGTCAGTTAAGACAATCTGGTTGATTATTCCTAAATATATCTTTCCTTGTTATTTCTACCACAATAAATCAGTTCCAGGCAGGATTAAGGCACATTCCAATAGAGCCTTGTTTTCTTTGATGTCATTTTAGAAATGTGTGGATTCTAGATGCAATCTTGAGACAGGTACATGATCCTCTGTATATATACTTTTGCAAAGCATTAGATACTGAATTCCTTTTCCAAGTCCAGGGCTGTCTTTGTTTGTACCATTCTCCAGGGGCTACTGAATCCTTATCCTTCCTCCAAGTTGGATAGGCTTTGGTAAGCATCCCATATAGCCAAAAGGCTACTGCAGAATGAGAATGATGAACATAGTACAGATTTGTAAGTTGCAGTTACCAGAACCTTAGATGTTCAAATTCCTCACTGCTTCAGTAGCCACACGCACCCACCACCCCCCTACTTCTGTACATAGTTAGTTGCTGGGCTGTAAAGTTATTTGTTATTGTTATATCTTTTAGAGGTTCAGGATGAGTATGCTCTTCTCTTTGTATGGGCAAGAAAGTCCTGGAGATTTCTTCACTCTGATTGCTGTTTTCCTTCTCTGGGCAGGCCAATCAAAAGTCAAAGTAAAGGTGTGGGGAGGAGCCTGAGCTTTGTGAAGCTGGCCTGTTGTTGTTTCACAGACAGGAAACAACCCATATAGTCCAAAGGTTACTGCACAGTGAGGAATCCAAACATCTATTGTTATAGTAAGTGCAACTTACACAATTGTACTTTATAGTCCAGCAAGTAGGTCAGCTGACAGTTAATAATAGGTATGTAAGCAGAAAGAGGGTGAAATGGGGTCTGTTGTTAGGCACCTACTCTGTGGGTGGTGCAGAATTATGGGACATGCCATTGTTTTCAGATAATTGCATTCATACTGTTTTTTTTTTTTTTTTTTAGAAACTGCTTGAACTGACATCTGAAAACTCAGTAGTTACTGACTTTAACTAGGTCATGAGGAAAAGACTGCCATTGTTTTTGAGCAAGGACTGAGAAGCTATGACTGGTAGCATGTAGCCTGAAAGGAGGTGTTTTTAGAGATGGGCTACTTCTGTCTTGGCTCCTGAGGCTATAGGTCATAGATAGGTTGCCACCTTTTCAAATGACCAAAGTGGGACATTTTCGGGACAAACATCAGATTTTATAAGCTGACACATACCCACGGTCAGTACAAAGGATAGAACTTCACTTTTTTGCCTAAATAATAGCTTATTCTTGTAGCATTTTAGTTGCTTATTCTGTTTCTTATAACATTTAGGTATTTTAGATACAGAATAACTGTGTTATGCAACTATTACATACAATATAGGACATAATTATGTCCTACAATCTCAGGACATGTGCCATTTTTAATATTTTTTGTCAGGGACAGGGACTGTCCCTCGCAAAGTGGGACAGGTGGTAACCCTAGTCATAGATGCAGCAAACTTCTTTGAGGCAAGAAGGGAGGATAGTCTTAATGAAGTACTTTGAAAAGAAGGGAGCCAAGAAGAAGGTTACCTCCGGCTTGCACTGACAGGCACTTAGCCTTAAAAAGAGTGATGTAATGATGTTCATTCTGATGGGAGTTTGATACGAAGTGCAGATTTTATTTGACAGGGTTTGATGGGTGGTTATGTTTTTGGCAGAGGCAGAAGCCAACAAAGGGAGTCCATACTCAGGATGTGTGAGAATAACACCCTTTCTTATAGTTCCTCTGGAAGGGGAAGAGTGGAACTAAGAGATCTTGTTGGAGTAGAAAAGTAGGTAGTTGATCATGAGTCATAGTTCCTCAATGTTCTTGAAAGTTGAGGGACTGGTCTAGCCATCTATCCCAATATCTAAAATAAGTGATAAATTCAATGGTATTATTGTCACAATCTTTGATGTGAAGAGATGGGGGGGGGGGTTGGCTAATCTTTTTTTGTGTGCCAGACAGCATGGACTTGGATTTTTATTGCGTTTAGTAATATTTTTGTGGATGTAAGCCAATTGTGCAGTCGATGTAGATTATTTTCAAGTTGTATTTCAATGGATTTTTGAGAGTGGCTAGACCTCTAGATGACCATATCATTGGCATATAGAAGTAGTGGAAGTTTTCACAAATCAGGGAGGAGTTTAGTAACATCCTGTATGGTTTTAGCAATGATAGAGATCCTTCTAAAATAATCTAATTTCATGTATAAGGTAGCTGCAGAGACTGATCCCAATCAATCCAAATAACTGTCTGATTTCAAATCACTGCAGTAGAATGGATGTTCGCGGACACCTCAGCTATTATGTAGGCAGAACTAAGTCTAAAAAAAGATTGACATTGGTTTCTGCCGTTCCATAATTATAAAACAATGAAACACAAGGTTTCCAAAGTGATGCTCTCTAGGTGATTAACTGTATTAAAGTTTTCTATGAGAAACATAATATTTTGCCTACATAGTCTAGAGCACATTCAACTAGAACAGTGGCTACCACTTTGGATGTATTCAAAAATGCACACGGGAGTGATAGTGGTGCAGTGGGTATGTTGGCGTCACTGGATGTTTTTGAAAAGACATTACAAACAGGATGTGATCTCTAGATTTAAGTTTTCTTTGGAGGCCACAGTAATGCAAGTTATGTTCCCATGAGGAGAAACCATCCAGATGGATGAGCCTAAGGCTATCTGTATCAGAAACAAACATTGTGTAATGATAAGTATGGATGAGCAGGTCTATCCTCATATACATACCAGCCTACCACCAGAGTCCTTTTTGTTGCTATTGTCTAGAAGTCATTTTTGTTTAATGGTTTTATACTGCAATTTTGTACAATTTTGTTACATTACCAATATCAACATCATCAGCTTTTGACTATGTAGTACTTCAACATCTAAATTTCTACCAAACAAATGCAAATCTAAAATAATATCTCTAATGGATATTTGTGGAGTCTGGGCAAAGTTTAAACCTCTACCCAGCACATGAATTTCATCAGCACCTAAATATTAGCTCTTCCTGATTTTAAATGTATTTTCCTCCTCTCCACTCCATCCACTTAAGACCTCCACATAACTTCTCATTTGGATAAAGTCAACACAGCTAACACTACTAATGTAAGAATAAATTCATCCTGAGGACAAAGGAGATTTAGTTGTCATAATAGATAGGGAATATTACAATTTGAGTTAAAGGAATATGTTCGGATGAATGTATCTCTCTCTCTCTCTCTCTCTCTCTATATATATCTATATATATATATATATATATATATATATATATATATATATATATACATGCACACACATATTCATGCAAGTGCTTTAAATAATCAAAACAATGAAATTATTGACATAATAAATTTTCTGAACATGCAAGAAAAAATTTTGCAGGAGGTCAAGTCCCCATGTGGGAGCTGGGGTTACTCTGCCACACTCGTTGCTAATTATTTATACTAATGCCAAAATCTCACAATGCCAGGGAAAGAGTTTATTCCCCATTCCTTGGAATTGTCAATCTTGCACACCTGCTAATAATCTGTTTTGTCGATCATGGTATGTTGAAAAAAACAAATGTTGATTTCTTTTCATCTAAATTAAGCCCTCCTGTATGGTTCTTCTACAAGTTCTCACATGCTACTAGCCTGAGACATACTTGCTCACTGATGCTTGCTCTAACTAAGAAGTGTCCTAACTCCCACCAGGCCGACAGCCTGATCCTAGTAAATTATCTGTCCCTCCCACCATCAGACTCTACATCACCCTACCAGAATCTTAACTCTATCCCTAAAACCTCCCTTACAGCCCCCACCCCTAACCACAGGACTCCAATCCCTAAACCAAGTCATTGATGGCTCTTTAAACCTAAATCTCCACTCCCCTCTCCCTAACCCTAAAGCCTCCATTTGCTCCCTGGCACTAAAAGAGCACTCTTGCTTCTTAATCATAAGATTATTTCCCCATCCCTAAAGCTACCCCCTCCCCGTTCCCTAATCCTAAAGTCCCAGATCAATCTATATCCTGAAACTCCTGTCCTGCTCCCTAACCCTAAAACCCTCTTACTGCTCCTTAAATTTAACCCGCTTCCCATTTCCTAAAAATAAACCTCTCCTGCTCCCCAACTTTAAACTCCCTTCCCACTCCCTAAATCTAAAGCTCCCCTCCTGAACACTACCTAAAACACCAGGCCATATTCCAGCCCCCATGGCCACTGCACAAACCTTGCCAGAACTTGAATACAGTGTTTGAGTGAGGTACAGCAGCTGTACTCTTATTCTCTGGCTGTTGCACCTCAATCGCACAGTATTTAAGTTTGCACATGCACACAAGTAGACAGCCATGTGAGCTACAAGTTGTCCAAGCTGCAGCCTGCCAGGTAGTGTTTTTTGTGCACCTAGGGCTTGGGTGGCTGCAGTAGATATTATATCTAATGAAATATCACATTCTTATGTTGATTTTATTTATAATAATAATAATGAGGTTTTTTTTTTATTTAATGGACTGCTGCCTGAAAAAATGTATTTGCTGCTGTTTAGTAATAAAACAAAGTTTTCACAGTTATGTAGGTTACTAAAAGTGCATAATAGTATTAGTGATCCTACCAGTCTGGTGACATAGAGGGATAAAGCCCTGACTACAGCCCAGCCAACCTGTGTTCCATTAGCTGTTTGGCCAAGTAATGGAGGGGAAGGGAATGGATGTGCATGTTCATGCCAGGTGGGAGCATGCTCATTCGTATGCTCCCTAAGAGGATATGCTCCAAAGAGGGGAGTGCCCTCAGATGTAAACAATGAGCATGGTGGGTTTGAAAAGGGAATTAGTAGGTCATAAAAAATCCCCCCTAGACAGAAGTACAGACTAACCAAGCCCCCAGTATACCCTCAAGATCCATGACTGGCCACAACAAAAATGGAGTAAATCCACAGGGGTTGGAGAGTAGTTGGAAAACCCAGACTGAACATAGGGTACTGGGGCAAGGAGGGTAACAGTGAGGTCCAAGGGGATAAAAAAAAGAGTATTAGTAACCCTTTATTTTGACCTACTGTTTCTGGTTTAGGTTATATTACTTATGGTTCTTCTACAAGTGTTTGAGACTTAATACTCAATGGCAAGTTTCTCAGTACCAGGCACTTGAGTGTCTTGAGGTCCATGCAGCCAGCTGCTAACACTCAAACTCTAATGTGAATTTAGCCAAGCAGCTGCCACACGCTCAATCATTTGCATGTGAGGAAGCTTGTGGGCTAGGCAAGTTGGGAAGTGAAATGAGGAGGGGGACTTCAAGTTTAGGGAGTGGAGGGGGATTTTAGGTTTAGGGAGTATTCTGGTGATTAGGTTTAGGAAGGGGAGGGAAATTATTTTGTAAGACAATATCTACAGAGTCCTTTAGAAAATTAATTTCTGTAGCAATTAAAAAAAAAAAATCACACCCCAAAAAGGCTTCATGAAAAATCCCAAGAATCTTTTTATAATATGTGTAGTTTTTCAATAAATAGGCATCAGCCTCCTGACAATGCATATAGCAAATGGGTGGGTAGGTCTTAGATTTCCTTGCTGCAACATTGGGCCTAAAACGGGGATGCAAAATATCTTTATGCACTTAATCAGTTTAGTTAAAAGCTATGTTCACCTCATTCCTAGATCTTGAGGAATTACTTCCTTATCCTGTAATAAATTGAACATAGAATTTATATAATCAATGCTGTAAAAAATTACAGTCCCTCCACCTTTATTGGGTTTCATGATTTTCAATATTCTGTTATTCCTAATCTTATTCAAAGGTTTGTTCCATCTCGTCTTTACTAAGGTTGAACTTGGTGAAAATGTTGTTTCCTATAAAATTGATAAATATCATGTACACAGGCATTCTCAAAAGCTTAACTCACAGGATGTAAAGCTGTGTTCAAAATACTTTTCTTTTTAATTCCTGTGTTCGCACAATTAGACTCAAAACTGGAATTTTTAAACATCACAGCTAAATTCAACTTTCTATTAAACAATTTATGTTCAACAATGCAATCCACTGAATCAAAAGTTTTAGCTTGCACATATGAAAACCACTTCTCAAAAAGGAAAAAAAAAACTAAGGTGTAATAGACAGGTGGTTATAATTTAAAATATTAAATCCTCTGTGACTAACTAAAATGCCATCATATAAAGTATGTTCAAAATATTGTTGTTCCTCCCTAATTCTTGAAGGGCAGCAGTCTTTAATATTGGCCTATTCTGCCCTTTCATCTTCCCCTTTTTTGATTTTCTTTATTCTGTCTTGGTCTGGGATGATTGTGTCCATGGTTGACCTGATTGAATCCATCCTGAAAATTGCCCTCCATGATTTGTCAGCCTCTCATATCTCTGTAAAAGGGGGTATTCAAAAAGGTCAGATAAACTAATATCATCCCCTCAATACCCTTTGTTCAATCTCAGCTCCTCCTATAGTGGTGTCAACATGTTTCTTGACTAAATCACTACACCCTATATAAACAATGTGACTATAAGTTATTTCAGGCCTTAACTCCATTTCACTGGGATCGCTCAGGTTGCCAAAATGTAAATTAGAGTAGGTCGATTTGCTCTGGAATTGTATTTTTTCCTCATACACTGTGAGCAATAAATCTTTTTTTATATTGCCATTAAGTGTGTTAACTTCCATCATTATTTCACTAATACTTTTCTCATTGTATATAATTAGTGCCTGCATTAATTCAAATCCATGCTGGTCAAACATGTCACAAAGTCCATTATAAAAAGGAGAACGAGAAACTAAACCATTAGGAAATTTAAAGTAATGTAGTCCCTGTGTAACAATCCGTAACCTCAAGCATTCAATAAAATAAACACTCTCCATTTGCAGGATCCATCTCTATATAAGTGATTTTTTCCCTAATTAATTCAGTACTGATAAAGTTCCAATATATGTAAGGAACTAAAGCACTTAACTGAAAGTTGTAATGTCACTAGTTTATTTGGATTGGTGTTTTTAACAGAACTATTGGTTTATTAAATTCATTGGTTTTACAATATTTTTGCTATCTTCTTTTCAGCATGCGCTAGTTGTTCTCTCTGTCTCTAGTTTATTTTTATGGCTAAGATTTGTAAAGATGGTAAAGCATACAGTATGGATGGAAGTAAGTATGTTTGCGCTATGTTTTTTCTGGAGTTATTAGTGAGAAGTTTTCTAGTCCTTTCAAGGGATCCTAGTTTCCAGTTGTTTATTGATGGCTAGGAGTAGGTGTTGGTCATATCTGAGATTATCTGAGATTATCATCAAACTGAGATTATCATCAAGCATTACTCCAAGGAGTTTTGCCTGCGTGATATATTCTATTTTTGTCTGCCACAAACACAAACCACAAGTAGTAAACTGATAAAAATAAAATCCACGGCTTGCCAGAGAGCACACAGCTTTATTCACATAACAGACTAAGAGCTTTCACCCATAATCCTTTTGGGCTTCATCAGAGTCAATCACAGTAAAACATTTAATCCTTACATACAAAGCTTGTTAATTGATTCATTAATTATTAGCAGAGTGGGAGAGGCAGCACAGTTTCACTTCCAAATATATGTCCAACATTATAACCTATTTACGTTATTTGGATGATGTATTTATATTATGGGATGGCACTAAGCAAGTGCTGGAAGAATTTATAGATTTTTGAACAACATAAGTTTTCTTAAGTTTACTAGTCATTATGATGAAGACAGAATCGATTTTTTTTGACATTTGTTTGTATAAGGAAGGTGGCCAAATACACTCTAACATTTATCAAAAGAAAATGTATAGTAATTCTTTTCATTTTGAGAGTTGTCATCCTTTTTTTTCAAAAGAAAAATGCAATAAAAGGACAGATGGTCCGCCTATCAAGACTGGTTAGTCAAGATGAATTTTTTAAAAATGAATTGTCAAAACTACAAGATATATTCCAAAATAGAGGTAATCCATTGACCTCCTGACAAAAACAAGTAAGGAAGTTTTAAGAAAAGAGCCATTACATTTTGTCCAATTTTGTTGGACAAAACTAGAGAAGCTGGTCCAATAAATAAAAATAAACATTATGAACACAAAAAGGTAGCCAAGGGCATTATGATGGTGCTGGAGTACAATCACAAAGCACCTAAAGTAAGACAGATTATACAAACAGCATAGGACAGTGTGTTTCCTGATGAAATGAAAGGAACATCGGGGTCTACTCCCACATTTGTTACTATTAAATGGGCCAATTTAAAGGAACTTTTAGAAAAAGGAGCTTCTGTTGTTGAATATAAGACATCTTGTATGTTATACATCTTGTCCACATCAGAACGGAGCTGACCATGTGCAAGTTTTCCTAGCCAGTCCTGTCAGAGACACAGATCAAGCAGACAGCAGTCACCATCAGGAAGCAGTATTGCATCTGGCCTTGGTCCTGGTGGTGCCAGTGAGACCCCTGGCAGGACTAGTTCACATGTCCGTGGCTGGAGACAATGAACTGGACACCTTGCCATGTACGGTCCACAGCTGTCCAACACACCTCTGTGTAGAGCAGCCACATAGTGTGACTGTGTTCATATATACACACACACATCTGTATCACAGGCAGATCACCATCAGACACACACAGTCTCTGCACAGCCCATCTATAGGATACCCCTCCAAACACATACACATGAATGTCAATCATATGGCCCAACCTAGGCCTCTGGCAAACCCACTCCACACCCTGTGCATATGATGATACCCATGCCACATCCCAGTCATCCATACCATTGATTCAGGAACAAGCTAATATGGGTCTGATGCACAGAGTGAATATAGCACAGTGTAACTATGTAATACTGTGTAAGGTGCTGTCTGCTTGCATTTGTTATGGGTACACATAAGGGTTTATATACCTTATTAGCCATGATGCATTACTGCTGTTAGTACCACTGACTGAATGTAGTCTGACATGCTGTATTCTGTTTGTGTTGCAGGTATCTGTGTGTCTGCAGACTGTGGCCCTGCAGACATTACCAACATGGAGTATAGCAGAGTGAAAACACACCAACCATTCCATAGCCAAGGTACAACCCTATATGTACGTTTACCAGGTGTGTATGCATGCAACAGTGTGTGACGGACACTGTTGTCAGACAGTGTGACCTTACGTACATACCCCTTGTGATAGACAGGTAGCCTTCAGACATGTCACCTCAGTGTTGCGTAGTAGCACAGGCTCATACATATGGAACAGTTTACTGGAGTACTGTCAGTAGGTTCCCTCACAAGCTTAGCCATTAGATTGATCACAACAGATTCCCATGTCAGCACCTGTTGCCCCTGCCATTTCTTTCCCATACACTCAACCCCAATGCAGTTGGTGAGGGCATGCATGGCACTGTGTATGACAGATTTGTGGTATGTATTCCTGAATTCACAGGGTGGAAAAGGGAAACAAAATGGTATATCCTTTGCATACACACAGTAAAGACTGACACAGGGGATGTGCATATAGTAACACCAACAGAGTTGGCAATAGACAGATTTGTAAACCTACACATCCACTTTGATGTATTACAGTGCTACATACACATGACATGCCCCAGATAGATTATATGCATGGGACATAACCCACTACCTGTTACAACACATGATGTTGTGAATGCCTTCATGAATGGTGAGATAACCCACCAGATATAGCAACTGGAGTCATCTATTGCTCCTACAAGCCTGGACAAGTGATAGGGTAACAGACTTTGTATCAGCATAATGTTTCAGTCAGGTATGATATCTGATGCTGGCATGTGTGCCAATACACTAACTGTGACGTATTTGGCAGCAATATCACATACATGGCCATTATTAGGGGACACAGACCACATATGGGTTGCAAACATCCAGATATTCTGTAGACATTTGTACAGATGACTGGTATGGCCTGTACAATGGTTTAACATGCTGCATGTGAGGCAGATGCCATTACCACACTACATAAAGTAATGCCATCGGGAGGTGGTAAACAAGCATGGATGGTACACACATCAAAATGGTATAACCCACACAGGATATGATTCTCACCCAAACACACACACACACACACACACACACACACACACACACACACACACACACACACACACACACACACACACACACAGTTACCAGTATTGGGATTAGAACCCCTACCTATCACACACACACACTTACTTGCCAGTATTGAGATTTAAACCTCTGCCTATCCAGTGATTTGTACTATAGTGTTACACTGTTATCAAACGCAGACTTATTTGCCAGTATTGAAATTAGAACTCATGCCTATCTAGTGATTTGTACTATAGTATTATGCAGCTATTGCATGTCTTACAGAGCTTACTGGGCTGACAACTGGCCAAAGGTGCTGATAAGGGGAATGACATCAGCAGGACTGATAAAGTGGGGCACTGGGTGGGAAACATATCAAAATACTTCATCTTACAAACATACACACTTACACACACTTGTTGGATCTGAGAGTAGAACCTCTGCCTATGTAGTGATTTGTACTACAGTGTTACATGGTTATTGCACATGCTACAGAGCTTATTGGGTTGACAACTGGCCAAAGGTGTTGATAAGAAGAATGACATCAGCAGGACTTATAAAGTGGGGCACTGGATGGGAAACTTATCAAAATACTTATTTTTACAAACATACGCACACACTTATACACCCACACACACTTTTGCCAGATCTGAGAGTAGAACCCTTGCTTATCTAGTGATTTGTACTATAGTATTACACAGTTATTGCATGCACTATGGAGCTTACGGAGCTGACAACTGGCCAAATGTGCTGATAAGGGGAATGACATCAGCAGGACTGTTAAAGTGGGACACTGGGTGGGAAACTTATCAAAATATTTCTTCTTACAAACATACACACTTACACACACACTTATACACCCATACACAATTGCCAAATCTGAGAGTAGAACCCCTGCCTACATAGTGATTTGTACTATAGTGTTACACAGGTATCATACATACTATAAAGCTTATTGCACTGACAACTGGCCAAAGGTACTGATAGGGGGAATGACATCAGCAGGACTGATAAAGTGGAGCACTGGAAAGTATTGTGAGTGGGAATGGCCTAAAACTGTTTCACCTACAAACACACACTCCCTCACACCCACACACCCACCCACAGTTGCCAGTATTGATATTAGAACCACTACCTATCTAGTTATTTGTACTATAGTGTTATGCAGTTATTGCACATGCTACAGAGTTTAGAGGGATGATAGGTGTCCAATGGTACTTCTTAGGTGAATGACAGCAGCAGAGCGGCAACAGTCTCCAAATACTTAGACCTACGGACACACACACACACACACACACACACACACACACACACACACACACACACACACACACACACACACACACACACACACACACACACACACACACACACACACACACACACACATACAGGCAGGTGATGTGATATTATAAACCCAACCTCAGTACTATTACACAATGGGACTCACCTTTTATGCTGGCATGTGCAACGTTTTACAACTGGTATGTCACTGTCCACAGCAGGACATCACTGTATGCCATTCAGGGTATCCGTGTGTGTGTCTTTTTCTCTCTATCACTGTCTGTCTTTCACTTCTCCACATCTATGTGTGTGTATGCTTGACATATGTTATCTGTTTCCCATATATATATATATATATATATATATATATATATATATATATATATATATATATATGTGTGTGTGTGTGTGTGTGTGTGTGTGTATGTGTGTGTGTGTGTGTGTGTGTGTGTGTGTGTGTGTGTGTGTGTATGTATCTCATGCAACAGATGCAGATATATCACATATGGGCCATCTACAGCTAGCTGAGGGTAAGCCTGTCTGATGTGTGTATGAGGCAGTTAAGGAGTACATAGCTGTCTGTATTGCAGACATATATACACAACACAGTCATATAGTCCAAAGTGGGTTTCAACATGTCCTGTGATTCTCTAAGTGTAGGAGCATGGCCAGTGTGACCTTCTATAGTTACTAGAGTGTGACTTCATTACAGAGATAGGTACTCCAGTCCAGGGTTTTGTGTTTTACAGCCATACCTCTCAGGAGTACACAGGACTTTCCTCGGGGTATTGGATTTGTTTAGCAGACATTTTCTGACATATCTGTAGTCTGATACTGCAATGTATTGTGTCATTACCTAGTGCCAGATATCCTCAGATAATCACAGTGTTTTTCCAGAGCAATACTAGTTATATGATCCATAGACCAATATTATAAGGGCAGCTATGTACATTCTTGCCCAACAAGGCCATTTTTGAGGTGTGGCTACAGCCAGTTGAGTGATGACACACTGTGTAAACAGTTCAGCAACTTGGTGATATGCTGGTTGGGGATCTCCTGCTTGTGTGCTATCTTTCTAACCTGAGATGTCATATCTTTGTGTACATTTTTTGGCAGGTTATCCAGGTGTTTGGCTAGAGGTTTCATCCTGTTGAAGTAAACTTGTGTTTTTATGGCAAGTTAGTTACATATAATTAAAGAGTGATGTTACAAACTAATGACAGACATTACTGTTTCAGACTACATAACCTTCAGACAATTCATGCTACTGCAAATCCCTCACCCTAACAACTTTCTCAGTATGGAAGAGCGATATTTACAACACATGGCTACCATTGTGTCTTTGTTCCACTTTTATTTCTGCCCTTGTCCTGACGTCTTGCTGTCAGAGGTTGGGAGTTATAGGTGTGGGTACAGAGTGCATTCTACTGTCCAGGCATGTCCATTATATGTAAAAGCAAGCATAAGAAAAAAGGATTATTGAAAATAACCACTGGCAACAGTACCAAAAAGCACTATATTCACAAAAGCCTTAGCACCTCAGCTACACATCCTTCAAGATGTCCATTATATGTGTAGTATATTACACATAGCACTGTGACTTCCAGGTATGTCAGTGGCAGAGCAGTGGGTGTCACTGACATGCATAACAGTTGGCACTGCAGTTATCTGCACATGGCCCTGTCAAAGACGGCACTGTACCTAGGACACTACAAGATGACTACCAGGAGAAGGTGCTGGCTAGATCCTGACAGTATTAACCATACATACACATAGCTCATTGACCCCTGCATATTGTGGACAGGCAACATGTTTCCATGTGCATTGGTACAGACCTGCCAATGTGTGCTATGCTACTATTTCCCTGCAAACATACTGCATTTCTGTGGGTACATGGGTGGCATGCCTGTCAACTGTACACATTTGCACAGACTGTGCTGTTATTTGCCTTACATTTTGGTTCTATTTACTATACTATTGTGCCCTGTTTTGGGGACTAGATGCATATTAGTAAAGAGCACAGGTCAGATTGTAATTGCATACATTTAAGTTTCAGACCTTTTATCCTTTATAGCCTTACTGCAACCGCAAGTCCTGCTGTGCTATCACTGTGTGAGTCTGTAGGGGGGTAATTCATAACTGCCACCATTTGTGTGCCTTTACCAGACATTTCTCTCTGGTTTTCTACAGTTGACTTGCTGTGTGGGTGTGAGGGGTGGGTATGGGATCCCCACACTTACATACATGCCTGTGACCTATGACCCCCTAATAAGTTGTCCCCACACATATACTGCAGTGGGATGTGCCACCTTGGTTACTACTTCATAGTGTGGGAGGCCAGTTTTGAGCAGACATTTCCTGGTGTCCCATATAGCTATCAGTTGTCTACTGCTATCCAAGTAGGCCACCACATTCTCTTGCATGCATGCAGCATTACCAAAGATATGCTACCAAAACATACTAATCCATTCATTTATTGTTAAGAAGACTGATTTGCCTTTTGCCTGAGGCAGTTGTGAAGACAGTGGTTGAGGGCCGCGTATGTTGAATGCACACAGTACACTGCTTATACATGGTAAGTTACAGGTAATGTGATGTGTGTGCCATCCATTTTACTGTGTATGCAAGTCAGAGAGAGGTGTCAGTCCCTGGAATCCCTACAGTGTCAGTGTGTGTGCTATGCATTGCCGCTTTGCCAAGGCCTGAGCATACTGGGCATGCCTTCATCTGCCTACAGGAGCAGGCTCAGGGGCCTCCTCCTTTGAGTCCTCTGTGCCTGTGGGGACCTTGGCAATGGTGGTGGGCTGTGTGGCCTTTCCTGTGCTGTTCCTGCTGCAGCTTTTTCTACAGGATCATATTGTGTAGCATGGCACATACTACGAACATATGTGCACATGTGGCTGGAGAGTACTACAAGGCTCCATTAGATATGGCAAGTTAGCGGAACCATGACTTGAGCATCCAAAACACATGCTCTATAATGATCCTGGTTTGTGCGTGTGCCTCATTATGTTTTTCTTGTGTGGGTGTGTGTGCATTTCTGATGGGTGTCATCATCCACAGCTCCAGAGCATAGTCAGCATCCTCCACCAGATGACCATACGGGATGCCCCAACTGGCAAATGCCTGGTACAGCTGTGATGAATGCTAGATGTGGGAGATGTGATAGCTTCCAGGGCTGCCAGAACACACATTCATGATAATGCCCTGGGCATTGCACATGACCTGGCAGTTGATGGAGGGGAATCCCTTGTGGCTTATGTAGACCCTACCCTGTTCACCAGGTGGTGCTTTGATGTGGATGTGTGTGCAGTTTATCACATCCAGTAGCTCCAGGTATTCTGCTACATGGTGGAAGAGATGCATATTGCTGGTCCTCTCCTCACGGGTGTTGGGGAAGTAAATGTGCTCACCGGCATGTGGTAGCATGGCATCTAGGAACTGGTGGAGTACCCTGGATGCAGATGCCTATGAGACCCCCATGATGTCCCCAGAAGATCTTTGGAAAGTACCTGTAGCTAGTATTCTTAAGGCTACACATACTTTGGCATCCACTGGGATGGGTTCCCCTCTGTTAGCGCTAGGTCTGAGTTGAGGCCGGCACAGCTTGGTGATTTGCTGAAGTATGTCTCTGTCCGCCCTGTAGTGGTCTACTATCTCCAGATCATGTAGTCCCTGGTAAGTTACCCTGGGTCTGAACACTCTTCTCCTCCTCCTTGGTCTGTGGTGGTTGTCAGCATTATCCTCCTCACCACCCTCAGCCTCTAGCACATACTGATGGATCAAAGCAATGGCAGCTCCTAAAATTTTACAAGTTAAAATTTCCCTGAATGCGTACACCAATGATGCAGAGACTGTGGGAAAAACAGACTGTAGGGTGTTTGAATAGTTTATACTGTTGTGCTGCAGATGCTGCCTGTATGATTGGCTGACTATGATGCATTCCACCTGCTAGCTATGTAATTTGCTCTTGATTGCTTTTATTCTGCTATTTTCTTTTTCCCCCTTTTTTCCCGTCCCATTTCCATCCCTTTTAAGCCCTGAGGTTTGCCACACAAACCTGGTCCTCAAATGTAAACAGTCCTGCTATTTCCAGTTTTTTTTTTTTGTTTGTTTTAGACCCACTGCGCACCATGCAAACCCATTTAGCTAATGGAAACACAAAGAAATGGCCCTCCCTGGATGCGAACATGCTCTTTATTTCATGGAATAATTTGATACAGCCTCAGACACACCCCGTTGCTTAGCTGTGCTTAGCTAAGCTTATCTGGAGCTATAGAGCTCCAATGTGCTTGCACCATGCATGACACACACCCTTTTCATGTCTGCTGTTCCTCCTGCTTACATGATCATGTTATAGCACCTACATGGTTAGGTACAGTTTGGCACTTAGAATATTTTTGTGATTCAGTAAATTTCCCCTCATTTGCATACCCCACTGCCTTAGTCCATAGTTACTGCACTACCCCAGAGCCTTTCCCCTTAAAAACTACTGTTCCCTGGTATTGTTTTGATTCTGCATGCCATAGACTATTATGGCAAAATGCAGATTTCCCTTAAAATTGAGTTTTCACATTTTTTTTTTATTTTCAGCATGATCCCATTTGCGCGCCACTGACCTATCCTTAAAATTAAACACTTTTCCATGCCAGTGGCCATATATTTGGCCCTTGGCATGCCTAAAGATTATAATACATGCTTTTATTTGAGCTGTCATGCCTCTGTTTTCATTTTTGCAGAAATGTATTTGGCTAGTTGCCAAATACATTTCTGGAATTAACACTATTCTTGCACGGATGCCTGCCTGCTTGCTGAATCACCAATTCACCTCATGTGCATAGTTTTCACCAGCAAATGAGGTAATTAGCATTATATAGTGGTGTCCATACAGGAATAGTGTAGGCAGGCTCGTGCACGTCAAAACAGTAGTTTATTGGATCACTCAGTGGCCATATTCTGTGCAGGATCAGCTACACTGTTCCTGCATGGAAAAAAAAGATTATTGAATCCCAGGGCATGATTTTATTTTAGTGGAAGGGGATGGAGCCCTCTAGTAGTGTGCACATTGTTAGATTGCTAAAGACAGTAAATAAACAGTACATCAGTAGCTTATGATTATGATTTGAACATTAACCATAATTTAAATGTTCTTTTCCTCTTCGGAGAGGGGTTCTTGGCAATAAATGTCTGGCCTCACAGAGTATATTGGCAAAGTTTTCAGGAAGGTGGATGGTGATGCATTATATAAATGTTTTGTTTTATTGTGTACAGCTTAAAGAGAAGAAAATAGTCAGGGTAAGACATAGTTTGCAGGGGAAGGGAGAAAAATTAAACTTTAACTGTGCTTAATATTGGAGAAAGGTGTAGAGGTTAAGAAAATATGCACAAATACACCCATACCTTCACCACTGCTCCCTGAGGTCCTTTGGGAAATTATAAAGAAACACCTTTGTAAGGACTTCAGGGTGTGTGTAGAAAGTACAGGACAGTGAAAAAATTTGCTAGGAGGTAAATGAGTAAGTACCCTTTAAAAGGTACAGCAGTTTAACTGAGATTGTTGTAAGAAGAGCAGCTTAACCCAGAATTGTGTGTGCTATCAAACACTTATGCCTTTGGTACTATCAGTTCTAGGCAGCAATTATTGTCTCACAGTTGCATATATGATACAGTACTAAATACAGTCTGTTTTCTGAAATACTCACAGAAGGTATTTCTATAACAGTATAATACCAATAACCAAAGGCACATAGACTCTTGTGCCTTGTACTATAACAGTCACTTGCCAGGGAGGGTTACAAGAAATATGTATTATAGCACTAAAAATACCAGCATGCAGGTTGACAACAGTAGTAATTGTAGGTGATAGTACATAAAAGGAGCAAGGGGAGACACTAAATACTTATCAGTTTAGCCAGTGGCTGTCCAGAGGTGTAATTTCCCGATGCACAAATTAATGAAGTCTGTCAAATTAAGCAGGAAGAAAATAATGCCTATCTTATATATTCAGTGCACTATAAAGAAAAGAATCCATACAACACAATTAAAATATGGTTCACCAATATCACATCTGAAAGAGGCTATGCCTTTTTATATGTTTGGCAGAGAGCAGGTGAAGTAAGAATAGTAGCACCTATCTGATATATTCAATACATTTTAAATGATTAACAACATATAGTTCACTAGCATCACATTAGAAACAAGAAAAAAAGCCTTTGGTTAAAATGAAGTATAAATATTTAAGGGAAATGCAAGATCTTTTATTAAAACTATGTAGTTAAAGGTAGATTTAGATGTGTTCCTGGTTACTCTTTATATTCATGCCTTATATACCAGTGATGAACATAAAGATGAGTTATTGGGTGTAGAGTGGTTGCTTGCAAAATACTTGAGTTATAAAATGTATTACTAATTTGTAGTTACACTTTTATAAGTTTATACATAAAAATATGCTGATGTTTTAAAAAAAAATCTTACAGCAGAGTGGCATATCTATGGGTATGGCCATGTTGCCTTCTTAAACATGTGCTTACTTAGTGTAAAGATAACATACGTTTTTGAAATGTAGTTATTTTTGTTGCAGGAGCAATTTATAAATAATACCCTCCTATTGGTGAAAGGTAATGAACCAAATATAGTTGACTTTATAATTTTTTTATCAGATAATTACACACTGGTGTTAATTAATAATACTTTCATTTAATTTAATTACTTTTAGATGCCACTGTTTATAAGGAGGATAGATGTTATCATGTATGCTTTATAGGAAACCAATAGACATCAATAAAAGTTTATTTTTTAATAGGTATCATTCTGAATTTGTGCTACGTAATATTCATATTATACAATTTAATTAGAAAAAAAAATACTTATAGTTTCTTGAGCTGCTCTTACATAACTTTCTACCTTAATACCTTAATTTGCTGTTCTGTGTGCTTTTAAGTGTTAAAGTGCTCTTATTTGATTTTTCATAAACTCGTTTTTGTCATTTTTAACTTATTTGCATTTATTTAAACTGTATTTGCCTTAATATTGCTACACACTCAAGTGTGCTAGGTTGTACTGCATTTAAAGTGTTTTTGCTACTGTCATTAGCTCATTCATTCTAATACAGAGAGAACTTTTTGAGAAAGCCAACCCACTTAACTAAAAAAAAAAAAAAAAAAAAAAAAATATATATATATATATATATATATATATATATTCCAAGCTTGTTTTCTGTCTTTCCTGTAAGTAGTCTAATCCAGATACAGAATTGCTGTATTCAGGACTGTTTGTAAGCTTCTGTGCCCCAAGCCTTTCTGTGTTGGAGGGAAGCCTTCTAGCTTATCAGTGGGAGTGGTAAGCACTAGGTAGCCTGTCTACCACAAAAGTGGTTTCTGGTCCAGAAATTGTAGTTTATTGGCCATTTGGGCAGTTTTTCCATCTCTTTCAACTTTCTGGTTTAAAAGCCTGCATTTGCACTTGCTTCCCACCTTCCCTGTAACTAGTTTAGCCCAGATACAGATTTGCTCTATCCAGGACTGTCTGTAAGCTTCTGTGCCCCCAAGCCTTTCTGTGTTGGAGGGAAGCCTTCTAGCTTACCAGTGGGAGTGATAAGCCTATCTACAACAAGATCCAGATACAGATTCTTAAATTTAGCACTTGAATTTGCTTCTCCGTGCTCAGCACTTGTTCAGAACTTGTTGCAAATACTAAATAAACTACAAATTACTACAACACTCACCCTTCCTCATTACCTAGATGAAAACAGTTTTGGTACTTACTTTCCTCACTTGTTTAGAGAAAAACAGCTCTTATACTCACTTTCCTCACTTGTCTTTAGGAAAATATTTTTTTATTCAGGGATGTCCAAGGGTCAGCTCCCAGTGTTCTCTCCTGTCTATCTGATGAATCTGGGCATCTTAGGGCAATGTAGCAATTGCTTCATGTAGACAGACAACCCTCTACTCCTACCACCCAACACTACAACCTGTGAGAGATGCACTTATCTAGCCAAACTGGAGGTAAAGTTCTCTCCAACCAAGACTGAACTTGATAGTCAAGAGGAGAAGGTAAACACTTACACCACACCACACTCATCACATAGTCCCACTAAACCTACACCACTAACCTACACCACCAAAATCCACACATGGAAACACAAAACCATTCACGGAGGCTGTCAATAATAATCTGCTCAAGCAACAAAGACCTCCAAAGCAGAAATGCAAGAAACCTCCCACCACCAACACAGCCCAAATGACACATAGCCCACAGGCTGAGTGTGCCACTCAACCACAGTCCATAAGGCAAAACAACATACCCATCACACTAGTCATAGGTGACTCTATAGTCAGGCACACTGATGTCCCACTCACCAGGCTAAACAAGAAGAAGGTCACTGTCAGCTGCCTGTCGGGTTCCAGGATCTGCCACATAACCCACGCACTCATGTCATTCCACAACAAGTACAAATATGACTCTGTGATTGTTTATGTTGGTGTGAATGACCTGAGACGTACCTCCTTGGACTACATGAAAAGAGACATGGAAGAACTCTCCAATCTTGTAGCCCAGGCAGGTATGACCCTAGCCCTGAGTAGCATCCTGCCATCACCCAGAATGATACCGCAGTACAAGGACAAAATGATTGACTTCAAAAATTGGCTAAGCTTCTGGTGTCATTCTAAGGGCATCCAGTATCTGTCTGCCTGGGATGACATGGTCGACAGACAACAATGCATTGCCAGAGATGTCCTGCACCTGTCACCCTTGGGATTCCGGATACTGGCAAAGGCTCTTGCCACCCCTATAGTGCCTTTTTTAGGCAAGGATCAAATGACAAATTTACCACCGTAACAGGAACAGGCAAGCAAAAACTGAGGGTAATGCTGCTCAATGCTAAAAGTCTAAATCTCAAAATGCACTCACTCGAGGCACTCCTTAAAATGGAGAACATCGATGTCTGTGCAGTGACTGAGACCTGGTTCAAGGCTTCAGAGAGCACTCCTGCATTACCAGGCTATAACTCATACCACACTTTTTGGCCATCTAACCTGGACCGGAACACCAAAGGCGGAGGTGTGTCCATATTCATTAAGGATATCCACACCTGCAGGCTAATTGCTCAGCATAATGCAGCCGAGGTTATCTAAATGCAACTAACTCTGGGCAAAACTGCAATCCAAATTGTAGCTTGCTACAGATCCCCCACCATGCCCCAGGATTCCCACTCCTCTTTTCTTGATATACTGGAAAATATTAGGGTTCAACCAAACACCCTAATATTGGGCGATTTCAATGACCCCACCATTAACTGGGAAAACTACTTATGTACCAATACCTTCACTCAGCGCTTTCTGGAATTCATAAATTCCAATGTCCTGGATCAACTTATCCACACCCTCACCAGGGGCAACAATATCCTAGACCTAGTCATTACCAACATGAGTGACTGGTATTCCACACCTGAAGTCAGCTCCTCTTTGGTCAGATCCGACCATAAGCTAATCACCCTAGATATCCACATCTCGCCCCCACCCACCATTAAGGAAACCACGGTAAAACATTTCTCCAAAGCCAACTTCATGCTTCTTAAGACAGAAGTGGTGAACTTCATGACACTCATGCAGATGGACAATACAGTTATGACTGCTGAATCTTTCACAAAGGCACTCTATAAGCACTTACACGAGTGCATGGATCGTGCTATCCCAAACAGAACCAAGACACTATCCTCCAAAAAAAGGAAGCCAATCTAGTGGTCCCCTGCCGTAAACAAACTCTACAACAGAAGGAAGAAATTGCTGCAAAATAGTGTAAAATCCCATGATTGGAGGAGCTCCCTGGTTAGCCTCAGCAAGAAGCTGAGATCCCTTATAAGATCCTCCAAAGCTAGCTATGAAAACAAGATTGCCACTGGTTCTAAGGACAACCATAAAGCATTCTATAGCTATGTCAAGAATCTCAATGGCAACACCCAGATCTGCTCTGAGTTACAGCACAATGGCACAAAAATTACAGAACCAATTGATATTGCCAACATCCTGGCAGATATGTCCAGTGCTAACTTTACCCCCTTCTCACACCCTAAGGGCCCATATCTATACAGGAAGAATGCAGAGTCCCTGTAATCACAACTTTACAGGTAAAAGCAGTACTCTCTAAAGCCAAAAACACAGCATCCATGGGACAGGACAACATCCCAGACTGCGTTTTACACGAACTGGCTCCCCACCTAAGCACCATGTTCAATCATAGCCTCACATCAGGCTTTGTGCCCACTGAATGGCACACAGCAACAGTTATCCCACTCCACAAAGGGAGAGCCACCACTAATTCTGGGAACTATCGCCCTATTAGCCTGACGAGCCTGGTCTGAAAAGGCCATGTAACGTATCATCATAGAATTCATAAACAAAAACATTGGTAACCTCCAGACTCTGGACCCCACCCAGTTCAGGTTTGTGAAAGGCAGATCTTGCCTCCTGAACCTGGTTGACTTCTTTGAGGCAGTCAACAAAGACGTAGATGAGGGTAAGGTGGTTCACGCAGCCTATCTTGACCTCGCCCTTTCAACACCATCCCCCATTCTGGAGTTATAGCTAAACTCACTAAACTAGGTATAAATCCCTATGTCACAAGATGGGTTGCCAACTGGCTCACTGACAGAACCCACACTCTAAAAGTTGCAGGCTCCAAATCTGACTTTAAGCCAGTGACAAGTGGAGTACCACAGGGTTCAGTCCTGGGACCTCTCCTGTTTGGTATCTACTTCTATGAATTACAGGCTAACACAGAAGGCCTCTAGCTAATGAAGTTTGCAGATGACTGCAAACTAGAAGCTATAGTCGAGTCCCCAAATGATGTGGACATCCTACAGAATGGCCTCACTGAGACAGATGCCTGGTGTCAGAGCCATGGCCTCAAGCTCAATGCCAAAAAGTGCATTCTTATCCCCTTTGGTAAAAACTCTGTACCCATGAACTACCACATAGGTGGCAGTCTTCTTAACACCGAATGTGATAAGAGACCTTGGGACCCAGGTGGAAAGTAGTCTCTCCTTTGATAATCACATTGCCACAGTACTCAGGAAATCCTTCTACATGGCACACCTCATCACAAAGGGGTTCTCATCCAGGAAAAAAAGAGGTCATTGTTCCCCTCTACTCGACACTCATTAGACCCATTATAGAGAATAATGCCCATTTTGGAATGTACCTCACAAGACATCTGCAGCAGCTGGAAAGGCCACAGAAGTACCTCACAAAGAGAATTACTGGCCTCAAACAGATGCCCTACACTGATCATCTCAAAAAACTCCAGCTTTACTCTGTAGCATATCGCCTGCTCTGAGGTGATCTCTGCCTAACATATAAAGCTATGTCAAACCCAGAGTTGTTGGACATGCTACACCTAAAGAAATCCCAATCCCTCTGAGCCACATGCTCTAGGGACCTAAACATTGTCACCACAATAAACAGGACTTGCTGGAGGGATAGATTCCTGTCCCAGAGACTTCCCATACGCTAGAACAAGCTATCCATCTATGTCAAGCAATGTTCCTCATTAACACTCTTCAAGAAAAATCTTAATGAGTGGATGGGAAATAGGAAATACACCCCGGGGATCACTTCTGTGGCTCTGCTCAACAGGGGCACAGGAAATTAACTTTCTTAGGTTGGGGTAAGCCAGGGAACTTTGTTGACTAGGCTTACTAAGGTCCTTGGGCCGATAGCCTAGTATCTACCTATGAACCTATGAACCTATAATATGGAATAATTCAGATGATAATATGAGCAGAGGGCCATAAAATTAATAAGAAAGTTTATTACAGTTTTGTATGAAAGATATTTTTACATAACGTTAGAACAAGTTAAATATTGTGGAATTAGTACAACTTTCACTAAAGATAAAGAGAATAGACTTTTAGAGACATAAGTATGTATATTGTTTTAAAAAGTATTTAGAAAAATTAAATTAAGTAAGTGAAATCTGCATGACATCACTAGATAATACAGTCATGCAACAGAAGAAACAATTATAAGAAACTGGGATACAATTTGTAGTAACAATATTTAATAAGGCAATTTGGGTATAACAACACTGCTTTCATATCAGTTTCAGAACTTCAGTATACTTTCCCAGCTTTCATATGATTCTTCAACCCATTCCAGATGCAATCAGCACAAGTCTAAAGCTATTTTTATAGCCCAGTTTTTGAAATAAAGATGTTGGTTCTCTTGTTCAGGCTTCATCTGCTAGAGAAGTAACTTCTTTGTTGGATCTTCCTGATTTTCTTGTCCCATCCCTCAAGCAGGCACCATCCAAGTCTCCATTCCCAGTGTCTAACTACATAGTTTCTCCACTTCAGCTAACAGGCTTAGACCTTGGCTGCAGTTATAGGTTATTCCAGACTCTCACACGTACAACCAGTGCCAATGCAAGGAACACTTGCATTGGCACTTGGAAGGCATTTAATTTTTATTTTCATTTTTAAACTTTGATTGTTATTTTTCAAGTAGTAAAAGTTCTTTAGTTCAGAACTACGTTTTCACAAGGCTAGTATTATTGGAACACTGTTTCCAATAACTTTTCTGGTTTTAGTTACTACAAGCACCCTTCTGCTCACTAACTTTGTGATTCAGGGTTTTGGGGACACTTGTTTTACCACAACCAAGCCCCTATTTTCCGTATGCCTGCGATTCTGTTATAAATAATATAGAATTATATGGAAAAAATCCTCCTCTGCTAGAACAGAATATCATAAAGACTGGATAATCATATTCATTTAATATTTTATAAAGTAAACTCAAATCAATAACAACTTTCATATATTTTCATATATTTGCATGCTGTCTTGGCAACACCTGCACTCATAGCTGGCTTTAGGCACCAGCAAACTCTGCTTTCACTGGGGGGCCCTCTTATTCTTGAGGGACCCAACCACAGTAAGTTACCTTATTTTGATGTTTTGCAACATGGCTGTCAAACCAACAAAAAGTTGTACAGCAATCATATGTACTTAATAAACGAGAAGCGTAATAATGACTCTTACTTATATCACCTTTAAAATTCAAATATATCTCTTTTTATGGTAACAGTGTTTTGTCTAGTGACAGGCTTCACAATTTCATTAAATATTTTAGAATTGACATAGTGCCCTTGACATAATTAAATCCTGCTGGTGGAAATTCTGTCTACTAAAACTGTCATCATAGCCAGCTTTAGGCACCTACAATACCCCTGGCTGCCGAGGGGCCCTTTTCATCATCCTTGATTTTGTGAGGCCCCACAAAAAGCTGTTGCTAGTTGGGGAAAAATGAAGAGACAAAAATGTGTTCATTTAGAATATGGTATGACCATACTAGCATAAAGCTGATAGTGAAAAAACACGAGCAAGGTAAGCTCTAGAGATTAGCAGCCTAGAGACCAATCTCAGTGTGCACCTTGGATTTTCAGAAGAGCTGATGCTTCCAACATTCAGGGAGTTTTATAAATACTGACAAAAGACCAGATACTATAACACTCAATTTTTTAGTTCAAGCATTCTGGGCAAAGCCAAAACTAGTAACAAAATAAAGGGTCAAAATCAGGAACAGATTTTAAATATTAGTTTAATCCACTTAAAAAGATAATAGAATAACACATTTTGCATCAATGTGCATTTTTGGACAATAAGAAGTATGAAACTCTGATGTCTGGGTTTATTGACTGTATGTAAGGCTTCCTATTGAAATGTTGGCACCCAACACTCCAAAAAAAAAAGACTGAAAATCCAGAAGAGTAATTTTCGAACATCACTCTTCTCTTTTAAACTGCTTGTTTGCAGAGGGGCAAGCCCCCTATATCTCACACCCCTGAACTTATATATAGCCACTCTGACATATCATACCATACCTGGGAGAAAAGGGAATATTCTAGGAAATGGCCATCTCATACTTAGTATTTATGTCTGCTTTTTTGGCTTTTTAAAAGAGGAGGTGAGTCACTCTCCTATATCAGACCAACATCAGTGTTGAACTATTTAACATAGAAATCCCTGCATTTAATAATGTAGAGATCCTACTTGCTAATGTAAGACTAAATACACAAAATCAGCTAAATATCTTAGGATCATATATCCCTCCAGGAGATAACATCAAAACCCTAGAATCTCTTCTCCAATGGACATCAGAAACCCTCACCCATAAAACCGTTATACTAGGTGACTTCAGTATTGATTGGACCTCACTTAAATCACCCCACCCCTCAAATCATGTTTACCTTTACGGATTCTCACAGCTTATACAAACCCCCTACTAGGGTAGACAAAACCTCAAAAAAATAATCAATACTAGACTGGATTCTCACCAATCGCCCATCTTGCACCCATAATTTTGGTATACTACCTGACACTCTAAGTGACCACCTCCCAACCTTCTTCATCACAGACCAAAGTAAACTCACTAGAACTAGCCCTCTTAAACACATCAGATACACTAAAAATGTCAGGGCTGACAACCTTAATACAGCCCTTAAACACTCTAACTGGTCCTCTCTTTTAACGCTTCCTTTAGATGAAGCAGTTGAGTAGGCCTCCTCAACCAACTTGCTCCACCAAGACAGATCCGCACTAAAACCATCTATGCCCCATGGCTTACCAAGAGGACTAGGCAACCTATGAAACAATGGGACAAAGCATGGGACACCTGCCACAAAAACAAAACTACTCCTAATAGGCAAACATTCTTACAACTGAGAAACACAGTAAAAAAAAAAACAAATCAGACTAGACAAACAAAAATACTATAGTGAAATTTAAACTAAGCATAATACCAACCAACAAAAGTTTTGGGCCACTATAAACAGTATTCTCCAACCAGGTAAATCACCATCTCCTAATCCAAACATAGACACCACCTCTGTAAACAGAGCCACCCAATTCAATGAGATCTTTACCAACTCTATATTAAAGCTGCCAACAGACCCACACTCCCTACTATACTATATAACCCATCAAATAACGTTAACTCCTTCACCCTTCAACCTGTACCAACTTACACCATCTATAGGCACCTAACCAAATTTAAATCCACCACCTTAGCAGTAGACAAACTACCTGTCATATTCCTACAAATAGCCGCTAAAGCCATTTCCTATCCAGTCTCTATAATCATTAACAGATCAATCTCAGAACAAAAGGTGCCACTTTTCTGGAAAATCTCCTACATTATACCAATACACAAATGGGGCAACTCCACTGACCTAACAAACTACCGCCCTAAGCTATACTTTCCCCACTGGCTAAAATACTGGGAAAATGTATCCACACCCAGGTCTTAACACATCTTGTCTCCAACATTCTTCTTGCTGAAACTCAACACGGATTCTGCCCCAATCATAGCACTACCTCTGCACTCATCCATTTTAGTAACCTAGTAAATATGCAATGCAACAATGGCCAACTAATATCTGCAGTTTTCCGTGACTTATCAAAGGTGTTTGATACAGTCTCCCATACAAAACTAATAACATCACTCTCAGAATTAAAACTAACTACCTCCACTCTATTATGGTTTCAAGACTATCTCTGCCAACTCCAACAAGCTGTTCAGTGGAAAAACTCCCTTTCCCTCTACTTCCTGTAAAACTAGGAGTACCCCAAGGATCAATCCTAGGACCCTTACTTTTCACTATATTTACAAATAATCTTCACAGAGCCGCCCCTCTAGCAAATCAGGTTCAATACGCTGATGACTCCACCTTAATCTGCTCTGCCCCCACTCTCCAACAACTTCAAATCAAGGCCCAAGATGCCTTTACATCCATAAAAACCTGGCTAACAAACTCTCATTTAATACTAAATCCTAAAAAGACCCAGTGTATGCTCTTTCATCCTTCCAAAGCAGCAGCACCTACTCGCCCAGTTCTCTATTTCTGCATAAGATAATACCCCTATTGCCCCCATCACACAAAGCAAATTATTAGGGGTCATTACTGACAATAATATGAAATTTGACAAACACATAGCTCATACAATAACCAAAATCAACAAAAAAATAGGTACTGTTTACAGATGCAAAAATGTGCGAACCAACAACAGTAAAGTTACCCTAGCTCATACCCATCTTCTCTCTACCTTACTGTATGCTTCTCTTGTTCTAATTAATCTAAGCAAGAGAGATTTAAGCAAACTATCAGTATGCTACAAAAAAAATCACAACAAACTCCTCCTACCACACCCACAACTGTCAGGCCCTAAAACAGCTTCCCTGGCTGGAACTCCATAACACCTTAGCTCTAAACCAACTTCTTCTAGCTCACCAAATACTGTACGAACCTAACAAAACTCCAGCGTTACAATACCTGATCACCCTCTATTCCAATAAATGAGAACTTAGATCCACTAACAAGGCACTAATTGCAATCTCCAAAAGCCATTACAGCTCTGGTGACTCCCTGTATTCTAACAACATTGCCAAGACTTGGAACTCCCTACCACTACATATCAGCGTGCAACCTAATAAAGTCATCTTCAAAAAACAGCTTATTTCCCACCTAAACAACTCCTGGACATGCAACTGCCAAGCACCTGGCTGACATATTCTAACTCCTTTCCCCTACCCACTATCCAACCTCCTCTTTAAAACTCCCACATATGCACTATATATTATCACACATTACTTGTAACTGCCTAGCACCTGCCTGACATATTCTAACTCCTTTCCCCTACCCACTATCCAACCTCTTTAAAACTTCCACAGATGCACTATATATTATCACACGTTACTTGTAATTGCCTAGCACCTGGCTGATATATTCTACCTCCTTTCCCCTACTCAATATCCAGCCTCTTCTTTAAAACTCCCACAGATGCACTATTTATTATCACACATTACTTACCAACTCATTGTCGCCTACTCCCCACTGTCACATCTATACCCTCTAACTCTCCCCTAGACTAAGTTGGAAAGCTTTTCCTAAAATGTCAATGCACCTCATATGAACTTGTCTATATTCTCCTCCTTTTTAGTTTTTCCTTTCTTGTCTTATCTTCAGTACATCTTCAAGATAGCACCCCAAAAAGGCAAACCCCCATTTCTCGGTCACTCACGTCCCCCGGAATCTCTTTTAAAGTTTTTTTGTCTAGTCCTTCTAGCATGTCGAGGGATCAGTTGCTAGTGTCCTCTCCTGCTCAGCTGGTGAACCTGGGAATATTGAGGCAATGTTACAATTGCCTCATGTACACAGACAACCCTCTCCTCCTCCCACAAAACACAAATACATGCGAGAGATGCAACTATACGGCCAAACTGGAGGCTGAGCTCTCTCAACATAGGACTGGCAAGACCAGTCAGGAGGAGAAGGTTACCACACACACTATAGACCCAGTCTCACATAGTACCATCACAACCTCAAATCATGCACATAAACACACAAAGACATACTCGGCGGCTCTGATCAAAAATCTACCAAAACAGCAGAGGCCACCAAAGCAGACACCCAAACAACCACCACCTCAGAACACAACACCTGCAACACATAGACCTCACAGTCAGAGTGTCAAACAGTCACAGCCCTTAAGGCCAAACACAATGCCAGACACACTAGTCATTGGTGACTCCATAGTCAGACACACTGGCGTCCGCTCACCAGACTGAGTAAGGAGAAGGTCACAGTAAGCTGCCTGTCGGGCGCTAGAATCCGCCACATAACGCAAGCACTCAGGTCTCTCAACAGCAGGTACAAATATGACTCAGTCATTGTCCACGCTGGTGTAACCGACCTGAGGCGTACCTGCTTGGACTACATGAAAAGAGACATTGAGGAGCTCTCTGATTATGTAGCCCAGGCAGGTATGACCCTGACCTTGAGCAGTATCCTACCTTCACCAAGAATGATGCCACAATACAGAGATAAGATGATCAGCTTTAACAATTGGCTTAAACTCTGGTGTCATTCAAAGGGGATCCAATGTCTGTCTGCCTGGGATGACATGCTGGACAAGCCACGCTGCTGAAGGGCGGCTTGCACCTGTCACCCTGGGATTTCGGATATTGGCAAAGGCTCTTGCCACCCCCATAGTGCCTTTTTTAGGCAAGGCTCAAATTCTAAACCTACCACCCTAGAACACAAAAAAGGAAAAAACTAAGGGTAATGCTGCTCAATGCCAGAAGTCTAAATCTCAAAATGCACGCACTCGAGGCCCTTCTCAGTATGGAGAACATCGATGTCTGTGCAGTGACAGAAACCTGGTTCAAGGCTCCTGAGAGCACCCCAGCACTATCAGGTTTTACCTCTTATCATGCGTTCCGCCCCAAAATCCGGACAATACCAAGAAAGGAGGGGTATCCATATTCATCAAAGACACCCACACCTCAAGACTGGTGGCAACGCGATGCATCGGAGACCATCCAGGTGCAATTAACCATAGGCAAGACTGCTCTGCAAATTGTAGCATGTTACAGGCCACCCTCACAAACTCAGGAACCTCACATGGCCTTCCTGAAAACACTAGAGGGATAAATATATCACCAAACACCATCATACTAGGTGACTTCAATTACCCTAATATAGACTGGGAACACTACTCAAGCCCAAACACCCTAGCCCAAAAGTTCCTGGAATTCATAAACTCAAATGCCATGGAACAACTAGTCACCATCCCCACAAGAGGAGAAAACATACTTGATCTCATCATCACGAACATGGGAGCACAATGTTCAACACCGAAGTATACCCCTCACTGGTGAGATCAGATCACAAACTAATCTCGCTGGAGGTCCACATCCCACCCCCACCTGAAATAAAAAGACCACAGTAAAGAACTTCTCGAAAGCCGACTTCACACTTCTAAAGACTAGTGTGGTCTCCTTTAAGGCCCCGAGCCGACGGAAAACAGTACTCAAGCCGCTGAATCACTTACAAATGCCTTCTACCAGCACCTGCAGGACTGCATGGATAAGGCAATCCCAAGCAAAACAAAGACTCTTTGTACCAAAGGCAAGCGTCCACTCTGGTGGACCCCAGCCATAAACAAACTCTACAACAAAAGGAGGAAGCTACTACAAGATAGAGCAAAATCCTTAAAAGGTAAGACACCCTTGATCACTATAGGTAAAAAACTAAGAGCTCTCATAAAATCATCCAAAGCAAATTTTGAGAGAAAAATAGCTAAAGACTCAAAAGACAATCATAAGGCCTTCTTTAGCTATGTTAGAAACCTGGGAGGAAACTCCCGGATATGCTCAGAACTAGTTCAAAATGATGTGAAGATTACTGATCCTACAGACATTGCCAACATACTGGCTGACAGGTTCAGTGCAAACTTCTCCCCTCCCCAAAAGGAGAGATATCTATACCAAGCGATTGCAGCCCCCCAAACATCTCCAACGCCCATGTGAGAACTGCTCTCTCCAAAGCAAAAAACACAGCATCCATGGGACCTGATGGTGTCCCCGGCTGTGTGCTCCACAAACTCAATGAGGAATTAAACCCACAGCTAGGACAGCTGTTTAATCATAGTCTTACCTCTGGATACATACCCAGGGAGTGGCGCACTGCAACTGTGGTCCCACTTCACAAAGGCGGTGCCTCCACCGACCCTGGAAATTACCGGCCCATTAGCTTGACAAGCCTTATCTGCAAAGCCATGGAGAGGATCATAATGGACCTCATAAATAAAGACATAGGGAATTTGCAGACTTTGGATCCATCCCAGTTTGGCTTTGTCAAAGGCAGATCATGCCTTCTAAACTTGGTTGACTTTTTGAAACAGTCACCAAAGCCATTGATGAGGAAAGGCAGTCCATACAGCCTACCTCGATCTGGCGAAGGCCTTTGATACAATACCCCACTCGGGTATCATTGAAAAACTCATCAGCTTAAATGTTAACCCATACATCACAAGATGGGTTGCAAACTGGCTGAGTGACAGAACCCACAGGGTCAGAGTTGCTGGCGCCATGTCAGACTCAAAGCCTGTTACAAGTGGTGTACCACAGGGCTCAGTCCTGGGCCCACTCTTGTTTGGCATCTACTTTTCCGAAGTACAAGCAAACACAGGAGGGTTATGGCTGACAAAGTTTGCAGATGACTGCAAACTGGGCGCCATAGTAGAAAACACATCTGACACAGATATCCTTCAGAAGGGTCTCACAGAAACGGATAACTGGTGCCAGAGCCATGGCCTAAAGTTAAATGCCAAAAAATGCATAGTCATACCCTTCGGGAAAAACAAGGTTACCCCTAGCTACCAAATAGGTGGCAATCCACTGAGTACAGAAGACGTTATCAGGGACCTGGGGACCCAGGTTGATAGTAGTCTGTCATTCGACACCCATGTAGCTAAAGTAGTTAGGAAGACCTTCTACATTGCCCACCTTATCATGAAGGGATTCTCATCTAGATCAAGGGAGGTCATAGTCTCCCTATACTCATCACTCATCAGACCAATGATTGAGTACAATGCCCCATTCGGAATGTATCTGACCCGACACTTGCAGCAGCTGGAGAGGCCACAAAGTTCCTCACCAAAAGGATAAAGGGTCTCAAACATCTGTCCTATGCTGCCCGACTGAAAGAACTCCAGCTCTATTCAGTCGCCACCGCTTGCTCAGAGGTGACCTTTGCCTAACATACAAGGCCATGTCAAACCCAGATTTGATGAATATGCTTCACCTCAAAAATCTAGATCCATCAGAGCCACAAGGCGGGAGACTTAAACCTCGACACAGCTATTAATAGGACGTGCTGGAGGGATAGATTCATCACCCAAAGACTCCCTATGCTGTGGAATAAAATCCCGGTATATGTGAGGCAGAGCACCTCGCTGGCCTTGTTCAAGAGAAATCTTGACCAATGGATGGGAGATCGCAGATATACCCCAGGGATTACCTCAGTGTCACTGCTCAACAGAGGCACAGCAAAATAATGGGTATAGTTCCCCATACTAAAGGGGTGGCGTAAGCCACAAAACTATGGGCTAGGCTTGTAAATGCCCTCGGGCAGATAGCCTAGTATGAACCTATGAACCTATGAAGATTATCTCTACTAAACATACTGTAGGAATAGCAATCATATGTTACTACCTGCTATACTTTTAATTGTATGTCTAAACCACTGTGTTTATGTAAATATCTTATGCAATCATATGTTTATTTATTTTTATAACTGAATGTGTAAACCACAATGCTCATGTAAATATCTTATTTATAGAATGTTAGCAATTGTTCTGGAGCTTTTCTCCACGGGCCTCCACTGAAAACGGACAGCTGTGTCCAGTCGGACCTCCCCGGTAAACAAATGTAAAATAAATAAAAATAAATGCATTTACCAACAAATCAAATTTTTATGAGGGGCACAGCAAAATCATGAGGTAAAATCAGGGACAGTCTGTGAAATCAGGAACAGTGACAGGTATGCATTACTTCTTATTGAGGTAAATAAAAGTGACTTACCCCTGCTGCTGTTTGATGACTGCTAAACAGTCACTGATCTGTGGGAGTACCTGTGTTGGACAATGAATTTCAATTGCTGAAATAAATGCAATACAAATATTGTTATGACATATGTTTTTGTGTTTGTGTGTGTGTGTGTGTGTGTGTGTGTGTGTGTGTGTGTGTGTGTGTGTGTGTGTGTGTGTGTGTGTGTGTGTGTGTGTGTGTGTTGCAGTGTAACAGTAACATTTTGGCTATAATTTATATCACCTTCTAGCACAAACGTAATCAGTGCTACCATTACGCTTGTGTGGGGGGTGGCTGCTGTGTATTTAAAAGTAACAAGCTGGCTATATTTTCTTTGCCATCACAAACACAGACATTACACATGATAGGTGGCCATCTTTGGTGGTTTGACAGGAAGATGATATGTGAAAGCAGCAGTTCATTGCTGCTGTGGCACAGTGAGTAGCACTGCCATCTCAGAGTGTTTTGCACTGGCTGAGTTCTTAGCTATGTGGAAATCTGCATGCCTTCCCTGTTTGTGTGTATCTATCCATTTACTCTCATTAACTCCAGCACCTCAAAAACATGAAGAAGGTGAAATGGAATTCTCCCTTTTCCTTGTAGTGTGGGTGTGTGTGTGTGTGTGTGTGTGTGTGTGTGTGTGTGTGTGTGTGTGTGTGTGTGTGTGTGTGTGTGTGTGTGTGTGTGTGTGTGTATGTGTTGGGATACATACATTATGCTTGTAGATTCATAGGTAAATAGTAGGCAATCTGTCTCCAGACAATTGCAAGCCTAACCAGTAAGCAGAAGCCAAAATTAAACTATGTTCCTTATATCTGTGAAGTAAAGACCTTAGCCATTAGGCTAACCCCACCCCCTCTTCTAGATAGCAGTAAAAAAATGCAGTTTGCAAGTAATTATATTTCAAAAGTGAGATATAAAATATATCACAGGACATTCAGGTACTTACATCTTCTAGGAGTCTGATGGCCTCCACACCCCAGACTGTATCAAAAGATTTTGACGTGGACTTAGTGGTGGCCTCTGCCGTAAGTCACATCTATTCTAAAACCAATCTTGCTCAGATGTGTGTGTTTACTGAAGGCAGCTGTAGGCTATGTGGGAATCTGGGGATTGTGCAATCATTACTTCTATAATTTTCATCAGAGTCAAACCTTACAGGTATACAGGGAGGTCATTATAGCTTGTGTTTGGACTGGGGGCAGTGTGGTCATTGCCTCTTCTTTTTTCTCACAGACCTCAAAGTTGTACAAAAAAGGATACTGTAGCGTGCGTAGGGGCACTGAACAGTCAGAGTAACAAACTGGAATACTTTACTGTAATCATTATTTTTTTTCACTTTCCTCGCAATCACACATCAGGCATATATACAAGTGGGTGCTGTTGGGGGGGGTAGCAGTGAGGAGGCATGCTATATATATATATATATATGTGTGTGTGTGTGTGTGTGTGTGTGTGTGTGTGTGTGTGTGTATGACAGCTGTTACTTGAAATGGCTATTTGAATCTCTACTTTCATCCTAGTCTAACACCAGGAGGATGCAGAGGCGGAGATGGTCTTTTTTTGGGGAGTTATGGAGGCAGGTAGTATTACCAGATAAGATGTGTATGTCCTCACAACAATTGTCTTGTTAGTTTATTATGAGCTATGATTTTGTAACCTATAAACATGAAGCTTTGGGCAAAACTTATGTCTTCTTTGAAAGAAAAAAAAAAATAAGACTGAAATTATTTTCTTATGATTTTTGTTCAGGCCAGCATTAAATTAAAAGGTCTGGAAATTCTCTAAAATATATCCCAGAGCATATATAACCCTATGGCATCTGGGGATCCCAGCTTAATTGAGTTATTTCCTAAGTAGTTTATATGGTGCTGTCTTGGTCAGAAAAGGCGTGTTGAAAGGATCCAAGAAAAAATACAGCTGAACAACAGCACTGAATTTCTGTCCTTAATCATAATTTCTGTCCAGGCCATCACTGGATAAAAAGGATGAGTAAATGAAAAAAAAACTTTAAAATACACTTCAAAGCATAAAGAAGGTCATAGCTTCTTTTTTTTCAAACACCTTTATTGAATTATCATGTGACATAGGCAAATTTACATTCATATTAAAGTACTCAAACTATATTAACATAACAAACATTATACCTCACATATATTGCTATATATCATATTGCCTAAGCAATATTGCATAAATTGTTCGTCTGCTTTTTCTTTTAAACAAGACACATCTTTATTAAACCATCACTTACTACATAGGCAATCATACATTTATATAAATGAAAACAAACTAGACCGACACAATCTTTGTTGCAAGCATTTTACATCACAAATCATATTGACTCATTCCCAGCTGCAAACATTATACATCACTTACAATCTACCCATTTTTTCTCAATCAGACATTGCAGAGCTCATTTAAGTCTTTCCCCCTTTTAAACCTCATTCCTCCCTTGTATGTATTGTTCCCACAATTCCCATTTTCCTTTGTAATTTGTTCCTACCCTTTTCTAAAGATCTCAGTTCCAGTTGTTTTATCTCTGTTACTTTATTCACTACTTCTAGTATAGTTGGTTTAGATTTTGATTTCCATTTTCTAGTAATTGCTTTTTTGGCAGCCACCATTATCAGACACAGCAAGGCCTTACCATGTCTAGGCAATTCCAATTCTGTATCATAGCTCGGGAAAAATCATCTCCCTCATCAGACCAATCTGCCCACCCAGCATTTCCGACAATGCATCCCACAGGGAATCCCTAAAGTTTGCCAGCTCACTGCACTCTCAGAAAATATATTCCCAATTGCCTCTTTCTTCACCTTCAAACCTCCAACATTTGCTATCTGCCTGAGGAAAAATTCTCTGAGTCTACTTGAGGTATAAATATATCTATGTAAACATTTCCAGGCAATAATCCTTAATCTTCTAGATTTTGTTTCATATTTGGGAGACATACATATATCCTCCCATTGTTTCTTTGCGAATTGCTTATCCAGTCTCTCTTCCCAATCCTTTCTAACCTCCTCTGATTGATTCTTATAGTTATCATACAATATGTTATATGCTCTACTAAGTATTCTTGTTGTAATGACAGCTTCTCTTCTAGATTCTATTAAAACTATACCAGTGCTGGTCTTTCATTTAGAACCCCCTATTTCTTTATTTTTGCCTCTACTCTGATACCAGTCCCTGATAGGGAAGTCAGTCTTTCACCTGCAGTCCAAATAAATTCTTGGTGTCTTCCCATTCTATCATCTTTCCCTCTCTAGTTATTTGCTCCCAATACCTTGGTTCCTTTGTCAGTTTTCTCCAATATATTCCAGCACCCTCTTGCCTATTGTCTGTGTCCCTAATCGCAGTCATCCCTATCGGCAGAATCTCCTTTCTCCACTCCCCTGTTGGCTTAGTTCAAAAAAAGCTGAAGAGTAAGGCAAAATATTGGAAAAGAAAGAAAAAAATAATGTTAATGTTAAGGAAAACCTGAGATAAGGAGAAAACAGGCAGAAGCACTGGAGGATATGTGTGTGTGTGTGTGTGTGTGTGTGTGTGTGTGTGTGTGTGTGTGTGTGTGTGTGTGTGTGTGTGTGTGTGTGTGTGTGTGTGTGTGTGTGTGTGTGTGTGTGTGTGTGTGAGTGTGCGTGTGCATGTGTGTGTGTGTGTGTGTGTGTGTGTGTGTGTGTGTGTGTGTGTGTGTGTGTGTGTGTGTGTGTGTGTGCGTGTGTGTGTGTGTGTGTGTGTGTGTGTGTGTGTGTGTGTGTGTGTGTGTGTGTGTGTAACAATAAACAGTGACTATGACACCACTTCACCTAAGTTCAGCCCTGTGCACAGAGTTCTTGTAATGTATATTGCAGCAACTAAATGCCTGTAACTTTGAATATCCCTTTGTGACATGTGCCAAAATAGTGTGGTACACAGGCCTATTGTAATGTAAGCTAAATGTAACTACAGGACAGTCTGTGCATGCTACTACTAAAACTTTGCAGCATGAACTAAGAGGTTGCTCAGAAGAGGTGGCAGTGACAGGGTGATACTTAAACTGGTAGTGCTCAGGGGACCCCAACTTGGCATTTGCTGGGGGCCCCCAAGATACTAACACTGGCCCTGTATCCCCTAAAAGAAATAATAACATTATAACTTAAAACATCTTACAACAGTTTCCTATCCACACCCCAGAATAAATAACACACAATACATTGTATACTGGTGTGTCTGTTTTTTAATTCCTCTCCAGGACTTTGCTCAGTGGCTCCCCTACTTGGCTCATTCATTCTCCCAGTGGGCTAGAGCCACATATCCCAAACTGGGCTAGAGTCATCTGTCTCACTCATTCCTGTTCAGGGACCCGATCAGCCCATTCATTTAGCTGGAGGTGAGGGTCCAGAAATTGTGAGCAGGACAGTGTACTAATCCCAGAAAGATCCCTGCCACAGAAGGCCAGCTGATATGCAATAACTGCCTGACAGGGAATGATATGGATGCTGATGCTCACATCATCACTAATTCAGTGAGGCATGTGTTGTTAACAGCATAAGCTTGGCCTGGCCTATTCCACAGATCTTTTGCTTTCCAACAGTTGTCACCAATGAGTTTGGCCATGTCATCTTCCTCCCCTTCAGAGCAGGTTAGCCGGCATCATATAGTCGTGCCCATTCTCTCTGACCAGCTCCACCAGTGTCCATGCCAAAAAAAGAACATGAGTCACCACTATTTACAGAGTCCACTTAGTCTTTAGTTGTTAAAAGAGGAGTCTTCCTCACCCTGTCCTGCCTGTTCCCTCTGTTTTTTGTCAGGTGTAGGTGAAAAAACAATTGTCCAGGGTGACTTGCCTCTCCATCTTTTTCAGGATGGTCTTGAAGTGGTGCATGACTGTGTAGTTAAACAAGTCCATCATCCTGTTGATATCGCCTGTGTTGGGGTGCCACTCCAAGATTGTAGCCTGTACCTTCTCCCAGTTGGATGAAAGTTCTTTAATGCAAGCTGTTGGCATAGGTCTATTTTTCCTGTCATCCTCATCTTCAGAAGAAATTTCCCTTCCTTTTTCTTTGAACTGCTTATTGCAAAGTGCTGTAAGTTCCTCCATTGTGAGCTCATCATCATCATGGTCTTGTAGCAGTTCCTCCACATCCGCCTCATTCACCACCCTTATGTCCAGGTGCTTTGCTGTGGAAACAATGTCTTGCACCACTTCAGCTGCTTCAGCCACAATTTCACCCCAGGAAAAAGAAGGAATCAGTTTCCTCCAGGCAGCATGAAGGGCTTTCTGCAACACTCCATCTCAGGCACTTAATTCCTTCAGTGTTTTATCTGGAGAATTGGTCATATTGAAGAGCCTTGAGAAGAGTGCTTTTGTTTAGAGCTTCTTGAAGCAGGCATTGACTTGTTGATCCATAGGTTGAATGAGAGAAGTGTTGGGAGGCAGGAATTGAACCTTGATGAAATCACAGTCTAGCTGAAGAATTTCCTCTAACTCATGTGGGTGGACAGAGGCATTGTCCAGAAGCTGAAAAGCTTTCACTGGCAAATATTTCTCTGTCAGATATTTCTTGACACTTAGAGCACACATCTCAAAAATACAATCCTTGAAAATTGACTGGTCTACCCAAGCTTTGGTGTTTGATTTCCACTTTACAGGTAGTTGTGATTTTATAATCTTTCTTTCCAAAGCATCTTGGGTTTTCTGAGTGATACACCAACAGAGGCTTCAGCTTGAAGTCTCCACTAGTGTTTGCTGCCAGGAGAAGTGTTAGCCTATTTTATATCGGCTTGTGACCTGGAATCCTAGCTTCTTCTTGGGTTATATAAGTCCTACTTGGCAATCTGTTCCAGAAAAGCCCTGTTTCATCGGAATTAAAAATCTGTTTGGGAAAATAGCCTTCTCTATCAATTCTTCAAATTCCTTGACAAATTTCTGTGCACCTTCTTTGTCAGCACTAGCGGCCTCTCTTTGTCTCAGACCACTGTGGATGCAACTTCTTTTTTTAATCTGTGGAACCATCCCCTACTTGCTTTAAATTCCTCTGTTTGCTGTGAGCTACTTCCTGGAGTTTTGTTTTGTAGGTCTTCGAAGATGAGCATAGCTTTCTCACAGATCATGGTCTGAGTTAATGGATCTCCCTTCATCTGCCTCTCCTGGATCCAAACAAGAAGCATCTTCTCCATATCTTCATGAATTGTTTTTCTGTGTTTGTGCAAAGCCTTTGTGGCTCCTTTTGACACCTTAGCACTCACGATGCTGTCTCAATTTTTTCAGAATGTTGAGACTGTAGACCTAGGCACACAGTAGTGTTCTGCTACTCATCCTATTTTACCTCCTCTCTCGATTTTACCTATGATTTCTTTCTTCTTTTCAATGCTCAGACACTTATTTTTCCTGCCAGTATCACTCTTCTTTGGCCCCATTTCTTCACTTCTTCACAACACTTAAAAGAAACAATTCACTATGCAAACAACACAACAACAAGAGGAAACAACAAACTGCTTTTCACCCTCTTTTCTGGGTCGAATTGTGAGACAGCGGTTGTATTGTGGCATGCCCGGGTGGCTGAAAGCTCGATCAACTTGCGAAACGGTCAGGTTGCAAGGTAGTTGAATTGCAAGGTACCACCTGCATAAAGTTTGCGTTACAGCAGGAGGCTTGACATATAACTACATAGATTGGGAATAAGTACTACCTGCCTGTCTGCCTGGTAAATGATTTAAATGTACAGACTGCAAGGATATTATTACCTCAGCAATGTCTACCCATACCTGCACCATTCTTATGTATCTTATATATTGTAGTAGTATTACTGAAGACATTATACCTACTGAAGGATTTTGATTGCCTGTCCTCCAATTCTGCCACCCACTGGGTAAGCTGGTGTGGCAACCTATGCTGGGGATCATCAGAGAGATTATTACATTGTTCATCTCTGCCAAATCAGTCAAATGTTCATAAGATGAGAAGGACCACCAGTAACAGCTTCTGGCTTGATGTTATGTTTTGCAATAAAGGTAAAGGAAGACCTTTGTCTCCTTCAGAGCCAGCTGGGGGGTCTGTGCTGTCCAGTCTTTACAAAGGAAAGTTTAGTATAAAATTGTGCCTATAGTGTAAAAGAAAGACTAAGGGATATGATCCATCTCTGGTGCAACATGAATGTAAGCATCTTAGGTAGCTGACAGGTCATGCTGGAACAAGCTTAGCTTGTCAAAACTCATGCATAAGCAATGTGAATGCATGTTCATGGGATTCATGATAGTACGAACTTGCCTACAATGTTGGCTACGATTACACAATAATGTGATTCAAAGCCTACATGCCTACAAGCCTTATTTACATAAAAACTTTATAACCTTAATGAAACTTTTTCAGCATCATCATTTTGTGCACTGATGGTTACCATGATTTTGCAAATAGTGATAAAAAGCTAAAGTTAAAGCAAATAGTTTATAAAAAGTGCAGTTAGGAGCACAACAGAGAGGAAAATATTGAGTATTAGAGCACTACCACATAGTGAAACTAGTTAAGGAGCTGCATCTAAAGTATTAGTAAGACAGAGTGCTGTTACTGAAACTGCAGGTCTGTCAAGTACTGTCACATTACTGATTAAAGATTTGTATTGTATATGCTTCTAGTGAGACCTGGCAATGGCAACATACAGAATCAAGCAGTAGAGACTTTATTGAATTTCACACATTTACTTTCATAGAAATATACAACATGCATATCTCTCTCTCTCTCTCTCTCTCTCTCTATATATATATATATATATATATATATATATATATGTATATAGGTTTACTATCACAATGCCGACGTGCAATTGCACGGCTATGAAGTATTCGAACAACAGATATTCGAATACTTCATAGTTCGGCAGGTTATGTGAGCGAACATTATCATTGCGAACGGACTGTGCATTCGCAATTATAACGTTTGCTCATGTGAGGGGATTGGGGTACAGTGTGGTTAGGGAAATACATCCCTTTCCTCACTGTAGTGCGATCTCGGAGTTGGAATATTAAGTTGGGGGGGTGTGGGGGACTTGCCCCCCTGCATAACTGTGAGTTTAGGCTAGTTAGGTAGGGAGTTACGGGACGGGTGGGAGTGCTGTTGATTGTCGGAAATGTCGCGAGCGACATTTTCGACAATACACAGCTGTTTTCGAGATTAGGGACATATGGAAATGTTCATTTCCGATGTTTGAATTCGAACATGAAGACACTTTTTATTTTAAGTTTCGATTTTATGATAGTAAACCATATAAATATATATATATATATATATATATATACATGCATGCACCATAAGAATCATCGGTGTGTGTGTGTGCGTGTGTGTGTGTGTGTGTGTGTGTGTGTGTGTGTGTGTGTGTGTGTGTGTGTGTGTGTGTGTGTGTGTGTGTGTGTGTGTGTGTGTGTGTGTGTGTGTGCGCGCGCGCACGCACGCGCGTAGCTGAAGGGTAAACACACTAAGGTAATGCTGTTATGTCACTTGTGTAGTAGTAATCATATCTTCTTATAACTCTACACTGAGGACACATGTATTACCTGCAGTGTTTGCAAGAACAAACATGAAATACAAAATGATGACGTATAAAGAATCCTTTCAGAAGAGAACAACAGATAAAATAATAGATATTAGCAAAGAAGAGACAATGTTGTTCCTGTTGTATTTTATATGCATTTCTGTATGAATGTCATCTAGATTTGCAATGGAAAGGTAGGGAAAGTAAGTGAATTGTTGCAGTACATTAAAATGAGGATAACTACAGTTTATTGTCTGCCATTTTATCCAGATAACAAAACATTGCAGAGGAAAGTTTAAGTGTTTGTGCTATCCATATGTTTGAACTCTTGCTGTGTCACAAATTCTATGTTTTTCCTTTATTTCACAAAAGTCAGGAAAGTGACAAAGTGTAAGTTTAATAATTGTTTTATACATTTTTCTTTTTTCAGAAAGCTTGTGTTACTTCAGTTTGTATATTGAGAGACAGGGAGCGCATGGGGTAAAGTCTCCATATCAGATGGTGCAAGGGAACTTGCACGCCTTCAAAAGCAATAGTGTCAACCTGTATGGCAATGTGTGCCATAGGTTGTGACAATCATTTGAGAGTATGAACAATGTAAGTATGTTACTGTCTGTGTCCTGACTAAGATACAGTTGTAGAAATCTATTAAGAAGTTGTATATGTATTGCATATAGGCATAACTCATTGAAGCAGTAAATTGCCTTGAATAGGAACATGTATGTTTAACCAGATCTATGGCAAAATGTCAAACAGTAGAATATTTGAAAACCACATTACTGATCCTAATCAACTGAACATCAAAATATTGAACAAAAAGTTAATCTTTTATGCAAGGGGATTCAGCGAGGTTAATGGGAGGTTTAAGCCTGGTGTACACCTCTCAGTAACCATTTTGATTCAGATGTAGCCCTGCCACAGTGCTATACCAAAAAGTTGTTCAGCACCATGGTGAGCTGTCTCAATGGCAAAACACAAATGCTAATGAGGCATTCCAGAGGACCGTACTCTGCTAATTGGCCATGTGGTCTCCCTCTCAAAAATACTAGTGATAAGGCATTTATGCAGCCGAGCGATTCAGAGAATCAGCTGCATACGTTTCTTCAGCCAACCTGTTCATTTATTGCTTCCAGAGGGTGAGATCTTGTTAAAGATAAGTGCCAGGGTGTTTAGAGGACAGATAGTGGTGGGGGATGTCTGGCTGTGTGGCTACACATGTGAGGGTATGCAGAGGGATCAGTGGCATCAGGTATGCATGTGTGTGTGTGTATGTGTGTGCATGCTTGGGTGGCTGTATGAGGGAGGCTAATTAGTGGATAGGTATAGAAGGTGTGTGGCTGTGTGTGCATGTGTGTGTCTCTGTATTTGTATGGGTGAGTAGGTGAGTGTATCCATGAGTGTGATCAAATAAGCAGTGTTGAGTGTGTGTGTGTGTGTGTGTGTGTGTGTGTGTGTGTGTGTGTGTGTGTGTGTGTGTGTGTGTGTGTGTGTGTGTGTGTGTGTGTGTGTGTGTGTGTGTGAGTGCATGAGGGGGGCTGTGTATGAGTGTATGCATGTATGTGTGAATGTGGGAGGTGTCACACCTCCACACTTCTCTAGACTAATGACCATATCCTGCAATATCTGTGGGTGGGGAACCGTAGACAGTAGGGATACTTTTTGTATCATACCATAAAGGCACTTAAAATGATAATAGAACAATATTTTCCAGCACAAAAGACATGGGACAAGGGTACACTAGATACAAGTGATACTCTTTATATTTTGCCAGAAAGACACTTAAAAAGATTCTTACCTTGTACCCTCAGCAATCTCTCACAGCTCTTTCGCAGAGTGCTAGTTCTCTACACCATCACTAAACACCAGGGATACTCTTAACACACTACCTTGCCTTTGAAAAAAAGTTAAGGTAAAAGGGGATGAAATTTCAAACCCTGCACCCTTGACACAGAAAGCAGATTGTCAAGCAAGACGCATAACCTTGTACTCTACCTGAAGAGTTAGTCTAAATTTTTTTTCTACATAATAAGAATTAAACTCTAATGTCTGCAATTTTGCACAGAATGTTATTATCTATGAGGGACAGGGCACATATAAGAGGCAACATAAGGA
Source organism: Protopterus annectens (assembly GCF_019279795.1). Classification (NCBI taxonomy): domain Eukaryota; kingdom Metazoa; phylum Chordata; order Ceratodontiformes; family Protopteridae; genus Protopterus; species Protopterus annectens. The sequence goes on from NC_056731.1 coordinate 1,355,195,619, forward strand.
GTATTCTGAAAAATCAAGGCCAGATGAGAGGTATGGGGGGTGTCAGTGCAGGTTGGAGGCTTTGGGACAAAGATGAGAGTAACACTCGATGACATTGGGGAGAATTTTTAAAACCACTAGCTGGACTCAATGAAAATTTAATAGAACAACAGGAGAAGCATCAGGTTGCACTTTATGAACAATAAAAAATAATGTCCAGCATTATTGACTGAAAGTAAGGATCCATGATTTATGAGGACGAGGACAACAATAAAAAGGTAAGTGAATGGGGGTGCGATGCATGGACTGAAAACAGTGCTTATCACAGGAAGGTGCTGATATGCACTTGTACTAGTTACAAGTAATTCAGAGACATGCAAATTAGTCAATCATGAGGTCTTTCCCCATTGCAGCTAAAATGCCTCTGAATTGCATTTTCCCACATCACAGAAACAGCCTCTTTTGGCCTCAGTTCTTACAACCAGGAATGCAGTTCTTTCTGAATGGGAAGAGAGATTATGGTGAGCAGAGCCCTCAGTAAATATCTGTGATAAGGAAATGGGAGCAGTTCTTAAAAATTTTCAGTACAGGTATCCTCGGCATTGGAATTCCTTGGTATATGTATAGTCAATATGGCAAGAGTATAACATAATAACAATAAGACGGAGCTTCACAGTATCTCATATGCTGGGAAAGTATTACAGTGTGTGAATGAGACATATTTACAAATCAATTTCTGGTTGTACTTCATATTCCCAGGAAGTCATACTGTCTAGCAGACAAGCTGACCCCGATGACTGCTTGTACCACATGATGGCCAGTGCATCTCTCATTGTTGAGGAAGCGCTTTCAAAAGTTGTGGAAAACTTGTTGAGACCAGTTGGCATCAGATAAAATGATGAATTATGTTGAAATTTAAATAAATAGATAAATCTTCATCCAGTGACAATTGTGTTTCAGTCTTGTCACTTATCCTATTATTCAGGATACACTCAAGGGAACATGCAACACAAAGATGACAGCTGGTTACCTCTGCACTAATTCTGTCAGAAATGCGAAAATTATTGGAGCAAAAGTCAACTTTATAACTCCAGTTTTGATTCTGCAGGTATTGTTCCCTCTTATTTTTGTGTTCACTACTGGATAAGCCCCTATATTAGAAATCAGTGATGAACCTGTTGTCACATAAATGAGGCAAGTGACACCCCAACATATATTACCTTCAGCTTGCTACAGTTTCTTCACACCCATTAGTTTTATGAAAGACTATCTATTCTGTCTTCAACATAAAAATTATGAGAATAAATTACAGGTGCAAATGTACATATTTTTATATTTACATTTCAACTGAGTCAAATGTGCTAAATTCCATTTAATCCAGTCTCTGCTATATACAAATAGTTTTGTGTTAGTTTTGACTATTGTTTCAGCTTGTGTCCTATGACACATCATACCCTTTGACTTCCTAAGGTAAATTACGTCTGTCCCTCCTAAATACTCTACACCTCCCTCTTCCTCAATTTCAGATCATGGCCCTATCTCAGACACCCCAGAATTCTACATTAAAATAGTGAAAACCTTAAAAAAAGATGCCATACACAATATTCCCATAGTTGCCCTTCAAGAAGAGATAACCTCAGCCTTTGATTCATTCAAATTAGCAAAAGACTGTATTCTACACATCCTAAAACATGTATACAACTTACTTACATCAAAAACATAATGTCTTTCATTTGAAAAATCGGGTCAGCCCCAAAAGCAAAAATTCCCATCCGTGCCAATGAGTTTAGGCCTACTTTAGTACTGCCAAAACCTAGGAAAAAGCATAGAAAAAATCCACTCCCAGTTAGGCAAACACATAAAAACATGCAAAATACATAGTTACCAACAGCATGGGATTTCATCTGGAAGAAGTACCATCACCGCCCAATATACTTTGACAGACAACATCCTCATTAGTAGAGATAAATGACTACTAACTAGTACAACCTTTGAAGACCTAACATAATCCTTTTACATTGTCAATCTCTCTCTCGTACTGCACTCCTTAACTGCTGCCAGCATCAATCTTGATGTGGCACTATAATTTAAAGATTTGGTCTTTCAGATACTTCAGATACAGATTGGATTCACATCCCCCCGCTAGCTCAGATCTCCCTCAAGGCTCAAAACCTTTTCCTGTTCTTTGTTCTTTAACAAACTCCCTTGGTACACCCACTCACACCCAGTTCTACTGTACACTGATGACATGGTCGTTAACAGATCTGGCCCCATAGCTGCTGTCATAAAACAGCAGCTTATTTATTTATTCATTTATTTACTGACATTGGTTTACTGGGAAAGTCTGACTGGGCATAGGTGCCCTTTTTTCAGTGGAGGCCCGGAGAGAAAAACTGTAAGGTAATAAGTCTAATTCAATCAATTTTTACAACAACACATTTTATAATGCAGATACATTGTATACATAGTATGTAGTCAGCATAATAACATTTGTATTGATATTCACAAACATTAATATACCGCATTGTACTGAGAATTTACAGATAGGAGAGTGGTGTATAAGATAGGTAGGAGTAATTTAAGAAGTATATGAGGAATTAGAAGTGATAGGCTAGTTTAAGTGTTAACAGAGAAAAAATGATGGAATGGTAATTTGATTGTGCTTAATTAGAAGTAGGCATAGTAGTTTAAAAACAAATATTGGAAGGAGATAAGCAGGTTAAGTGATTTAGTGCTTTAAAGGGAGGTATAAGAAGGTGGTGAAGGATGTTAGCCTGAACTTCATCCGACCTCCTTAAATAACTGGCTAATCAGACACAACCTTATACTCAATGTCTACGAAGTAAGAGTAAAGTTTTTTGGAACCCAACAAATGTCTATTCTTCACTTCCTGTTCCATCTAATAGAGCAAAAACCAACTGCTATAAACTGTCCCATGGTACAAATACCTTGGAATCTGGCTAGACCCTTCTGTTATCTTCCAGTGTGACATTTAATTTACTAAGTCCAACATTAATTAATTACTCCTCTTGTCAATCTAATGTACCACTTCCTTTCTGTCCAGCAGGTATGGGGGAAAGAGTCATCTTCCCTCAGCTTGAATATGATCTCCCTTTTGTTGCTTCTGCTTCACAAAAGAATTGTGCTGTTCTACAAACTACCTTAAAAAACATTTGCTGATTCATTAACCTACCTTCTTAAAGGGATCACCACTGCCCTACTTGTGCAAAAGCCAAATGGTAGTTCATTCTACAAAGAGCTTCCATTATTCCAAGTATCCGGTTATACAGACTGGTATGGGAAGAAAGCTTCTCCTTCTTTGCTCAGAGAATTCCAGAAAGAGCTCAGCCTCCTTATAATATAAGGTCCCTTTATCAAACTACAACATACCTGCAAACTCCACTCTCCAACCTAAAATGCACAGAGTTTGCATTTTTTTCTATAATGAGCACCAAAGGTGATGAAAATGTATCCAAGTATATTACATTAGTTGCTAATTTCTGTAAACAGCTGAAACACTTCCTGGTCAACCAGTCCAAATGCAACTGCGTTAGAACCACCATCTTCACTTAATCAATTCTACAACACAGTTCGACATTCCCTACTGTCTTACTGATACTAATTCATTCAGGTTTATTAGTACTTATTACTTCCCACATCAAGATATTGGACCTACTGCAGCAGCTAAACATCCCAGCACATTGCAAATACAATACAACTTCTTCTTCTTCCACAACTTTTCACACACACACACACACACACACACACACACACACACACACACACACACACACACACACACACACGCATACAAACTCTCAAATCCACCCTGGGCTATTCCAGACAACAAATGCCATTCTAACAAATTTCCATCCCCCCACCCACCCACAAATCTCCTCTTCATAAACCTCCCCTTTTATACAGCCTTTTCCACCATTTCTTTTTCAACTCCTAAAACTTTCCTTACACAACATTCAGCTTCCTCCATACCTCACTACATCTACACTTTCTCACTATTACATCCAGAAATGCTTCCCCCACTACCCTCTTATTATTGATGTACATATCTCAAAGTAAAATTGTGTGTCTTTTCTAGTTTTCACAGTTCTGCAGAAAATTCCTTACATAGTGCAACAGTTGCATTCCTTTATGGGTACAGTGCAATATTCATATGCAGTATAAATGCCTTCACTCATCTATGTACTCCCACTGTAAGAAGTCTAACAACCTATTGCCAGCCTTGCAATGATTAATCTTACAACTGCTTTTGCACCCTTGATTATGTTACTGTTTTTAGTAATAAAAATCTCATTTTTGAGAGAGCTAAGATTACATGGCTGACTGGGTTTATGTTAGTTTATCAAAATTTTACTTTATCGAAATTCATATGGTCAAGACCACATTATCAACAACTTAAAATATCAAAAACTAACTAAAAACTGGGAACTGTGTTTCTGCAGTGGGGACTGCATCTCCCACATCCCTTGCTAATTTTATATACTAACTCCGAAACTGCACTACAGTGTGATCTCAGTGCAATTCCATTTCTGTTTATTAGTTAGTTTTCGATATGGCACAAAAGTACTTGCAGCCTTAGATCACAACATACAAATGAACACAAATGCTCAATGGGATGAAAAGCAATCCAGATACAGTTGCCTTTTAACTGTTTAGCGCATAACTAAACCATGAACATACAATAAGAAGTGCAGTTGTTAAAGAAACATATTTTTATACACTATTAGGAGGCCTTTGCTGATTCATAAGCGAATTAAAATAAAGTGACAGGGTTCCTGTAATAAAAGGTGTCAGTGGCACAGCAGGTCACACACTCACCTTCAGTGCAGATAGCTGTTGGTTCTATTCCATATCGAGTGGCACAGTGGTGCAGTGGTTAACATTGTCGCCTCACAGCAAGAGGTTCTCCGGTTTGATTCTCGGCTGGGGTGCCTTCTGTGTGGAGTTTGCATGTTCTCCCTGTGTTTGTGTGGGTTTCCTCCGGGTACTCCGGTTTCTTCCCACATTCCAAAGACATGCATCTGGAGCATTTCTCCCTGGGCCTCTGCTGAAAACAGGCTCTGTGGAACCTAGTCAGACATTCCCGGTCAACAAATGTTAAATAAAAGTAAAATTCCCACACCAACCAGAGGGTGCAGTGCTGTATAATTTTGGGATGGTGCTGCACTACTGAATGTGTCATACTAATGATAAGATGTTAACCTGGGCCCCATCTAGCTTAGGCGGATGTAAAAGAACCCATGGCACCTTTTGAAAAGAGTAAGGAAAGTTCCCTGATGCCATGGCAAAGTTTCTGCTGTATTATAAATACCATCTTGGGACTCCCTGAATGTAGGCTACTAGCCTAGTAGGACTACCCCAGTCAACAAAGAATAAATTAAAACAATTATAAACAACACGACAGCTAAATGGTAGAGACCTATCACAATATGTTATATGTTATTTTTTTATATAGATGTTAATTTTGTATTTAGCCTAGTGTTTAATTGTTAGAATAATATGGCAAAATATTTTATCATGGGGTTATGAGAGAGAATGTAATAACCTGGAGGAAATGTATTTGACTTTCAAAAAGTTAATGTTAAGAGAAAAAAAAGGAGGTAACTGCTATAGGAGTGTCTTCTGGATGATTTGGTTTGAGATGGATCCTGACTGTTGCCTGTGGGGACTGCTTGTAAGGAATATGCACATTCTATTTTGGGCTTATGAGCCACAGATAGAAAATACACATATATCTTTAGCCAGAAGCAGACATTTTTCTAGTTTAAATGATAAAGCAGGCTTTCTCTGCCTATCATCATCTTCTATCATTTTTGAATGTGCTTTTGAATTTGTTATTTAAAATTTCTTTTGCACACTTTAATTTATTTGGAAAATAAATGCCTTAACTTATTTATTTCAAACAACTTCCATTTTATCAACTTTAAATACTTGTGGTAGATGTATTATTTATTGTAAGAGATTGTGCATTTTACCTGTATATGAAATATATCCATCCTAAGAGTGATTACTGCTTAGAGGTATTTGCTACCATTTAACTACTTTATTTGAATAAACTTAATTTACTAAACTAGAATAAATTACATTTTTATTTTAATGCCAAACTGTAAGGTATGATTTTGTTTTGTTTGTTTTGGCTAACTGATGCCAGCATACCATAAAGCATGTGAATGAAGGAAATGGTAGCAGAAAGTCACTATTTATTCTCCATTTTGTAAAATATTTTGTGTGTATGTGTGTTTACATGCATAAATTAATTCTGGCCAAGGAACTACAATTACGTTTGGTAAAATTGCACTGAAAATCATTGAGCTTGATCTGAGGTGGATGGAATTCTGGGTAGCCTATGATTAAAAGTGATTTGTAGCTGGGTAATATGAAGGTTATCAAGGTAAAGCAGGAAATTACTATTACCAAACGTAGCAGCGTACATTTATCATATTGTCCTTTTCTTATCTTAATGGGTATCGATGGTCAAAGTCAAAACCCATACCGCCTTTTCCATTGTACATTGAATTATACATGACAATGGTGTGGGATTTAGAAACCATAGCCTAGTCTAATACATATTTACTGCTCTCAGTAGGTAAGATTATAACCATGTCCATCACATGGATTTCGACATAAGATTTTCAGACCCAAATACTTAGTACAGGCTATAGAGGCCTATCATCCAGCTGTGAATCACACTAAATAGAGGAGTATTCTTAGCAGAAGTAAGTTTTTCATTGCAAAGTTTATGGTATAACATATGCTTAAAAGAATCTTTTTCTCTAAAGGAAGATGTGCTGTGTATGCTATAGTTTCAATGCATTACTAGTTTTCATATTTTAGACTTGCTTACTGCTGTTGCACTTAACTGGACTGAGACTCCTTAAAGTGGACTTTTTTTTCTCTGGAGTGTGTATTTTTGTTACTACTCTTTTTTTGGGCTGAATTCAATAATGCCTACACTTTGCACTAAAACTGTGTGTGGGTCGTACCATGATGCTCACATGGTAGCATGCTGTTTTGTATTCAGTAAGCATCTCTACACACTGTGTAGAGCTGTGCAAACACGGTAAACATCGTGGCTTGCTAATTACTGCATAAGCATCTGAATTGTATGCTAATCAACCAATCCAAGATGGAGGAGATATTCAACAAGCTATAAAGCAACCATGTACACTCAGTACAGGTTTTGCCTGTGAATTCCAAAACCTATTGGAATACAACCATGGAAACTACTCTATATACACATGAATTTATGAAATAGGACATTGTCAGGTCATACACATACATGGTTAGCCACTCACTCTTTCATGTGTCAATATGAGTATGTCTATTTTGCACAGGTTTGAATCCCACATTGTACAAATTATTTTAATCATTGTGTTCAGCTACACAAAAAATGTGTTAGGTTGCAAAATTTGTATACTCAAATACATGTCTGAAAAGTTAAGTCAACTAACAGGCACAGCAGCATCCAACCCATAAACTAATACCAAGTGTCACATCACCCTTACTAAATCATAAACTGCCTGTATGGCATTACTGCTCTCTGCTTAACATCCCTCAAACATGGTTGGCGTGGTTGTTTGGGTTTGCACACTACCCTTAAACACAATAACATGAATTGTCTATTAAGATTCAACCCTTTACCTGATACTGGATGACTTTAACTACCCAACCATAGATTGGAAAAACTACTCATGCCAGAACACAAGTGCCCAGAGATTCCTCAATTTTTATTAATGCAAATGCCTTGGAACAGCCTTGGAACAGCTAGTCAATAGCCTTACAAGAGCTGATAATATCTTGGACTTGGTATTAACCAACATGAGTAACCACCGCAGCACCCCTACAGTATCATCCTCCCTGGTAAGATCTGACCATAAAGTAGTCAATTTCAAAGTCACTGTCTCCCCTGATCCCCTCTACCTAGGGTCAAACAAAAAAAACTTCTCCGAAGCTGATTACAACCTCCTGAGAGATGGTATAAACAGCTTCACAGCCCCTCCCCCTCTGTAGGAACTGGCACCAATGTCCAAATCTTCACCAAAGTACTATACGAGCATTTAAACAGATACATGGAATCAGGAATACCCGACAGGACAAAATCATCCTCTGCAAGGAAGATAAACCTATCTGGTGGACATCTGTAATAAATAAACTATATAACAAAAGGAAATAATTGCTGTGCAGGACCAAGAAGGAGCAGGTGTCCAACTGGAAGCAATCTCTCTTTAGCCCGAACTAGCAAATAAGAGCAGTAGTGAAATTCTCTAAAGCCAAATTCCAAATTGGCCACATCTACTAGAGACAATCATAAGGCCTTCTTCATGTATATCCACAATCTCAATGGAAGCACAAAGATCTGTTCAAAGCTGGTGGTCAAGGATACCACATACACAAATGCTGTAGATATAGCCAACCTACTGACTGACAGATTCAGTGAAAACTTCACCCCTGTCTCCCCATCAGTAAATCAGGACATTCCCAGTACCTTCCTCCCCTACCCTTATCTCTAGGGAACAGGTCATCACTGCCCTCTCAAAGGCAAAAAAATACAGCCTCCTTGAGACACAATAACATCCCAGGCTGCATCCTACATAAACTCAAGAATGAACTTGCAGCACTATTAGGCACCCTATTCAACCAAAACCTGAGTACCAGCTTTGTCCCAGCCGAGTGGAGGACAGCCACTGTCATCCCTTTACACAAAGGTGGAGGATCCACCAATCTGGGAAATTATAGACCCTTTAGCCTAACTAGCCTCATCTGCAAGGCCATGGAACAGATTATCATGGACCTTATTAAAAGGAACATTGGCAGCCTCCAAGCACTTGACCCACACAGTTTGGCTTTGTCAAGAGGAGGTCATGTCTGTTAAATCTGGTCGACTTCTTTGAGACAGTCACCAAAGCCATGGATGAGGGGAAGATGGTGCACACCGCCTACCTTGACCTGGTCAAAGCCTTTGAAACTATTCCCCACTCAGGCGTAATAGATAAACTCTCTCTCAACTAAGCATCAATCCATATGTTACCAGATGGGTAGCAAACTGTCTCACTGATAGAACCCACCTAATCAAAATAGGGAAAGTCATCTCAAGCAGTAGACTCATAATGAGCAGCATACCCCAGGGATAGGTCTTGGAGTCGTGATTCGGGATATACTTCTCTGAGGTGCAGGCCAAAACCAGTGGGCTATGGCTGATCAAGTCTGCAGATGACTGCAAGCTGGGCTCGGTCATCAAATCCCCAAGTGATGTGGACGTTCTCCACAAGGGTCTCACCCAAACAAATAACTGGTGCCAGAAACATGGCCTCAAGCTGAATGCCAAAATATGTATCATCATCACTTTTGGGTAGTGATGTACCCACATATTATCACATTAATAACAATGTCCTAAGCACACAATCAGTCGTGAGGGATTTGGTCACCCAGGTTGATAGCAACCTGACTTTTGCCTACCGTGTTGCTGTTGCTTCTGTTGTATGGAAAGCTTTCTACATGGCCTACCTCATAAGTAAGGGTATCTCATCCAGGGACAAGGGTGTCATAACATCCCTGTATTATAAGGCCAGTTATTGAGTGCAATGCCCCCTTCGGCATGTACCTCACAAAGCACAGGCAACAGCTGGAGAGACCAGAGAGGTTCCTCACCAGGAGAATCTAGGCCCTCAAACATCTACCCTACACAGATAGGCTAAAACCCCTGTCCCTCTACTTCGTTTCATACAGACTCCTCAGAGGTGTTCTCTGTCTGGGAACCAAAACAATCTCAGACCCCACCTTGATGGGACTGCTGCATATCCGCAAGTCAAGCTCCACTCAAGTAACCTGCACACACAATCTCAACCTGGTCTGTGACATCAATAGGACTTGATGGGACAGATTTGTGTCCCAAAGACTCACCCATCTGTGGAATAGACTCCCTCTCCATGTCAAGCAGAGTACCTCATTATCCCTTTTTAACCGCGACCTAGATAACTGGATGGGAAACAGAAGATACACCCCTGGGATTCCACCTGTGTCCCTGCTGGAAAGGGGCTTTGGGTTCTGACTTGTCTAAACATGGGCTAAACTCTTGGGTAGGCTGATAAGAGCCTCAGAGCCAATATCCTAGTAACTTCCTATGATCCTATGGTCAGTAAAACATTTTAACTGTTGCTGTATGACCTGTAAAGACATGGCAGGATTAAGAATGGAAGGTGCCCAGTTTAGGGCTCAAAGATGGGGTGCAGAGGCATCCCAAATCTTAATTGGACTCCTTGTAAAGAGACACAGCCATACGCTATTTCAGGGGGGACTATTCCAGGTCTCAATATAAATCAGAGACTTGAAATAGTCTTGCCAAGGTTGTATCCAGTGCGACTGGCATTCCATGCACTGGACAGCAATGCAAGCACCACTTCAATGACCTGAAAAGACATAAGCAGGAGCATTCAACATGTGGCTGGATGAGTTTAGGACTGCTGACATCCCACAGCTGTGTAAGTATACAGATAAAGATACTTTAAATTATATAGAAAACTGGATAAAACAGCTATATAGACTGGTATGCATAATGCTATTCACGTTTTCTCCCCTTTTTCTTTTACAGCTGCTCAGGAGATTGCAGCAAACAGGGATACTTATGTTAAACATTTAGGAAGACTTAGAGAAGCAAGGGGTATGCATGCAGCACAAAATATTATTTTATTAAAAGTATAGCTGTTTTATACATTAGTAGGAAATTAAGCATGCATATCTTAACTGCTAAATCAAGCATGCATGCTTTACTCTGTAGCTCAAGCCAACTGTAGCAGTCATTTGTAATACTGCATTCAGATTTTGTGGGTTCAAATCCCAGAGGTAACAAATATATCATAAAACAATTTAAAAATATTACATAATTTTAACAAAATTGGCATACATGCTGTTTAATTTGTATTATTTGATAAAGCATATATGCAATATATGCATATTGTAAGGATTAACAATCATCAATCAAATTTTGTAATTGTTAAATTTACTTTTATATTAAGTATACTTTTATTATTTATAGCATATGAATATATAGTATGTGACATTTGATAGTTATAATTATCTTTTTCTTTTTCTTTCTTTGTCTCTTACCCCACCCCTTATCTTTCTTTTTATTGTTATGTGTGGTCACAGTGTTCCGCTGTCATCATTTTCTGACAAAATGATTTCTAACACATGGAAGTAGGCCATCCAGTGCATCTCAGCCTGCCACCCCTCCAGCTGCCACCACATCTATGCCCAGAACATCTGGGATCCAACCTATCAGCACTGTCTCTGCAGCCCCTGCACTACTTGGGCCCTCAACATCAGGTAGCATTACCCCGGCAGCTGGTGGAGTGGTACCTTCCAGGAGTATTGGTGGAGGTGGTGATTTTGTCACCTGCTAGGAGATGCCAGGCATGGTGCTTGAGGTTGTGGAAAGTACCATTAGAAGATACTCGCCAGAATTCTGGGCAAAAGATAACGTGAAGCACTCCAACAGCAAGATCAGGAAGGGGGTGGTGATGAAACCTCTGAGGGTGAGGACTAGATTTTCCCTGTCTCCATGCTTGACAGGCATGAGCATCTGATGTTCCCTTCCTATCCCCAATCATGGTGTCCCCCAACCTTTTGTGTCCCTCGCCATCACTGTCTCTTGTTCTGTTTGTCTTTATTGTCTGCAGCAGCTTCCTCACATACTCTACTTACCTGAACCTGACATACTTACATCCCTTACCTAACATTCCTGTCCTAATGAAATAAAATCACAAAAATGGGCAGCTGTCTCAAAAAAATATATATTGTCCCATATATAGCTCTCCACTTCACACTTGTGTCTTCTTGACACATTTTATTTGGTCCAGTTAGCTATACAACATTACTGCTTTGTTGACACCCATCTTTGTTGAGGTGATGGTCCAAATTCATCCCAATATTCTATCCATGCTTATGTTACACTGCTGAAGAAGTGGATAGCTATGCTTCTTTCCTAATTCCCTCTTTCACATTCCTATATTGCTTTCCATTTGTTCTTCCCCTTGCTTGCCCCCTATTTTACCACTTTCCTATCTACCCCATTTTCACATGTTTATTCTGGTAAAAAAAATAGAATCACACACCACATGCATAATAATAAATCCCTGATGAAGCCCTTTACTTTTTGTCCTCTGAGTTGGCATGGAGTTTGGCATCTCGCACCAATGCCAAGTGGTACTGAATCACTCTTCATGTCCTATGGCATGGTGTGGTTACCACCAAACTATGCTGTTTAAACTCACTGCCCTAAGGGAACACACAGTTAAAGCAGAATAAATGAAAAAACATTAAATATTTCCTATAATATTTATATGGAATGATGAATGTATAAATATGCCAATCTATTTGTGTACTGTTGACATAAATCAAGTTGAGTAGTGTTTGCTTTTATAAAGTACTTCACTACAGTCATTCCTTCTCACATTTGCAAAAATTATCACAGGTAATTATTTAATGACATATGTAAAAAAAATAGACTGAGCTGGATTTGAATCCTGTATCATCTGTGCTCAAAATAAGAGCTCACTGCTGTTACACCTGCTGTGACAGAGACGGCTAGGTGGCAGATGTTTTTCTTCCACTCAGTATTGCTCAAAGTGCTAACTTCCTCACCTCTCTGCTTAGCATGTTTGCATGGAGAAAGGTGAACCAATCAAAGTATTTCTTTTTTTTCAATAATTTTTATTTTCATTTTGCATTTATATAAGACACAAACATTTTCATATTTACAACATGACTATAAGAGAAAGTTATACACTGTAATTAATATAGAAACATGACAGTCATATAACAAACGTATTTACACTATATACATAGATGCTTTCTCAAACAAGTTTAAACAATATAAAGACAACACATACATTAATGTTTGCAATACCATATTTTGTTGTGAGTTTGTGGGTATATTGCTAGGTTCCCTTAAAAAACGTTACTCTATAGCGTGCATGATGTTTAACATAACACAAAAACTATTTCATTCCTTAAACCTGGGGCAAGCTCTGATAACATTACAACCCCTCCATAAAAATCCTAATTAAAAAATAAATAACAAGATGCTAGATTTAGATTCCTTTCCCTGATTAAAAGAAAAAAGAATACAAGATATCTACCCACTACTTAATTGTACTATCCAAGAAATGAGAAACAATCGAACTATTTCTATTTTCTCAATGAAGCAGAGATCTGTGTTCATTCATTGCTTAACTCTATGCAAATGGGGAAAGCAGTACAAATATTTTTTAATGTCATAAAATGTATGATACATTTGCAATATAAATTACATTATGAACACCATAGCATCTGTTAGCTATTTCTACAATAGCCAATATCGATAAGTACTTTTCAAGTTCAATTAGTACTCATTAAATGTGTGTCTCACATGTGCAAATTCTTTGACATTAATTACATAAACCAGCTGCTCTGTGGTGTGCTATGGAAAAAGCTGATTAGCATGTATTACATATGTTTATTGCCCAATTAGTCTTCATTGCAAAAAACACGTTTTACTGACTGAACGGGTCTATATCACCAGATGGAATGGTTAGGTTATCGAACACCTAAACATCGAACTGGTAAGACCAAAACTGAAAACTGCGAATGGCGCAGGGAAAGACTTCCATTGGCACAAAAAAATAAACCCAAATGAAGTAGGGAGCTTCGCCCCCACCCCCCCGATGTGGGGTGCTGTGCCCCCTACCCCCCAACTAAATATGCCAACTCTGAGATTGCTCTACAGTAGACAAAATGGCAAAATCCAGCTAATGGCCAAGGGAAATCTTTCCCTGCATTAAATCTGCCATTCACGGTTTTCTGCTTTCAGTCTTACCATTTCGATGTTCAGGTGTTTGATAACATAAACATTCAATCTGGTGATATAGACCCAACTGAACATATATTTACACTGAGTCATGTATGCCCTGCACCCATGCACTTGAAAACTGGTACACATACAGACATACATACATACATACATACATACATACATACAAATGTTTCAAGCATGGACATTAATGCCCTTCTAGCTTGCCAGTATACCAAAACACTTGTTTCCATAATAAATGTCCAGGCTATTCTTAAAAATATCTAAACTAGTACTTGCTTTAATGTAATTTGGTAGTCTGCTCCAAGCATCAGCTACTCTGTCAGAGAACCAATTAGTACACTTCCCATTCCTATAGAATCTCCTACATAGGTTATCTGATGATTCTCTAGTACTTTTTGATAACCCCAAACATTCACAGAGTTGGCTGCCCCTAAATGCCCTATATACCTGAATAAGATCTCCTCTTAAATATCTGTAATAGAAGCTGTACAAGTTCAGATAGTTTAGTCTTTCATAATAACTTAGATTTTTATATCCATGGGTGCCCTTGGTATATTTCCACTATACTCTTTCCAGTTTATTCATGCTTGTTTTCCTATAGGATTTCCATATTGTTATTCCATACTCAAGTTTGGGTCTAATGTAACTAACAAACAATGACTTCATTATGTTTGATTTCCTAGACTTTATAAATCTTTTATACAACCTATAGTTCTATAACTACCATTAGCCAATTGGTTGATATGATTAGAAAAACTCATAGCTGAATTTACCCATATACCCAGGTCCTTAAATGAGTGTACAGTTCCAATCACTGTGTGCTGCATTAAATATTCACATTTCAGTTTATGTCTCCCAAATCTCATATGCTTAGTTTTTGATGTATTTATCAACATATTACTCTCCTGTGCCCAAATGGTCAGTTTAGTCAAATTATTTTGCAGACATGCCTTATCTGTAACACTTGTAATCAGTTTACCCTATTTCAGGTCATCAGCATATAGACTGTAGAACACCTCAGATGAAAAAGTAAGGTCTGAAAGATACAATCTAAACAAGTAAGGGCCTAAGACAGAGCCCTGTGGGACACCTTGACTGTAGCCAAGGAATTCTCCTGTCCAGTTGGTGTGTGATACTTGCCATGTCCTATTTGTAAGCCATGCAGCTATCCATCTTATCAACAGTACATCAATACCTAGTTGTATTAATTTATTGATCAGTTTTTTTTTGTGTATGACCCTGTCAAATGTTGAAATTAAATCTATATAAATCACATCACAGCACAATTTTTCATTCATAGCTGTTATTATATTGTTATAGAACATCATGTTACAGGTGGTAATATATTTATTTTCAACACATGCATGCTATGGTTTCAAGTCACAACCTATCCAGTTCTGACAATAACTTATCCAATATTATGTCGGTACTAGTTCCTAAATGTCAACTACACTGCAGAAACAAATAGCACAACTGCATTGTTACATCATCTAAACTTTTATACTGGCAATAGACAATTTTAGATTGTCTTGTACATGTATTAATGTGGACAGCAGTTCTGCATAGAAATGAACACTGTACATACACAGTTGCATCCATGCTGATCACAAAAAATATATGTGTCTGTATGTGACAATAAGTGTGTAATGTACACAATATACTCAGAAACAGCTGCATATGTCTCAGTTCTGATGTATGAATTCCTGACAGCTTTTTGCATCCAACTTGAGAAGCTGTCTTTTAAAGTATACCTGGACATTGGAAATACAAAAGGAAATGGAAAATACACACTTTGTACACCACTCTCATAACAGGATATGTTACCCACATTGTATATTGATGATGGCACCACCTATAAAGACCACTATTCATAGCTGTTATTATATTGTTATAGATTAGAACATCTATTTACATGTTACAAAACCAGTTGTTTTACATTAGGAAGGTTTGTGGCCTGCACTGTGGTGACAGGACAGGTAGCTTACATCCTTCTAAGTTGGGAACTGCTGATTGAGGGCTCAGTGTCTGTTATTCTAAAAGTGTATTAGTTCTGGTTTAAGCACTTGGGCTTCAGGCCAGTTATTTTACATTAAGAGGGTGCGCGGTCTGCACTCTTGTGGGAGGAAAGGCTGGACTCTGCCCTTCTCTGCTTGGGAATTTCTGGTTAAAGGCTTATAGTGCCTGCATATTTGAACTGCTTCTTACTGCAATTGGTACACTTTGTTTGCTGTAGCATAGACTAGATCCAGGCCTGCTGAATCTAGCTTTGTTTGTATGCTTGTTGTTTGTTTGCTTGTTATTTCCCTGAAAAGCTAATTCCACCAAAAATGTGGCTTTTCAGTGCTTCTGTGGATCCCTAGTGATATCTGCATTGCTTACTGTACTTATTTCCTTGTTTCACTTGAAAGAAAGTTACTGTTTATCATTTTTGCATTTAAGTTACCTGTAACACATTGCATTTAAGTTACCTGGCACTTGCTCACTAAAGCAATTATATAAGTCAGCACTAAAAAAATTAAAAGCACTACACCCTCACAAACTCCACTTGAGTACCTTGTTCCCCATTGGCCCTTTTTTTCATTTATAAAGGAATTCCCAATACTATTCTAGCATGTCCAAAGGTCAGTTGTCAGTTTCCTCTCTGGTCCAGCTGGTGAATCTGGTAATCTTGAGGCAATGTTACAACTGCCTCATGTACACAGACAACCCTCTCCTCCTCCCTACAAATTCCAACACATGTGAGAGATGCAACCATATAGCCAAACTGGAGGCTAAGCTCTCTCAACTCAGTACTGGCGTAACCAGTCAGGAGGAGAAGGAAACCACACTCACTACAATTCCAGTCTCACATAGACCTACCATGACAGCAAACCAAACACATAAACACACAAAAACATACTTGGAGGCTCTAAATAAAAATTTGCCTAAGCAGCAGAGACCTCCAAAGCAGACACCCAAACAACCGCTACCCCAAAACAAAACACGTGCAACACATAGCTCACAAAGCCAGTGTGCCAAACAGTCACAGCCCTTAAGGCTAAACAACACACCTGATACACTTGTAATAGGTGACTCTATCATCAGGCACACTGACATCCCACTCACCAGGCTGAACAAGGAGAAGGTCATGGTGAGCTGCCTGTCGGGCGCTAGGATCCGCCACATAACACAAGCACTCAGGTCACTCTAAGGCAAGTACAAATATGACTCAGTCATTGTCCATGCTGGTATGAATGACCTGAGATGTACCTCCCTGGACTACATGAAAAGAGACATAGAGGAGCTCTCTGAGCATGTAGCCCAGGCCGGTATGACCCTGACCTTGAGTAGCATCTTATCCTCACCAAGAATGATGCCACAATATGAAGACAAGATGATCAATTTCAACAATTGGCTTAAGTATTGGTGTCATTCAAAGGGGATCCAATGACTGTCAGCCTGGGATGACATGCTCGACAAGCCATGATGCTTTGCTAGGGACGGCTTGCACCTGTCACCTCTGGGCTTTCGGATATTGGCAAAGGCTCTTGCTACCCCCATAGTGCCCAAACATAGACTGCGAGCATTACTCAAGCTCCAACACCCTAGCCCAAAGGTTCCTAGAATTTATAAACTCAAATGCTATGGAACAACAAACATACTGGACCTGATCATCACCAACAAAAGACAAACCCACCTCCATAGGTATCACAAGGGATAAGAAACTAAGAGTAATGCTACTCAACGCTAGAAGTCTAAACCTCAAGATGCACGCACTCGAAACTCTGCTTAGCATGGAGAACATCGATATCTGTGCAGTAACAGAAACCTGGTTCAAGGCTCCCGAGAGCACCCCAACACTACCAGGTTATACCTCATACCATGCTTTTCATCACCAAAACTTGGACCGAACCACAAAAAGAGGGGGAGTATAAATATTCGTCAAAGATACCCACACCTCCAGGTTGGTGGCACAGCACGAAGCTTCAGAGACTATCCATGTGCAACTAACAGTGGGTAAAACTGCCTTCCAGTTTATAGCCTGCTACAGACCACCCTCAAAAACCCAGGAACCCCACTTGGCCTTCCAGAGAACACTGGAAAATATGAAGATCTCTCCAAACACCATTATATTGGGCGACTTCAACTACCCAAACATAGACTGCGAGCATTACTCAAGCTCCAACACCCTAGCCCAAAGGTTCCTAGAATTTATAAACTCAAATGCTATGGAACAACTTTTTACCACTCCCACAAGAGGGGAAAACATACTGGACCTGATCATCACCAACATGGGGACTTTATGCTCCAGACCAGAAGTGTATCCCTCACTGGTAAGATCAGACCATAAACTAATCTCACTGGATATTCACATCCCGACCCCACCCCCTGCCCAGAAAACCACAGTGAAAAACTTCTCTAAAGCAAATTTCACACTCCTCAAAACTGAGGTGGAATCCTTCAAAGCCCCCGGGCCTGTGGAAAATATGGCCCAGACCGCAGAATCCTTTATAAATGCATTCTATGAACACCTTCAGGAATGCATGGATCATGCAATCCCAAATAAAACGAAGACCCAATCCTCCAAAGGCAGACGTCCTGTCTGGTGGACCCCAGCCATAAACAAACTATACAATAGAAGGAGGAAGCTACTACATGATAGAGCAAAATCCCAAAAAGGGAAGGCATCTCTGATCAGTATTAGCAAAAAACTATGGGCACTCATAAAATCATCTAAGGCCAGTTTCGAGAGAAAAATTGCACAGGACAGTAAGGATAATCACAAGGCTTTCTTTAGTTATGTTAGTAACCTGGGTGGGAATTCCCAGATATGCTCAGAATTAGTCCAAAATGACAAAAAATACACTGAACCCACAGACATTGCCAACATGCTAGCTGACAGGTTCAGCGCAAACTTCTCCCCCCCCTCCTCACCAAAAGGGCAAATATCTATTCCAGCAGAGTGCTGCCCCCCCCGACATCTCAGATGCTCGGGTAAGAGCTGCCTTCTCCAAAGCAAAAAACACAGCATCAATGGGACCAGACGGTGTCCTGGGCTGCGTCCTATATGAACTCCAAGAAGAGCTAAACCCAAACATAAAACTACTGTTCAATCTTAGCCTTACTACAGGATATGTACCCAAAGAGTGGAGTACAGCAACAGTGGTCCCTCTACACAAAGGTGGTGCCTCAACAGATCCTGGAAACTATCGCCCCATAAGCATGACTAGCTTGGTCTGCAAAGCTATGGAAAGGATCATCATGGACCTCATAAATAAAGATATTGGGGACCTACAGACACTGGATCCTACCCAGTTCGGCTTTGTTAAGGGCAGATCCTGCCTCTTAAACCTGGTCGATTTCTTTGAAACAGTCACCAAGGCCATTGATGAGGGGAAGGTGGTCCACACAGCCTACCTGGACCTCGCAAAAGCCTCAATACAATACCCCACTCGGGCATTATAGATAAGCCCACCAGCTTAAATATAAACCCCTATGTCACTAGATGGGTTGCAAACTGGCTCAAGGACAGAACCCACATGATTAGAATTGCTGGAGCCATGTCAGACTCCAAACTAGTTACAAGTGGCGTTCCACAAGGCTCAGTCCTGGGACCTCTCTTGTTCGGTATATATTTCTCGGAGGTACAGGCCAACACGGAAGGACTATGGCTGACCAAGTTCGCAGATGACTGCAAACTGGGTGCCATAATCGACTCTCCAGCTGAAACAAGCATCCTCCAAAAGGGCCTCATAGAAACAGACAACTGGTGCCAGAGCCATGGCCTCAAGCTAAACGCCAAAAAGTGTATAGTCATCCCTTTGGCAAAACAAAGTGCCCACAAATTACCACATAGGTGGTAATCCATTAAGTACAGAAGAAGTAATTAGGGACCTGGGGACCCATGTTGATAGCAATCTCTCATTTGACAACCACTTGGCCAAAGTGGTTAGAAAAACATTTTATATAGCCCACCTAATCATGAAGGGATTCACATCTAGATCAGGGGAGGTCATTGTGCCTCTTTACTCATCCCTCATCAGGCCCATAATTGAGTACAATGCCCCTTTTGGGATGTACCTTACCAGACACCTGCAGCAACTGGAAAGACCCCAAAAGTACCTCACCAAGAGGATCAAAGGGCTCAAACAGATGCCATATGCTGTCTGGTTAAAGAAACTCCAGCTCTACTCAGTGGCATACCACCTGCTCAGAGGCGATCTGTGCATGACGTATAAAGCCATGTCCAACCCGGAATTAATGAACATGCTGCACCTCAGAAAATCCAAATCCAATTGAGCCATGCACCCGAGAGACTTGAACCTCAGCACTGAAATAAATAGGACATGCTGGAGGGACAGATTCATAACCCAGAGGCTCCCTTCACTCTGGAATAAAATCCCAGTCCAGGTTAGGCAGAGTCCCTCATTGACTCTCTTCAAGAGGAATCTTGATGAGTGGATGGGAGATCATAGGTTTACCCCGGGTATCACTTCTGTGTCACTGTTAGACAGAGGCACAGTATACTAACCTCGAAAAAGGACATAGCAAAATTAATTTAAAATGGGTGGCGAAAGCCAAACACACTCTGGCTAGGCTTATAAATGCCCTAGGGCAGATAGCCTAGTATGAACCTATGAACCTGTGAACCTATGACTAGGCAAAAACATACTTCAGGGGCGTTGCAATCATTAACTACTGTGTGTTGCAGATGGGAACAAAAACTTACATGTGTGTTAAATTATCACAGCAGTCACATTATATGTGTGGCTCCATGTATGTGTAAGTATGTGTGCATAGTCAGAAGGCCATCAGTCTATATCCTACTATCATCAATCCAGTCACATGCAGAACTAATATCTTAATAGTCGAACATGCCTACCCATCCATTTCATGCACAGCTTCCAGCATCTTCTTGCAAACATCAATTGAGAATGTCATCCACTATAAATTGCCCAGCAGCAGTGTAAAAGTAAGACTTGTGTCATGGCACTTGTATTAAATACTGAGTTCTCTAGCTGGTGTAACTAGTTAGATAGGGGTTCTAATCTCACTGCAGTTAACTGGTTTGTGTGTGTGTGTAGTCAAAACAGCATGAGTCTGTATCCTACTGTCAGCAATCCAGTCCCATGGAGAACAAATATTTTGACAGTCGTACATGCCTACACATTCCTTTTATAGAAGCCTTCCAACCTCTTCATACAAACATACACTGCTCATTTCATCAACTATAAAATGTAGTCTGACAGTATAAAAGCTAGGCATGTACTGTGGCACTTATGTTAAGTACTGTGTTCTGTAAATAATTAGGCAGAGGTTCTAGTCTTACTGTGGTCAACTGGTTTGTGTTCAGTTACCTCATATTAAAGACACCACTTTAGAACAGCATGTGAGACACTCCTACTACCATCTTCTTCTCAACAGACATTGCTGGTGTCATCAGCTATAAAGTGCTGTCTGACACTATAAAAGCCAGACTTATACTGTGACACTTGCATTAAGTACTGTGTTCTGTAGATAGATAGGTGTTCTAGTCTCAATGTGGTCATCTGATGTGTGTGTATATGTGTGTGTGTGTGTGTGTGTGTGTGTGTGTGTGTGTGTGTGTGTGTGTGTGTGTTCCTTCAAAAAAGTATGTGACAATTTTAGAACAGCACGTGAGTCAACAGCTATGTCAGATACTCCTCTGATCATCTTCTTGTAACATACACTGATGATGTCATCATCCAAAAAGTGCACTCTGACATTATTCAAGTCATACTTGTGCAATGATAATAACATTAAGTACTGTGTTCTCCAGCTTTTGTAACTAGATATTTAGGGGTTCTAATCTGACAGCAGGCAACTTGAGTTTGTATCCATTCAAATAATGTTTTTGAGACACTTTTACACTGAGATGTGACTTCACATCCATTTCAGACACTCATCCCTACATGTTCTTCTCAGCCTACAATGATACTAACATATTCCATAATGTGCAACATGACAGAGTTAAAGTCAGACATATGTGGTGATGCTGCTGTTACATTGTATGGATTTCAGCTTGTATACCTACACTGATATATTTTTCAACTCAGATCCACTGCACTGCTGTGTGTGCAGTTGGTGATACATTACAGTCATTCTATGATCTTCTAAATAGTTTTTCATTTCACTATCAATTAGGAGATCCTTTAATGTAACCCCTTGCATTCAACATCCCCGTTTTCCCTCTGGCCACATGACATTCCACCTGCAGAGGAGTGGAGGATGTCCTCATATCAAAGATGAATATGCACATTATGAAACATAATCATTCCCTGAGCCTCTGCAAGCCATCTCCAGACCACTGGATGTGTGATTGCTAATTCTGTCATGGGGTAGTGCACATGTCATATATGGAGAGAGACACTATGTAATGCAATCAAACAGATACACACATATGCACATAGCCTCACTATCTTCCAGCATATAGATATAAGAAGTTTCCTTTAAATGTTATAACAATGTCTAGGATTTTATGTAATGTTGGCCATTAGCTTAGTTATGACTTATGCCCCTATGAATATTTCAAGTGTCAGTGTTGCTGTCATTGGCATGTGGTATGTTGAGGTATGTATGTTTGGTATGCCTACAACAGTGTATAACAATATGTGATGTGAAGTAATATATTGATGCTGCTGCCATTTCATTACATGTTCCTTCTATAACAGCCATGGTAATATGCCTCTTGAGAACTGTTGACGTGGGATGACACTATGTATATTATTGGCTTATAGAGGCATGTGTTTTTGTAGGGGAGCAGATCATCATTCTAGACAGTTGTCATTCAACCATCACATTTACACTTGCAGTATGACACAGGTGAGCATATGTATACCTACAATCATTAAATATTCTGTGACATAAATTAATTTAAATGCATACTGATTACATGGGCATATAAGTCTTGTTTCATCCATAAGTTGCAATGCTATGATATACACAAAATGATCATGTTTTGATTCAATTGCAACCTTGTGGAATTCATTGTATGTGCATTGGTGTTGCTATACACAAAGATTATTGAGGTGGTCAGTGGCATCATTGTGTAACTATCAGCACTTGTGTCAGTAAATGTCCTGCATGAGCCGCAACCAACTCATTTTTAATGTGTCTTTATATGGCATCAGGCGACTCAAACACAGCCTTCCCATGAAATACATATAGGCATATGTTGTGCAATTGATATAATTACGTGACATTGGTAGAGTTGTATGACTGTGTGAACAGTACCAGTATGTGGCATGTGATGCATAACCAAGGCTGTAGTTAGAGGTGTTGTCACAAATCATTTATTTAAATAACTGTGAAATGTTAAGGGGAGTACACAACTAAGCACAGAGCTGTTTGTGGATGTCATCAGGCATACTCAGCTGGAGAAAATAGACAATCTGCTAGCTGACAGAATGGAATGACAGAAATCTCATTAAAAAAACATGCAAGGAAATACACACAGAAAAAAACATTTAAAAGCAAGGTCGAAAAAGAAATTAGAAGGTTTTCAGACGTAAAATATAATTCAATGTTATGTTCTGTAGCTGATATTTATATTTTTCTTTATCTGTTTTTTTAATGAGAATACTTTAAGAATTTGCAATTCAATAATTCAATTATTCAGTTATTGACACCAATTAAATTTTGAAGATTTAGATGGATTGTGATTTCTTTTAAATATAGATATTCTGTTCTAATCCCTATGCTCTGAAGTCTGAATTTTATCATACAAAAGTACTTAGCAGGGTTGATTTTATATCAATAAAATTACAAGTTTGTTTCACAGATTTTTGATTATTTTTTTGAATATTTCTCTTCAGATCTGTCCTGGGAATGTCCATTTGTGATGTTTTTTGGCATCTAGTTATGCATGAGTAAAAGTCATCCTGCATAACTTGACCAAGGCATTTGACACTAATCCACAATCAGGTGTTACAGAGAAACTGCTTCAAATAGGCATAAACACCTACGTCACCAAGTGGGTACACAAATAGATACAAGACACACAATGTCGAATTGTGTGACGTCACCTCAAGCTAAAGTCCATTGACCAGGTCCATACCTCAGGATTCCATACTAGTCCCTTTCTTTTTCATTATTTACATCTCAGAGGTCAAGACAAACTTACACATCTTTTTCCTAACCAGCTTTGTGGATGACTGCAAATTGTGGACAATCATTCATTCCAAGAATGACATTGGTATAATCCAGAAAGTATTAACACACACAAAGGATTATTACCAGAGCCATGGAGATACATTAGATGAACAAATATTATGATTAGCTCCTTTATGAAAGCAAATACACAAGCTAATTACAGTATAGAAAGCATACCTTTATGAGCAGACCAAGTGGTACGTGTCCTGGGTAATCAGGTAGATAGTAAGTGGAACCTCCACCAGCATGTGCCCACAGTGGTGACAAATCCCTTACATGTAGCACAACTCCTGAGTATGGGCAGGCCAACCACATCAAAGGGCATTATAGTTCCATTGTTCTAATGCACCCTTTTGCATGTACCTCACCACACGTCTTCCAGGGAAGATTTACTCAAGTGTGTCTCTTTTGCCACAGTGAGCTCCCACACATCTTATTGGCCATACTTAAATATTCTTTGTGATGGATAACCATTAGGTGTTGACAGAGCAGAACTCCCTTCAAGGTGTTATACAAGATCCATGTGCTATGCGTTTTATATACCATGCAAACCTGTCAACCAGCCAGGATTGCTCATAATTTAAGCTACTGGTGGAACACTATCCCTCTTAATACCTGCAACAAGTGGCAATTGTTTAGGAAGGTGTGCTTGATTCTCTTTTAGATCACTGAATAATCATTACAGCTGCACACATGTTCATGCAGAATGTGTATAATAAGTGACAATCACATGTTTTATGTCAATGACACAGATTAATGGTGGTATTAATATTATATTGTCCATGATTCTGCATGCTTCTGTCTGCTGTTGTCCGCGAGCCTTACACTATGTGTCTGACTAAGAAATATGGTGAGAATACATTCATATTCCAGCAAATCATTTTGAACATCTTCACAATATGTGCATACCCCCTAATGTATATACTATCCTACCATCCTTGATAAATGTCCTCTCCAGTGATCATGCCAGGGTGTTTATATCAGAATCTATCATCTCCACTATGTGACCTTGTGGTACAGCCACATAATATACAATAACTGTGTGATGATATGACTATACCCACACAGGAAGTGTAAACAGCAGTACATATTGTATTATGTACATATGTGATTACTGTTCATGCTACAACTGTCTTGTCTTTGTGGTGAATGTATTATGTGCATATGTGATTACTGTTCATGCTACAACTGTCTTGTCTTTGTGGTGAATGTATTATGTGCATATGTGATTACTGTTCATGCTACAACTGTCTTGTCTTTGTGATGAATGTATTATGTGCATATGTGATTACTGTTCATGCTACAACTGTCTTGTCTTTGTGATGAATGTATTATGTGCATATGTGATTACTGTTCATGCTACAACTGTCTTGTCTTTGTGGTGAACGTACATTGACATGCTCGTATCTGCTCTACATTGCCATGTTTCACTTGTCCTCTTACCCTTTCTTCATTCCTACCATTCATGGCTGTGACCCTTTTCAATACACAGACTTCCCCAGAACAGTGTATTTATAGTACGGTGCATGTATCCTTGATGATCATCACCAATACTTTATTTTAGTATGTCTAAAACAGATTTGCACAGTACTCTGCAGTGACCATACTGTCTTATAATGTGTTAGAACTTTATTCCTTACCTTGTACTAAATGCTGGTAGTCATTGTGGCTGTCCGTGCAATTATGCAGAACTAGCTTGCCCATAGATAAATATGTCTACATGTCTACAGGTGTTTGTGCTGCTTTACATGGTTTCCTGGCTGGCAACACTAGTGCTGGCCACAAAACTGAGCTTATATTCATGTAAGCACAATGCACAGCATGCATATGCAAATAGCACTGCTGCTCATCACGCAGACACGTAAACTCCATGTAAGCTTCATACTACACCTACATGGAGTTTATTGAATTCCCAGGTTTATTTATTTTGTAACTTGATATTCTTATATGATGACTACTTGACTGTGTGCAGTGTACTCTGCTGAACCGAGAGTCATATCTTGGTTACATTTTCTGCTCACTTTTCTGGTCTCCTTGGATGTACTTTCTGCTTGTTGATGCTGGTTTTCAGTGCATCTGTAAAGTAGTAGAAGTGATCCTTTTGCTTGGTCCTTATTGGTTTACATTTCTAGGTCAAATAGCTCTCTTTTGTAAACACAGGGGCTTGTCATCACTTTAGTTTAAATGCAAGGATAATACTACTTCAATGTTTACCTTGAAAAATATGGCCAATTAAGTTGCATGAAATGGCTGCAGGGTAGTGCTACACTCGGTATTATAGTGCTTTGCCATTGCTGTACAAATTGTTAATGAGTGATTATATACTATTAAGCATTTGTATACTTTTTGTCATTATTTACCCTCTGGTCCTAGTTTTGTCCGCCTGATGATGTTTTCTCTTTGTCAGTGAAGGCAAACTAGAGTGCTGCAGGAATCTCAGTTGCTTATGTTTTCCTATTTTATGCTTCATTATTTCTCTCTCTGTTTGTGTATGCATTGTTAACTGCTATTTCTCTCTGTTATTTTTGTAATTCTCAAGTGCACCTAAATGTTATCTGCCTGCTAGTGAGCACTGCAAGTCCCAAAGCTACAACAAAAAAATATAGCTGTCACCACAGAATATCAACTCATCAAACCGAAAACTGTCATAACTTCGAAAGTGAATGGCTGAACATGACTATAAATTTGTGGATGGCAAGCCAGTACAAGTGACTATTTAATAACACTGTAAAATATTTTAGTGGAGCATATGCATTTGTAGTTGTTGATCCAATATCATGTGCCATGGTAAAAGAAATGTACTCTATTTTTCTAGTGCACTAACCTTCTGGGCTCCATAGCCATTTTATTTAGTAATTTCAATTACAGATAGTGACATTTAAGTTATCTTTGTTATCTCTCAGAATAGTTCTCAGAGTTTATTTCCTTTTCCATGGAAAGCAATCTCACTGATACCCATCTTTTCTGCCATATAAGTAGTACATAGCAGTTTCTGTTTCTTTCATTTCCTCTGCCATAATTGTTAAGTCATCAGTGCCCCTTAACTATTACAGCTATCACAGTATATTTTCATTTACCTGTGGTTTTTAAGCCAAACATTTTTTTTCTGTGAAGGAAAGCTTCCTGCAAGGGACTGAATAGAGTGTGGGCTTCACTCCCTAAGTTCTTATTTCTGCCTGCCCCCCCCCCAAAAAAAAATAGTTGTGCTCTTGTTCAGTTTTCACAACTGAATCCTTAAGACAGCATATTGTGTCCTACTACCCAGCAATGAACTATATTAAATAGAGCAGAATTCTTAGTAGAAGCAAGATTTTCATTGCAAAAAAAAATGTTTCTGGGGCTGCACACCACTCTACAGGGCTGACACCCTACTCTATTTACCCTTGCCATGCTCAGGCTCACTGTTCTTCTCTACCCTACCCCCCCCCCAATTGTCACCCACTCCTCTTACTCTAAATTTAAAGTATTCACAGCTCCACTCACTGATCCCAATCAAGCAATCACAGAGGATTATTACTGTCAGCATCATTCTAACATATTATCCAGATAAGCCATTACCACTTAATTAGATCTCCCACCTCATAATCTAGTCATATTGGCACTCCCACAAATCCTCCTGTTGTTATCCCTCACTGTTGTAATATAACTCACAATCTATCACCAATAGCACCCTCCACGTGGACATTGGAATGCACCGATAACAATAAAAACATCACTTTCCCGTCTCTCGAACTTCACACCAAACCACATCCATTGAATTCTTTAAAATCAGTCACTGAAATTATAACACACTGATCAATTAAATACCTTTAAAACAGAAATTCAAGTACAAAACTCTCAGTCAATATCTCCAAACAAACTTGTCCTTAAAACTAACTGGTGACATCCACCCCAATCCCAACCCAGTTTCAAACACCACCATTTTTACCTACCATTTCCATTGCACACCCCAATCACTTTTGCCAAGTCCAACATATCATTCAGGATTGTGTCTCTTATACATCAAAGAAGCATTAATAACACAGTCACTGAAGTTCATGCTTGGAGCTATCGTAACTTCACTGATATCCTGTTGATCACAGAAAACTGGCTTAAGAAGGAAGCAAAAAAAAGAAGAAGAAGAAGAAGAAATCTCACTCCCTGGGTATAATATACTCCAACTAGATTGTCAAAATAAAAAAGTAGGTAGAGAAGCAGAATCCACAAAAATAGTCTGGAACTCTCCCTTTCCCTCATACCACTCCAAAATGTAAACATGCAGAATTACTTATGTCACAGCTTTACCTCATCACTCATATAATATAACCATAATAGGTACATACATAGCAGAAGGCATAACATCCTTTACCTAGAAGAGGTCTTCTTCTGGATCTCCACCAATATGCAAAAATAATCCATTATAACAGTTGATGTGAGCCTTGATTTGCACACAGTTAATTCACATATCCTTTTTAATACAATGCAACTTTATGGCTTTAAACAACTAATTACAACTGCATCCAGATACCATAAAACTACAATTGGAGAATCTACACTAGACTGGATACTTACATCACTACCCAAGAAAACAGAATCATATGGCACTATGCCAGACATACTGAATGACCATATACCTAGGTTTGTAGTCCAATAGGAAAACTAGAACCAGAAACTCCATCATTTAAATGCAGTGAGAAATTTCCAAAGCAAAGCTTTCATTAGAACCTTAGAATTATATAAAACCCTACCACGTGATATTGCTTTGGCATTATTCAACAAAACATTTCTAAACATTCTAAACAAATGTGCCCCTATAAAAAGTAAAAGACTTAAGGCCAACCCAGCCCTGTGGATAAATAGGATAAGTAACCACCTCGTGAATGCTAGAGTCAAAGCCTTGTAAACATGGCTAAAAGAATAAAACACCAACATCTCCTTAACAGTTATGCTACTTAGGGAATCAAACTAAATAAAACATAAGGCAGGATAAGAAAATCAGTTACACCAAGTTTTAAGACTGACACCACTGCAATCCCAAACTATTCTCAGCATCCATAAACAAACCTCTAAACCCAGGAAAATCTCAACAACCTTCCTCAAACATTTCTGACCAATCCACAAGCATTGCCTTTCAATAAAACCTAAAATTTTTTTTAAAATAGTTACCCAGTTGACTAAAAATAAACACACAACTAACCTTTAAACTCCACGCTATATAAACAAACAAAGTACTTTCTCTGTCACTCCCACTTCTGTTCAGCTATCAGAAAGTATCTACACAAACTCGAACCTAAAGCCATTGTCCCCGACCAACTGCCTTCAGAATATTTTAAACTCACTGCTGATGCTCTAACATATCTTGCCCCGTCTTGATATATTGCTCAAAGATAAGTATGTCTCATCACTCTGGAAAAAGCCTTCATTATACATCTTCACAAAAGGGTTTTTTCTACAGACCTTACAAATTACAGACTTATAGCAATACTGTCTGATCTGTCCAAAATTCTGGAAAGATGTGTACATTCACAACTCAGCAAACAACCTTCTCTGTCCAACACAGCATGGTTTTCAGCCTAAGCACAGTACAACCACTGCCGTGCCCAATTTCACTGACACAGAAATGTAGGCAATCTGGTGTCTACACTCTTTTTTTGAACTGTCTGAAGCTTTTGACACTCTCTGCCACTAAATCCTCTTACATAAACTTTCCTCCTTTGATCTAGATGTTTCTTCACTCCACTGGCTCTACAACTATCTAACATGATCAAGCAGTGAAATGGCATAATGATTTCTCCTCACTCATACTTGTCTCAGTAGGTGTTCCCCCAGGATCTATACCTAGCCCATCTTCTATTTTATCTATACATAAATAACGTGCACATTTTCTCTAAGCATGCCATAATAGTACAATATGCAAATGACCTAACTCTCATCTGTGCAGCCAAGACCCTACCCATACTACAAGAAATCATCCAGCAATCAGATGAATGAAGACAATGAGAGAGAGAGAGAAGGTTGGATGATGTGGGGATAGTGAATCAGGAAGTGAAGCAGATTAGCAAGGAGGAAGTAAGGACAGCTATGAAGAGGATGAAGAATGGAAAGGCTGTTGGCCCAGATGACATACCAGTGGAAGCATGGAGGTGCTTAGGAGAAATGGCAGTGGAATTTTTAACCAGATTGTTTAATGAAATTTTGGAAAGTCAGAGGATGCCTGAGGAGTGGAGAAAAAGTGTTTTGGTACCTATCTTTAAGAATAAGGGTGATGTGCAGTGCTGCAGTAACTACAGAGGGATAAAATTGATCAGTCACAGCTTGAAGTTATGGGAAAGAGTAGTGGAAGCTAGGTTAAGAAGGGAGGTGATGATTAGTGATCAGCAGTATGGTTTCATGCCAGGAAAGAGCACTACAGATGCAATATTTGCTCTGAGAGTGTTGTTGGAGAAATACAGAGAAGGTCAGAAGGAGTTGCATTGTGTCTTTGTGGACTTAGAGAAAGCATATGACAGGGTGCCTAGAGAGGAGTTGTGGTATTGTATGAGGAAGTCAGGAGTGGCAGAGAAGTATGTAAGAGTGGTACAGGATATGTGCAAGGGTAGTGTGACACTGGTGAGGACTGTGGTGGGAGTGACAGATACGTTTAAGGTGGAGGTGGGATTACATCAAGGATCAGCTCTGAGCCCTTTCTTATCTGCAGTGGTGATGGACAGGTTGACAGATGAAATTAGACAGGAGGCCCTGTGGACTATGATGTTTGCAGATGACATTGTGATATGCAGTAAGAGTAGGGACCAGGTCGAGGAGACCCTGGAGAGGTGGAGATATGCTTTAGAGAGAGAGGAATGATGGTCAGTAGGGCTAAAACAGAATATATGTGTGTAAATGAGAGGGACAGTAGAGGAATGGTGAGGATGCAGGGAGTAGAGCTGGTAAAGGTGGATGAGTTCAAGTACTTGGGATCAACAGTTCAGAGTAATGGTGAGGGTGGAAGAGAGGTGAAGTAGAGAGTACAGCAGGGTGGAATGGGTGGAGAAGAGTGTCGGGAGTGATTTGTGACAGATGGGTACCAATAAGAGTGAAAGGGAAGGTCTACAAGAGGGTAGTGAGACCAGCTATGTTATATGTGTTGGAGACGGTAGCATTGACGAAAAGGCAGGAGTCAGAGGTGGATGTGGCAGAGTTAAAGATGTTAAGATTTGCACTGGGTGTGACTAGGATGGACAGGATTAGGAATCAGTATATTAGAGGGTCAGCTCAGGTTGGACAGTTTGGAGACAAAGCAAGAGAGACGAGATTGCATTGGTTTGGACATGTGCTGAGGAGGGATGCTGGGTATATTGGGAAAAAGATGCTAGGGATGATGCTACCAGGTAACAGGAAAAGAGGAAGGCCTAAGATAAGGTTTATGGATGTGGTGAGAGAGGACATGCAGGTGTTTGGTGTGAAAGAGCATGATGTAGAGGACAGGAAGAAATGGAAACAGATGATCTGCTGTGGTGACCCCAAACGGGAAAAGCCGAAAGAAGATGATGATGATGATGATGAGAATCCATGCTGAACAACTCCCAACTTCTTTTCAAACTCAAAAAAAGACTAAACTCATTCTATATATTCCCAAACAACTCTTCATTGTAACTTCTGCCAACGACATAAATATAGAAATGGTTACACACACAAAACTGATATGTGTGACCATAAATGGCTTAATAAAAATATACTTCAAGTAATAAAGGAACACTGAAAATTTGCCCCCCTATATAGGGTAAAACCGTTCCACTCTGATTTGGCCAGAAAAGACATAGCTACAGCTTATCTTCTTCCAACACTCTTATATGGCTCCCCAGTCTTTACAAACCTAAATTCATCTCTCCCAAATAAATGGGAGCAATGCTATAGCAAACTGGCAACATTTGCAGTAAATCAATACTATAGAATTCACCACTGCTTTACTAAGACAGCTTAATTTGTCTGAACTAACATATATACCATCTCACAATTATTGGCAATGCACAAGACACTTCACATCTCTGAAAAATACCCATCAGTAAATCGTATCATTCAGATATACTATCCAAATCAAAACTTACACTCCACCAGAAGCTCCTTGTGCCATACAGCTAAGTCAACAAAATCTGCAGGTAATTTATTATATTCAAACTGCATATCAAATAAATGGAAATCCCTCACAGCTCGTCTGAGCCAACTCAGCAACATAAAGGAATTTAAGTGCCAACTGAGACATTTCATAGATACTTGGATATGCACCGGTGTGTCCCAGGTTAGACTCAAAATGGAACATGGAATGGAATCATTGAACATATACCTGTGGATCCCCACGTTATGCTAATTTTACTAATGCATAAGGAATCCTGTACATAAAATACAACTCCACACTAGATTGCCTTATATCCCATCCTCACATTTATTTCATTTTTCATCCTTCAAACTTCCTTTACTAACAAAACATATCCCATATTCATCTGTTATTTTTGTATTGCCTCCTCTTTTATACAAAACCTTGGATGTCTTTTCAAATAATAGTTGTCTTTCAAGATTTATGAATTTCTTCCTGTGCTTATAAATCTTTTCCTCTCCTACATCCTGAACATGTTATAGGAATAAATTTGTATTAAGCAAGCAGTTATGTTTGTTGTTCTAGTTTCACTGTTGCAAGATTTTTCTCTTCAATATATGGGGATCTGTTCTACTTGCAGCCTTCAACTGATTGTCCTTGCAGCCCCTATGTACACACCTTGTATAATGTACTCATGCCCCATGCACCTTATATATGACTTATTGTAAATATTGCTTTCTTATGTATATATGATGTTTTATCTATTTGTTAAATCAGTTTAACTGTGGAGCTTTTCACCCCAGGCCACCCCTGAAAGGGGTTGTTGCCTGATCAGACTTTTCTGATAAACAAATGTCAAATAAAACAAAATAACTGAATAATAGGGAATAGGGATTTCAAAATGGAATAGCTTGGCAAAATGAAGGCAGATAGAAATGAATGGATTTTAGCTATTTTTGTTTAGAAAGCAATTGGAATATGAATTGTAGGTGCTGTAAGTGAGTTGCAGCAAGTACAAACGGTCTATATAATATTTGGCTTTTATATAGGAATGTATCCGGCCATGTGATGGCAGTAATGGCATGGAAAAGAATGACTGAAAAGGTAGGTAGATGGAGGTGAAATCCAGGAAAACTGAATAAACCTAAGCTTATAGGGTGGCTGGATCAAGTACCACAACAGATGATCTATAACAATGAGGAGAAAACCGGAGGCGGGTGTGTACTAAGTCAGCAGAATGCTGTTAAGGTAGACTGGTGGTGCTACAATATGGGAAAGTTTAGAAAAAAGGATAGAGAGAGAGAAAGAAGAGAATTATGGAGGGAGAAAGATGGTCACCAGAGCTGCAGCATTTAGGGAGGGAGGTTATAGAAGAAGTGCTAGAAAAAGTTAGAATTCAGGAAGAAAAGCTGAAAAAGTTAAAAGGAAAGCAACTAAGGCTGAATGGAAAGAAGAGTGACAGACTGATGGCAATGGATGAAGGTAGAATTAAAAAATCTAGCATGGAAGTTGAAAGACCAACAAAGGAAAAGTTGGGCGAAGGAACTGAAGAATAAATGGAACATCACAGTAATGAAGAATGAATATATTACAATGGTATTTAGGATCTTCTATTTGGAACTGTGTGGAGGAAAAGCATAGAGGGAGAGGTATTTAAAGACTCTTACAACCCATTGCTAAATCTAAGAAATAAGGAGGCACTGAAAAGGGGACTAGGACAGGGGGGAATTATGGCTGCCATCAAGTATATGAAGCAGCAGATAACAGTAGGTCTGAATGGCTTCCTTACTGACTACTATAAAGTGATAGGATTACATATAGTAGATGGGCTAGTATCATACTTTAATGTCATTCTATAAAATAGGAAGACACCAGTCTCTATGATAAAAGCTATAACAGTGGTACTACCTGTGGAAGTGGGATCCTGAAGATCCAGCAACATTTTGTCTGATTTCTTTATGTAATTTGGACACTAAAATGTATTCAAGAGTGCTGGCAGTCTGTCTCAGAAAGGTCCTTCCTAACATAGTCCCTGTGGTTCAAGTAGATTTTGTTAATGGTCACCCATCAGGACATAATTGGAGAGGATTGCTACTTTTTATTGCATGGGTAGAGATGAAATGTTTTGCAAAGTTGTATGGTACTTCTTTTTTTTAAACAAGAAACATCTTTATTAAAGCCATCACTTATGGCATAGGCAAACATACATAACAAACCACACAGACACAATCCTAGTTGTAAGTATTTTACATCACAAACCATACTGACACACTCCCAGTTGCAAACATTATGCATCACTTATAATCTTCCCAATCATTTTCAGTCAAACGCTATATAGCCCATTTAAGTCCTGCCTACTTTTATATCTCATTCCTCTCCTGTATTTATTGTTACCACAATTCTCATTTTTTTCAATGTAGTTTGCTCTTACCCTTTTCTAAAGATCTTAATTCTAATTGTTTTATCTCTGTTACTATATTCACTACTTCCAGTATAGTTGGTTTAGATTTTGAATTCCATTTTCTAGTAATTGCTTTTTTGGCAGCCACCATAATTAGATACAGTAAGCCTTATCATATCTAAGCAATTCTGATTCTGTATCACAGCTCAGAAAAATCATCTCCCTCATCACACCAATCTGCCCACCCAGCATCTCTGACAGTGCATCCTGCAATGAATCTTTAAAGTCTGTCAACTCACCACACTTCAAGAAAATATGTTCCCAATTATCTCTTTCTTCACCTTCACACCTTCAACATTTGCTGACTACCTGAGTAAAAATACTCTGGTGTCTACTTGGGGTATAAAAATATCTATCTAAACACTTCCAAGCAAAAATCATGAATCTTCTACATTTTGTTGGATATTTGGGAGACATACATATATCCTTCCATTGTTTCTTTATGAATTTCTTATCCAGTCGCTCTTTCCAATCCTTTCTAACCTCCTCTGATTGATTCTTATAGTTATCGTGCAATATTTATATGCTCTACTAATTATTCCTTTTTTAATGGCAGCTTTGTTCTAGATTCTACTAAAAACTCTACCAGTGCTGGTCTTTCATTTATGGCCCCCCTACTTCTTTCTCTTTGCCTATACTCTGATATCAATTCTTGATAGGAAAGCCAATCTCTAGCCTGCAGTCCAAATAAATTCTTGGCGTCTTCCCATTCTATTCTCTTCCCCTCTCTAGTTATTTGCTCCCAATACCTTGGTTCTTTTGCCAGTTTTCTCCAATAAATTCCAGCCCCCCCCCGCCTATTGCCTATGTCCCTAATTACAGTCATCCCTGTCAGCAGCATCTCCTTTCTCCATTCCTGTATTGGTTTAGTTTTTAGGATACTTTCTGCTATTTTATGGATATAATATTCTGTATGATTATTGTTATTCTCCTTAAAGGCCTGCATCCAACATCTCAGTCTTACCTTGTTTCTTGAGTTCCCCCATTTTCATCATCAATCCTTTCCATTTTGAATTATAGTTTTCTGCTTGTACTCTGTATAGGAGCCTTAACTGTATATATCGAAAATACCCCTTGAGATCAGGTAATTGCAATCCACCATGTTCTACTGGAAGAATCAGCTTATCGTACTTGACTCTTGCCATCTCCCCCTCCAGATAAAGTCCTTCAGCTCTTTATTAATTGCTATTCATAACTTCTCCTCTGGTTGATAACAATATGCCTGACCTGTGTATACAACTAATGGAACTAAAAACATTTTAACTGCTTGTATCTTACTAGCCATATCCACATAACAAAACATTTTCCCAGTTTTTGTATTATCTTTTGTTTAGTCTAGTCCCACATATCCTTATCCACCACACCAGAATAATTTTTAATCCATACTCCTTAATACTTCATTTTGTCATGTCCCCCTAAATATGGATATTGCTGAACTGATTCATGTGTGGGTACATAATTTACAGCTATTGCCTTTGTTTTAGCTTCACTAATTTTGTATCCCGAAAAGATTTGACACAATCTCAAAATGTTCCACAACACTGTAATGTCTCTTTCTGGTTTTGTCAGGGATTAAATAATATCATCTGCAAATAGAGCCAGCTTTTCTTGGCTACCATACCAGTTATATCCTTGACTTTCTGTGTCCCTTATTTTCTTTGCCAATGGTTCTAAATATAATGCAAATAACAAAGGGGAAACAGGATGCCCCTGCCTGGTTCCTGTACTCAAGCAGAAATTATTGGACAGGACCCCACCCACTTTAATTTTCACCTCCCATTCCTCATATATCCTCCTAATCAACCTTATAATTTGTTCAGGAAATGCAAATCCTTCCACTTCCCTGCTTATACAGTCCCAGCTTACTGTGTCAAATGCTTTCTCTGCATCAAGACCCACCAACAATGGTGGTATTTTCTTACATTCTGCTTTCCTCTGGATCATCAATGTTCTGTTAATGTTGTCAAATGTTTGTCTCCCCTCCACAAAACCACATTGATCCAAATCTATCAATTTTGGCATTACATTTGTCATTCTTTTCGCCATAGTAGACATAAACAATTTATAATCATGGTTTAGTACTGAAATGGGCCTGTATGAAGCTGGATCTGGTAGATCTTTACCCTCTTCAGGTATTACAACTACCACTGCTTTCTTCCAAGATGCTGGTACATCTCCTCCTCTTAAAATACTGTTATACAAAACCTTCCAGATCTTTAACATTTTTCCCTCTTAACTTCCAAACTTTCACAGGAATACCATCTATTCCTTGGGACCTTCCTGTAGACTGGTTATACATCACAATTTTTATATCATCTCCTCCTATCCTAACCATTAGTAATTGAGCCTCATCTACCTCTAACCTTGGCATACTTCATTATTCCCTAAACATTTCCATTTGTACCTTTTTCTTGATTTCCTTATTTCTCTGCTTTATACAGACTTTCACAGAATTTCCAAAATATTTCTAATACCGTTACAGGATCTCTTGCTACCTTCCTTGTTATAATCTCCTTAAGCTTGGTGGAAGCCCTTTCTACTTTCTGTTGCTTGAGTAATTATGCTAAAAGTTTTTGTGCTTTAGTGCTATTGTCAAAAACAGCTGCTTATCAGCAGTCTTTCTTAACTTGTGCATGTTATTGAGATAATCCCTTATTTTCTGGTTAGCATTCTGCAGTTGATCCTCTTCTTATAGGTTCATAGGTGTTTACTAGGCTAACAACCACAAGGGCCTTTTTTCTGAGAAGTTCTGATACCTTTGATAAGTGTAAGCATGGGTCTGGGAGTTGAACCATTTACAGGTGGTTACCTGTGTCACTTTAGAGGCATAGGTGCAAAAACATGGATGAATTTCTGGTTTTCCATCCAATTGTCGAAGTTGCACTTGAATTGGTTTAGGGAGGAACTCTGCTTCACATGGATGAGGAGTTTGTTCCATAGATGGGGTAGTCTCTGGTATGCATACCTATATTTCCAGCAGGTCTATATTAAGTCAGCAAAATAGCATTATAGTGAATGCTGTTTCACCAACACATATGAGCCGAAACCCCATAACAGCAAAAGTTCAGGTCAGTGATTTTTTACCCAGGGAAAAAAAATCACTTGGCCTGAGCTGTGGCATCGCCCTTTACCCCACTGCAGTGCAATCTCAGAGTTGGTATATTTAGTTAGGGGGGTGTGAGGGCAAAGCCCCTCACCTTGCAATGTTTGCAATGTTGTAAGTGCTTTGTTGTGGTGTGTTGGTCTACCAATTTTTTTCCATGGGAAAAAAATTGGTGACCCGAGCTTTCATTGTTATGGAGTTTCAGCTTATATGTGTCGGTAAAATGGCATTTGCTGTAATGCCGTTTCGCTGACTTAATATAGACCCCTCTCCAGCAGGTCCTATTTATATCACAGGCAAGGTTTAAGTCTTTAGAATGGGTAATTCTGGTACTGTTTGTTTTGTGGATATACAGAAGGTCCATCAAGGTAGAGTCTGACAATGTCCTGTATGCCAGACATAGATCTCCCCTCAAAAGCATGTAGGAGACAGGATACAGGGATAGGACCTTGAGGCAGTCTGTGTAGGACATTTTGCTTACACCATGTGTTCTTTTAGTGAGGAACCTCTGTGGACATTCCAATTGTTGGGTATGCCTGGTTAGGTGCATACCAAAGGGGGCATTGTACTCGATGATAAGTCTGATGAAGGCTGAATACAGTGGAACAATGAATTCTTTGGACTTAGATGCCATACCTTTGTTTATAAGTTGCGCAACATAGAATGATTTCCTCACCACTGTAGATATGTGATGGTCAAAGGCTAGATTACTATCTATGTGTATCCCTAAATCCCTGACTACTGGGTCAACTCTAAGGGGCGAGTTGTCAATATGATAGTTACTAGGGATGGATGACTTCCCAAAGGATACTATTATGCATTTCTTGGCATTTAGTTTTAGTCTATGACTCTGACACCAGTTGTTTTTCTGTGTCAGCGCCTCCTGGAGAACATTTGTGTCAGTGTGAGATTCAATGACAGCTCCTAATTTGTAATCATCTGCAAATTTAGTCAGCCAGAGATCACTGACATTGGCCTTGACTTCTGAGAAGTAAATACCAAAAAAGAGTGGTCCAAGGACTGATACCTGAGGGACTCCACTTGTAACTGGCCTCTTTGAAGAGGTGGACTCCCCAATTCTAACTTCCTGGGTCCTGTATGTAAGACAGTTGGCTATCCACTGGGTGACATATGGGTTTGTACCTAACCTCTTGAGTTTGCCAACAATGCCCGAGTGCGGTATTGTGTCAAATGCCTTGGCCAGGTCAAAGTAGGCAGTGTGAACGATTTTGCCCTCATGCTTTGCTTTAGTGACCTTCTCAAAGAAGTCCACCAGGTTAAGTAGGCATGATCTGTCCTTGACAAAACCAAACTTGATTGAGTCCAGTGTCTAGGGGTTTACAATATTTCTGTTGATCATCTCCATGATAATTCTTTCCATGGCTTTACATATAAGACTAGTGAGACTTATGGGTCTGCAGTTTCCAGTGTCTGTATATAGCCAACCTTTGTGCAGAGGGATGACTGTTGCCATTCTCTAATCTTGGGGAATGAAGCCTGTTTGGAGGCTACACTTAAATAGCAATTCCAGAGTCCCTGATAGGTCATGTTTCATGCTATTTAGAAGGCATCCTGGAATATTGTCTGGGCCCAATGATGTAGTGTTCTTGGTCTTAGAGAGAGCATTAAGGACCTGTTCCCTAGTGATAGTAGGGGGAGTTATATTTGATGATATTTACTGAGGGAAGGTTGAGGGGGAGAGAGGGGTAAAGTTGGAGCCACATTTATCAGCCAAGAGGTTTGCTATATCTTCTGGCTCGGTATAGGTGGCTCCATTTACAATGAGATCTATGCAGAATTGCATATTGCCTTTGAGGCTGTGGACATAGCTAAATAATGCTTTGTGGTTGCCCCTAGCCTGGGAGGCCAAACTTATCTCAAATTTGGCTTTGGTAGACTTTACTTGTCCTCTGAGCTGTTTGTTTAGTTTGGTGAGAGTGCTTTTATCATGCTGGGTGCTGCATCTCCTAATTTTTGCCATAATTTTCTTCCTCCTGTTATACAGCCTATTGCTTTTGTGATTCTACCAGGGTGGCTTGTTTTTGAGTCAGTTCTGTACTTCTTCTTTGTGGGTGCAGCTGCCTCTATGCAGCTATTAACATGCTTGTACAGGGTTTCTGTGAACAGTTCTGCATAGGCAGCAGTATTCTCAGGGTTTATAGAGGTTGAAATTTTGCCAGGTTCTCACTTAATAGCAGGAGGTTAGCCTTAAAATAGTTCCTGAATATTCCAGGTTTAGCTGGGGGTCAAGGTTTTATTTTCACTTCAGAGGAAACCATTTTGTTCTCTGACCTTACCAGTGAAGGCATTACAGTAAGAGGTGTGCAGCACACTTCAATATTAGTGATGACCAGATGCAGTATGGTAGCACCCCTGGTTGGTGTATTGACTATCTGGCCCAGGGAGTTTTTGTTTACAAAATCCAGGAATCTCTGTGTCTGTCCATTTGATGTCATATAAGACTCCCAGTTAATAGTGAGGTAATTAAAGTCACCCATTAATATGGTATTGGGTTAGATGCTTAGTGTTTCTAATAAGTTTAAATACATGGTATGGGTTTCCTGGGTCATAGAGGGGGACCTATAACTTAGCAAGGAAATGGTATTGAATGTAACCTATGGTGATTTGAACATAGAGCAACTCAAGTGCATTGCCCTGTTTGACTAGCCTTGAAGTATATTTATTTTTGATGTAAATAGAGACACCTCCACCTTTAATCCCTGCCTGTGCAGTAGCTGGCATAAATGAGTTGAAGGCTTTATAACCTTCCACTGTTGGTGTGCTCTCCACGACTTTAAACCATGTCTTAGTGACCACACAGAATCACCATTTTCTATGGTAAAGAGAGCTTCTAGGGAAGTTCTCTTTTTCTGTGAGACTCCCCCTGTTCTGCAGTACTTTAACAGATGTCAGTCCCTCTAAACAATTCATGTTACTTCTTAACCTTTCTTTTATTTCCACCCTATTTTTAAACTCCACCTTTATTTTATCCCATTCCCTGGGTATATTTTCAGAAGTAATTTCTATCCCCTCGAATAGATCATGAATAATCTCCACAACCCATTCCTTAAATTCCTCTCTTTTCAACAGATATGTGGGAAAGCACCAGTGTCTCATTTTTATTTCATTACTATATGTTGTCGCCTCACAGTAAGACGCTGTCCAGTTCAATTCTCAGCTAGAGCGTCGTCTGCGTGGAGACATGCGTGAATGGGTGTACCTTCGTTGAAGGTTGTGCATCAGGCCTGGCAAGCCGGTATGTAAAAATCAACTGCCAATCATTAGCGGACCGGAGATCTGCTGTGGTGACCCCTAACTGGGAAAAGCCGAAAGACACAAACAAACAAAACTGTATGTTTTTATTTTAGTTTTTATTGGTCCATGATCTGAAATAGTCATTTGTGCATTTCAAGACCTTCAAGTTAAATGCACTTGTTCCTGTAAAGTGTAAATTCTGTCTAGCCTAGCCCAGTTTTTATATCTTGAGGAATAATATGCAAATTCACTCCAAACTCCTACTACTGAATTCACATTTTTCCATGCCAAATATTTTAATAGATTTCTTCAAAAATCTACCCTCCTTTGTTATACTTTCCCTTCTGGGCCCCCAGGACACATCTCCACTGCTGCATATCAAATTCCAGTCACCACCTATAACTACTATTACTTGCTGAATGAAAACTGATTATTTCTCCCAGAATATTTTTAATCTCCATCATAAGCAGTTTTAGGTGGAATATAAATACATGCCAGTGTAATCCTCCTCTCTTGCCAGTAGTTTCTTAGCACTATAAATCTGCCATAATCTTTTTCATCCTCTTCTATCACTGTTGGACCTCCTCTTGCAATTAATATAAACACTCATCTTTTCCTTTGTCCCAAGTATTCTGCTGAATAACCATTCTGAAAACCTTTCTTTATCAAATTCACCACAATAAACCATCCCCTGGATTCAATAAACTCTGTGCAGGAATACTGCTATTCCTGTACGGAGTGGTTCGTGTCAGTGTAGCCACAGCAGCGCACCTTGCATATTCATGAAGGCGTGCTGCTGTTAAGGCTAAATGGACACGAAGCATGAACAAATGCAGAGGGTGTGTTTAAGTAGTGCATGGACAATGAACACACCCCCTGCACTCAGAAAGTGACACATGGTACTTTCTAAACCTGATACGGCATAATATTGGAGAATTTCTCTAATATTATGCCAGTATTTCAGTGTCCGCAGACACTAAAATGAAATAAATGTGTATTTCAGTGTCCATGGACACTGAAATACATATTGGAGCAGGCAAGCAATGCAGGGGGTGTGTGACAGGTTCTGTGACACAACTCCTGCATTGTAAAAGTGCCGTATGACACCTCACAACCTGCTAAAGCAGGAAATTTGGACAAAAGCACAAATAATGGGGGGACAAAGCCCTAAAAATGGACACATCTTAAATATTGTCCTCACAAACTTAGAAAGTTGATAGAAAATGGGTCATGTATTAGTATAAATGTCCAAAGGATAGAAGTCTGAAAGTCAAATGTATGCCATTAGTCCCTGACAGCAGTCCATGTGGACAAAGGCACAAATAATGAGGGGAAAAGCAGTAAAAAGGGACACTTCTTAAATATTGTTCTTACAAACTTAGAAAGTTGATAGAAAAAAGGTCATGCATTAGCATGAATTTATGAAGGATAGAAGTCTGAAAGTTAAACGTATGTCATTATTCCCTGACAGCAGTCCTTGTGGAAAAATGCATAAATAATGGGGGGACAAAGCACTAAAAAGGGACAGTACATAAATATTGCCCTGATAAACTTAGAAAGTTGATAGAAAACAGGTCATGCATTAGCATGAATTTCCGATGGGTAGAAGCCTGAAAGTGAAATGTATGCCATTATATCCTGACTGCAGTCTTGAATGACTTGTCAGAAAACCACAATAGTCATTATATAACCGAATAATATAATAATAATATAATAAATCTTTTTTTTACATGCTAAGGAATGTTTGCGCGTAGCTAAGCGAGCATGCACATTATGGCCCTCTGCTTAGCATTGCCTAAACATCCCTTAGGAGATAAATAAAAATATACAGCTGAAATTCCTAAACTGAGATAGTTGAGTGGTTAGAGGCCTGGCTTTACATGCAGGTGTTCATGGTTTGAGTACCAAAACAGGCAACTTATTTTTACATGAGAAAGCAGTGTTAAAATTATTTTTTTAAACTTAAATTATTTAGTAACTGTTTTTTGTTAACCAGGGTAGTGTAGCTGGTGTAAAATGGAACTGTGAGTGCATATAACGTGAAACCACCCATGTATACACAAGTGTCCCATACAGTATAGTCACACCCCTTGCTACTGTAATGACAGCACATATTGGCATGTTATGTAAAGGAAATCATATACACTTGCCCAGCAACAAAATAAACAGCCTTTGCATGTGTTGAACCCTGAAACCTATACACAATAGTTACAGCACTTAACTACTAAGCCATCTGAGCTGCAGGATTTTAAGGTGTTTCTTCAAACATATCATGCAGTGCAGTCAGTTTACCATAGGGAATGAACACTGTGGTGCTGTCAGACCCCAGAACACCTCAGTACAAGTCTGGAACAAGCTAGATGAAGTGGGGAGACAAGTCTATGGACATAGAAACACACTGGTAATGATACAAAGGCACCTACGCCACTGACATCTGCTGCCCTCCCCCCCACACATACAACTAATAAGTACACAGTATGCTGGTACAAAATCAGGATAGGCCATACACAATGGCCAGACATACACCGAACTTTCAGCAATATAACTGAAATGACTGAAGATAGTAAAATGAAAAACAACCAGCCAGTAATCCACACAAATTATTTAATGTGTTTTGCCTTCAAGTATTACATTACAAAACATACTTGCCTTAAATACAAAAAGTAATTAACACTTAATTACGTATTTAAACAGCCTCCAATTATACTCCTCAGTTAACCCCTAGGGGATAATGCATCAGATGTTACAATGTAAATTGATTCTTTACATAGCAATGGTTCTAAGTGTTCTAGTAAACTGAGAAACAGATATTTTCCAAGAAAGTACCTTGTAACTCACTACTGTCCCCATGGTGAAATGTATGAAAATTTACAGCTATAGATCTGTTGTTCTAATTAGTAATATCTCTCACATGTTCTAACAGCCTAATATTAAAACATGTCTTACTATTCTGCACACCAACCTCTTGACTCTACAGGGTCCACACGTTGTCCAGCCTTTGCACTCGTGTATGACCCCTACCCCACAACATATGTGAGATTCCACAACATCACTGGGATGATAACAGGAATGACAGCACTAAATAATTATACACCATACCTATTGACCGCTTACTGCATGACATTTGGACAAAGCCTGGCATATAAGTGGAGGACAGAGGCCCAAACACAAGGCCATATTTGAAATATTGCTGTCATACACTGAGAAAGTTTCTGGTGTTACAGGGTTGGTTGCAACATATCCTTTCTGAGGGATATGAAGTCAGAAACACAAATGGATGTTACCATTTACTGATAGCAACCAGCAGAATGTGCCACTAATTTGCCAAGGACAACACCTGTCTGGGGAACAGACCAAACATAACAGGCAAACCTCTAGCCATTCTGTGGATAGCCCTATAATTGAGAGCTATACAGACACATAACTTTGTCAGACTGAAATCCATGCAGAACTAGTATGTACACACAAACCCTGTAAAACTAGCAGTATTCAAATCATATAACAGCAATACTCACATTCTGTCCCTAAGTCTGAAACCTTCTACACCATTTAGTTGGCCTGTCTCCACAAGTCTTGTTGTAAGAGTTATTCCCACCTGCTGTCTGTAACACTCTGTAACTCACACACCTCCAGAATATCTTTCCCACAGGCAGGGTAAAGGGGCAATGCCCACATGAAGTATTCAATTATAGGAGTGTGTTGCCATGACATTGACTATTGGAAGAACTACACAGCTGCTCTGCATGCAATTAGCAA
Source organism: Protopterus annectens (assembly GCF_019279795.1). Lineage (NCBI taxonomy): Eukaryota > Metazoa > Chordata > Ceratodontiformes > Protopteridae > Protopterus > Protopterus annectens. The sequence continues at coordinate 1,355,240,245 of NC_056731.1, forward strand.
GTGGGGAACACCAATTGGTGCACAGGCCATTACTGGTCAAGAGCATTACCTACAAAAGGCAAGCTGCCACCTATTCAAACCAGCTGTCTACCAGCAGTTGACAGTGAACAAACAAAAAGAACTGGAGCAACTTTGTGATATAACCCACTGTAGTGTAAAAAAACAGAAGCTATGTGAAACAAGTAAGCATGTAATTGAACGTAGTATGTGTTTTCTAATAATGGGAAATAGGAATTTGAAAGAATTATGTCTCAACAAGACTTGCTGTAGTGATGTCCTGCTGAACAGCACCTATGGCCATAGCATCTGGCTCTCTCTGTTGTGACATAGAACACAGCTCAGGACCCTGGCTCACCCCAGGAAAGAACACCTCACGTATGACAACCACTGGAGTGTCTGTCAAACACTACTGACTGTGCCACTGCTAGGCCATCTACAGGGATATTGTACATATCCATATGTTACCTGTGAATATGAGTATGATACACATGTTTGTCATGTAAATCTAAGAGAACTATATAGACCATGTGCATATTAAAGTACTGTGTCAGAAGTGTGTGTTGAACTACATGTGATATGGTGAATTCATACCATTCAACTGTACAGTGTTCTGGTGGACAATAAGCACATTTGTTCCTGATATCTGTAGTCACATAAACATGCAGTCATCTTATGTCAGCCAAACCATTGGCAAGTCTGTGAACAATGACATTGTAACATAATATCCTAGTTATGACTGTTGGACATCATCCTTAATCACTGTGATGTCAAAGCCTGCTGTGCAATCAACCTAATTATGTATGTTACAGCAATATTAATGCAATTTCAAAATTGATGTGCTGTTGCCACCCATGTATGTGTGCCATTGTCCAGAAGTCCTGCTATAACAGGTTGAGAAGCACAAGTGTGTATGTGTATGTTCAGCTGGAAGACACAAAACAAATAACATGGGTTGCAAGTAGTCAGGTAAATAGGTTATGCATGTTGTACATGTGTGTAATATCAGTTTCAGTGTGTACAACAGATATAAATGTATACAGCTACTGCTTGTTGCATTGCCCTGACACTGATATGGGTACTAGAATAGGAATGATTATCAGGTTGTAATCAGAGAAGTGTCCAACTGTGTCATGACCCATCAGTTTCAGTGTATACAACATAGATAAATGTATACAGCTACTGTTTGTTGCATTGCCCTGACACTGATATGGGTACTAGAATAGGTATGGTTATCAGGTTGTAATCAGAGAAGTGTCCAACCGTGTAATGACCCATCAGTTTCAGTGTGTACAAAAGACATAAATGTATACAGCTACTGCTTGTTGCATTGCCCTGACACTGATATGGGTACTAGAATAGGAATAATTATCAGGTTGTAATCAGAGAAGTGTCCAATTGTGTCATGAATCAGTCCATGTCTACCACTAACAGCTATATGAACACCTATATACAGTGGATATCAAAAGTGCACACACCCCTGTTGAAATGCCAGGTTTGTGTGCTGTATGAAAATGAGACCACAGATAATCATTTCAAAATGTTTCTCACCTTAAATTTGATCCATAACTTGTACAATTCTATTTGAAAACAAAGAAATCTGGTAGGGGAGACAATTTAAACATAACATATGTACTATATGCTGGTTGCATATATGTACATACACGTACAATAATACCTTGTTGATGCACCTCTTATCCGTCTTCTTGGGTACACACAAGCCATCAATTAAAGAGACTCTGATTACCCACAAATAATATTCAGCTGTCCTACTAGGATTTATTTGACATTTACCCAGTTGCCTGCTAAAGCAAAAGACATGTTTTGAAGAGAGCTTACAATGCATCAAAGGGATCTCATTGTGGAAAGTCATTAGTCAGGAGAAAAGTAGAAAAAACAGTCCACGGCACTGGATATACCATGAAATACAGTGCAGTCATCAAACAGTGGAGAACATATGGGATAACAGTGATGCTGATAACGGCTGGACATCCATCCAAAAGGAATGAAATGACAAGATGACAGCTGGCCATGGAGGCTGACCGGGGACCTACAGCAACACTGAAAGAGCTGTAGGAATGTCTGGCAAGTCCTGGGTGTGTACCACATGTGTCAATAATCTTCTGCATTCCCCATATGTCTGGCCGGGTCTATATTACTTGAACAAAAACTGCATTGCACAAATCTCATTTGAGCGACACAAAATGAGTGAATGTGGGGAATATCGAAAGAATGAATGGAGATCGTCGTAGAGAATTTTTCCCTTTACTTCAATGGAGTGCTATCTCGGAGTTGGTATATATAAGTAGCGAGGGTGTGGGGGCACAGCCCCCCATGTGGGGGGTGCAGGGGGCTTGCCCCCCTGCATAAAACACTTAGTAACACTTTACGTGTTTTACTTGTTTTGTTTACCGGTTTTGATGTTTCCGGCTTTTGCTGTTTATGTGTCGCTCAACTGTGGTTCGCTCACTACAGTTTTCGGTCTGCTAATATAGACCCATCTGGCCTGTTGGCCAGGATAGCAAGATGGAAGCCTTTTCATGCACAGAAAAACATCTAGGGCTGGACTAACATTGCCAAGCACTACACCAAGTCTCCCAAAAGCATGTTGGAAAATGTGTCATGGTCTGATGGGAGCAATGTTGAACCTTTGGCCCACAATTCTAAAAGGTATGTCTAGCCCAAAACAACAATTTGCATAACAAAAAAACACCATCCCCCTGGTGAAGCATTGTGGTGGCAGTATCATGCTTTGTGGTTGCTTTTCTTAAGCTGGAACTAGGCCTTTAGTTAAGGTGGAGGGAATTATGAACACTTCCAAATAATAATAATTTTTGTCCTAAAATCTATAGTCATCTGCTAGAAAGCTGAAGATGAAGAGGGATTTTACCTGTCAACATGACAATAACCTCAAGCATTCATCCCAATCAACAAAAGAATGGCTCAGTGCATACTAGGGCCCAGACCTACATCCAAGAGTACATCTGTGTGTTGACCTAAATAGGGCTGTGCACAAGAGATGCCCTCACAAATTGACACATTTGTAGCTCTGTGGCAAGGAAGGTGGGCAACTATTGCCAAGTAAGATGTGCCATGATGTTAGACTCCAAACCAAGATGAATTAATGCTGTAATCATCTCAACAGGTGCTTACACAACGTATCAGTTTAAAGGTGTACACACTCATTCAACCGGCTTATTATACTGATTTTTATTTGCATATCTTTTCACAGAACAGATTGTTATGTTTTCAGATGAATTGTACAGGCTCTACAGTAGGTCACATTAAAGGTGGGAATTGTTTTGAAATTAGTTATTGTGGTGTCATCTTTCAATTGCACAAATACCAGGCATTGTAACAGGGATGTGTACACTTTATATCCACTGTAGCTGTATGGACTCTGCAGTGCCTGACCTGTAAAACCAGCTTCCACCAATGTAGAGTAATCCCCTTTGGACAGCAGCAATACACAAACCACATAATAGGTTGCTATATTGGCTGTATAGGGACACATAGGTGCAGGCAACAATTTTGAAGCAAGTCCACCTCTATCTGAGCAAGCATGTAAGTTCAAAGGTGGCTCCCTGTAAGGCTAACTATGACTACAAATCAGACATATCCACACCACCAAGGCCAATCACAAGGATGTCTCCACATATGTTGTCAGTCTCAGAGGCAACAACACAATTCACCTTGTACTGGTGGTAAAGCACACCTCATACACACATGCCATGGCTACAGGCAACCTGCATCAGACAGGTTAGGTGGGAACATCACCACCCTGTCCCCCCAATTGTATAGCGGGATATGCACATCAACTGCACCCCTCCCCTCACCAGTGATGAGCATGTACATATTGCCTACTTATGGCAACAACAGCAAGTCTCCATGGGGCCTGATAACATCCCTGTCTGCCTCCTACATGAACTCAGGCATGTGCTCACAGTTTCATCACACACTATAGTCAAACAGAGCCTTGCCACACCCCATCCACATAGAAGATGGCCACTGTCATCCCACTACACAGAAATGAATGGGGAATAGAGGATTATGCAATTAACTGTCTATCACTGGGGGGAATATGACACATCAGGGCCAGTGATATTGTTGTGATAGATTAGAGGGTCAGAGTGTACTTGTGAGTGGTGGTGACTTTTATCCACTGTTGATGTGCAATTTGACAACTGTATGAGGTCCTGTGATGTGTTCTCCTGTTTATATCTTCCATGTGCAATGCAAAGGCTAAGACTGGCTGCCTTCAGTGAGGCAGAAACAGCAATTATCATTGAAGCTGTTACCCAACAGCATGCAATACTATTCAGCAGAAGACCACAAGATCTGCGGGAGAGGACCACCCTGTGGAATGCTCTTATCCACAGGGTAAATTATGTCGGCCTGCATGGCTGAACATACGAACAGGTCTGGCATCATGCTACCAACTTCATATGCCATGCCTGGTGAAGGGCTGCTGCCATAGCAAGGGACAGTCTAGCCACAAGTGGGGGCCCAGCCATCCAGGCCCCACTGACACCCACCGAGGAGCTGCTCACCAACCTTGGGGCACTCAACGAAAGCATCCTACAGGAAGCTGAAGAAAGCATTGTGGAGGTGGGTTGCACCCACTCAATGGACGAGGAGTGTGCAAGTAAGGCCCCAGTGCACATTACTAGAATACTGTTGCATATCTAGTTGTATCTGTATCAGCAAACACAAACTAGAGAAGCACACAAAGGAAGTGCCACGTAGACCTTGAGGTCTACGTGGCTTGTGGATTCTGTGGCACTTCCTTTGTGTGCTTCTCTAGTTGTATCTGTATAGTATCTACATGCATATGTCAGATAAGGTAGTAGGTGCTGATGGTGTTTCGTAATGCACAGAAGTGCACATCTATGGTGTTAGGCAGCATTTTTTGTAGTATTGGGGTTTGTACTGTTTGTGTGCAGAAATCCTGCTTCCACCCTGTACCAAGGCCATGTGAGAATGTGCTAACATTACCTCTCTCCCACAACTATTTAGGTCCCCTGGGTCAACACGTGGGACAGCAGCCTGTAGCTGGTGAGTATGAAATTGTTTTGTTGTGGTTTGCCAATACCCCATACATGTAAGGCCATGCTATTTGTCATGTACACAAATATCATACCTAGCCATAATGCATGATGTGCATGTTCACTTTTGTTGGTGTTAACTGCAGTGCATCATAGTGGTCACCATGGGGACATATCTGAAGGGTATGTAACATTCCTGTAGCATACCTCACAACCTGTCAGTGCAATATGTCTGGACAGAGACCAACAAAATAGAGGACAAATGGGCTACAGTAGGGACATGCAATGAAATATCAATCTTATACAGTGGATACAACAGTGAACACACCCCTATTAAAATACCAAATGTTTCTGATATATATATGCAATGACAGACCACAATATTACATTACACACCTTTTCAACCTGTAATGTGACCATAACATGAACAATTAACTTGTAAAACAAACAAGTATGTTAGTGCACCAACTATGGGGTATACAAACCTTACAACACACTGGATGCATATGTGTGCACACCCTCAAAATAACATATTGTGGAGACAGCTTGTGATGTACTGACAGCATTCACTCTACTTGGGCACACACCTGCCATCAAGTACAGGGACTCAATGTAACAATGACTAACAGTCTGCTGTCAAGGTAGTATGTTTATGACAGAAGGGTCTGCTGTCCAAGAAGTATGTGCACGACATTTGTTCAGTTGCCTGCAATAGAAGCAGCCATGGCTTGCACACATCTTACAAAGCGTCAAAGGGATCTCATATCTGAAAGGTATCAGTCAGGAGTAGGGTGCAATAGCATTACCACAGCATTGCATATACCATGGAACACAGTGCAGACAGTAATCTACAGGTGAATTGAGTATGGGACAACAGTGCTGTTGAAAATAACCAGATGTCCCTCCAAAACAGATGACAAGACATGTTGAGAACTGGTCAGGGAGGCTGCCAGGAGACATGCAGCAACACTGAGGGAGTTGCAGGAATCTCTAGCAAGTACTGCTCGTGTACTACATGTGGCAACAATTGCCTGGATTCTGCATAAGTGTGGCCTATGAGGTAGGGTAAGTAGACGGAATTATTTACCCACACCAAACACCATCCAGGCCTGTGTACAGGTAGCAAACCATAACATCAAGTCTCTAAAAGGCATGTGTTGCAATGTGTAATGGTGTCATGAGTCCAAGGTTCAGACCTACAGACAGTATTCCTAAAGCTACGTGTGGTGCACAAGCAACACCTCACTGAACCTGAAGACCACCATCCACACATTGAAGCTTGATGGTGGCAGTGTCCAGCTTTAGGGTTGCTGTTCATTATCTGGAACTAGCCCTGTAGACATGTTGGTGGGAATTCTGAAGAGTTCCAAATAACACTTACATGTGGGCCAAAGCCATCAAGCATCTGCAATACGGCTGAGGATGGAGAGGGGTTTCAGCTTCCAACATGATAATGAACTGGAGCATACATCCAAAGCTAGCTAAGAATGGCTCTATCTGAACACAATCAAAGTTATGAATTGGGCCAGACAAAGCCCAGACTCAACACCAGTAGTAAACCCCCCAGTGTGACCTCCAAGGGCTGTGCACATGAACTGGCCTTGCAATTTGACAGAGTTGGGGGCCTTTGTAGGGAAGACTGTCTAAATAATGCCAAGTCAAGATGTGCCATGCTAATATACCCCTTCTCAGGAAGAGTGACTGCTGTAGTTCAATTAGCAGGTGCTTCAACAAAGTATTGGCTTAAGGGTGTTCATACTTATGCAACAGCAATATTGTACGCATCTCATTCAGTATCTTCACAATTACCACATTTAATTGTTTCTTGATTGGATTGCACTGATCATATGTCACATATAAGGTGTGTAATGTTTTCAAATGCAGTAATGTGGTCTCATTTTATATCGTACAAGAGGCTGGTGTGTACGCTTATCATATTCATGTTACGCTTAGAAGGTCATTGGTATAACCGGATTTGATTGCACATACATTCACTGCTGCTGATGAGATCTCCAAATCAAATGTTCGTCAATAATTATTGACATCACTCCTCATATCATCCCAGTTATGTGTAAGACAAACACATAGGGCTGCGAGGAACAAAGCAAACATAAGTGCCAGACATCTACACATTCAGCAATGATTTTGTACACTTGTGAGGTATGGTCTACAATAGATGCCAGTGTGCTATACAGGTGCACAGAAATAAAGTGTACATGGATGCAGTGTGTGCTAGGGGAAGGGATTTTACCTACTAACATGACTCATGCATCCCAGAGATGTATATTGTTAGTAACAAAGATAAAGAATGGCTGCAATGTATGATGCTGATGGCCATGTGTCATGCATTTCATCTGTTGGGTAATGTGAGGTCTGTGTAATATCTTTGTGCCACCTCACCTGTAATTGTCTGTGTGCATGTCTGGTGTGTGTGTGTGTGTGTGTGTGTGTGTGTGTGTGTGTGTGTGTGTGTGTGTGTGTGTGTGTGTGTGTGTGTGTGTGTGTGTGTATGTGTGTGTGTGTAAGTAAACCATACTGTACAGGTATTAAATTAAATATATCAAATAAAACCAAACAGCAACAGCAAGCAGGAACAGGATCAGTTCTCCACTCAGGGCTGCAACACACAGCACTGTTAAAACATAGCAGAAAACAAAATGAATCAAACCATGGCAATGAGAAGGCATATAATCCAATAGATAAATGTTTAATGTTAGCGCTTTCACAGTTCACAATGACTGCTTCATGCTGTGAAAGCGCTAACAGTAAACATTTATCTATTGGATTATATGCCTTCTCATTGCCGTAGTTTGGTTCATTTTGTTTTCTATTAAATTAAATATATTGTCTTCCTCTCACAGGTGGCGATGGGGGTCAGGGTCCCTCCCATGTGGAAACTGATGTCAGTGTCTCTGCAGACTGACAATGATGACAGGCATAGTGAAGGACAGGATGATTACAGCGGATTAATCTGTGCCATTGGTTGGCATCCCACTTTTGTCCACACCATCCCCACACACAGTCACAGAGCCCACACCTACTCCATCACCAGTGGCAATAGATGAGGGACAGTTGTCGGGTGATGGCATGGGACAGGAAAGTGTGGTGACTATGGCAAGTGTGTCTGTAGATACCAGCCATAGCTGGATAACAGGCAAGGTCCCATACAGGCGGATGGACAGGGGTGCTTGTAGGAGGACTGCTGCCTGTCATGGCCCTGCCACAAGTGCCACAGCCGGTGTCACCAGAACCATGTTCAGGCCATCATGGAGGCACAGACACATATGGAACATCACACCAGACTCTCAAGGTCCAGATGGCATATCTTCCTGCTATGTGTGACAATACCTGTGATCCTGCAGATGCCCACCATTATTATCCTGAGGTTATGGATAGATGGTTGGGTGAGATGGTGGTAGCCCTTGACCATGAGATATCTGTGTTGGAACATGTGGTGGGAGTTGGCCATTGGCCATGTGGACATAGGATAGCACCACGAACAGCTGAAGGTCTACATGGCCATGCAACATCTCACTCCCGCTACCATAGTGGCAGTACCAGCAGCACAACTGCAGGGGGGTTGCAGTCCACACCACGATCCAGCAGGCCATGGGCATGTCATACTGGCTGGTCCCAACAGGGATGAGGATCCAGCAGACAGCAGTCATCATCAGGGAGTAGTACTGCATCTGGCCTTGTGCCTGGTGGTGCCAGTGGAACCCCTGGCAGGCCCAGTTCCTGTGTCTGTGGCCAGACACAGTGAACTGTACACACTGTCATGTATGGTCTGCAGCTGTTCAACAAACCCTGTGTAGGGCAGCAACATGGCAGAACTGTGTGCATCCATACACACACACAGATCACAATCACAGCTAGGGCACATCCATACTTACACACATCACCTCTGCACAGCCCATTTAGTACACAACCTGCTAACCCACACACATGTTGTCAACCAATTGGCTCAGCCTAGGTCTCTGGCAAACCCACACCACACCCTGTGCATATGATGATACCTGTGCAACATCCCTGTCATCCATACCATCAATGCAGGGACATGCTAATATGGTTCTGATACACAGGTTGAATTTACTACAGTTTAATAATGTAATGCTGTGTAAAGTGTTGTCAGCCAGTATGTGTAATGGTTATATGTCAGAGTGTGTAGCTGTCCAGCCATGATGCATTATTGCTGTTATTAACACTGACTGAATGTGGTCTCCATAATGTAGTCTGTTTGTGTTCTAGGTATCTGCAAGGAGGATGTAGCCCTGCAGTCCTTTTCTATAAGGGGTATGGCAGTGTGGTAATACACTGACTGTGTCATATCCAGGGTACAGCTGTACACAATTAACAGGTCTGTATAACAGTTATTGCATATGCCACATGGCTGATAGGGCTGAGCGGTGTATACAGGTAAGTGCATGGTGGTTGATGTCAGCAGCTCTTGTACAGTGGACAATGGTAAGTGTACTGAGTGGCACACACCAAAGGTTTGTGAATACCACACACACAGAGGGTATTGTGTTGATGCAACACACAGATAATACTGTTCACATACACACACACACACACACACACACACACACACACACACACACACACACACATGATCATGATTGCCAGTTTTGGGTTTTAAACCCCCACCCATCAAGTTATTGGTGGTACAGTGTTAGGTAGTTATCACAGGGGGCAAGGAACTCATAGTGTGTTGTGTTTCTGAAATATATGTATAGTGATTAACATCACATGCTCCTGTAAGGTATGGCAATGGGTGATGTAGTTGGTGTGACAGTTTTCATACTACTGTCACACATGAGTGTACACACTCCCAAACACCGCTCTACACACCAATGCACACACACACACACACACACACACACACACACACACACACACACACACACACACACACACACACACAAACACACTAATACCTGCCAGTATTGACATTAACAGACCAACATATCTTGTTATTCATATCATACTATTCCATAATGTTGCACAGGGCTTATTGGGCTGAAGAATGTCTACAGATACCACTATGGCTGATGTGAACAGCAGACCTTATACAGCAGACTTAGGAATGTGTACTGTGTGTACCATGGCATAAATATGAATCCATACCCATCCAATGGATGGCATTCACACACAAACACACACACACACACACACACACACACACACACACACACACACACACACACACACACACACACACACACACACACATACACACACACACACATGCACACACACCTATACACACTTGCCCAGACTGAGATTAGAACTCCTACCTATATGTTTATTCCTACTACAGTGTTACACATTTATTGCATGCATCACAGAGCTTATAGGGCGAAGGTTGTCCAAAGGTACTTCTAAGGTGAGGAACATCACCAGCCCTTGTAAAGTATGGCAATGGGTGATATACTGGGTGAGACAAGCCACAAAATACTTTAAACTACACATATATACACTTACACACACACACATTTGCCAGAACTGAGATTTGAACTCCAACTTAACTAATTATTTGTACTATAGTATTGCTCACGTATCACACATGCCACAGCACTTATGGGACTGAAGCCTCATGAAAGGCACTTCTAAGGTGACTGATATCTGCAGGACTGCTAAAGTAGGGAAAGGGGAAGTGTACTGGGTTTGAATGGACCCAAAAGCTTTCACTTGTAAACACACACACTTTTACATGTGCTAGGACTGAGATTAGAACTCCTACCTAACTAGTTATTTGTACTATAGTGTTACACAGTTATCGCACATGCCACAGAACTTATAGGGCTGATACTTGACAAAAGTGACTTCTATGGTGACAGACATCTCCAGGACTGCTAAGGTGGGGCAATGGGAAGTGCACTGGGTAGGGAAGGCCCCTTCATTCCTAGATCCTACTGACAGTTCTCTAACTGTATGAGCATGTCCAGTGTGACCTTCTATATTACATGTATGACTCCATTCCAGGGATTGCTGTACTCCAGTCCAGTTTGTTTCATGCTATGGCCATACCTCTCAACCTGTTGGTGCAAGATATCTGGAGATAGCCTATTAAAATGGGTGGACAATGGGCCATACAATGATTGTGACTATTTCTCTCAATAATGTATGGGTTGCTAGGGTGACAGGGCTTGTTTTAGCAGACATCTGACATATATGCCATTTGACACTGTCATGTATTGTTTCAGTACCTCGTGACATACCTCCTCAGATCATCACAGTGAGTTACCAGAGGAATACAGGATGGATGATGCACACACAAGGATTATGGGCCAAATGCTACACATTCTTGCACAATCCAGCCTGTTGAGAGGTGTGCCTACAAGCAATTGACTGCTCGTGCTGTGGAAATGGTCCAGCACCTTAGTGATATATTACAATTGTGGATTTCTGTTCTAGCCTGGTCTGATTTCCAGTCCACAGTTGGGTAATATAAGTCAGACAGGATCAGGGTGACAGGCAGACTACAGATATATTTGTAGGGGATAGATATGTGGGGGGGTCCTGGGTCAGATATGTTTGCCTATAGCTACCAGTGCTCTGCATGTGGGTCTTCTCAATTGTTTTTCTGCATTTGGAGGTTCCTGTGTGTGTCAGACTGTATGACCAGCCTGGAGGTATGTGTTTGTCTCACATATATGTATGACCCACCTCATTTTGCTTGGATGGCCACATTTTGGGGACAGGCTGTTGCATAGGATGAGTGATCAGGGAAGGGTGAGTTACTCCCCATGGCTGTGGGACAGGGTTCTGTGGGTGAAGACATGTCACCATCTTCCAGGGTTAGGACTACTTGTAATGAGTGCATTCCCATGTTTAGACTCTTAGCCCTCCTTGTCAACTGAACAGATTATGTCCACATCCATGACTCATATATCTTGCTGGTTAGCCAAACAAGTGTAGTTTTCAAGGACAAGTGTTTTGCAAGTCACTCAGGGTTGAAGTCAGATATTATTGACAGCTGACATGAAAAATGTATAATATGTTGGAGCTTTTCTCCCCAGGCCTCAGCTGAAAAAGGGCTCTTCAGCTCAGTCAGACAATTCTGGCCAACAAATGTAAAATAGAATAAATAAAATAAATAAAATATTGACAGCTGACTTTGCAGTTTCAGACTTTGTACCCATCAGACATTCCATGCTACTACAATCATTCCATCAACTTTATAACATTATTAGAGCAGTATTTCAAAGGTGTCCTTCTCTTTGGACCTTTTCCACCCCATTATTCATGGCTTTGTCCATATTTTTGGCTCTCTGACCCTGGCAGGTTTTCTCCTAGCAGTTAGCAGCATGGCCTTTCTTTGCATTTTGTAGACTGAGTTATGCTGGTGTTATGGACCCCATGACACTCCCTAACAGGGCACTGTAGGTGAGGCATAGGCATTTACCAGAGGCCTGTAGGCCAGGTGAGAAAGATGCAGGCCATCTGTAGCAAGGCAGTCCATTCTGATGCTTATATGTTCCCAGACTGCAAGCAGTAGACAACCCTGGGATGGTACCAGTAAGTTGACTGTGGGTGTTACTGACAATCACTTTCTGTTTGTGTTGAGGCATCACTCTAGGTGATGGCTGGATACTGCTTAAGGTGAGGGACATGTTACTGCATTTGTATGGGACTGGGGGGACACATCTGTACACAATACACATTTGCAGAGACTGTGCTGATATTTGCCTAACATTTCAGTCCCATTTAGCATAGTGGTATGCTCTATCTTTGAGACTACAGGTATAGCAGTATCGACCACAGGTCAGATTGTTCTGGCAGAAGCATTTGTAGTTTCAGACTTCTTACCTTTCAAAGCCATATTGCCACTGCCAGACCTGCTGTGATATCACTGTGTAAACGTCTGTAGGTGGGGATTTCATGGATGTCACCATGTGGGGACCTTTGTCTGACATCCCTGTATGATTTTCTACTGCTGATCTGCTGGGTGAAACTGGTGTGGGTATGGGACCCCCATTTTGACAGCCATACATGTGACCTATGACCCCCAAGTCACTTGGCTCACCACATATATTGCAGTTGTATTTGTCAACTAGGGTGGTACTGCATGGTGTGGGTAGGCCAGTACTGGGGATACACTTCCTGCTGTCCCACAGAGCTGTCAGTTCTCTGCTGCTATCCCAGTTAGCCTCCCCATTCCCTTGCATGCTTGATCAATACCATAGATATGCTATCAGAACAGTCCACTCAATTCATTTATTTTGTTAAGGAGGCTGGCTTATCTTGTGCCTGAGGCTGTTGTGAGGATGGTGCTTGAAGGCTGACTATGTTGGATGCACCCAGTACACTACCTATACATGGTAAGGTATAGGTGGTGTGATGTTTGGCATCCATTTTACTGTGTGTGCATTTCAGAGAGAGAGATATCAGTCCCTGGGGCCCTACAGTGTCAGTGTATGTGCTATGCATTTCCTCTTTGCCAAGGCAAGGGCATACTGGGCATGCCTCTGTCTACCTACAGGGTCACGCTCAAGATGTTCTTCCTCCAAGTCTCTCTGTGCCTGTGGAGACCTTAGCAATGGTGGAGGGCTGTTTGGCCCTGCCCCATTTTTCTCCTGGCTCTAAACACTCTTCTCCTCCTCGGTCTGAGTTGGTTGTCAGCATTTTCCTCCTCACCACACTCAGCCTCTAGCACATACTGATAGTCAGAGCAGCAGCAGCCCCTAACATGGTTTGTTAGATTTTTCAGTCTAAAATTCCCCCAAATGTGTACACCAGTGGTGTAGAGTTTGTGGGAAAAACCAGACTGAAAGGTGTTAGCATAGTTTGTAGTAGTGTGCTGGGCTGCTGTCTGTGTAATTGGCTGATTCAGATACATTCCACATGCCAGCTATGCTAGTTCTCTTTGATTGCCTTCCTTTTGCTGTTTCCCCTTCCCATTTCTTCCCCATTTAAGCCCTGATGTGTGCGCTCATACCCGGTGCTCAATTGTAAACAGTTCTGCTATTTCGGTTGTTTTTTTTTTTTTAGGTCTGATGTGAGCCGCGCACACCCATTTAGCTACAGTAACAATTTTAAGCAGAAGTGGCCCTCCCTGGAAGCGAACATGCTCTTTATTTCATGGAATAAGAAAATACAGTCTCAGACACACCCACTTTCTTAACTGTGCTTAGCTAAGGGCAAACACAGGCCACTGAGCTCCAATGTGCTTACAGCAAGCATGACACACCCCCGTTCCATGTTAGTTGCTCCTCCTGTCTACACAGTGATATTGGAACACCTACATAGTTAGGTGCAGTCTGACACTTAGAAGAAAGTTATGATTCAGTATAACTTCCCTCATTTGCATACACCCTGCCTTACTCCATAGTTACCACACTTGCACTGAGCCTTTCCCCTTAGCAACCACTATTCCCTGGTATTGTTTTCATTCTGCATACCATTGACTATAATGGAAAAATGCAGACTTCTGTAAAAATGACCCCCCCCCCTTTTATTTTGTTTTTGGCACAATCCCACTGCCCTATGCTTAAATGGCTGAGATCATCCAAAAAAAAGTTGTATTTTAAAAAAATTAAGCTATTTTTCATGCCAATGGCCATATATTTGGTCATTGGCATCCCTACTAAATATAATACATGCTTTCTTTCAAGCTGTCATGCCTCTGTTTTCTCATTTGCAGAAATGTATTCAGCTAGTAACTGAATACATTTCTGCAGGTTAAACTATTCTTGCACAAACACCTGCCTGCTTGCTGAATCGCTAATTCACCTCATTTGCATGATTTTCACCAGCAAATGAGGTTATTAGCGAAAGACAGTGGTGTCCATGCAGGAAAAGTGTAGGAGTACTCGTGCATGTCCCAGAAACCCTTTGCTAAATCGCTCAGCAGACATATTGCATGCAGAAGCTCCTGCACTATTCCTGCACATCGTGCAGGACTTAATGAATCCTGGGGTTAGTTTTTATTGATGCATGATCTGAAATATTTATTGGGTACATTTCAAGACCTTCAGTGAAATGCACTTGTTCCTGCAAAATGTAAATTCTGTCTAACCTAGCCCAGTTTTTATATCTTCGGGAATAATATGCAAATTCACTCCAGACTCCTATTACTGAATTCACATTTTCTGTGCCAAATATTTTAATAGATTTCTTCAAAAATCTACCCTCCTTTGTTATAATTTCCCATTGGGATCCCCAAGACACATCTTCACTGCTGCATATCAAATTCAAATCCCCACCTATAACTAATATTACTTGCTGAATGAAAACTGATTACTTCCCCAGAATTTTCTTAATCTCCATTATAGCAGTTTTAGGTGGAATATAAATACATGCCAGTGTAATCCTCCTCTCTCGCCAGTAGTCCCTTAGCACTATAAATCTGCAATTATTATATTTTTTATCCTATTCTATCACTATTGGAGCTCCTCTTGCAAGTAATATAATCATTCATCTTTTCCTTTGTCCCAGATATTCTGCTGAATAACCATCCTATAAACCCTTTTTTATGAAATTCACATGTTCAGTTTTTTCCAAGTGTGTCTCCTGTAACATAGCTATTAGCACTCTACATTTTTAATATAGTTAACTAGTCTTTTTTTTGTATTTATCTGTGAAACCATCGACATTTAAAGACATTACAAAAATATAACTGTATTAAAGAGTTATTGTTCTCACCTTTTATGTATAACACCTTTTTTGTTAAATGTCTAGTTCTAGCTTTTGTGTTACATGCATACATTGTTTGGAAGGTTGAACCTTTACATAGTTGTTTCTTGTGATATCCATTTGAGCCTATGTCACATCTTACAGAACTTTTTGTTTTATCGAAAGCCCTCAAAAAAAAAAAAAAAAACCTTAAAACCTATTAATTTAATATTAACACACAAAACTATGTACATCTTCAAATATTGACGTTTTACCCTCCTAATAGGAACAAATGTCCCAAACTTACAGCCACACTCATAGACTTGAATTAACAAAAAAGAAAGGTTATCCATGCTAAGATGCATGGTGCAGCCTGTGCTTCTACTAAGACATAACTGGTTTTGTATTGTCTTTATAGCTCTCCCAGCTGAGAAAACCATTGAATGCTTTCAGAGAACATTATCTCCTAGCCAGTTTCTCTTTTCTTTTTTCCTCCCAGCCAATTACTCTCCTCCAGACTGTACCCAGTTTCATTTTATCAGATTGTCTCCATGAAGATATGATAATCGGACAGCCAATTTCTCTTTATCAGATTGTCTCCATGGAGACATGAGAACTAGACAGTCAACTTCTCTTTATCTTATTCTTTCCACGGAGGCTTGAGGGCCAGATACAGAATTGCTACTAAGCATGCATTCATTTGCTAGAAAAAAAGCCTCATAATATTCAATATTCTTTTTCATTTACTTGCTTTCTCTTAAAACTTGTTACTAAATCAGTCTAATGTCCTTAATCCAGTCATTCCCCCATCCAAGAATGAGAAAAAAGCACATTATTTTTTCTTTTATCATGGTCTTGTAACCAAGCTTTTTTTATTTTTTTTTACATTGCAGTGCCTATATTTCTTAAAACTAAACAAGAAGAAAGAGAGAAGGGAAAAGGAAAGAAAAAAAAAGAACAGCAGCACTTATTTAGAATCCCCATTGCACTTAAAAATAACTGAGAAAACTGTACTTTATGTCTTGCAAAGAAAGCCATACACAACAAAAATAGTACTATTAAGATAAAAAATGTTGTTTTTACTTACAGTTAATTTTCTCCCCTCTCTTCCCCTCCCCAAGGCATTTTTCCAAACATTAATGACATGAAGTAGAGCATATACTTTAGAGTCCCCCACAAGTCCAACAAATTCTGAAAAAGTTCAATATTTCCATATTTTCTTGTTCTGTCTCATTTCACAAATATAATTATGGCACTGTAATCCCACATTAAGCTACTAGTTTTAGTGCCGTTCTTCTCCATCTCCCAAATCCTGTCTCTGCTTCATTTCCAACATACTCTCAATTCTTCTAGTCAACTCTTGTACTCCCTTCCTTCTCTCCAACATTTTTGGTTGAAACATTAGGAAAGATTTCACAGGTACAGTCTCTCTGTGGTCTTTATAACCAGAAGAACAAGAAGCAGAATCTCCTTCTGTTTCACAGCTCACTTTTTGTTGGACATGCTTTTGTATTTCCTCCTTAGCATGCACTTCATCAAAAAATGATTTTGTCCCTCCGGGAAATAATACCTTGAAGACAGTTGTTTACAGCAGTTTGAATCTCACACCTGTATCTCAACATTCCCTGAATACCAGAATATATTTAATCCTCTAGTGCATGGTGTACAATGAGGAATCATTCTCTACAAATACTCTGTAGTCTCCCACTGTTAATATTTTGTCCTTTGGCTGCAGTTTTGTCAGAATCAACTCCTTTTGCTGGTAGGATTGCATCTTTCATGTTGAAGGTCTAGTTTGCTTTCTCATACACAGGTTTGGAGCATACACATGATGTGCCCTTTCAGTTAACAACTCCTGCTGTGGAATACCAGTCCAGTTACTTATTTGTTTTTTTCATAAAATTAATGCAGTCTGTTCCTTCCGGCTTCTCTGGTATAGCTGAAAATCTTAGGTTTTCCCTACATGCTCTGTCCTATAATTCTGTTATTTTTTGAAACATCTCTTCCTGAGCAGTCTCATATTCAGCCAGTCTTTTCTTCATTTCAACCTCTGATTTTTGTAGCTTTATCACCTCATCTCAATATCTTTTTAAAGCTTCTACTGTTTTTTTTTCAGCCTTTTGTTGTTTATGTTGATGTATTCTATCACTATTCCATCAGTGTTTTGTTTATTTTAACCAGGCCAGTGTGCAATAGTCTTATATCTTCCTGTAGGTTACTGGAAGTCATGTCTGGAAATTGCATTGCTTTTTGCTGAATAGCTGCAGAACTTTCCCCAGTCAGTATTTCTTCCTCACTTTTTGTAGCTATTTTTTTCCAGGTGCTCTGTATTTCTTTTTTCTTGGCATCCAGGCAGTACACTTAGTAGACAGTTACTGAAATTTACCCATAAACACAAAAGTCTACTGAATTTTTCTGTTGAGTTTCTGTTTTCACACTGGGAGAGCTAGAGTTAAGCTCTTACTCCATATGCAGCCATCTTGGAAGTCCAAGTTGTATGATACTTATTGACATTCAAAAAGATTTTCAATATGGGGAGTTAGAAGTCTCTACTGGGGACACTGGAACAGGTTTTGTTGAAGGCTAATTCATGTGGGTGCTGTAGGCACTTTTTAAGAGCCATATGCAATGGCAGTATAAAATAAATGGCTGTTGGATATGGTTTAACTAAAATGTGAGGTAAGAGGGTGCTCACTGTCTCCTATCATCGTTTAACTCACAATGGTAAACTTACCACAGAGGATAAGAAGGTTCCTAGATCAGTAGGGGGAATGTGAAAGATAGAAGCAAATTACATTCATTTTCAGATGATTGCTTATTACCGCTGGAAAATGTAGAGTGCATGCTGCCAACCATACTGAAGTTGTTGAAACATTTTGGTAGACAGAGAGAGAGAGAGAGCTTTGCTATCTCTCCCCCAAACATATTTGGTTATAATGATGGGAGGGTGAAGATAAAGGAAGAGTTGCTGACACCTCATGTAGGAGAGAAGTACCTAGGGCTCAAGGCATTCTCCACTACTTAGGAAGTTGAGAAGAAATGAGTAGAGCTACAAGTGAAAGCACAAAGTGTATCACATAGGTAATCAAGGAGAATGAAAGGCCTAGGAGGCCAGACAGCAGTTGTAAGGATAAGTATTTACCCCTAATTTTACACATTTTGTGACATGTAGAGACTGACACTCAGGATAAAAATATTGAGATGATGTGGGAGATATGTGATTGCTTTGTATGGAATGTTAAAGAGCAAGGATCGCTAAAACAAGGTGGGTTTAGAATATGTGAGGCAAAAGGTGGATGGGTAGGCCTACTTTAAAAAGACGTGTAGCTGTAGTCAGTATGGCTATGCAGTGTAGGAGATTCTTGAGTTGGGTAAAGGAAGGGGTAGGTGGGGATTTTATAGTTACTCATACTTTAATTTTACGAAGTAGTAGTTGACTGTTGGCTTGCTTTGGGAAAGAATAATGTAGATAGGATATGTATGCAGAACTGTTGGTTTAGTCTGTGGAATTGACACAATTTATCAGCATTTATGCTTTTTATTATGTTTAGATTCAATTTGATCATGGAGTATTGCTATAGCAAAATATTAACAAAGTACAATACATAAATGTGATTTACAGCAACTTCATAATACAAAACAACTAACATTATAAAAGACAGAATGAGTGCAATTTATTTATTCTTTATGCATTTATTTAACATGTGTACTGAACTGCTGGGTCTCATTTTCAGATGTAATCTAATTGCAATATATTACAAAAATGTGTTCATTAAAATAATAAATATTTGGGCATTTGCTTTACGACATTTACATTGGAAAATTAAAGCATTCAATGAAGAGACTAAGGCACAATGTTTACAGTAGTGTGGTGCAGCTTAATATAAAACATGCTCTATGAGATTTCCATACTGTAGTGAAATGCAGATGACTGGGACTGAGAATAGCAAAAAGCAAAATCGTGTCTAGATCAGGGAAATTGGGTTACTGAGCCGGAGAATTTCCATTAACACTGATGTTGGTAAGGTTTAGGTGTTTGGTGAAGAATGCAAGAGTAGAAAAAAGGCATGCGGTGCTTGCCAGATAGTTTCTGATGAATAGGATAATACAAGAGAAAGTGTTGCTAGAAAAGACCAGAGAGTTAAGAAGAGTTACAAAACTGATTAGAGAGAGATAGGAGATGGCAGGAATGATGTAAGCAGCTGAAAAGGAGCACTCTAGACCAGAACCATTAAATGAGTAAAGTTAGCGATTACTGTTCAACACAAGCAAAATTTGATACAAGAAGTGCTTATGACTGCCAAAAAGTCAATAAAAAATGGAAGCCAAAGAATGGACAGCTGAAAAAATACAGGAGCGTGTTGAGTCCAGTGTGTTGCCTGAACTGGCAAGCTGGAAGGAGATGGCAGCTCAAGGAGTTGATGCATCAGCCACTTTGGAAACTGGCACTGACCAAATGTGCCCGATGATCTTTAAAATAGTGGCTCCTTAACAGACTGCATGGAATCAAACACTAGATAACTTTTGTGAAATGGAAGATTTGCTTACAGGCACTCTGATGAGTTAATGGGATGGAAGCGCGTGAGGAAAGGTTTGAGCAAAAAGTACTGTAAGATCAGTTAAAAGTTAAACAAATGGTACAGAACCTTGTTGAAAATGAAGACTGACCTTGGAGAGAAAAACTCAACATTACTGCATTGCCAAAATAGGTGGAAGAAAGAAAATGCAGAAAATTTATGAGAACATGTCTTAGTTTATAGACTGGTTTGAGCATCTCAGATACATAACATAATGTAAATGCTCCAAGACATAACCTTAGAGCATGCAAAATCAAACCAATTATTTTTGCAGAGGGGCAATCCCCCTGCATCCCCCTACACCCCCTGCTAATCATATGCACCGGCTGTGAGATCAGGGTAACAGCATATTCCCCAGTGCTGATGTCAAGCTCACTAAAAAGTCAGTCAGTTTTCTTCTTGAAGAAATGCAATAGTCAGGAAAGATGCCAACTGGTCAAAGAAAAACGGTAGATTTTTTACACATTCCATAGGTTTCTCTATATTAAAGGAAGCTACTGACATCTGTAATGGTTCATTTAACTGGTCGCAACTATAAACAACATACCTAACAAGAACTTTGAAAATATCTACAAAAAAATGTATTTCTCATGACAGGCTAATACGCCAGGCTATGAGCATGAACTATGTCAATAATTATCACCTTCTAGGTAAATGGATTTTTACTATAAATGAATATTTTAAAATAATTTAATCAATAAAATTTTACATGTGGTCCATGAACTATAGTGAGTCATGGAGTTCTAGTGGGTCAGTGTTTTTTTTTTTTCAGTTCTTTTGTTATATACTTGTTAACATCTGCAAGTTAGTCACATTTTGGTTTTTAGCTGACTGGATCTTTAAACAGTGATAAATGTAGTTTACCATTACTAAAAATAATCAATTTATCAAATCAACTTGCTAATGTATGGCGTTGTTTTCAGAACTATTATGTAACTGGTAGCCTAAACAAAAAATATGGTAAATTTTTTTAAAGATTCCAAGCAAGCTACTGTGATGTGGTTAAGCTGAAAGAGGAAAAGAAGTCTAAATTTTGGTCATGTTCATGCAGGCCAGAGACATGAAACAGCTTCTAAAGACAAGGATGGTTATTTTATTTGCTACATGATTTTCCAACCATCCAGCTTCTCTCTCTCTCTCTCACTCTCAAAAATCAGGAAGATTTAGAGTTCATTGTGAAATGTGGATGCCTTGTTTTCAAATTTGAAAAAGTTGAACTTATTCTCCCAAAAGAAAGAGATAATCTCTGTAGGAAAAGCTGCTTTCAGTCTTACAGTAACAAAGAGTTGAAATAACTTGCATCATGTTTTTATTGTCTTAGCCCAGTGATGTTTTATGATCACCTGATAATTCTATAAGATATATAAGATATTAAAGATCCACTCTATCTCGGTGTACTGAATCTCATCATATTATGAGTAAATGTGTCACATATAAAAGGTTTTGCAAGAAAGCAAGTCCCCTGCATTTCCATGTTGTGGGCTTTTCTTTAACAACCCCCTTACTTTATTATTTCCACACTGGCAGGTAATGTAACACCTGTAACCTCCAAAAAAGGCATCTATGTACAAGCCAAACTATTAACCAAAAACAAAAAATGTGCATGTTGAATCTTTGGCAAGGAATTTCAGTTTGGAATATCACTTTAAGTCAACTTTTATTAAAAAACTGTGGCATCTGATTAATTTTTTTATAATAAAGTTGACAAAGTGATATTCCAAATTGGATTTCCTTGCCAAAGATTCAACGTGTAAAAATTTTGTTTTTGGTTAATGTAATACCTGTCTTGTTTTTTCGGCAAAAGTTCACAATATCAGAGGACCCTGAGATCACAACCCTGCATATGTTAGAATCTCACTGCACAGAGGCGTCAGCTACATCGTGTGACCAACTGCCAATCTGAGGTGTTATGCTCTAACAAGTGTAAATTTAGTGCAGGTAATCAAAACAAGTGCATGTAAGCCTTGATTAAATGTATTTGTGTTTTACTCCTGAAGAAAGTTTAAATAAGCACACAGATGTACATTTACCAACACTGTTAATATTAAAGAACATTTACTTGTATGTTGAGAGACTATATTGTATATGTTAAGTAGCCATTTCTTTGCTCTGACATTCGCAGTTAAAGATACAAAAGAAACAAGAAATAAAGATAAAACACAAGATAATATTCATATCTGCGAATATATGACTTTTCTGTGGTACACACAGTGCAGCCCTTGTAACAGCCTTTATTTCAGAACAGTCCTGCATTCATACTTACTGCATTTATTTATTCACTTATTTATTCAGGCAATCCTGAATTTGATTACAAGACAGATGTTAAAGAGCATCATTACATGCAGTCATAAAAGACGGAGAACAAATCATTTTAAGAGATAACAAAAACAAAATATTTTCTACAAAACATATCCCTGAATAAAAAAAAACAAATCAGGAAATTTCTCAATTTGTTTTTATTTGTTATTAGTTTTGCACACAGTTCAGTACTGCTAGGTACAGAAAATATAAAAACACAGTGAATATAATACAGCTGTTCAAGAGTTTGTCCCATTTGTTATGAAGAGATGGAGAGAGAAAAATGATAGAATCATCTCTTCTTTCCTGTCATTTACCTTTGTGACTACAAGCAAATGTTTTTTATGAGAGCTAGGAACAGATTACTCTCATGGCCTTATAGTTTTCCATCTCAGTGTTTATCTCCGGCTTCACTTACGATTTATTTCTTCCTCTCAGCCCCCTTTGATGACTGAAGTAGAGATATATTTGCAGAATAAGGTAAAACTGTGATTTGCATTAAGATGCATGTTGCTGCTATTTCAAGATGACTACAAAAAGGTGTTTGGGAAGTAAGGCATAGATTTTAGCTCTCTGAACATTTCCATCCTTTTCCAACTGCATTTTAGTAAGTAAGCATTTCCTACAAGGAAATAAGCAAAATATCAGTGAATGTCTATCCCTCAAAAAAGACTGAACTGACAATGGTTAAATAAATAATTTGGTTGGTCACCCTTATAGAAGATGCCAAGAAACATACATTTCTATGTATTGCTATTTAATAAAATTTAAGAAAGTAATAAAGTTTAAGGAAAAAAAGCAAACTTCAAGCATGCTGGTTCAGAATTTCTTGGACTTTGTCAGTGCAAATGCTCTGGAACAGCAAGTCAACACACCTACAAGAGGTTCAGATGTGCTGGACATAGTACTCACTAACATGGGAGAGCACTGCACACCCCCCCCTGCCACCACGTGATGTCCTCCCTGGTAAAATCGGACCATAAATCAGTGTAGTTCGATGTAATTATAAGACAATATACCCCATCAAGCTAAAAAATGCTTAAGAATTTTTCTAAGACAAATTATATCCAATTAAGTGATGGTATAATAAGATTTAATGCCCCCTCAAATGCAGATAGCATGGACTCCTAAGCAGAGGTGTACACCAATGCCCTGTATAACCACTTAAGCATTTGTATAGAATTGGCTGTACCTGACTGGATTAAAACCAGGTCTTGCCAAAAAAAACAAGCCACTCTGGTGGACCCTTAGTTTAAACACACTATACAACAACAGAAAGAAACTAATGTCCAAGAACAGAAGTGAACTGGCTCAGCAGAGGAAGAAATTAATCTCTAGTTTAAACAAACAAATTAGAGATCTTCTCAAGTCCTCCAAAGTTAATTATGAAGCAAAAATAGCCTCTCTAGCTAAGGATAATCAGAAGGCATTCTTTAACTTCATCTGAAATCTAAAAGGAAATACACAACTATGCACTGAACTGGTTCTGAATGGCACCATCCATACTCAGCCAGAGGTAATAACCAACCTGCTAGCTGACAGATTTGGAGAAAGCTTCACCCCCCTGTCCCCTCTACTCATTCCCCAAAGTACAGGTGCAACCATTCCTCAACCTATTATCTCAATACAGCAGGTCATCTCAGTGCTCTCCAAGGCCAAAAACATGACATCAATGAGACAAGACACCTTCCCAGAAAGACTTAAGCTCAAGGCTATGGAAAGTAAGTTGAAAACTGATAAAGCTAAGAAAATATAAATATTTCTTCAATGTTAAACCAGAGCTCAGAGTTTATTATAACATACAGAGAGTATACAGGATACTAGCATCTTTAACGTGTAACAAGTTCTGTTTATCAAAGATATTTTTTTACCCTAGTTTTTTTTCAGTTGTCTAGCCTATAGCCCCAATTCCAAGATAACTCTGTATAATCCTATAGTCCATAGACTGGATCTTAGCACAAAGAAGATTAGAAGCATCCCAGAGCATATAGATAATCACTGTAAACATTATAGTTTGCACCATTAGTTTAGCAGAAGCATACTGGCATCAAGCGTGAATGGAAATCAAACCAGAAATAGATAAAAATCAGGCAGCACCTGACTGTGCCAAAAAAACAAAAGAAAGAATATAATGTGAGGGATCTGTTGACAAGACAAGAAATGTGAAAAATGTATAATTATATCTGCAAGTTTAGGAAGCTGTTAGAATAACCTTAAGTTGATCAGGATTGAATGCAGGAATGTTTAAGGAGAGGTAAATTTAAAACAAAAGATGAAAGGTTAATATTGGCAGCCCAAGATAGTGGACTACGTACACATTGGTTTACAAAGTCCATTTAACATGTTGGAGAAACAGAGAAATGTAGGTTTTGTAAAACAGAAATGGAAACAGTTGCTCATCTTCTTGCTGGTTGTGATATACTAATGGCAGAATGATTATATACTGAAAGGCATAATAATGTGGCAAGGCTGTTGCAGTGGGGATTGGGCAAACATTATGATATTGAAGTAACTGAAAAACACTGGAAACATGAGCCACAAAGTATCATAGAAAATGAAGAAGTCTTCATCACATGGGATCACCCATTACCAACAGTTCAAAAAATAGATGCGAGAAAACCAGATATAGTAGTCCATAAAAAGAAGACAAAAGTAGCATTGATCATTGAAATTGCTACACCCAATACAGCGTCTTGTGTATAGAGAGACACACAGTCATAAAATACCAGGATTTGCAGGCAGAAACAAGGGCAGTGTAGAAGAAGGATACCCAGACAGTTCCAGTAACAGTAGGGGCAACAGGTCTTATAAAAAAGAATTTGCAGTCATACTTGGATATGCTACCGATTCATGTAACTCCATTCAAATTGGAGAAGGAGTCATTACTGGGCACATTGCGGGTGCTGCAAAAAGCACTTTTGGCTAACATCAAAGATTGAAACAATACTAATTTCATGAACTTTAATCATACTTTGACTTAGGAATGGGGTCCATTCCTGTCATGATATTAGAAACCCAAAAGATTTGGAGAAATTAAAAAAGGATTCCACTGGCAAAATTGCATATGAGAAGGATTCAGTGGTACCTTAGGAATGTGGTTTCAACACAGACATTCCCTGAAACGCAAGATATAGCTTCTCTGTCTCCCTTGTTCAAAAATGGAATTCTGTTGGTGGATCCAGGCCTACATTCTGAGTAAAGGGATTCCCTTTCAAATCCAGCTAGAAAATCAGATCTTCACCACAGATGCTTCATATCTGGCTTGTGACGCACATTCCAGTGACCTTCAAGCTCCAGGAAAATGGGACCAAACATCCTTAAGTTATATAAACCAAAAAGAAATGCTGGTAATCCTGCACTGGGAGGTTGGCATAATGGTTAATGTGTTTGCCTTACAAACACAATGTGCAGGGTTTGATTCTCACATGGGCCAATTGGCTAGGCTTACAATGGCCCACAAGGGCACTTAGCCTAGTACTAATCAATGAACATATGAACCTATTAGTTCAGACAACTCCCTCTATGGAATAGCTGGATAAAGCCCTATCTGTAACAGAGATTAATCAAGATCATGTAGCAATCTGGGCACTGGAGGAGCCAGTAAGGGAGAATGGGACTGGCCAGCCTCTAAAGACTTACTCATCCTGCGGGAGGGAGGAAGGTGGTCTAGTTCACTACAATAGTTCCATCTACTGGAGAAGGAAGTATACAGCATGTAGCATATATGAGGACACATTTCTTTCAAGTCACATTCACATAGTAGCTTTCATTGCTCATGTGCAGAAGTGTACACATGCACAGGGGAAGGTGCTGGGGGCCCTTAAATCTAAGAATGCTTACGCCATCTGCTCGGGAAGTGATTAGGCTATAAAAATATAAAATTGTCTAAAAGAGTTCTGGAGGATGGCATCCTCAGTGGTTGAAACTCATCTCGGTCTGTAGGGGAATTAATTTGCATAATTGTTGGTGGGGAGAGATTAACAGTCAACAGGAATGGGGACTTAAAATGGAATAACAAAAATATTTTCCAGTTGCCAGAGTTTTCTGTTTGTATTTAAAAAGGCAAAGGTGTCTCTATAGTCTTAAAAAAAATCTGACCTCCAGACTCATTAGACAAGATAACAACGTGGAGCTCCTCCACATCCAGCTTACTATAAGCAAAACCCTTTATCACATCATAACCAGATACAGGACCTCCTATATATTAAGCCAAACACCATTCTCCTATAAGACTACAACTATGCCACAATCAAATGGGAGACATATACATCCTCAAACTTGTATGCCCAGAAATTTCTGGACTTCATAAATACAAACTGCTTGGAACAGTTAGTCCACTGGTCCACGCCATGTCCTTATTTCTGCAATGTAGAATGATTTTTCTCTCCACAATAGGCATGTGATAGTCAAAGGTCAGGTTACCATCAACATGTGTTCCCAGATCCCTGACTACTGGGTCTAATTTTAGGGGTGTATTATCAATGTGATAACTTCCAGGGATTGACATCTTTCCAAAGGGTACTATTATGCATTTTTCCTTCATGAGTTTTAGTCCATGTCTCTTGCACCAGTTGTCTCTGTGTGTCAGGCCATCTTGAAGGGTATCTGTGTGTTTAGGAGATTCAGTGACCATGCTTAGTCTGCAGTCATCTGCAAACTTATCAGACAGAGGCCCTTGACATTTGTCCTGATTTTAGAGAAGTAGATGCAAAAAAGGAGAGACCCCACCAATGATCCTTGTGGGACTCTGTTAGTGACTGGCCTCTTTGTGAAGGTGGATTCCCTATCTTAATTTCTTGTGTTCTATCAGTGAGCCAGCTGGTTACCCATCAGGTGAAATATGGGTTTATGCCTAATTTTGCAAGTTTATTGACAATGCCCAATAAAGGTACTGTGCCCACTGTTTTGCTCTCATCCATAGATTTAGTGATCTACTCAAAGAAGTCCACCAGGTTAACTAGGCATGATCTGCCTTTTACAAACACAAACTGGGTACAGTCCAGTGTTTCTAGATTTTCTGTGTCACTGCTTATCAAATTCATGATAATTCTTCCCATGGCCAGCACGTGAGACTAGTCAGACTTATGGTTTTGTAGTTCCCTGGATTTGTGGAAGGTCCCTCCTTTGTGTAGAGGGATAACCACTGCAGTCTTTGATTCATTTGGCATGAAGCCTGTCTGGAGGTTATAGTTAAAGAGAGATTCTAGCAGACCTGGAAGGTCATTTTGTGCTATTCAGGAGACATTCTAAGGTATTATCAGGGCCCACTTAAGCAGTGTTCTTGACTTTATAGTGCATAGTGAGGACCTGCTCCCTAGTTATAGTTTGTGAAGATATGGTGGGAAGTATTTCCTGGGAGGTGAGTGAGACAAAACATTTGTCAAAGCAGCAGACTGAGGATTTCTTACAGAATGGAATGATGATGAAAGGTTTCCAAATCGATGAGAAGAATCCGTAGTGAGTGATAAGTTAGTAATATTTCTGACTGACATAGAAGGAAAAGTGCTCCAGGCCTTTAGAAACATTCTGGATAGAATTATAAGAAACTGGTTGTACATATAAGACCATAGTTCTCATGAGCTTGCTTGTGGTTTGAAGAGTTAGCATTATGGCTGAGCAGCATGAAGAGAAGCAAATGAGCTTAGCTAAAGAGAAAGAGGATGAGAAGCAAATTTGAGTAGTATAAAGAACTATAAGGAAGTTGGCATAAGAGTCTAAAGCCATAGCAATGGCTGTGAGATGGTAATCATTAGTCTGTGGGATTAATTTGGAACATCTAATTACCTGATTTATTTCTCTCCAGAAATTTCTCAGTTTTTTGAATTAATGTATTTGACTTATTTTTAAAAAGGAGGCTTTGACTGTTGTGCTGTGATCCAGCAGTTTGAAAAGAGACTAGATCTGATGGGCGATCTATGGAACAGGATTGTGGTGAATATAATAGTCGGTCAAAGAAAGATTGCTTTCATGGAATACAAGACAAATACTCAGCGAAGCTTCTGTCGGTCATGCTGATAAGAAATTGGGTAACTCAGCTGATGTAAGGGTATACAGCAGAGAAAACAACTGTTGGGCTTTATCCTATGGTAAGAGATGAGGATTCTGGAAGATTTAAGGGTCTTAGCAGAGAAGACAATGGGAAAGGACAATGGTCAGTGAAAAAGGAAGTTAGGACTCTGGAGGGGATGTTTTGGTTAGAATTGGGTGAGTGAAAGTGTAGATCATATGGTGAAATGATACTTTCAGGAATCAATGACTAAGTGAGGTGACCAGTAGGCACTGAAATAACCACGTAAGGTAGTATTGTGGCCTTCTAGGAATGGAAATATAAATATTTAGCGATAGATATATAATAGGTTCATAGGTGTGTACTAGGCTAATGACCCTGGGGCCTTTACAAGCCTAGCCATAGGATTACCCTGGCATAGTGCCACCCAACCTTAATTCCCACTGTCTCTGTTGAATAGAGTCACTGGTGTTATCCCAGGGTGAATTTTCTGTTTCCCATTCACTCATCAAGATTTCTCTTGAAGAGGGTCAGCGAAGTGCTCTGCTTGACATGTATGGGAAGTCTGTTCCATAGCATGGGCAGTCTCTGGGTTATGAACCTGTCCCTCCAGCATGTTCTGTTAATTGTGGTAATGAGGTTGAGGTCTCTGGAGTGTGTGGTGTGGAGGGATTGGAATTTCTTTTGATGTAGCATTTCTAACAGAGCTGGGTCATACATGGCTTTGTAAGTCAAGCAGTGATCACCTCTAAGTAGGCGATATGAGACAGAGACTATAGGTTCATATAAACAGCCCTTGCAGGTCTTGAACCTAGGACCTTACACACCATAGCCTATGCAATTTACCAGTAAGCCACCTCAGCTGTAAATAGTCAGGCCCTGCCAAGTCTTAAACCCAGGACGCTGTCCTCAGCAATCACACCAACATACCCCTTTGCCATCTGACCTGGACTTTAAACACAATACCTTCTCACCATTCCAATTTATCTATCTATATATGTATATATAGATAGAGAGATGTATATATGTATATATATATATATATATATATATATATATATATATATATATAGTATAACATTTGTTCTGACAATAAGACAGAAAATGGGGGTAGATAAAATTAACCAAATGTTAGTTTTAAAGGTCACCAATCAGGCATACACATAGGATTCAAATACATTGTTAGGACTCTTTAGTGAGAAGATAATCAGAAAACAGGAGAGAAAGTTTTAGTAATGAAAAGGTGAACTTCACCCTGCATTTTTGCCATTTGGCAAAGAAAAAAAACTGCTGTTGGCTTCAGCCAGGATTCATTAACAGCAACATTATATTTCTTGTTATGAGGAAGCCAAGATAAGAATGCTGAGATTGTTTTTGAAGCTTGCGACAAAATTGACAGAAAATTGTTTGTTTTTGAAGTTTCAGGCATCATTTATAGTACTGGAAATACATTTCCCACCATCACTGTCTGCAATGTGGAATAGTAATACTGGCTTGATGCCAAGGTAAGGTATAGATATAGAAGGTGAAATACCTCACTATTGGAATGGTGAGAATGTATTGGGTTTAAAGTCTGGTGATAAACAGTGATGGTAGAGTTGAGATTATGAAGATGTGTGGTATTTAAAGAAAGAAATAGACTTACAATGGGGAATTTATACTGTGTTAAAGAAAATAAGGAGATTGCAAGAGAAACTAGAATCATGTGTATTTTGATGAGAAAAAAAGGAGTTTGGGAATGATGGAAAGGAGAAGAAGAGATATGTAGCTGTAGATACGAAAGGCCAAGATGTAAAGCCATGTCATGTGAGATGGAACATAAGTGGTGTTCATAGGCTGGTACTAGGCTATCAGCCCTAGGGCCTATACAAGCCTAGCCATAACAATTCCCTGGATATTTCTTCTCATAATATTTACTTCTCTGGACCGCTGCCTGGCAGGGCGACTGACATGATCCCCGGGAGAATTTCCTAGCTCCCATCCAATTGTCAAGGTTCCTTTTGTAGAGGCCAAGGAGGTGCTCTGCTTGACATGCCTTCTTCTTCTTTCGGCTTTTCCTGGTTAGGGGTTGCCACAGCGGATCATCTGTCTGCTCATGATTGGCAGTGGAGTTTTTACAGTGTCGAGATGCCAGCCTAGTGCCCAACCTTCCACAGAAGGCACACACACATGCACACACTCACACCTAGGGCCAATTTAGAGTGTCCAATCCACCTACTGCATGTCTTTGGGATGTGGGAGGAAACCGGAGCACCCAGAGGCAACCCAGGCGACCACAGGGAGGACATGCAGACTCCGCACAGAAGGCACCCCAGCCAAGAATCGAACCGGAGAACCTCTTGCTGTGAGGCGACAACACTAACCGCTGCACCACTGTGGCCACCCTCTCTGCTTGACATGTATAGGCAGTCTATTCCAGAGTATGGGGAGTCTCTGGGTCAAGAACCTATCCCTTCAGCATGTTTTATTCATTGTGATGACAAGGTTTAGATCCCTGGAGCATGTGGCTCTGAAGGATTGGGATTTCTTTAAGTGAACAACACTCACAAAAGACGACAAACTGTTAAAATCAAACCAGCAGGCAATAAACTGAAATTAATCCAAATGAAAGATAAAACTCCAATTTTATTAGTGCTTTCGGTGAGGTCAGTGCCTCCCCTTCTTCAGACAACAAACAAAAACGTTACCAACTAATTTATACTATGTTTAAAAGCAATTATTCAATTATGTTATTAAACCTTGTACTTTCTTTAAAGAGACTATGCTTGTAAACCGGTTCGTATATCCCGTAGTCTAACAACCACGGGATACTTAAATACTTGAAACCATAACTACATATATTTTATAAAGCAGACATTATTGAACCCTAAAAAAACAACATATACTATATTTTAAAATAAAAGTGTGTTATCTATTTTCTAAGATTAAAACAAAACAATTTACTACAGAGAAACCAAAATGGCCAGCATAACAATCACAATGTGAACAACAATCAATGCCAGAGGAGGAACCGCCGAAATCAATGGAGGAATTGACAGGACATCTGCTACATGAACCCCAGATACTGATAAGTTCTGAAGGGAACTTTAAGATATTTAATTATACAGTTATAACCATTACACAGGATATGGTAGGCTTTTTTTTCCAAAGGCCTTTCATTTGTGCCTGATAGAAAGATGGACATTGTGAAAACCATTGTTGATTTAAAACTTTTTGTGCACAAATTGAATCTAAATGTACTTATGGGAAGGAACTCTTCACTAATGAACACTTTGAGGGTTTCAAGCATTTTCAACCCACCTTTACATTCATCTTTAAGCACTTTTGAGAAAATATGTGAAATGGACTTAAGAGCTATTGCAAATGAAATGCATTCTAGAAATAATAATAAGACCAATATTACTAAAGATGAATGGGAATTTTTAAATTTACTGAATGAATGCAACATTAGGGTAATGAAACCCAATAAAGGGGGTGGGCTTGTTTTTATGGATCAGAATGAATATAGCAAAAGCATGGACAAATGTCTAACTACCAAAGCATATACTCAAGTTAGTATCAATGAAGTCAACATGGCTTATAAGAAAATTAGAGGCATCTTAGGTGATTTCTTTTTAGAAGGGGTTACTGACATTGAGGTGCATCAGTATCTAATCATGGTTGCCCCTAGGATACCTGCCCTTTTTGGTTCACCAAAAATACATAAAAGATGCGTGGACCCCCCATTTAGACCTATTGTTGATGGAAGAGGGTATGTGACTTATGCTTGTGCCAAGTATATAGACACTATATTGAAGCCCTTGGTGGCACAAGAGTCCCAAATTTGTAGGGACTCATGGAGTTTCTTAGAAACTATAAGTAAGGTTAAATATCATGAGAGTTATAGATTTCTCACAATTGACGTGAAAGACCTATATACTGTAATCCCTCAAGAATTAGGACTTGAATGGATTAGGGAATTTATGACAATTAGACAAGTGGATGAGAAAACTATATACTTAGTAGAAATCTTATTAGAAATAGTGTTGACCAACAACTTTATGATCTTCTATGGGCGACTGTATCTCCAGAATACCGGAGTAGCAATGGGGTCTCCCTGTGGGGGAAGTTTTGCCAATTGTATTATGGCCCATTGGGAAAAAAAATTATTATTTACAAATAACTTATTTCAAGAAAATATCTCCTGGTACACCAGATACCAGGATGACATGTCTTTGATTTGGAAAGGTGAAAAAGCTTTGGTTCCAACTTTCATTAATAATATCACTGGGATGACTAATTTTTTAGAATTTACTTACAACTTAGAGGATAACAGTATTAACTTTTTGGACATTAACATAGTGAAGGACACAACTAACCTTAGACTTAAAAGTACAATTTATAGAAAACCATTTTATTCTAATGCCTTCTTGCATTTCACCAGCAGTCACCCTTACCATCAAAAGAGAGCGGTGGTGAAAGGACAGATGATAAGGGCAGCTAGAATGGTATCTGACGAAATGGACTTCATTAGTGAATGTGAATTTTTGAAAACTATGTTCATTAATAGAGGGTACCCGCAAATTATGGTGGATGACATTATTTTTGAGGTTAGTTCTAAGAGAAACACGGGGTGTTTTAAACCTCTATTACAGAACAATTCTGTTCAAAATGTGGACTTAGTTGTAGACCAACACAATATAGTCATACACAATAAAAAGCATGACACAATGACCAATTTTCTTTGTACATATTCCCTTGATTATATCAGAATAAGGGACATATTGAATAAAAATTGGGACATTATAACAGAAAATAGTGGCCTGTTGAAAGTATTAGGAGATAATCCTAGTTTTACATATAGAAAAGGCTCAAATTTAAAAGCATTACTTGAAAGAAAAAGAAAAATTAATCATGTAAAGATATGTGGAATGTATAAGTGTGGTTTGTGTCAGCAATATAAATTTATACGAACAGATAATAAAGTCATTAGGGAGAGGATTTACCATGTCAATGGTAAATTTAATTGTGAGACTAGAGGAGTTGTGTATACAGCTTGCTGTGACCAATGTTCTGCGTATTACATTGGCAAAACGGAGAGAAAGATCAAGCAGCACATATACGAACATCAGTACGCTATTATTAAAAGAGATACAACGAATGCATTAGCTAAGCACATTATAGAGTATCCTGGTCATAGATTTAAATTCATAATATTACAACAATGTACAGGAGATTTAAGAGGGGGGCCATGGCAACTATAACTCGAAGTTGATGAAATTATGTGGCAAATTAGGACAGTAGCCCATATTCCACCAGGGCTGAATGAATGTGTTTCTATTAAAAGTATATTGAAATTATTAGCCCTACATAGGTAAATAAAACATTTTATATAATATAAATCAATATAAAAATAAAATTGATGTAGTCTTAATAGCAATTGCTTGAATTTGTACCAACAAAGAAAACGGATGTTTTCAATAAGTATAATAAAGGGAATTGTAGGTTTGACATTTATTTATAAGTAAACAAAGTTCTTAATTTAATATGTATTTGAATAGTGTTGGAATAGATTAAGGTTTTATTAATAGTGTATAATTCAAGTCAGTTTTAAATTGTATGTTTAAAGTATTAGTCATTTTTTGATTTTTAAGTTATGATAGTTTAGCGTTGTAATAAGCTGTAATAAATGGTTTTGTTTTAATCTTAGAAACTAGATAACAATTTTTATTTTAAATTATAGTATATGTTGGTTTTTTAGGGTTCAATAATGTCTGCTTTATAAAATATATGTAATTATGGTTTCAAGTGTTTAAGTATCCCGTGGTCGTTAGACTACGGGATATACGAACCGGTTTACAAGCATAGTCTCTTTAAAGAAAGTACAAGGTTTAATAACATAATTGAATAATTGCTTTTAAACATAGTATAAATTAATTGGTAACGTTTTTGTTTGTTGTCTGAAGAAGGGGAGGCACTGACCTTGCCGAAAGCGCTAATAAAATTGGAGTTTTATCTTTCGTTTGGATTAATTTCAGTTTATTGCCCGCTGGTTTGATTTTAATATTTCTTTAAGTGAAGCATGTCCAACAGCTCAGGGCTTGACACGGCCTTGTATGTTAAGCATAGATCACCTCTGAGTAGATGACATGCTACAGGGTATAGCTAGAGTTTTTTTTAGATGGTCAGCATAGGGCATCTGCTTTAGGCCTGTGATTCTTTTAGTGAGGTATTTCTGCAGCCATTCCAGCTGTTGCAGATGTCTTGTGATGTACATACCAAATGGAGCGTTGCACTCTATAACAGGTCTAATGAGGGATGAGTACAGTGGGACAATGACCTCCTTTTTTCTGGATGAAAATCTCTTAGTGATGAGGTGTGCCACGTAGAAAGATTTCCTGACTGTTGTGGTGATGTGGTTATCAAAGGTGAGACCACTGTCCACCTGTGTCCCTAAGTCCCTAAGTCTTTCATCACACTTTTGGTGTTTAGTGTACTGCCATGTAGTCGACATGTAGATTGCAAGGCAGTATACCTGGAGAGTGGGCCTGTGGCATTGCCAGGGAAAATGGAATCAGGATCCTACAAGTAAAAGTAATAGCTGGGATCCAGAGAACTTCACCCTGTGCTCATGTAAACTACTGCAAACAAAAGGGTCAGTTTACATGAGTGCAGACCTCATTACCAGCTAATATGTATATCCATGAAACTCTTGGTGTAGCCACTACCACTAATCAGCACTTTCCTGTGGTAATCACCACTGGGTGGACAATGCAAGCACTCCTCTACTCATTCTCCCACACACATGCACAACTCAGACAGATACAACACCCTCCATACACACACACACACACACACACACACACACACACACACACACACACACACACACACACACACACACACACACACACACACTCACATGGATAAGACCCATACTTGTCAACTGTTTCTGATTTTACAGAATGTCCCTGCTTTTGCCACTTATATTTGTTCTGTCCTTCATAAATTATGGACAATTGCAGTCAGTCAATAATGCCAGACATTAGGGTTTCATTCTTATTATTGTTTAGAAAATGTTTTGTGATGTAAAACTTATTGTTCTATTAACTTTTTAAGTAAAGTCCTGTAAAGTTTAAAAACTGTCCCAAATTATGTTTTTTGTTCCTGCATTATATTTAGCTTGACCCTGAGTCATGAAAAAGTTAATTGAATGGTATCTTACAGCCCATGCCCCCCTCACTCACAGTCCCATACATACTTCCAGACACACACACACACACACACACACACACACACACACACACACACACACACACACACACACACACACACACACACACTGCCACACATATATCCACCTCACATCCACCACACCACTACCACTCTACTGAACTCCCCTAAATTTACCTGCAAAGTGGTCTGTCCCATTAGAAGTAATGGATGAATGTGGCATTTTGGCCATGTTAATTAACAGACCTCTCCATGCTAACTTACATACCTGAGTGATTCTCTGAATTGCTTGAGTACATAAATCCCTTCCCGCAGGCATTTCCTTGGAAAAGCACATGGCTAATTAGCATAGGCCACTCCCCAGTTTGCCTCATTATTAGTTATCATGGTTATAGAAATGGCCTACCATGCTGATTCCACAGACCATGAATCAGAAAGGGCAAATCTCAGAATTGAGTCCACCTATCTTAGGGCTTATGGCTGGTGGTAATGCCTTCTAAATTTTAGCTAATGTCTCTTAAGTATAAAAAACGTTGATTATTGAGATGCTCCATTTTAAGGCAAACAGGTAGGTTAGTTTAATTACTGTGCTGAGGCAGTGCATAAGTTAGGGTTATTTGGTGGAAGCTGAAAGAATGTCCAAATAAAATAAATTGCCACTTAAGGCCACAGAATACTAAATGATGCACACAACTAGACTATAATGAAAGAGAGACGTACCAGTAATGCAGGGAAATTACAAAGAGTGAGGGTAGGAAGAGGCGCATTAAACTTCCTAAGATTACTAATTACATGACAGAAAAACTAAGACAGAGAAGCGCTGTTAGTGGTCAAATAAAAATAGCATTCAAAAAATACAATTGAGAGTTATAAATTGTGTCTGTTGGTGAGCATAAGGATTAGTACTAAAATGTTGCTTAGTGAATTAAACACAGCAACAGGAACTTCCTAAACATCGATTAAACTAGACACATACAAAGTAAAGTGGTTACTTAACTAATCAGGCATAAGGATGTAAAACTAGCATGTTGTTTTATAGATGGACACTCCATAGGTGAAACATCAAGGACATCAGTGCAGAGCTAACATCAGCAATTCACCAGAGGTTACAAAGGGTATCCATGGAAATATAAAGCAACAAGCTGAGGGTGATTATTATGGCCAGTACTTAAATAAAATCTCAAAGACTAAGTTCAGTATTTAGCTGCTGGAAAAAAATCAACAAAGGGAAGGAAATCATATGACCCTGTAGTGCAGAGGGATGGAACTCTGACTGAGGCCCAGATGACTGGGGTTTGATTAGTTGCCCTGGCATTGGAGCAACCAGGCAGAGAAAGGGACAAGTGAAGAGGAATAGCCTGCTTGTCTCCAGGGGTGGGGCAAAAAGGGTTGTGCACACTCAGAGGTACACTGGGTGATGCAAATTCTCTAGCTGAGACCAGAGAAACTACTGCCTATGCTTTGAATGGAAAGGTCATGACTGCTTGGAGGAAGGAAACATTCTCTGCAGGCATCACATTGCATGGGTGAGTGCGTGTAGGGAATATGACTGCAAAAGCAGCAAAAATCTCACTCCACCCGTGATGGCTGCCTGAAGAATAATGGCCCCTTCTGGTCAACCTTTACCCTGATGGGTGGTGAATGGGATGACTGATTGGGAGTAGGCTAATGATCAGCAGACAGCGAGAGCAAAGAACGATAAAAAAAAAGGTGAAGAAATTACTGGAGACTGTACCTGAATGAACCCTAAGGGCAGAAGTAACCATTTTACACTTTGAGTTGACAAAATTTGGATACAAGACATGATTCCAGGGATCTCCAGCTACTGTAATTTTCTCAATGCAGAAACCAGTGGACATCCTTGGGGAAAGCTTCTAGCACAAGCCACAGTCAGATGA
Organism: Protopterus annectens; assembly: GCF_019279795.1. NCBI lineage: Eukaryota > Metazoa > Chordata > Ceratodontiformes > Protopteridae > Protopterus > Protopterus annectens. The sequence continues at coordinate 1,355,277,896 of NC_056731.1, forward strand.
AAATGTAGAAACAGTTACAAGGAAGCATCCATGGTAGCTGCATTAGACAAACAAGTGATTGCGTCGAGAAAATGATGATGACAGGAAGAGGTTTGACAACTGTAGCAAAAAGAGCGGAATTACTGTCTGAACCATAAGTAGCACTAATTAAATGAGGAAACATATCCAAATGGAAATAGCCACTATAGCAATCTGTTCCAGAGAGTTTTGCCATCGACTCAGGGAGTACGAGCTGTTCAGCTAGATATTTGGCAGAAGACTGTAATGACCCATATAAACTTTAATGCCCAGCAGTAACCTTCAAGGTGCAGTGGAAAAATTATAGAGCCATAATTACAAAAGCAAGGAGGGAGAATTACAGAAAATGAAACATTGCAGAATGGTAAATGCAAGTTAGGTATGAGTTCAGGAAGAGTGCTAATCCTGTTGCGCAAATCTGGATTCGGACAATGTTGCTCACCATATAAACCTGAAAGAAGTGATGTGAGTGTCCAAATTATTTTTTTATGGTGGCTTCTTTGTAAAATGAAGTCACCACCATTCATCCCAAACTCTTGTAAAAGTTAGTTTACATCGGCAGATGATTCTTCAGACCTAAAGTAATTTATATGGCCCAGAAGGTTATCTTTTTCATTCTCCAATGATATATACTAGCAACAGTGTGCACTGTGTTAGAGTAATAAACAATACATAGGAAATGCTTTGACTCTAGAGCAGGAAGAAGAAGAAAAAAAACAGTGAAAAGGACAGATTAAATAGAGCAGATCAAAAGCTGGTGACAGTATGAAACAGTTTATCTAAGGGAGGGACATGCACTATACGAAGAATTCAGTGAGAGTAGGTGGTCAGAAGAAATGATTTCTTCAAGCTCAATCGCACAATAGGTATTCCCATTGCTTTCACTCTTTATGTGGAAATGACATCACATGCACTAGAAATGTTGCTTTAATACCTTGCCTTAGTTAATAATCTTTAAAATCCAACTTTTTAAAGGCTAAAAGCTCTGCAGTGTAAAAGTTTTACATTTAAGGATCATAGGATCATAGGAATTAGTACCCAAGTAAATTGAGAGACCATTTGCACTTTGGAAATACCCACCTTCATGACATATGTACTTCACACTTCTAGAAGGCAAAGCAGGTCAGGTCAGGAATGAATTTGCAGATGCTCATCCTGTAATCATGGTTCATCTCGAAGGATGCAAGAATATTACTATGTTTTCACATGTGAGAGGAATTTGTTCCAGAGATATAGTAAAAGTTTGGTTATATGCTGTTAGAGGTTGAAATCCTTGGCTTTAGTACAGCTGTTTGAAGATATTATATTTTTTATCCAGCCAGCTAAGAATGCTTTGTACAACCATACTGCTGTCCAAGACACTAAGAATATTTACAATGATAGTCCAACAACTTGACTCCAAAGGTTTTACCACAACTGCTTGTAGTCTCTCCACCCTTATGGTAAACTAAAGACCCAGACAGAGAGGAAAACGAAATATGAATAGTCTGAGCATAAATCAGCAAGCCAGGGCACCCATGTAGAGTATATTTTTAATAACATGAGGGATACATGGGTCACCAGAGACACCAAATTCCTTTAAATTAAGGGAATGATTGAACACCAAAGTTGTCAATGTGCAGTCAGCAAGTAATGTGCTCTAAATTAATGTAAGTGGAAAAATTTCCCCTGCAGAAGCTGTAAGACGTGAAATAACTGTAAACAACCAACTAAGATTTCCTTAGAAGAATAAAGTGTCAGTCAACATGCATCATTTTGTTTTTCTTCTGCATGGCCTTAATTACAAGTAAAAGTGTGCTCTTGTGCATGAGAAAGCTGATGTTTCAAAGATAGTCTGACCTCAGAGCACATCACTGTAGCAGTGCATTGCTAGTTTCATTATGAAACTGGTAACAGAGATGGGATGTTAATTTTTTACTGACAAAGTAAAAAAATACACTGCCATTAACTGTGTCTACTTTATATATTACACGATAAGGCAAGTTCAAATCATTTGAAAAACACAATTTTTAGCTGTCTATTATTGTACACACGATTTGACAGTATAAAGTCATAATGCACTGAGACATTATTTACTTTGTGGTGCCTTCAATCTGGAACCAAACAATACCCGACTCATTAGTTAGCTATTTTTCTCTTGTTCATAGGTTCATAGTAAGTTACTAGGCCACCGGCCCTAGAGCCTTTATAAGCCTAGCCATGTTAATCCCGGGTTACTCCAATTGTCCTTTGTTAGATAGATGTACTTTACAGATCAGTACCAACTACCCCTGTCCATGAGGGACATGGGTGCCACCCCACTGGAAAATTTATGGCCACCCATCCATTTGTCCAGGTTGCACTTGAATAGGGTCATTGAGGAGCTCTGCTTCACATGAATTGGAAGTTTTTTCCTGAGCAGCAACAATCTCTGGAAGACATACCTATCTCTCCAACATGTTCTGTTAATGTCACTGGCAAGGTTCAGATCCCTAGAGTGAGTGACTCTAGTCCCATTTGACTGGCAGCATTTCCATCAGGTCAGGGTCAGAGACTGCCCTGTAAGCCAGGCAAAAGTCGCCTCTCAGTAACCTATATAATATAGAGTAGAGTGACAGAGCTTTCATTCTATCCCCATAGTTCATGGTTTGGAGGCCCTGTATCTTCTTAGTGAGAAACCTCTGTGGGATACATACAGAAGGGAGAATTGTACTCTATTCATGGTCTGATTAGTGTCGAGTAAAGTGGAATTATAACATCATTAGACCTGGATGCGATGCCTTTACTTATGAGATGCGCAATGTAGAAAGCTTTCCTTAAAACCATGAAAACCTGGTGGTCAAAGTTCAGATTGCTGTCAGCCGGTGTTCCCAGATCTTGCACTACTGGGTTTGAACTTAGAGGGATTCTCTCAATATTGTAATTAGTGGGGAATTCCACTTTGCCATATGGGATAATAGTGCACTTTTTTTGCATTTAGCTTTAAACTGTAACTTTGGCACCCAGTCATTTGGTTGTATTAGCCCCTCCTGTAATATGTTAACATCACTGTGTACTCAATGATTGCAGGTAGTTTACAATCATCAGTGAACTTAGTAAGCCAAAGGCCATCTGCTTTAGCCTGGACTTCCGAGAAATAGATTCCAAATACTAAAGAGCCCAGTACAGATTCCTGCAGTACGCCACTGGTGACAGGTCTACTGTTAGAGGTGGAGTCACAAACTTTGACAGTATGTGTTGTGTTGATGAGCCAATTTGCTGCCCATCTAGTGATGTAAGGGTTAGCACCTATCTGAGAAAGTTTTTCAATGATACCTAAGTGGGGGATTGTGTCAAAGGCTTTGGCTAGTGACAGATGGGTGGTATGTACTGTCTTACTTTCATCCAGGGCTTTGGTGACTTTCTGAAAGTCTACCAGGTTCAGTAAGCATGATCAACCCTTAACAAAGCCAAACTAGGGTGGGTCTAGAGTTTGAAGATTGCTTATGTCCTTATTGATAAGATCTATGATGATTCTTTCCATGGCCTTGCAGATGAGGCTGGTTAGACTTATGGGTTCTGTAGTTCCCAGGGTTGGTTGATGGCCCTCCTTTATGCAAGGGGATTACTGTTGTTGTTCTCCATTCTGTTGGCACAAAGCCAGTTCTCAGGCTATGGTTAAAGAGAACTGCAAGTGGGTCAGCTATGTACTGTTTTAGATTGCGTAGTAAGCAACCTGGGATGCTGGTGCCAGAGCCATGAGCTCAAGCTTAATGCCAAGAAATGTATAGTCATCCCCTTTGGAAAAAAACATGTACCCATGAACTACCACATAGGTGGCAGGACGCTAAACATCGAAAATGTGATGAGAGACTTAGGACACAAGTGGACAGTGGTCTCACTTTCGATAACCACATCGCCACAACAGTCAGGAAATCCTTCTACATGGCACACCTCATCACTAAGGGTTTTTCATACAGAAAAAAGGAGGTCATTGTCCCACTGTACTCATCCCTCATTAGACCCATTATAGAGTATAATGACCCATTTGGTATGTACCTCACAAGACATCTGCAACAGCTGGAAAGGCCACAGAAATACCTCACTAAAAGAATCACAGGCCTAAAGCAGATGCCATATGCTGACCATCTAAAACAACTCCAGCTATACTCTGTGGCATATCGTCTACTCAGAGGTGATCTCTGCTTAACATACAAGGCCATGTCAAACCCTGAGCTGTTGGACATACTCCACTTAAAGAAATCCCAAATCCCTCAGAGCCACATGCTCCAGGGATCTAAACCTTATCATCACATTGAACAAAACATGCTTGAGGGATAGGTTCCTGACCCAGAGACTCCCCATACGCTGGAATAGACTGCCCATACATGTCAAGCAGAGCACCTCATTGGCCCTCTTCAAAAGGAACCTTGATGATTGGATGGGAGATAGGAAATTCACCCCGGGGATCATGTCAGTCATCCTGCTAGACAGGGGCCCAGAGAAGTAAATATTGTGGGAAAAAATTTCCAGGGAATTGTTATGGCTAGGCTTGCATAGGCCTTAGGGCCGATAGCCTAGTACCAACCTATGAACCTATGAACCTACGTTATCTGGTCCCACACTGAGGCTGTGTTTTTGGCCTTGGAGAGTGCAGATATGACTTGATCTCTAAAGATAGCAGGCAGAGGACTGGTGTCAGGTATGCTTTGGGGTATGGCTAGTGGGGATAGGGGTTGAAATTTGCATCAAATCTGTCAGCTAGCAGGTTGGCAATTTCCTCTGATATAGTGTAAGTGGTACCATCTACTACCAATTTGGCACATAGCTGGGCACTCCTTTTTAGATTTTGGACATAGTTAACGAATGCTTTGTGATTATCCTTGGCTAGGGATGATATTTTAGTTTCATACTTAGCTTTAGAGGACTTTACAAGACTTCTGATTTGCTTGTTCACTCTGTGGAGGGAATTCTTCCTCTGCAGAGGCAGTTGCCTCTTGTTCTAGGACATCAGTCTCTTCATTTTGTTATACAATCTGTTTATACTAGATTGCTACCAAGGTGGCCTGTTTTTTTTTTTGGGAGGGCCTGGTTTTAATCCTGTACAGCCGAGTCTACACATTTCTGTACAAGGCATGTCCATAGGAGTCATTAATGCCTGTGATTGCTGGGGGTATAACACTTTTTATACCCTTACTTAGTAGGCTGTAATTTGCTTTGGAGAAGTCCCTTAGTTTTTTTGCTCTTTTGGTGAGTGCAGGGTCCAATAATTACTTCGAATGAGACTGATTTGTGGTCCAACCTTACCAGGGAGGGCATCACACAGGGGGCAGTGCAGTTCCCATTTATGTTGGTGAGTACTATGTCAAGGACATTATAGTTCCATGTGGGGGTGCAGACTATCTGTTCCAGAGCATCTGCATTGATAAAGTCCAGGAACCTCTGTGTGAGCATGTTTGAGCTCGTGTATATTACCCAGTCCATGGAGAGATAATTAAAATCTCACATGACTAAGATGTTGAACTGTATGACAAGTGGCTCCAGTAAATCCAGGTAGGCATTGTGCTTTTATTGGTCCATGGAGGGGACCTATAGTTAGCAATGATGTGGTAGGGTATTTTGCCTGTAGTTAATTGGGCATGGAGTAGTTCATGAGAGTCATATGGTTTGACCAATCTGGTGGTGTACTTGGCTTTAATAAAGATGGATACACCTCTCCCTTTGGTTCATTCATGCTCATTCTGAGGTCTGAATGTGTGGAAGGCATTGCAGCCTTGCACACCTGGGGTGCTCTCTGTGGCCTGGAACCATGTTTTAGTGACTGCACAGACATCAGCATCTTCCACTATGAGGACTGGTTCCAGGAAGTGCAGTTTCATGTTTAGATTCCTAGCATTAAGCAACATAACCTTAAGTTTATCTCAAGTGGATTTTGCTATGTCAGAAATTTTGCCGTTTTGACATTGCTTAAAAAAGGCACTATGGGGGGTGCAAGCACCTTAGCCAGTATCCAAAAGCCTAGGCAAGACAGGTACAGATCATCTCTGGCAAAGCAGTGTGGCCTGCCAACCATGTCTTCTCAAGCTAACAAATATTCGATCACCCTGGAATGATACCAGAAGCTAAGGCAATTGTTGAAGTCAATCATTTTTTTTTATACTGTGGTATCATCATAGCTGACGGTAGAATGCTGCTTAGGGCTAGAGTCATACCTACCTGGGACACATAATCTAAGAGTTCAGTCATTTTTCTCTTCAGATAGTCCAGGGAGATATGTCTCAAGTCATTCATCCCAACATGGACTATGACAGAGTCATAATGGTACTTGTTGTTTAGTGACCTGAGTGCATGCATGATCTGAAGGATCCTGGCACCCAATAGGCAGATGACCATGACCTTTTCTTTGTCTAGCCTGGTGAGGGGGACATCTGTGTGTCTCACTATGGTGTCTCCTATGACTAGGATTAGGTTTTGAGGAGTTTTGCCTTAGGGGCTTATTTGGTGAGACACTGATATGTGTGTTGTTATGTGCAGTGGTTTCTATACATGTTGAGGTATGTGCAGATAATTTGTGCTTGGGAGGTCTCTGATCTTTTGGTAGACTTCTAATGAGTACCTCCACATATGTGGGTTTATGTGTTGTGTCCTGAACTTGTGTGACAGGTGAAGTGCATGAGCTGACAATCTATTTGATGTCTTGTTTTTTGTTACATGAGAGGATTGTTTCCAAACTGATAGTGTCATTACATCTCTCACATACGGTATTTGTTTGTTTCAGGACTAAGTAGTTGTCAGTATTCATGAGGTAATTATTACATTGTCAAGTCAATCAGGCTAGCTGGAGAAATGGTGGGAAAGTGGACACCCATAATTGCAGGTTTATACCATAGTACTGTTGAGGACTGGGTAAGTTAAATCAGTTTACGATGTTGGAATAACAGCTGTGGCAATACTGCTCAGTGTGCAGTTCAGTTACCTGCAGAGAAAGACGGGGCTTGGGAGGGTTCTACTGACAGACATCTAGGAAAATTTAAGTTTCCAGGTGTTTGTAAAATTGTATAACAGTTTAAATACTAAGAACAATAAACCATTAAACCAATCAAAGCTGCTTTTTTTTCAAAAAGGCCACTAAAAAGCTCTCTGTTATTAGTTTCAAACAATTTAAAGAATTTAAGAGACATTACACTCATGACTAGTAAAGTATTATTACTATCAAAAAATGCAATATGAAAATAATTTGATAAAATTAATATTAATCCAGTTATGCAGCTCTACATTTCAAAATGCATTTTAAAGACAACATATCATTAAAGACCTGGAAAGCTGGTAGCATTAAGATGTAACTGCCAGTTGAGTTCTTTTTGTTCCAGTAAAAGTTCACTATCACCACCCTTGTCTGCATAATCAACTCTATATATGATGAAAAAAAAATCTTTTGAAATCAGAACATATAAGTGAATATTTATACCCCCTGATTTACTAATCTTCCATGCAGGACTAGTCTAGTCCTGCACAGAAGCGGCCGCTTAGGAGCAGGATGGCTGTGCACCATGCATAGTAATGAAGGCACGCTGCCTGAGCTCCCAGGCTTACATGGAGCATGTACGAGTACAGGGGGCATGTCTGAGAGCAGAGCTCTCAGAATAAACATGCCCCTGCAATGTTGAATAGCAGAAAGTGGAAATAAATGAGCGAGACCACTCATAGGTGTCCACATATCCCCACCAACAGTCCCCCGTGTGTGCAACAGCAACAGGACATAAAAATCAAAAGAAGAAACTAGGGTATTGTTGTCTAAACCAACGAGTACAGCTTAAAGTAGGTGCGCAGGTGTGCTCATTGCTTAGCTACGGTGAAAGCAGCCTAAAAGGCTGAAGAGGATAACAAGGATGATATATGCAAAGGAAGCACCTCAGCAATAGTGTAGTGGGCAGAGCATTCACCTAACAAACAGGCATTCCCAGTTTGAGTCCCAGTGCAGCACAGTCTATTTTACATGGCAAAGTATGGTATAAGCAATATTTGTAATGCAAAATCCACTAAATAACATACATTTTTATGAACTGGAGTACTACAGGAAATGCACATATGAAGAGTCAGTTTCATAATGAATAAGGCAGCAGTAAGCAGTTGTAAGCACAGATAAGCCGTAGTAAGCATATGTAAGCATTAGTAAGTGATTGCAAGTGCATTTGGGTGGGGTTAAGCACTGACAACTCAGATTAAGCAAAGGAGAAGCTAACTGGGTATAGGGAATTGTGACTGGAAGTTAGTAGTGCTTAACTCCACGCAAACCCGCTTACAACCACTTTAAAGTGCATTAATAACAATGTATCCAATGGGCGGTGTTCTGCCCAGCAACAAAACAAACAGCTTCTGCAAGGCTGGAACCCAGGACCATGCACATCATACACAAAATGATTTATCACTAAGCCATGCCAGATATGCATAAATCGTATGTTGTCAGAAACATAACCCCAGCCCAGTCATGCAACAGTACAGAGAATGTATACCTACAGCAAGATGGATGTGTGTGTGAAAATATAGTACTATCTAAATGGATACAACATATCTATAGATGTAGTCACACATATATATATATATATATATATATATATATGTGTGAATATCCAGAAATATATACACACACACACACACACACACACACACACACACACACATATATATATATATATATATATATATATATATATATATATATATAAACAGATATACATGCAAATGCCGACATCTACACATATATATGTCAACAACTATATGTCCACTTATACAGAGCAGGTTACATATATGTAAGCAGATATATGTCTCTGTAGGTATATACGAACATAGTTAGAAATATGTAAGTAAATATATATACTCATAGAGGTATATATGGCCAGACATCTGTAGATAGCAATGGTAGATTAACAGAAACATATATGTCCACATGCACTGTTAATGGGCTTGAGAGGCCCCAAACAATATACATCTCGTACGAATTGGCATACCCACCACCCAGCCAAACATATCTGCCCTGCAATGTACTACCAAGCTCATTGTATTGTACTTGTTTCATTTATATAGGGATTTAAATTAGCCCTCTGTTATGTTTCACATATTGACATCACATTCCCTTCTCCACCACCCAGTAGGCGGGCCGAGCACTACAGGCCCATCCAGCTCAGGCCATCCTCGACTCATACATTCATTACCCAGAGTAAATTCCCAAGAAGGAAAGACATCCTTGATAAGTATCAGCAAGAAACTACGATCCCTCATTAAAATCATCTAAGGCTAGTTTCGAAAGAAAAATTGCCAATGACTCCAAAGATAACCACAAAGCGTTCTTTAGCTATGTCAAGAACCTAAGTGGAAACTCTCAGATCTGCTCTGAGTTAGTGCAGAATGGCACAAAATACACTGAACCGACTGATGTTGGAAACATTCTGGCAGACAGGTTTAGTGCAAACGTCACCCCCCTCTCACCCCCTAAAGGGCCCATAAGCATACTAGAAGAATGTAGGGCCCCATCAATCACAGATGCACAGGTTAAAACAGCCCTATCCAAAGCCAAAAACACAGCTTCAATGGGAATGGACGGGGTCTCAGGCTGTGTCTTACAAGAGCTCCAAAATGAACTAACCCCTCACCTAAACACACTGTTCAAACTCAGCCTCTCTACAGGCTACGTACCGATAGAGTGGTGCACAGCAACAGTTATCCCACTCCACAAAGGTGGAGCCACAACGGACCCTGGGAACTATCACCCTATAAGCCTGACTAGCCTGGTCTGCAAGGCTATGGAATGCATCATCATGGAACTCATTAACAGAGACATTGGGAACCTCCAAACCTTGGACCCTACCCAGTTTGGTTTTGTTAAGGGCAGAGCATGCCTCCTAAACCTGGTGGACTTCTTTGAGATGGTTACCAAGGCATTAGACGAGGGAAAGGAGATCCACACAGCCTACCTAGACCTTGCAAAGGCTTTTGACACCATTCCCCATTCTAGTATTATAGACAAGCTCACCAGCTTGAACATAAACCGCTACGTCATGAGATGGGTTGCCAACTGGCTCATGGATAGAACCACATGGTAAGAGTTGCAAGCTCTATGTCAGACTCTAAACCAGTTACAAGTGGCGTCCCCCAGGGCTCAGTCCTAGGAACCCTCCTGTTCGGTATATACTTCTCAGAGGTACAGGCAAGCATAGGAGGGCTATGGCTGACCAAGTTTGCAGACAACTGCAAACTAGGGGCCATAATTGATTCTCTGGCTGATACAGACACCCTTCAGATGGGTCTCATTGAGACAGATACCTGGTGTCAAAATCCTGGCCTCAAGCTAAATGCCAAAAAGTGCATAGTAATCCCCTTTGGAAAAAACAAAATACCTGCGAACTACCACATAGGTGGTAGTCCCCTAAATACAGAAAATGTAATAAGGGATCTGGGGAACCAAGTAGATAGTAATCTCTTCTTTGATAATTATATTGTCAAAGTGGTTAGAAAATCCTTCTATGTGGCCCACCTAATCACAAAAGGGTTCACATCTAGAACAAAAGAGGTTATTGTGCCTCTCTACTCATCACTCATTAGACCCATCATAGAATACAACTTCCCATTTGGGATGTACCTTACAAGACACCTGCAACAGCTGGAAAGGCCACAAAAGTACTTCACCAAGAGGATTACTGGCCTCAAACAGATGCCCTATGCAGCCCAACTCATGAAACTCCAGCTGTACTCAGTTGCATACTGCTTACTCAGAGGTGATCTCTGCCTGACATACCAAGAATTGATGGACATGCTCCACCTAAAAAAAAAAAAAAAAAAACAAATCCCAGAGAGCCACATGCTCTAGAGATATAAACCACACCACAATGACAAATAGGACATGCTGTAGGGATAGATTCCTATCCCAGAGACTCCCCATGCTTTAGAACAGGATTCCAATATACATCAGGCAGAGCCCCTCACTAACACTCTTCAAGAGAAACCTTGACATGTGGATGGGAAACAGAAAATTTACCCTAGGGATCACTGCACTGGCTCTGCTAGACAGTGGCGCAGGGAACTGATGGCTCTGCTTGACAGTGGCGCAGGGAACTGATGGCTCTGCTGGACAGAGGCACAGGGAACTAATCTAAGGGGGTGGCGAAAGCCAACACATTCTGGCTAGGCTTATAAATGCCCTTGGGCAGAGAGCCTAGTACTTACCTATGAACCTATATATATATATATATATATATATACACATATATATACATATATATATATATATATATATATATATATATATATATATATATGTATATATATATATATATATATATATATATATATATATATATATATATATGTGTGTGTGTGTGTGTGTGGACATGCCAGTATATTATGATGACATACTCTGTAGCCTGATCACAAAGGTTCAGTAGGGTGTTAAGTGTGTAAGGGAGTATAACTGGGATTAGTGCTCAGGTTTGTTGGTGTTTTGTAAAGAGTAGCTGAGAAGGAGTCCAGACTGAGAATCATGACATGTCCTTCAGCTATGTCATAAATAGTTATGTACACTCATATATGTCCTGAGTCAGGGCTAACTATACCTTACTGACAATGCCGACATCCTGTCAGACAGGCCCATATATACATACCCACCTCCCACTGATGATAGTCCCTGACATCATACCAGGAGATATCATGTGTAGAATGGCTGACCTGCTCCCCCAAAGCCAAAAGCATGGCAGCAATTGCATTACAATGTTTCCCAATATGTGTCATGCATGCACTACAGAACAAACAGACCCTGCACCTGAACAGTCTGTTGAGCCTCACCCACTCCACAGGGTCTGGAACCGTTGAATGTGTTACAGCAACATATGGCACTCCCCACAAGTGTGGGTGCACAACACACCATGGGAAGTATAGTCCAGTAAGCCTATAAAGTCGGATCTGCAAGGCCATGGAGTGCATCATGGCTGAAGTCATAAACAGAGCTATTGGAAGCCGACAAACACACAACCCTACCAACTGTGGTATGTTCATGTGCAGATCATGGTTCCCAAACATGCTACATCATTTGCAAGGCAGCCACCCAGGACATACATCACTTAACAGAGCTACACATGTCCCACATAGACTTTGCATAGCTCTTCATCAACATCACAGACACATGTCATATCCACAAAACCAACAATCTGTGCATAGATATGTGTTGACATATAAAGGGATGTCAGTGTGTCCACAGACAGATCACACAAGGTGCGACTCACAGGGTCCTGTTCAAGCTGTTGATACCTGCTGAGCCACATGGATCATTCCTGGGATTACATAAAAGAAAGTGCACACACATTCCCATGTCCAGTCTGATGATGTCAGCATCCTACAAATATATCAGGTGAACAGAAACCACCCAGTAAAGCATATAGCATGCTGTGTTAATGTGTATCTCTCTAGTATCATAACATAGTTAGGTAGGGGTTTGAATCCTGTAAGTGCTGACAGTGTGTATGTGTGTGATTTCCTTTGAGAGGAGTATCCTTTTTGGAGACTGGGAAAACACAATAAAAGAGGTACATCCCTCTTTGGAATGTCTGATGATGTCAGCATCCTACAAATATATCAGGAGAACAAAAACCACCCAGGAAAGCATATAGCATGCCGTGTTAATGCGTATCTCTCTAGTATCATAACATAGTTAGGTAGGAGTTTGAATCCTGCAAACATTAAGTGTGTGTGTGTGTGTGTGTGTGTGTGTGTGTGTGTGTGTGTGTGTGTGTGTGTGTGTGTGTGTGTGTGTGTGTGCCACAGGTGGTCAATGCAGTGTGGGTTTTGCTTTATTACGGTATGACATATGATTAAAATAGTATGTGCATTGCACACATTGGGTATCTGCGTGGCAAATGAATATGACCTCAATCAGTACATAGGTGTGAAGCCTGCATACTACATGAATACATTTGTTTCCTTCGACAGATTGTGCCACTGCTTTTCAGATCATAGGGCACATATGTATTTATGTGACAAGCCCGGCCACTGTAGTGATCCGTGGCCAAGGTCATCTGTGCCACACACACCCATGGCACGTACTATAGAGTACTGTGAGTGAGGGTAATTGCCTGGGGTATATGTCACACATGTTCATACAGAACAATGACTGGCAGTAATGGACAGTCATTATAGGTGTACAACAGCCCTGTGGATATGCATGCAGGCCCCTAATGTGTTATGTGAAACACTGATGGACCCCACAATACCTATGGATATGTGGATACCAAGGGACAGATGACATAACACTTGTCTGTTTGTACACATTGGTACCCAACATACATGTTGAGGGCTACCACATATGTGGTACTGTCGGGATAGTATGTCTAGTAAATGTGGGTGACTATGCCATAATCGGCTTATGACTATACAGCAGGTATTGGACAACAGGTATCTGTCTGTATGATACCCTTGTGTAGGATATGCGTCCCATCCAGGGAATGCAGTGGAGGCCAATGCATGCATTTCCAGATGTGGATGGACATATCCCTAGTGTGTTTGCATGTACCTAAGAAGGCTATATGCCACACAGGTGTGGTCCTAGGAACGTGTGGCAGTCAATATCACTGGTTACTGTTATAGTATAGTATCGGAAGGATCCAACTGTTACTGAGTTCCCTACAACTGTGTGTCATTTGTCAGGACATCATCTAATGATTGGTTATAGTCATGCTGTTGAGGTGGTGTATACTACCAGACTGCAGATCATTGACAGGTATCAACAGTATCACCCACAGCATAGTGTCAACCCATGTCATACACACATGTGTACCCATGTTAGTACATATCTGTAGTAGAATGCATACTGGCCATCAAAAGGTACCATGAGATGCTAACAATGTGTACAACAGGGTATGTCGCATATCCCAAGTGTCCACTATGCACGTACATGCAGACAGTGCGCATACACCATGTTCACAGATGTACACCTGCTAATTTGTAATGCACACATCACACACATACTGTCCACTCACTAACACATGCTGGCAACACTGTACACTTCAGCCAAGTGGCACATGGGTGGACAATACATACTCAGACATAACACTGGTGTAAACAATGCTACAATGACTATCAGAGCTGTGATGCATAATGCCTGCTCAGATATACCTACAAGGATATCAGTACACTTTCCTGTTGGCAACTTGCTACTATTGCTACACTGCTATAATGTTACCCTGTGCATCAGAACCATGTTAGCCTATTCCTGCATCAATGTGACAGATGACAGGAGGTGGCACAGGTGTCATCATATGCACAGGGTGTGTTGTTGGTTTGCCAGAGCCCGACATTGACCCATCCAATCGACATGTCTGTGTGTGTGTGTGTGTGTGTGTGTGTGAGGGACAACAGTACAGCATGGGCCAATGTTGATGTAATGTATGTGTGTATGTGTGAGCCCTAGTTGTTTGGTTAATGTGTGTGTGTCTGCATGCACACAACTCCACCCTGTGGCTGCCATATACGGGCGGTTGTGGGTCAGCCACAGACTGTACCTGCTAAGCCATACAGATCACTGTCTCTGGCCATGGACACGGTACGTGTGCCTGGCAGGGGTGCTACAGGCAGTATCGGGTACCAACCCTGACTGGGTGCTATCATCAGAGGCAGAGGTATGATGACTGGACCCATGTTCCTGCTGGGACTGGCCAGTGCTACGTGCATGTGGTCTAGTAGGACGGTCAATGGACAGGCTAGCCCCAGCATTGCTGGGGCTGGTACTGCCACTACGGGAGCAGCTGTGATCCGTGGTCCATCCGTGATGACTGCCAGCTGATGCTGTTGCTGGCATGCGTCCACGTCGGCTTCCCATCTGTCCCACACAGTCCTGGCTCATGGCTAACACATTGTGAAGGACATCTAATGTCTCCCTCCAATGGCTATCAATGACCTTGGTGTAATTCCGGATGGCATCGGCAAGGTCACGGATGCTGTCATTGATAGCAGTGTAATGGGCCCTCTGCTCCCTTAGTGCCTGTCGGGTGTACCATTCCCTACGTGCCTGTGCCTGCATTACAGCCCGGAACATACTGGAGGTTGTAATACCTCTGGGGGCATGTCTGCCAGGGGCAATACGACCAGTGGTGCTCCCCAGAGAACACCTGGACATCCACCTATGTGGTACCATTCCAGTAATTCGGCTATGGCTGCTTTGAGGGGATGCACGCACCATGGGTACCAGACTCTCCTGGTCAATGCCGACTGTATGCTGTTCCTCAGCTAAGGCCATTGGTGATGAGGGATACATTGGCAGTATAAGTGTACGCATAGATGGGGTTGAACGCTGTGTACTGTCGATTGGTGGACCAACGACAGACCCTGACAGACCTTCCTGTGCCACAATACATGTCTCATCATCTCCACTATTAGTGGCAGTGACATCAGGTTCCCTGCTGTATTCAGATACCCCTAACTCAGCACCTGTGGAAGGAAGACAGGAAACACACTTCACAATCTGTACATGATGTTAGCACACATGGACACATGCACACATGCACACATGAACACATGAACACAAATACACTGCTCACCACAGCACATAAACACACACACCAGCAATCCAACACATACACAATAGTGGGTGAAGGTGGGTGACAGTATCACAGGGCAAACAGTCACCTCACATGTGTCAGCATGCAGAATATGTGTTCCTCAAGACCATGCAGTGCAAGTGTTGACAGCCCTATTTAATGGCATTATACATGGCTGTGATGCATGTGTGTAGTTGTTCAGTGATTGTCTACACCCTGGAACACAATGTGTACATGGACACAACATTGCTGTGCAAGTATTATCTGCTCTGCAGTGTCCTGTGCACCATCACCCAATGGTATACATACCATGGCTGCATTTGTTATCTGTGTGACACATAGATTGCCATGTCTGCTTACAGTGTCTGTGTCCATAGCAAATAATAGTGGGCACAGGTGTAGCAAATGCATGCAATGTACAGACATGGGATGAGTGGTGCATGTAGATGTGAAGGAATCCCAATGCTCGACATGGCCATTGTACAGTGGTTATGGTGAGTGTGGGACATATTTCAGATATGTCGGTGCCAGCCATGACATGGCATGCTATACGACTGCAACATTAAACACCACACATACCCAATGTGTGTCATGTGACCTATACACCCAATAGCATTCCAGGACATATATGTGACTCTTTGTATAGATGGCGACAGCTGTGCATATTGTGTATACTGGCATATGTAAGCACACACACACAACATGCTATGCATATTGTGTATAGGTGCATATGTTTGCACACACACAACAATGAGGTGCAAAGCAAAGACCGCTATGTGTAGTACTGTGGTCACTGTAACTGGATGGGGTGTACTACCATGTGCCATCATCATCATCATCATGCATCTTGTGGTCACTTACGGCTACTACTGTGTGACAGACCACCGCCTAGCATGCTGTACCTGAACTGCAGTGCCATGGCTACGTTCACTATTACACAGCCACTTTGCACATGGGTGTATGAGGTGCCCAATAGGGAGCATTGCCTAACATGACTGTGTTATGTGTTGAAGAGTGTTCAACATCCCCATGATAGGTCTCTACCCTTGAGGTACATCATGTGTGTGTGGATGACATGTGGGATACTGAGGTGTGACCTTACAGCGGGTGTGTGGTTACACCATATGTAGCATGTCTTTGTGTACTGCGTATGATAAATGTGTTATGTTGTGTACAGGTGTTGCAACTATGCCTATCCAATGTGCAGTACGAGGTTGCCACAACTGTGTCTTATGCTCTGTGTATTGCATGCCAGTGAGGCAACTATTGACATTACTGAGCTGTGCAACGTCTTACAGCAAACATGCACGGCATGCATTATGCGTAGGTGTGTTATGTGTACATGGCCTACACCTCACCTATGACATGCATATTTCATTACCAACATTGCAGTTATAACACACGCACCAGCATGGATCGGCTGCCCTGCTGTCACACCAGAGGGACCTACGAGAATATGAGAGAGTTAGTCAGTGGCCACAACTGTGGCATTGCTACAGTGGTTATGCTAAACTGCAGTATAGCAACAGTCAACAGTCACAGGTGTGGAGATATTATTCGAAATATCAGTATTGCACATCACTAGACAGCAGAACTGCTAAACACAAAGTACACACCTCACGTAGACATAATCTAACAATACAGTTAACTGTCGTCTACAGATAGGGCATGTTACCTGCTTGCTCCAGGTGGACATGCAGGGTGGCTCCGGCCTCCATGACAACACATGTCAGAAGTTGATGTTGCTGTTGTCCAGGAGCGACCATGCTTAGGAGCAGCTCCTCCACTCTGGTGAGGTGGGGATGAATGGCCACCTCACCACCTGTGGCATGCTGTTGTCTTTGGATATCAGACGCATGCCGCCGGACATGTCTAATTAAATCACTGCAGTGATGGCGTACCTGCTCATATGTCCAGTTATGCATGCCTATGTCATTTACCCGACGAACAAGTTCCTGCCACAGTGCAGTCTGCTCCTGCTGGTGCTGGCTACTTCTGGAGAACAGCATCGTGTACTGGTGCAATAGGCTTTGTAGTATCACCTCTTCCTCATCCACTGTGTATGATGGATTGCATTGGTGGGCCATCTGGCTGAAAAAGATATGAACAATATGTGCGAGCGAGTCCTGTGGCACACTTTACACCTTTAACCACAGATATCACTTTACTGACATATATACCATCTTATTGTCTGTCAGATGTTACACACGTTCAGTACCACTTATTGGTTCTCAGGCCACAACTAACAGTGCCTGGCACACTCTATATATCACACCACTATACAACAGTACCCAACACACTGTTTGTGACACATTGCACAACCTCAAGACAGGGGTGTATATCACACCAATGCACAAACAGAGATGTCATCCATTGCAATGGATGTAAAGTACAGATACAGTAGTACCAGTCAACCACCCTAGTCATTGATGCCATAGCCCTGCCTAACAGATGTGTACAGTTGTTACTATAGGTGGCATACTGCTGTAACAGAGTATATATGTTGCTGGATACACATGTATACCCTGTAACACACATATGATTGCAGCCATTGTACAGGCATGATTACACACACATCAGACAAACATACAACACATCACTGTATGCCAACACAGATGAGCATTACCTGTGTACCATACAGTACTGTGTGCCACTACTTACACACCCTTATGCCTGAGTTTTGTCCTCTGTGCAGACTACAGGAAACACACATGACAGTGTTTCCAAGCAATGTGAACACACACCATACTGTGCTGTTTAGGCCTACAGCTTCTGGTAGTACTACAGTTCATATGGGAGTTGGATTCACCGGCAGTACCACTCACTAAGCATACATGTATTGCTTTAGCCTACAATGAGACACCACATTCATCAACAAGGAACTATGTCACATCATATGCCATACTACTATGTCTGCCTAACAGTACATTACACATCATTTATTGTCCTCACAGCTAGAATAGACACTACCATGTTAGATACAACTTCACACTAAGCTATCACACCTTTACAGACCTTGCACACATTCAGCGTTACACTTATTCAACCTCACATAGCAGGTATTGCATTGAGTACATGTGTGAGTGCATAGTGTCATAGGCAGGTAATATGCTGTTGGTCCTAGGGCCTACGGCAGCCTAGCCATATGCTACCCTGGCCTTTGACACACATGTACTTTGGTTTCACTTGCCCCTGCCAACCAGAACCACAGAGGTGTTTCCTGGGGTGTATTACCAATCTCCCACACAATCATCAGGGGTATTTATGACAACTGCTAATGAGGAGCCTTGTTTGCTATTGCTAGGTGGTCTATTCTGGTGTATGGTATATCTCTGAGATGGGAACCTATCCCTCCAGCATGTGCTGTTTAGTGAGCTGACAAGGTTTAGTGCCCTAGAGCGTGTATCCCGGAGGGATTGTGATATGTTGCCATAGTGGTTGTCACCCAGCTATGGGTGTGCCATACCTCTGTATGTCTGGCAGAGGTCACCTCTGTGTGGCCAGTATGCAATACAGTGTAGATGTGGTTTTGTGAGTCAGTCTGCATAGGGCATCTGTTTGCGACCAGTATTACCCTTTGGGAGGTATGTCTGCGGCCTTTTCACCTGGTGTAGTTGTCATGTGAGGTACATACCACACAGGGCATTGTGATGAGTAGAGGGGAACACTGCCCTATATTTCTATAGATGACACACCTGTTGTCATGACACATAACACACAGACTGATTACAGGTGTAGTGTGGCACTGTCTTCATCAAAGAGCGGAGGCTACTGTCCACCTGTGTCCCATGTTCCCTTATCACATGTTCACTGTTAGGTAGATCTCTACCTATGTGGTAGTTACTGGGTACAGTGTTTTGGAAAGGAGGAATGGCACTGCAGTATCAACACTTGTCTACAGTCCATGCCTTGGTCAACACACACCTGTTGCAGTACATATGACCCTGTGTCACTCTGTCTCTCCTTCTCTCTCTCTATATGGCTATATATCTATATATATATATATATATATATATATATATATATATATATATATATATATATATTATATATATATGCATATCTATACACATACATGTACACATCCATTGCTGTACACATGGATGTACATATAGGCACATGTACAGTCCACCTGTCATGGTGGGGATATCACTTATGCGACAGTTGAGGGATGTACAGTTATGTGATTATATTGCACAGTGTTGTGCAGAATGCATGTGGGTGTCCTCAGCCCATGTAGCATTAGCAGGCCTCACTGGCTGTAACACAGCAGATCTGACAAATCAGTCCCACAGCATTTAACCACCACATGACATATATCAGCACTGCATACTGTTTTCTAGGCCACATACTACAACCTACATAGATATATGCACATATCAACCTTCTATGACAGATATCTGTCCACCCTTCACTAACAGTTGCAGTATGTCCCTTGCCCTATGCACATGTGCGGATAGAGATAGATATGTACTGCTGCCACACATGGATGATTTGCAGTGTGTAGAGTTCTCTTCAGGCCTACACATACATGTGAGTTACATACCTTGCCTTTGTATTTCCATGCTCCGTGTGTTACGGTTTTGTAGGTTTTTATTTATTTATTTATTTTTTGGTTGTTTGTTTTGGGTTTTCCCCCTCTATTTCGGTTTATGTCTCAGTTTCTCTCTCTGTTGTGTCTGTGTCTCTGTCTATGTCTGTCTCCATGTCTCTCTCTCTCTCTCTCTCTCTCTCTATCTCCCAGCACCTGCAATGATAGAATTGCAAGTGTGGACTGCAGGTACAGCCTGCTTTTCTAGGTATCTGCACTTGTGAATGTGACAGCCTCTGCACCAGTTGCTGCCCACCATTCAGTAATTGCATGCAGCCTGCTGTGTGTAATTGCATTACTCACTGTGATTGCAGCCCACTGCTATAAAATACTAGGTTAGGTAGGCGTAGCCCTTTCAAGTTCCTGTTCTTCCTGTAAATAAAAGATGGTGAATTACCCAACTTCTCTAACATGCCTGGTTCCATCATGAAGATGCTCCAGTTTATTTTAATATAACTTCAGTTGCTTTGACTTCCAAACAAAATGAGGTGACAAAACTACTTGAAATCTTTCTAGTGGCTAGTGGCCAGTTATTTATGTACAATCATGATTTGTATTAGTGGTTACTTCCAAATTCACATCCTCTTCTGAGGTGACTGACCTAATAGTAGGTCTAAGAAGTGGTTTATAAAACCCTTCTCTCCTTTTGTTTATGACTTCATTTACTAAATCAAGGACCAATGTGTCTGGGTAACCTCTCCTTAGAAACATAACTTTAAGTGTCTCACATTCTTCAAGGAAAGTCACTTCATCGGTCACCATCCTTGCTGCATGGACAAGTTGTCCTTTAAGTACAGATCTTTTCTGATGTATAGGATGGCAATTTGTGTAGTGAAGCATGGTGTTAGAATATGTGGGTTTACGGTAGTTCCTGGCTACATAGTGCTGTTCTTCTATGCTCTTTTTTAACTCAATGTCTAAATACATGATGGAATTCTCATATGTGTGGGTGAACTTGAAAAAACTGGTGCTGCTGTTAAGATGGTGCACAAAACTCTGGCCTTCGGATACAGTACCCTTAAACAGTATAAAAATGCCATCCAAAAAATCTTGTGTACATCTTTATTCTGTCAGACCACTCATTATCTGAAAGAATGTTTTTATGTTCCCAGCTAGCCAGCACCAAGTTAGCATAGCTCCCCCCACATGGTGAACTCATAGCCACACCAATTTGTTGTTTGTAAATCGTATTGTCGAACATTACAAAGTTGTTAGTCAGAATAACTTCCGTGATTTCTTGAAATAACCTAATTTCTCTACTGTTGGCCCCATGCACTAATAGTCTCTCAACTACCCCCTCAATACCTTCCTCATGGGGAATAGAGAAATATAAGTCAACCACGTCTACTGTTAAGAACATTAAAGATTCATCATATTCAATGTTGTTAATGGATGTTAGAAATGCCCATGAGTCTCTGCAAACTTGTTCTTCATTTTCAACATAATTCTTCAAGACAAAATCAATGTACTTCGCACTTGCGTATGTGATAGACCCCCGGGAGTTGACTAAGGCCCTCATGGGTGGATTTTGTTGGTCTTTGTGCAATTTCGGCAACCCAAATAATGTTGGTATTTTAGGGCTAGGTGTAGACAAGTAATTGAATATGTCCATGTCTATCATACCTTCGATTAATAAATCATTTAAGAAACAGTGAACCTTTTTATAGGCCCCATTCATCTAATTGACACTGGATTCAGCATAAATACCATTTTCCAAGACCAGACGCATTCTTAAATTGTAGTCACTTAAACTCATAACTACTAGTCCACCTCCCTTGTCTGGTTTTAAAATACGGATAGGAAGACTTTTGGTTAAACTCTGGATATCCCTCTCTCCAGCATCCATGTTTAGTGTACCAACACTGTTCTTGTTTCTTTGCAAGTGCCTAAGGTCAAACTCACATAAATGTTCAAAAACACCCAACAATGGCTGCATTGGTGGGTTGAAGGTACTGGACACTGTCAGGCTGTTGTTAACAGAAATGTTCTCACCAAACATCATGTTTAAATTTAGTTTACAGGTTAAATGTTTTAGATCAATTAATGTGTCAGGAAGTCTAAAGTGGTGATGTGGAACAAAAGCTAGACCCCTGCTAAAACTTTGCAAAGCCTAGGGTCAATGTCATAGTCAGAGAAGTTAAAAATTTTAAAATCACCTTTTCTATTAAACAGAATAGTAGGTTTAATAGTTATTTGTTTCACTTGGTTACCTACTTCTTGGCTCCTTCTCCCCTCGTGTTGTACTTGGGTCGATGGTTTTGGCCGTTGTTGGAAAAAGAAGACTGGTCATATACGTTGTTTGAAACATCACTTTGAGCCCAATTCCCTTGACTCTAGGAAGAGTTGTAGTTCCCCTCCCTTACTTCATCAATAGGGACAGTGTTACTTTGTTGGTTAGAGAAATGTTCTGTTACACACTGGTTAAAGTTTGTAACCTGAGCCCCCCTCTCCTGACTTCTTAAAGCCTCTACTGATTGATCTGAAAAATTCCTAGACTGGGATGGGGGCGGTTTAGGGTAAGCAACACCATTCTTATAGTCATTAATATCTCTCTTTAGCTTTTTAAGCTTGATTTCAGTGTTTTTCAATATCTGTTGTTCGACAGAGCTGAACACCCTTTTGTATTCAAACTGATATCTCAGGAAATCTGGGCGTTCCTTGATTTCCTTATCTAAGCTTGAAATATCTGTTGCCAAACAATCAATAATAGAGCTGTAATGTTTGGACATTAAACCCATTAATTCTAGACCATGCTTATCAAATAAATTAGTAAGGTCATTGAAAAAAGGTGTACCTGCTTCCAACCCCGACAGGTATTGCCATGAGCGAAGACCTTTTAGCACAACACCTTCCTTCCTACATTCTTCAAAATAGTGTATCTCCAGTTGAAGCTTTTTAGCCTTTAATGATTTTTTATCAAAGTCTTTTAAAAGAGACACCAGTGGTGTATTACCTCCAGCCGGTCGCTCCCGTATATTGTTTTGTACTTCTATATTCAAAGATAGTCTCTCATTTAACCAGCTACTGACATCTGGGAGCCCAATAAGCCCTGAGGATAAATTATTCGATCCACCACTGTAACCTGCACCAAGTTGTACTGAAGCTAAATGACTTCCCCTTATACCTCCTTCACTCCTTTCACCAATTTGGCTCAATCCACTTGTTTTTAGTCCACTTGGAGCGCTCTTGTAACTCATAACAATATGTATATAAACATTTACATTTATATATATATTTTCCATAGTTTGTTTATCATTTTTTATGACATATTTTAAGAGTCACACTCTGTCCACCTAAATGCAGTGATTTAATGTGTCTTTATTTGTGCACAAAAGCAGCTGTACATTTTTGTTCTTTACGGGTTTTCACAGTTGTTTTTTTTTTGTATTTGACTTGTTGCTGATGTCATGTATCCAAGCTTAATTACTTAATTACTTATGCAATACCATTGGTTAATGTTTTTTTGAAACCACCATGTGGTCTGTATTAAAGTGAGCACTTGTGCTACTGTTGTAGGTCTGAAGAAGTCTTCTAAATTAAGACGAAAAGCGCTTAACCATTTATTTTTTTATCATACTGTTTAGTTGCAAAGTAATAAACCCGTTTTTGCTTTTTTTCGCTTTGGAGACTTTGTGTCCTTGAGCCTTTGTTTGCTTCTCAAACCCCTGGCAGAATGCTACCAGTGGGAGAAACAGTGTAGACCAGCAAAGTCTGCTTGTGACACAACAACAGGTCCGTCCCTGGCAGGACGAACCAAACATTGTGAGTCACATAGATGTTTCCACCAGTATCAGAGGAGAATCAAGGGAAGGCTCATATGTACATGGACTAAATGGATGAAGAGCCTGCAGAAGCTTGGGTCAAGACAGTATAATGGAGGAGTACCAACACATGCAGAGAGGGAAATGTGTGGAGGTGTAGTATGGCTGGCCCAACAACTGGAGAATGGATGGGTGCTGTGTACATGGAGCTCGGGGGCCAGGGGAAGGAAACATGGGTATTACATTATGGTAGAAATATGCAAATGAAGCAGAGCAGCAATAGTGTAGTGAGTAGAGCATCCGACCAATGAGCAGGCATTCTCAGTTTGAGTCCCACTGTAGCACAGTCTATTTTACATGGCAAAGCACGTTATAACCAATATTTTTGTTGCAAAACCCACTAAATAGCTTATATATATGAACTGGAGTACTGCAAGAAATGCACATGTGATGTATCAGTGTCAGACGGAATAAGACACTAGTAAGCAGGTGTAAGGCCATACAACTGCTTTAGAGTGCCATACTCACTCTGTATCCAACGGGCCTTTGTCAGCCCGGCAACAAAATAAACAGTCATGCAGATCACGAACCCAGGATCCTATACACCATAGTCCCAGTAGCTATCCACCAAGCCATAACAGACGTACAGAAGAATGGGGTAATAGTAAACATGTCCTCACCATAGTATGACCAAACTGAACCTGTGAAAGGCAGCAGTATACAGTCATATGTGCCATAACTGACTATAGAACATACATATGTGAACTGGAGTACAGCAGTACGTCCAGATGTGAGGTGTTAATGTAATAAAGTGCAGAAGTTCCCAGGACCCCATACAGTGTACGTACACATGTGTCAAGGATACGTGACACATATATAACAAGCGGCAAAGGGGAAATCAATGCCAAAAGGCAGATATCATGCAAATCTAATAATACACACTGCTAAGCATAGCACAGCACTGGCTCCCAGACGTCTGGCAGGATACTACCAGTGGGAAAAACAGTGTCAACCTGCTAAGTCTACTCTTAAACAAATGCAAGTCCGTCGTTGGTGGGACGACCCCAAACGTCTGCCAAAAAGAGTCCTCAGGGTAACATACCATGCCTCAAAGGTAAGCAAAGAAGGTAACTTATGTTCACGGACTAAATGTGTGGGAAGCCTGAAGATCCATGGGTTGAGACAATATACACAATGGGTCCTGAGAAGTGGAGAGTGGGAAATGTGCAGTGGTGTGGTCAGATTAGGCTGGAACCTGTAGGAAGGATGGCTGATGTGGAGGGATAATGGGGGAATGATGGGTACGATATTATGGAACAAGACATGCTGGGGTTGGATGAACCTGTTCTAATGGGACTGGCCTGTGGATGTCAGCGAGAAAGGAGGGGGGGACACAGGGAAGGTATTGGGGCATACCATTTCCCATAGCAAACCACGTTATGGGTAATATGTATGTTGCATAACCCACGGAACAACATATATACATGAACTGGAGTACTGCGGCCATGAAATAACATATATATATATATATATATATATATATATATATATATGTGTGTGTGTGTGTGTATATATATATATATATATATATATATATATATATATATATATATATAAACAGGGGTACTGCAGGAAATGCACATGTGAGGTGTCAGTATCATAATGCATACAGCAGTAGTTAAGTTAAGCAGCACTAAGCTGTTGTAAGCATATGTCAGCACTAGTAAGCAAGTATACGTTTACAGGCTCAGCAAATCTGACGCAAACTATCTGTAGGCATATGTAATCTGAGGTCTGTGTTTGCGTGACAGTGAGCACTACGTACACAAAGTAAGCAATGTCGAGGCTACCCTGGTGTAACTGGCTGTTACCTGCAGTTGGCGATGCTTACTGTCACGCAAACATGCTCACAACTGCTTACAAGTGCCTTAATCACCCTGCATCCCACCGCCCTTGGCCAACCCTGCAACATAATTGGCAGCCACTGCATGCCCTGAACTCAGGACCCTGCATACCACAATCATAGTGAATTAACACTATACCATGTCGGATATACATACATCCCATGTATTCCCAGATATATCATCCAGCACAGACAATCTGCATAAGGGGAATTGTACTAATATCACAACACTCAACCTCTTAATGCAAACATTGTGGACACAGTGTGACAAAAGTGAGGTACATATTTGGACAAATGTGAATTATTGTTCATATACATGTAAAATGTTGCTAGTCAAACAGTAATCTGTTGTAATACACATAATCTGAACAACATGATGTCTGCAACTGTAATGTATCGGCATTCCTGACTGACCACATGCCTGACATCATCCACCTCAATTGGCCAGGTGAATGTGGGACAGACCAATATTGTGAGCCAATCATACATGGACATATGGACAGTTATAGATCTGTAAATGTAGAGAGATACACACGTGCATATAAATGTATGACTCAGACATACATCATATCACATCAATGGTATATAGGTGGATGGATAAATATGTCCACATATATTTAGATATATATATAGATAGACACATATATATATATATATATATATATATATATATATATATATATATATATATATATATATATATATATACACAGATTGATATGTGGATTGCAGTGCCAGATAGGAATAACAACCAGAACCCCCACCACAAAATAACTGTCCTTATGCACAGTTGATGGGGGTGGGGGCTCAAATGAGGTGTACCTGGTGATGACTGCTATGCCCCCCCCACCACAGCCATAACAGATATGCTGTGCAATGCAATATCCAGCACATGCAGTTCTTGACCCCAGGACCCGCCGCAACACAGCTACAATGGTCTACCAGTCAGCCACTACAACTGTATAAAGTCAGGCAAAAAAAAAAATTAAACTGTATAAAGTCAGGGCAATATCTGAAACATAACATCCTGTCCAGTCATGCAACTGTACAGAGAATGTATACCATCATCTAGATGTATCTGTGTGTAAATACATCTACACTGCTACAACATATCTGTATATCTGTATATATATATATATATATATATATATATATATATATATGTGTGTGTGTGTGTGTATATATATATATATATATATATATATATATAGATATATAGCTTTCTAACACTATATACATATATATTACTATATATGAACATATATACATGCTAATGGCTACATTGACACATATATGTGTCTACACCTACATGTCTACATATGCACAGCACGTTACATATGTGTATGCAGATATACAGCTATGTAGGTATATACGGACATAGTTACATATATGTCAGCAGATATATATATCTATATCGGTACATATAGCCATACATCTGTAGAGAGCAATGGCACATTAACAAACACACATATGTCCACATGCACCGTTACTGGGGTTGAGACGCCTCACACACTATATGTCTTGTACAACTAGGCACCCCCCCCACGCCCAAACACATCCGCCCAGCAATACACTACCAAGTGTGGCAGATCCCGTAACCAGGACCTGACACGACATGGGCACAGGAAGTTAAAAGTACAACATCCCACCTGTATGATGTCAGGCTGGTATTGTTGGCATATCATGCAGTACAGTCTGCCTCCCACAGGTAATGTAAACTGTGGTAGCTATCAACATCCCCAGGATACAGATACACAGACACAGATATGCAGATACATATATACATATGTACATATATATCCATAGATATATATATATATATATGTCTATATATATATATACATATATCTATGTAGGTTTGCAGTAACCAAATATATGTAAGTGATGTAAATATAGGTGAAGTATACAGCACTTTACATCCAGATACCTTATAGCAGCTCACCCCTGATACCCCCACATATTTAACAGCCTAGGTCATTTATGGTGCTCCCCCCCCCAAGAGTCAATAATACAGGGCCATATACCACTGTTACATACACTGGCCTCTGGAGTGTATAAGAGCACACATGTATTGTGTAGGTGACGCCCACACATATATGGCCCCAGCCCCACCATATGTGTGAGGGATACAATAGACATGGACTGATGGCAGCAATGGCAGTGTGATATACTCACAGCTCACTACGGAACACCCTCCCACAGCATGTCATATGTGCAAAGCTTGATATGTAGGTCATGTACTGATAGCACTCAACACACACACTGCCAGTGGAATATCTGACACAGGACCTGTGTGGTGGACAGACAACACATGTTAGACACACCTCAGGCCACCAAGAGGATAGGCCCACAGTTGAGAGCTATGCAGACAAACTGCATTCCAAGGTAAAGTAGTATGTACACACACACCTTGTAACACCAGTACTACACAAAGCATAACACAGCTCTACTCACACTCTGGCTGTAGTTCCTGAACCTCCTACAAATATGTAGCTGCCCTGGGTGTGCCAGTTCTCCTGTAGAAAGTATTGCTACCTGCTGTCTGTAACACTGATGCCCACACACATGTAAGACTGTACAAACATCCACAGAATGTCCAGGTTATGTCATCAAATATAACCCCTACTGTGCATAATATGTGGGGCGGTCTGATATCTCACTGGCTTATTAGCGAATATGATGACACTAATTATGGTGTACAGCACATACGCACCAAATCATGCATGACATATGTACACAGGTTGGTAGAGTTGTGGCTGGCAGCACACACAGGGCCAAAAATGACATGTTGCTGTTATAACCTCATACATTTACTGTTGTAACAGGGTTTGTTGCAACATATGTCCTGTGAGGGATAAGATGTCAGTAACTGTCACGGCTTTCACCATCTACAGATTGCAATCCTCACACTACCATCTGCAGTCCACAGCTAGATGCTCCATTGTTAACACATGAAACCAAAGGTACAACACATTGCCCTGTCTGCAGATGATCTTGCAGATGGGGATTCCATATAAACATGGAACTGACATGGTAGGTATGGAGACATGTAGGAAAGACATATCCACACACACATTGTTCAACCAACAGTACGCCACATGCAGTATAGCAGTGCTTACAGTCTGTGGGCAAGTCAGGCACATCCCCCTCCCATGTGTTGCCCTGTTTCCACAGTGTATGTTGTTAGAGGTAAATTCCCAATCCATCACAGATGCTGGCTGCCAACCAACATATCTAGTTCCTGCTCACAGTGAATGAGAAGAGCCAACACCAACATGATGCTCCTAGATATCGGAGTGTGTTTCCATGCAATTGGCTATGGGAATGTTACCACAGCTGTTGCACATGCAATCAGCTAGGGGAGGGCTGTGATTTGTGCAGAAGCCATCAGCTGATCATGAGCATCACTTAAAATACACATGCTGCTGCCTAAGCAAAGCTGTTATAGGTCTCCACATCCACCAGAGAGGGAGTAGGAGAGGCAGACAGCAGCAAAGACATGTCAGGGAGGGGTGGGAGAGTAAAACTGCAGCCTGTTTGTGTCACACACCTACCAGCACAGGGTATCAACCCCCTGACAACTATGTACTGCTTTCACAGTTTGCTATAGTTATCGGATGTGCCACATGGGTTACCTGTTGTGGATCCCTCAGAACATATCTGTGATGGTGCGTGACATCTGCAACAGGGATACAGTAGTTATATGGTAGGTGACGTACATGTGCCTGTCAGCATGAACAGGTGCCAGCGTCAACACAACCACTCTCTCACAGAAACACACACATATCGACACACTTGCAGGGCCAGGGGTACAACTCCTCAGTAGCAGGATTGCCACAACACATCACTGTGCAGGTACCACATGTACCACATGGGTCATAAGGAGGTTGAATGGGCAAAGGGTATGAGGAGGTGTCTGACATCAGACAGCATCCTTCTATATGCCCATGGGGGTTGTAGTGAGTGTGGCTGTGAACATATGCACCATACAACACACAGACACACAGGGTGCCAATACTGATATGCATGGGTGCATGTCTGCATGGATGTGTGGTGGTCGACTGTGGCAGCAGGCTATACAAGGGTAGGCGATGGGTATACCTTGGCATCAGGCTACATGACAGTGGTCTGCACTGTGTCTTAGGGCTGTAGTTTCTGCACTTGCCCACACAGGTGGGTATTGTATCCCCCATCGAGTCACCTGGGTGACTATTGTGTGTGGCCAATGCTGTGCATCGCTTGCCATGTATGTGTTCCTTACTCCATGACATGGATGGTGTCTGGGATGTGCACACCTCCCACATGCATGTACAGTGACATGTGGAACTGTACCTGGGGTGTCTGGCCCATGTTGTGAACACAGATTACCATCATATGTGCCAGTCTTACCCACCTGTGGTGGAGACCAGTAATGGGCACCAGGTTTACTCTGCACCTACACTGATAGCATGCTGACATCATTCCCTGGTGTCAGTGGCATCTGTCCATACAGGGCATGTTGTCAGGCATGGTATGTCTGTTGTGGGACACATGATGGCACCACAGGTGGTGTAGGTGTCCATTGGGGAACATGGGGGATGTGCACTGTCATCATGTACATGCATATTAAACAGATGGACAGGGGACATGCCCTCTGTAGCCCACTGCTATCACTCCATAGTTACTATCAGTGGCCAATATGCAGTGTACTACCCCCATATTGGCTGTTGAATAGGCATGTGTGTGCATATGAGAAATTGGTTGAGAGTGTGATCTGGGTAACACTGGGGTTGCTAAATGTGTTTGCCTGGCCTTGATGTCACATGTATGAGTATGGCTTGGCACCCCAGCCTCTCAGCTATTTCACAACTGTTATCCCTGTACAGTGGATATTGTGCTATATAGTAGGGCTGCCATATAAGACATATGCAAAACCCACTCCACATTGGCCACAGGTGTCAGACGCTCACAACCACCTCTACACAGGATATGAGATATGAACACATACACACCTGTCATGTCTGGGAGTAAAACCCCTACCTAACTAATTTATTACACCTCAGCACTGCGCAGTTATAGTACGCGCCATACACATAACTGAAGTACTCCTTCCCCAAGAGTGTATTTCACAATGAATGACATCGGCAGGATTGCCAAAGTAGGCCATTTGAAATGCACTGCGGGTGACTACCCTAAAATGCATTGCACCCTACACAGACAGTGAGACACACACAAAACATCCCCAACCAACATGTGCGGGTATAGAACTCCTGACAGTGGTCTATACCACACTACAATATGGAGCTGTTATAGGATGCACCATGGCAGTTATTAGAGAACTCCTTCCCCAAAGCTGTATTTCACAATGAATGACATCAGCTGGATTGCCAAAGTGTGCCATCTCAAATGTACTGCGTGTAACTAGCCTATAATGCATTGCTTCGTATACAGACATGGACACACACAAAAAATCCAGAAACGCCATAGGTGGGGATGGAACTCTGCCACAGTTCTAAATTGTAATCGAGCGGTACGCAGTTACAGGATGTGCTACCAAGATTACTGGGATAGTATCTTCCCAGAGGTGTATTTCTAGGTGGGTGACATCAGCAGCCTTGCCAAAGTTGAGTATGGGAGTTGTAAGGAGTGTGGCTACCCTAAAAAGCATTGCTTTCTACACAGACAGGGACAGACACACACACTAACACAGTTGCCACATTTGGGGTTAGAACACCTACCTAACTACTTTATCACACTATAGCAGTACGCAGTTACGGGATGCACTATGGAGATTACTAGGTTGCAATCTTCCCAGAGGTGTATTTCTAGGTGGGTGACATTAGCAGCCTTGCCAAAGTCGAGTATGGGAGTTGTAAGGAGTGTGGCTACCCTAAAAAGCATTGCTCGCTATACAGACAGACACACACTAATACACGCACACAGTTGTCATATCTGGAGTTAGAACACCTACCTAGCTACTTTATCACACTATAGCAGTATGCAGTTACAGGATGCGCTACTGAGATTACTGGGCTACAACCTTCCCAGAGGTGTATTTCTAGGTTGGTGACATCAGGAGCTTTGCCAAAGTCGAGTATGGGAGTTGTAAGGAGTGTGGCTACCCTAAAAAGCATTGCTCTCTACACAGACTGAGACAGACAGACACACACACCATTGCCACATCTGAGGTTAGAACCCCTATCTAGCTACTTTATCACACTACAGCAGTATGCAGTTATGGGATGCGCTACAGAGATTATTAGGCTACAAACTTCCCAGAGGTGTATTTCTAGGTGGATGACATCAGCAGCCTTGCCAAAGTCAAGTATGGGAGTTGTAAGGAGTGTGGCTACCCTAAAACGTATTGCTCTCTACACAAACTGAGATAGACAGATACGCACACTAACACACACACAGTTGTCACGTCTGGGGTTAAAACACCTACCTAGCTACTTTATCACAATACAGCAGTACACAGTTACGGAATGCGCTACAAAGATTACCGGGCTATACTTTTCCCAGAGGTGTATTTCAAAGTGGATGACCTCAGCGGGTTTGTCATAGTAGAGCTATGGGGAGGGCAGTGTGTGTGTATGGGTCATAACCCATTCATCTAGAGGTTGACACACCACATGCGAGCACATGCAGGGTTATATTCCACAGGTACATATATAAAGCTGCTAGAAGACTACTTCCTTGTATAGTCATGTTGCACAGCTAGCACTGGCACCACATAGTCCATGATGCTGACAGATACCGGTGGCTAATGTCTACGGTGAATGACATCTGAGCATCATGTGGTTGTAGTCATTTGGCTGTGTGCTTGGTGGGACAAGCCTCATAATGGTTGGCCCCTTGTCACAGTCACTCTCTTCCACCCATCTATGTACATGTACGTTTGGCTTATTATAGTGTATTGTCCTTGGATATATGCCTGTATTCCTATCCACTGTGTGTGCAAAGCATGAGTGGTGCATACTGACGAGTGTCTGCACTAACATCTGGGACTGCCAGATATGTCTGGTCCACTGTTGTTTGCAGACATGGGCTTCATTTGATTATGTGTGTGAGTATGCCCAGTATGACCTTTCAGTATGTTGTTGACTGACATTGCCTTCATTTCTCTAAGTGTGTGAGCATGCCCAGTATGCCCTTCTATATAGAATGTGTGGATCAATTCCAGGTAGTTTGTACTCCAGTGCAGACCTTTGTGTTGTACACCTAGAGGTAGCAAAGTGTTTCTGCAGGGTATCCGTCTATCATTTGACAATATGGGGACAAACTGTGCAGGGGATAGTGTGTACTGTAGGTGATTCTTGCTCACAGTGCTCTCTTGAGGGACAAGGGTGACTGCAGCTGTGTCCATTATTGTGGGCAGACACCTACGTATTCATGGTAAGTTATGCCATTATGGAGGGGGAGCTGCAGACACTTGCTGCTGGGTCTGTGTATCTGGTTCAGCACCTTGGTAGAGTGCTGGCAGGGATCCCATATTTGTACACCCATTGTAATGACATTATAGGCTTATCTTGCTGTGGCAATGCCTCACAGCTGTACAGATGCACACAGGTTGCCCAGAGGCAGGGGCCATGGGTCAGGACATTAATGCTATTGTGGTGTACGGGCAGGTGTGTAGCCACCCATTTATGGGTTTGCAGCCAGGGATAGTGTGGGCACACAGCTTGGTATCAGACCCTGCACATTCCATGCTGCCCATGCTCCCACCCCCTCCTCTGTTATTCTAACCTCTCCCATACATTATGCATACATTCTCTGATACTGTCCCTAAGGGTATCACCCCATCAAGGTGTGTGTTAGTATTGGTCCACAGTTCCTGCAGTGGGACATGGTGGACATGTTACTGTGGTTTGTCCATATGGCCTTGCATATGGCTTATGTGGAGTGTGTTATGTTGTTATTTGGGTATCCATGACTTAAAATGCATTGGCAGTATGCGTGTGACACAGGCCTTTGGCAGAGGCCTGTTGGTCATTAGGTATTGCTGCAGGCCACATGTCCCATTGCATTTTGTCAGGCCTCCAGTCACAGACCACCATACAGTATATTCCCCTGGGGTGACGGGGTAGATGTGATAGGTGTTCATGCAAATACCTTCTATCAGTCTTGGTCAGGTGGTGTGGATGCTGGCAGGGTGCTACGTACAGCTAGGGACACACCTGCATGGGACACCTGCACTGCATGCTGCATTCTTCCACTATTGCCATATACAGGTGGGGTCATACTGTACCCATTCCCCACAGCAGGGATATGGCCAGGGATGTACCTATGGGTGGTGTTTGCATGAGCTGGGTGCATGTGTGCTATGGACACTACTTGCATCTGACACACAGATATTCATGGAGCATTCCAGGTATGCTGGCATGTGCAGGTACATAAGCTGTCTCCCAATACATCAGTCCTACCTCCTTTGTGATCTGCAAGTGTTCGGACAGACATCACCGGTATACCCTACTACAGGACCAGTTGCTGTGATGCATACCTGTATGTACAATTCCAGGGGTGTCTCCATTTCACAGTGATACAATATATACTGTATGTCTGGGGTACTTTCCCCTGTGTACTGCTTGTATATCTAGGCCAACAGCCATGCCATGTCAGTCTTTCAGATGGTGACACCTATTACCACCATACATTTACAATGGCTTACTGCTAGCAAGTGTTATACTGGTGGGGATTGTCCTTGGCACTGCAGTTGTGAGGGCTTGTCCCTGTCATCAGCAGTAGTAATCAATGGCTATCAGGTCTTTCCTCAACATGCATACATACTGACCACTCTCACAGAATATGAAACACACACCATCCTAACACACACACAGACCTGCATATTGTGCAAATGCTGCAACCTATCCTGCTACCTTGGCCACCTCTGGGCATCTCTGCTCCACTCATATTATACCACTCATGCATGGTACTACATTTCTATACAGGATTGGGGGGGCACACCTGACTGTTACTACATTTCTACACTGGATTGGGGGAAGGGGCATACCTGTCTGTTTCTACATGTCTACATATGAGTGGGGGGGGCACACCTGACTGTTACTACATTTCTACATAGGATTGTGGGGGGTACACCTGACTGTTTCTACATGTCTACATAGGATTGGGGGGGGCACACCTGACTGTTACTACATTTCTACACTGGATTGGGGGTAGGGGCACACCTGACTGTTTCTACATGTCTACATGGGAGTGGGAGGGCACACCTGACTGTTATTACATTGCTATGTAGGATGGAGGGGCACAAGTGACACTTGTACACATCTGCTATGACTGTACTGGTATGTCATGTACTCCATTTCATTCTGTATTGCTAACTATCATGCTGTCTAGAGGCACACCAGTGTACTACAGATTGTGGCTTTGGTTGCCCTACATATTATTGTCTGACATCCTACCCTTCAGAACTGACATCCCACTGCCTGCCCTGCTGTGATCTGTCTGTGTAGGCCTGGGGGTGGGGTTAACCATAGCCATCACTCTGGGGCCATGGCACAGGGCCTGTTTGGGTTTGTGTCCACCTGTCCTGCTGGCTGCAACTGTTGTTGGGTATGTGAACCATCTTGACTGGCATGTGTGGGGCATTTGGACATACATTTCACTCAGCACATTTCCTGCAGTGGTTTTTGTCACCCTGTGTAGTACTGGCTACTATGGTGACTCCAGTATGTGTTACACATGTCAGGGTGCCACTATGGGTGTCTACTGTCTGCTGCCATAACATTCAGCCACCCAGTTCCCTTGCATGATCACATCCATACCATAGCTAAAGGTGACAACACATTCTACTCCATTTGGCAATTGGTAGGTTGATTGACTTACCTTGTGGGTGTGCCAGACTTGCGGATGGTGTTGGAAGGCTGCCTATGTCAGATGCACATAGTAAACTCCCTATACATGGTTGAGCACAGGTGGGGTCATGTTTGGCATCCCCTTTTACTGTATGTGCGAGTCGGAGAGAGGTGTCATTCCCTGGGAACCTACTGTGTCAGTGGATGTGCTATGCATTCCCTCTTTGCCAAGGCCAGGGTATACTGGGCATGCTTTCTTCTGCCTACTGGGGCAGGCTCAGGTTCTTCCTCCTCCGGGTCACTCTTTGCCTGTGCAGGCCTTGGCATTGGTGTGGGGCTGTGTGGCCCTGCCCCATGCTGTTCCTGCCGCAGCTGTTTCCACAGGATTGTATTGTGTAGCATAGCACATACCATAACAATTTGGGTACATGTAGTTAGTGCATATTGCAAGGCTCCACCAGATGTGTCCAGACACCGGAACCGTGACCTAAGCATCCCAAACACATGCATTATATGTCTGGCCTGTGCGTGTGCCTCATTATGGCATTCTTGTTCAGGTGTGTGTGCATTTCTGATGGGTGTCATCAGCCACGGCTCCAGTGGGTACCCAGCATCCCCCACTAGGTGACTGTAGGGGATGTCCCCATTGGCAAATCTCTGGTACAGCTGCGTCAGATGCCATATGTGGGATTCGTCATAGCTTCCAGTGCAGCCAGCACACACATTCATTATAATGCCATGGGCATCACATACAACCTGGCAGTTGATGGAGGGGATGCCCCTGCGGTTGATGTAGGCCCTACCCTGCTCATCGGGTGGTGCTTTGATGCATATGTGCATGCAGTCTATAGCACCCACTACCCCAGGGTATTCTGCTATTTGGTGGAAGAGACGCCTATTGCTGGTCAACACCTCATGGGTGTTGAGGAAATATACATGCTCACTGGCATGTGCTGACATGGCATCCAGGAACTGGTGGAATATTCTGGATGCTGATGCCTTTGAGATCCCCATGTTATCCCTAGTTGTCCTTTGGGAGGTACCTGTGGCTAGTATACCTAGGCCTACACATACCTTGGTATCCACTGGGATGGGTTCCCCTCGGTCAGTTTGCTGTGTCAGGTGTGGCCGGCACAGCTCAACTACTTGCTGTAGGAGGTCTCTGTCCACCCTATAGCGCTCCACTATCTCCAGCTCATGTAGCCCCTAGTAGGTTACCCTGGGTCTGTATACTCTTCTCCATCTCCTCACTGTGGGTTGTTCAGCAGCATGCCCATCCTCACCACCCTCAGTCTCTTGCACATGTTGTTCTATGTTGCCTGCTGTAGACCTTCTCATTTTGTAGGTTTGTTTGTTAAAATTTCCCCACTTGTATACACCGGTGGTGTATAGTGTGGGAAAAACCAGTGGGGCAGGTGTTTGCTTAGTTTATAGTAGTGTTCTGGGCTGGGCTGGTCTGCTGCCTGTGTAATTGACTGCTTCTGATACATTTCACCTGCCAGATATGCTAGTTCTCCTTGATTACCTTCCTACTGCTGTTTTCTCTTCTCATTGCCCTTCTGTTTCATAGTTCATAGTTCATAGTTTAGTACTAAGCTAACTGCCCTTCTGAGCCATTTTAAGCCTAGCCAATTATCCCTTGTGAGACTCAAACCCTGCACCTTGTGTTTCTAAGGCAAACACCTTAGCCATTAAGCCACCCTCCCAACCCATTTGGGCCTGGGACCGCGCCACACAGAGTATTCAGATGTGCACACTGCTGCTGTTTCCTGATTTAACTTATTTTTTTTTCCTGTAAAACTCAGTGCGTGGCATGCACACCCACTTACACTTTGTACAGAGTGCTAGGCAGGTTTAGACACACACCCCTAAGCTAGGAGCATACCCAAGCCACAGGGCTCCAATCCACTTACAGTATGCCTGACACACCCACCCATGATGTCACCTACCTCCTAGTCTTGCACTCAGCTATTTATACTCTTACACTGTTGGGACCTGCCTCACATGCTGGGGAAAACTGGGATTCACTGTCCTTCCCCTCGTTTGCATAGGATTGCCTGCTAATGCATAGTTACATGTGTCACACTGTGCCTCCCCCCTTAGCAACCACTATTCACTCGCCAGGTTGTCTTTTGCCTGCCATTGACTTGCATGGCAGAATACTGATTTTAGTTAGACTGCTTTTTTTAGGTTTATTTTCTTATTTTCCCACCAATCCCGTTTGCGTGCCGCTGCCCTATGCTTAAACAGTCGTGATCGGCGGACATATAATAAAAGTAGTATTTTGTATGGTTTGCATTGTTTGCAATGCCAATGGCCTTATACACAGCCATTGGCATGCTTCTTCAATGATATGCAGCCTTTATTTGGAGCTGTCATGTCTCCGTTTTGGATTTTGCAGAACCGTACTTGGTTACTAACCGAGTACATTTCTGCAAATTACGCTAGTCCTGCATGCCCTGATTCCAGCTTCCTGGATAGCAGATTTACCTCATTTGCATGGTTTTCACCTGCGAATGGGGTAATTTGCATACGGGGGCTGGGAACGTGCAGCACTAGTGCAAGAGTGCTCATGCACGTCAAACAAGCACGTAGGTGCATCGCTCGGCCGCCATATTGCCAACATTACCTCTTACACTAATCATGCACGCCATGCAAGCTTTTGAGAATCCAGCGAATAGAGTGCATTTGTTTGTTTATATTTCTTAATGTCGTAAATATGTTCATACATACGCTCTTTGGGCATCATAATGTTTTTCCCTATATAGAATGCTGGACAAGAGACACAGGAGGCAAAGTAGACAACCATTCTAGTTTTACAATCGCATATACCAGGACAGGAAAGCATTCTATCATAACCTTCCACACTAGCTTATGTTCCAGCATTTATATATTTGCAGTATTTACAAAATCCACATTTCATCATTTTAAACCATCTAAACGATTTGTTGGAGATCTGTTCAAATATTTCTTTTAAGTTCTTCCCTTTACTGAAAACTACTTTTGGGCATATTCCTAGCATCTGTTTGTATTCATCTGGAAAAACTAAGTTCCATATATCATTTAATATACTTCTTAAAATTGGTGTCTGGTGGTTATACTTGATAATCATGGCACCAACTTTATCAGCTTTTTCTGTATTTTCATTTGTTACATTTGCAGTTATGTTTTGTGCTTTGCATTGACTGAAAATAGGGGGCATACCTGTCTCCTTGTCCTTTAAGTATCTCTTCCTTAACCTTTTCCACTAAATGTACTGGGTAATCTATTTCACTAAACATGTTACAAAGTTTGGAAATCGCAGTTTCTAAGGTTGCATCTAAAGACACTAATCTTGACAACTGAACCATCTGCCTTTTTATAATATTTCTTTTTTGATAAAAGGGGTGGCTACTATTATAGTGTAACAAAGAGTTTGCATAAGTATCTTTTCTATAAATGCTTGAAATTTATTTTTTGAGTTCATAATCCTTGGAAATGGTGAGATCTAAAAAGTTAATAGAATACTTCCCACACAATAAAGTGGACTTAAGACCACTAGCAGAGGCATGAGGCATTATGTTCTGTCAAGAAATCATTAAATGAGGCAACATCATCAAGCCATAAGATAAGTATATCATCCAAGAATCTAAAGTTGCACTATACTTTCTTGAAATGGGTTGATGGGTTGACTATTTTCTCTTGCCAGTCAGCCAATACTATATTTGCATCAGTGGGAGCTCATTGTGCTCCCATGGCTACACCTGTAACCTGATGGTAATATTCTCAATCAAAGTACATAAATATTTGTAAAACCATTTCTAGGAATTTCACTATAATATTTACATCATTCTGTGGCTTAGTAATATCTTTCATTAACATATTCTGAAAGCTTTCCATCCCCTCTTCATGTGGATTAACTGAAAAGAGATTAATAACATCTGTGAGTGAAGTCCACTCTCTCATTAAATGGGGTAAAATTTAACATCTGTAATAAATGCCATGAATCACGGAGGGTGTATTCCTGTCCATCTACTACCTTTCTGCTGTGAAAATCTACATGCATGGCAAGTGGCTCTGTTTTAGATTTACTTGTTGACACTATAGGTCTACATGGGGGGGGGGGGGTAGCCAGTTCTTATGAAATTTAGATATTCCAAACACTGCAGGAATCACTGGTTTACTCACTTTGACAAATTATACGGATTCAGTAAACAGGTACTCCCAAACAGTTGAAACAGAAAAAGAAGGGAAGGAACAGGCTGATGATCTGCATATATATTCTGTTGTGCCTATTCTTGATTTGTCTTGAATTTGCATGGGCTACAGTGCCTTACAGCAAAAAAAAAATAATAATCTTATTTATACAGCAATTTTCTTATTCCAAAGTGTTTTACCTGCATGAAATTCTTAAACCTAGTATAAAACAATTGAAATTGTGTCAGCAAGCAGTGTATATACCCCCTCACTCACACAAAGCCTCAAAATTGTATATCGCCTTTATGGGGAGGTTTGCTGACCAAGACATTAAGGGAATTTTCCTCCTCTTTTTTTGAGAGGAATCTTGTACATACAACAGAGCTGGATGTTCATGGATTCTGGCATCGCCCATTTTATATGGTTGTAGTGGAGGAATTACATAAAGATTTTGCATGTGTCAAAGGAAATGCTTAACTGCCTGTCAAGCAACTGTTTTCTTGTGAACTAATTAATGTCATGGAGAAGTCTATTACATTGGGCATTGCTGACTTGAGTATGAAGCCCTTACAATGGACGGCCCTGTGACTATGCTGTCACCTGAGTGCTTGAGGCCTTAAGGTGATTATTTAAGCAATAACCAACACCTGGCTGTGGGTAATGCTGGATTTACCCATGGTTGGTGTGGTTTGGTCACAAGGTTGAAGCCCGAGTGGCCAAACAAAGACAACCATGGGTAAATCCAGCATTACCCACACCCAGAAGTGGGTTATTGCTATTATACAATAACATTATTTAAGAAAAAAATACTTACTTTTCTTAAATAATGGCATTGTATAATGCCTCTGTGCTGCCCTTCCACAGCTGTCTGGTATTCAGTGGCAGTTCTGATGTACTGCGCATGCATATGCTTGCATAGTACATCAGATCTATGTGTGGAAGCAACAGAGAAAGGGAGCTCTCCGTTGCTTTTTAAAAGGTATCTCGCTATGTTAAAAGAATTTAACATAGTGAGATAGCTTAAAAAAAGCAACGGAGATCTTCCTTTCTCCATTGCTTTTTTTAAAGCTGTCTCGCTATGTTAAACTCATTTAACATAGCAAGATTACAGCTACGGAGCTCTTCCATTCTCCATTGCTGTGTAACACACACACAAAAAAAGACTTATACTAATGGAAAAAGTCCAGGCGACCGGACCTGTTTCCATTAGTATAAGTCTGATTTACAACGGGCACGCTAACCAATCAGCGTGCACATTTTGGAATATTAATAGGGGGTCACTGTATAATGTTGATTATTATCCTACACCACAAGAAAAGTTATTGTTTGCTATGTAAGGCACTATGTGGATTGCTGACATATCCAAACTTGGGCAAATGATCATAAGAATTCTGTCAGGAGATAATAGTTAAAATATAGACAAACTGTTGAGGTATAAAAGGAAGTGAGAGAAAATCTGGCACTTTGGTAATCTGGTACACCTGTAAGGTTACAGCCATCACACAGAGCTATTCCTGAGACTTCTCCAATGATTAACAGAAATCTAAATAACTGAGATATAATTCCTCCATCACAGTTAATGGATAACATAATCCCCCAGAATTCTATCCTCACTCATTGACAGCAATATTTTTACAAGGGCCAAAGTCCTTCACATCCCAAGCACCCCTTTATGTATATGTACCAAATGCAACAGAGCAGGTAGCAATCTTGAATCTACAATTCTGTTCAACATGCATTGAAAGGAGACACACGGTACAAGTAGCAACAGCATTAGGCAAATGTGATTGGGAAGTTACAACATGATGAAACTGCCCTTGATCAATGGTAGGAAAGTCACTACTGAGGTACTGTGGTCCATCTAATGTTCTTATGCAGATGTTGTGCATGCAGAAATGTTATTTGTGTAATAATAC
Source organism: Protopterus annectens (assembly GCF_019279795.1). NCBI lineage: Eukaryota > Metazoa > Chordata > Ceratodontiformes > Protopteridae > Protopterus > Protopterus annectens. Next base: position 1,355,319,588 of record NC_056731.1, read on the forward strand.
ATCAAGAAGAACTGAAAACTAGATTTCCAGATGGTTTATTCTATGTGCCTTTAAAATGAGATATGTAGTTAGCTGTTTGTATGTTTTACTCTGATGACAGTTGTTGAAGGAATTTGTATTAGTTTGCAAACACTGGATAGCCAGTATATTTTTGATTAAATACTAAATTATTGAAGACACAAAATGTTCCAAGAACTGGAAAATGTAACATATTTCAAATGATGTGGAAACGTTGATTAGATTTCTTTCATAAATTAAAGCAGTTATTAATGATATTTTTATTTTGGTTACAGTAAAGAGCATGGACATTGTTGAGTCAAAAAAGAAAGGGGGGGTTATGACAGTGACAGGTTTTCATTGGGGTCTGAAAATTAAGAGTGAAATTGTGCTTCAGAAAAGATAGTGGGCAGGATTCATGAAGGCTTGCATGGAGTCTTAGAGTAGAGTAAGACTCCATGCAGCCATCATGTCCGACAAGCGATCCAGGAACAGCCTGTAGGGGTGTGTAAGAGAGCTCCTAAAACGGCTCTTACACGGACAGGGCTGGGATATGCAAATGACCTCAATTGCAGGTGAAAGGCATGCAAATGAGGTAGATTTGCGATTCAGGAAACTCGAACCTGTCCGAGTAAGAGCAGTGTTATTTGTAGAAATGTACTCAGTTGACAACTGAGTACCGTTCTGCAAATAGCAAAACGGAGCTATGACAGCTCCAAATAAAGGTTGCATCCAGAGCAGGAAGCATGCCAATGGCCAAATATACAGCCATTGGAAATGTTTCCTGATGCAATATAAAATAAACATTTTTTTTTTCGCCGATTTCCGATGTTTAAGCGTAGCGCAGTGCTGCGTAAACGGGCTGCGTTCTAAAACCCAGAATACTAAAAATTAAAACCCACAAATGTGGATTTTATTGAAACTGTTAATGTACAATGCAAGGGAATGGCAGGCTGAAGACAACATGGCCACCGAGTAAAGGTTGCTAAGGGGGGAAGCTCAGTCTAAGACATGTAACCAAGCATTAGCAGGCAATCCTATGTAAATGAGTGTTAGGATAGTGAATCTCAAGTTTACATAGCAAATGAGCACAGTCAGAGGAGTGTAGGAGTAGGATATGGGGAGTAACAAAGTAGATGATAGGTGACATCACAAGGGGGGTATGTATGAAAGAAGTGAAGCTCATTGGAGCAGAGTGGCATGTGTCAGCTGTCATTTATACATCATGGAAAGAGGTGTGTCAACAGGTAGGCTAGGGAAAGCCAAGAAATGGAAGGTGTATGCCGTGGATAACACCAAAATTTCTTGCTGAACGGGTATGTGCTCGTGTGAGCGTGTGTAGACCCGAGTAAGACAGAGTGCGCGTGTGTAAGCATGAGTGTGAGTGTTTAAGCCGGAGTAAGCATGTATAAGGCTGATTAAAGAGTTATAAGTGCGTTTGCGCTGGTGTGCACGGGTTTTAACCCGAATAAGCAAGTTTTAGTCCGTGTAAGCATGTGTGCGCGCTTGTTAGCTGCTGTGCACGTGTTTGCACTTGTGTGCACGGCGCCCCTCCCCCCCTGAGGAAACAGAAAGGAAAAAGGAAGCACAACAAATAGTAGGAAGCTACCAGGGAGTACTAGCAGAGCTAGCAGGTGAAAACAATCAGAATCAGGCAATTACACAGGCAGTACACTAGCCCAGCCCAGCCTAGCACTTAAAACTCTGCAAACAACAGTCCAGTATGTTTCTCACAACAGACACTGCAGTAAGCTAATAGAACTGAAAACTGAAAAAGCTTTACTGAGACAAAGAAATGTTAGGGGCTGCCATTGCTGTTATAAGGCGACATATGCAACATGCTGAGGGTAGTGACAATGGAAATGCTGCTGGACAACCCACAGTGAGGAGACGGAGAAGAGTGTACAGGCCCAGGGTAACCTACCCTAGGCTACATGAGCTGGAGATAATGGAGCGCTATAGAGTGGACAGAGACCTCCTGCAGCAAATTGTTGAGCTGTGCAGGCCACACCTCACACACAGAACCAACAGAGGGGAACCCATCCCAGTGGAAACCAAGGTATGTGTTGGCCTAAGAATATTAGCAACAGGTACCTTCCAGAGACCAACTGGTGATATGATGGGGATATCACAGGCATCAGCATCCAGGGTACTACACCAGTTCCTGGATACCATGTCAGCACATGTCGGTGATCATGTATATTTCCCCAATTCCCGTGAGTTATTGGCCAGCAATATGCGTCTCTTCCAGCAAATAGCGGAATACCCTGAGGTAGTGGGTGCAATAGACTGCATGCACATACGCATCAAAGCACCAGCCAGTGAGCGGGGTAGGGTCTACTTCAACCACAAGGGCTTCCCCTCCATCAACTGCCAGGTCGTGTGTGATGCCCAGGGCATAATACTGAATGTGTGTGCAGGCTGCCCTGGAAGCTACCATGATTCCCATATCTGGCATCTGACACAGCTGTACCATACATTTGCCAATGGGGTCATCCCACATGGTCACCTAGTGGGGGATGCTGGCTATGCACTGAAGCTGTGGCTGATGACACCCATCAGAAACACACACACACCTGAACAGGAATGCCATAATGAGGCACACGCACAAACACGTAATGTAATAGAGAGTGTGTTTGGGCTGCTCAAGTCATGGTTCCGGTGCCTGGACACATCTGGTGGAGCCTTGCAGTACTCACCAACTACATGTACCCAAATTGTCATGGTATGTGCTATGCTACATAATATGATTCTATGAAAACAGCTGCAGCAGGACCAGCATAGGCCTGGGCCAAACAGCCCCCCACCATTGCCAAGGCCATCACAGGCAGAGCGTGACTCAGAGGAGGAACAACTTGAGCCTGCCCCAGTAGGCAGAAGGAGGCGTGCCCAGTATGCTTTGGCCTTGGCAGAGAGGCAACGCATAGCACATACACTGGCTCAGTAGGAACTCTGGAAATTATACCTCTCTCTGATTCGCACATATAGTAAAAGGGATGCCTAAGTTGACACTACCTGCTTTCAAACATGTGCAGGGAGTGTAGTATGTGCATCTGACATAGGCAACCCTGCAGCACCACCTAAGGCATGATTGCCATGTGTTAAGCAATATAAAGCAGTGCTAAACAGCATTTACCACCATGTAGTATATGCAAACAAAATTGCACACACCAACTAGCACAACTGTGGTCAATGTTCAGTAATATTGGGCAACGTCCAGCAATGTTGGTGAATATTGAGCAATGTCGGACAAGCCTGGTCTAAGTAGGGCATAGCTGAACAAAAGCCAACATGCTCATATTTGCTTAACTGGCCCTTAAGCAGTCTGGTCTGCTCAGTATGAAAATAAAAAGCAGTGATGGGCCTCGAACCCAGGATACTGTATAATACAGCCAAACTACTGAACCACTAAACCATGACAGTATTACAGTGGTCAGCCTGTATGAAGGAATGTTGATAAGTCTATGCAAAATATTTCATGGAAACCCTGCAGGCACAGCATAATCCTTGTTGAGTTGTGACACAAAGGTGAGTCCTGCAGTGAGAACAGAACCTGACTTCCAACACACACAGTATAAATATTAATATCGGTCATGTTCGCACACATCAAGAAATGTAGTGGACCTCAGATAGCAACATACTGAAGGGTCACACTGGGCATGCTCACACACTTGAATAAATGAGGCAAGTGTCAGGCAACAAACACGGAATGGCAGAACTGGGCATGCTCACACACTTAGGCCATGTCTGAGTACAGCAGTGGGCCATGCATATCTGGCAGTTGCATGTATTAACCCAGGAACCTGTCACTATACAGCAATCCACCCTGTGCACACAGTTATATGACGACAGACACATCTATAATATAGTGGAACCCTGTCATAATCAAATATGTTCTGCAGATACCGAAGTTGTTCATAGAAACTGGTAAAGCAAAGATGTTAAAGACCTGTAAACAGTATCAGCAATAAACATTGTGCATCTTGAACATTAGCATAGGTTCAGAGGTCGATACTAGGCTATCTGCCCTAGGGCATGTACAAGCCTAGCCAGAGTGTGTTTGGCATTCGCAACGCTGTCAGATTACTACACTGTGTGTGTGAATAGTAGGTCACACAAGATAGCCCATGTACGTTTAGGCTAGTGTGCCTCTGTCTAGCAGGGACACAGAAGATACCCCAGGGGTAAACATACAATCACCCATACAGTCATCAAGATGTCTCCAGTAGGTGGTCAGTGTGTGGCTCTGCCTATGTGAAACTGGGATTACATTCCAGAGTGAGTGGAGCCTCTGGGATAAGAATCTGTCCCTCCACAATGTCCTATTAACATCTGTGCTGAGGTATACGTCCCTGGAGTGTGTAGCTCCAAGGGAGTCGGATATCTGGAGGAGGAGCATGTCCAGTAATTCTGGGTTGGGTATATCTGTAAACAACAGGCACATATCATATCTGAGTAGGTGGTAAGCGACTGAGTAGAGCTGGAGTGACTGCATCTGAACTATGCAGGGCATCTGTGTGAGTCCCTAGATCTGCTTGGTGAGGAACTTCCGTGGCCAGTACAGTTGCTGCAGGTGCCGGGTAAGGTACACCCCAAATGTGGCATTGTAACCAAGCATGGATGTGATGAGTATAGGGGCACAATGACCTCACTCGATCTAGATGTGAAACCATATGTGATAAGGTGGCCCACATAGAAGGTGTGTCCAACCACTTTGGCAATGTGAATGTCAAAGGCGACAGTACGAACAAGTCATGCCCCAAACCCCTAACAACTCCTACCGTATGTAATGGAGTACTACCTATGTGGTAATGTGTGGGCATGTTGTTATTCCCAAAGGGGATGACTATGCAACTAATGGCATTTAGCTGTAGGCCATGGCTCAGGCACCAGTCATCCATCTCTGTGAGACCCTGTTTGAGTATGCATGTGGCAGCTGGAGAGTTGATCATGGCACCCAGTTTGCAGTCAAGTGCAAACATGTTCAGCCATATTTCCCCTGTAGTAGCCTGTATGTAAGACAAATATATACTGAACAAGAGAGGTGCCAGGCCCGAGCCGTGTAGGATGCCATGTGTAACTGATGTATAGTCAGACATGGCACCTGCAATTCTGACCATGTGGGTGCTATCCCTGATCCAGGTATCAATCCATTGTGTGAGATATGTGTCCATATCGATGCTGGTGAGCCTATGCATAATGGCCCAGTGGGTTATTGTGTTGAAGGGTTTTGCAAGGTTCAGGTAGGCTGTGTGGACAGCCGTCCCTATGTCAATGGACCTGTTAGCCATTTAAAGAATACAAACAGGTTCAAGAGGCAAGATCTGCCTACAACAACGCTGAAATGTGTAGGACACAATGTCTGTAGGTTCCCGATGTCTATGTATATGAGTCCCATGACAATACACTCCATAGCTTTGCAGAACAGGCTACATAGGCTTATAGGGCAATATTGTCTGTGGTCCGTTGTGGCACCAACTCTGTGGAGCGGCACCACTGTCACTGTATGCCATTCCTTGGGTACATATCCTGTGGTAACTCCGATATTGAACAGTGATGAAATGTGAGGGTTGCGTCTGTCCTGATGCTCGTGTAAGATGCTGGCTGGGACACTGTCTGGTCACATTGATAGTGTGATGTACGCTTTGGCAAGGGCAGCACACAACTTGTACTGTGTGATGTCAGGGAGGTTATACTCTATTGGGATGGATAGTTGCTCCTTAGGGGGGATGGGTGGGAGACATCTGCACTGAACCTGTTTGCCAGGATGCTGGCAATGCCAGTGGGTTCAGGGTAGGTTTAGTCAGTATGCAGTAACTCACAGCATATCAGTGAGTGTCCACCCAGGTTCCTGACATAACTGAAGAAGGCTGTGTGATAGTCCTACATGTCTGTCGCAATTGTCTGGTAGAAACGGCCCTTAGAAAAGTTCATGAGTGATTGTAGCTGTCTGCTAGTACAGATCACAGATGCCTTCCCAGTCTGGGATTGTGCTCTATCATGTAGTAGCTTCCTCCTGATGTTGTACAGCTTATTAATGGCTGGGGTCTACCAGACAGGTCCCCTGCCATTGGAGTAGTGGGTCCTGTTGTTATTTGGGATAGCACAATCCATGCAGTCCACTAGGTGTTCATAGAATGTGTATGTAAAGGATGCAGCAGTGTGAGCCATATTTGCCACTGTCTCAGGTTCTCTGAAGGATACCACCTTGCTTCGGTGAAGTGAGATGTTGGCTCATGAGAAGTTCACCAAGATTACCCAGGATGGTGTGTGTGGAGGGTATATGTATGTCCAGTTAGATACATGTATGTTCTGAACTTACCAATGAGGGGTATATCACTGGTGTGGAACATAGAGTCCCCCTGTTGGTGATGATCAGGTCCAATATGTATTCCCCCTTGTGGCTGTGCTGACTGGTTGTGCCATAGCATATGAGTCCACAAATTGTAGCGACTGTTGGGTGAGGGTGTCGGGGCTTGAGTAGTATCCCCAGTCAATATTTGTGTATATGAAGTCACACAATATAATGGTGTTTGTGGAGACCTTCATATTCTCCATAGTTCCACGAAAACCGAGTGTGGTTCCTGAGTTTGGGAGTGTGTTCTGTAGCAGGAAACAAACTGATAGGCAGTATTGCACAATGGTAGTTGTATATGTATGGTCTGTGATGCTTTGTGCAGTGCTACTAACCTGGAGGTGTGTGTATCTGTGATGTATATGGATACGCCCCCTAGTTGTTTTGTCTGTTCCAAGTCTTGTTGTCAGACAGCATGGTATGAAACATAACCTGGTAGTGCTGGTGTGCATAAGCGAGCCTGAACCAGGCATCTGTCAGTGCACATATATTGCCATCCTCCATACTGAGGAGAGTCCTGAGTGGCCACAATATGAGGTTAACACAACTGTTGTTGAGCAGCATTACCCTTAGGTTCATTTAACCTGTTATGTCTATGGAGGTGGGTTTGTCTTCTGAGCCCTGCTTAAAAAAAGCATTATGGTGGTAGCAAGATCCTTAGCCAGCATTCCAAAGTCCAAGGGTGACAGGCGCAAGCTCTCCATAGTGAAGCTACGTGGCATGTTGAGCATATCACCATAGGCTGACAGACACTGTATCCCCTATGAATGAAACAAATTTGTTAGGCAACTGTTAAATGTGATATGTGTGTCCGTATACTGTGACATCATAATTGGTGGGTGTAAGATGCTAGACAAGGTCAGGGTCATACTGGCCTGGGCTACATGATCAGAGTGTTCCTCCATGTATCATGTCATGTGGTCCAGGGAGTAACGTCTGAGGTTATACACACCAGCATGGACAATGATGGTGCCAGTCCTGTACTTGCTTTGGAGTGTCCTGACTGCCTGTGTTATGCGGCAGATCCTGGCACCCAACAGACAGCCCAAAGTGACTATTCCCTTGTTAGGGCTGGTGAGTGGTACATCAGTGTTTCTGACAATAAGTGTCGCCTATTACAAGTGTATTAGGTGTGTTGTTTAGCCCGAAGGGCAGTGACTGTGTGGCACACTGACATTGGGAACTATGTGATATGTGGGTATTGTAGTGGGGTAGCAGGTGTGCGCGTGTCTGCTTTGGAGGTCTCTGCTGCTTAGGTAGAGTACATTTACAGCATCCGAGTATGTCTATGTGTGCTAATGTGGTTTGAGTGATGTTGCTAGGGGATATGTGAGACTGATATGTGGTGTGTGTGGTTACTTTCACCACCTGATAGACTGTGCCAGTCATGGGTCGAGAGAGTTCAGCTCCTTGTATGTCTATATAGGTGCATCTCACACAAATATCTGAGTTTGTCGGGAGGAGGAGAGGGTTGTCTGTGTACATGAGGCAGATGTGACATTGTGTCAATATCACAATATCCATCAGCTGGATTGAAGACTACACATGAAACCGACCCCTGGACATGCCAGGATATTATCATGACATACTCTGTAGTCTGATCACAAAGGATCAGTAGGGTGTTAAGCATGTAAAAGAGTATAACAGGGATTAGTGCTCATGTTCGCTGGTGTTTTGTAAAGAGTAGCTGAGAAGGAGTCCAGACTGAATCATGACACCTCCTTCAGCTATGTCATAAATATCAATGTACACCCATATATGTCCTGAGTCAGGGCCACCTGTACCTGAGTGACAATGCTGACATCATGACAGACAGGCCCGTATGTACATACCAATCCCCCACTGACAATAGTCCACATCATCGTACCAGGAGATATCACATGTAGAATAGATGAGCAGCTACCCCCACTGCCAAAAGCATGGCAGCAAGTGGAATACATTGATTCCCAATATGTGTCATGCACAAACTACAGAACAAACAGATCATGCAGCTGAACTGTCAGCTGAGCCTCACCCCCTACACAGGATGTGGAACCGTTGAATGTGTCACAGCTACATATGGCACTCCCCACAAGTGTTGGTGCACAACACACCATGGGAAGTCAAGTCCAGTATGCCTATGAAGTCTGATCTGCAAGGTCATGGAGTCCATCATGGTTGCAGTCATAAACAGAGCTATTGGGAGCTGACATACACACAACCCTACCAACCGTGGTATGTTCATGTGCGGATCATGGTTCCCATACATGCTAGACTCTTTGCAAGGCAGCCACCCAGGACATACATCAATGAACACATCTACACATGTGTCACATAGACTTTGAATAGCCCTTTATCAACATCCCAGACACATGTATATTCACAAAACCAACAAGCTGTGCATAAATATGTGTTGACATATGACAGAATGTCAATGTGTCCACAGATAGATCACACAAGGTAAGGATTCTGAGGTCTTGTTCAAGCTGTTGACACCTGCTGAACCACATGGAACATTCCTGGAATGGCATAAAACAAAGTGTACACACATCACCATGTCCAGTCTGATGATGTCACCATCCTATAAATACAGCCAGTAAAGCAAATAGCATGCCGTGTTAATGCGTCTCTCTCTAGTATCTTGCAAACAGTGTGTGTGTGTGTGTGTGTGTGTGTGTGTGTGTGTGTGTGTGTGTGTGTGTGTGTTGGGGGGTGTATGTGTGCAGTCTCCTTTGAGAGGTGCTCCCTTTTTGGAGACTGGGAAGACTCACTAAAAGAGGGGCATTCCTCTTTGGAAAGTCTGATGATGTCACCATCCTACAAATACAGCCGGAGAAGAGAAGCCAGCCAGTAAAGCATATAGCGCGCTGTGTTCATGTGTTACTCTCTAGTATCATAACATAGTTAGGTAGGGGTTTGAATCCTGCAATTGCTGACTGTGGGGGGGGGGTGTTGGTGTGTGTATGTGTGCAGTTTTCTTTGAGAGGAGTGCACATTTTGGAGACTGGGAAAACACACTAACAGAGGTACATTCCTCTTTGGAAAGTCTGATGATGTCACCATCCTACAAATACAGCAGGAGAAGAAAAATCAGCCAGTAAAGCAAATAGCACACCGTGTTAATGCGTATCTTTTCCATATCATAGCATAGTTAGGTGGGGTTTGAATCCTGCAAATGCTGACTGTGTGTGTGTCAATGTGGTGTGAGTTTTGCTTTTACTGTGGTATGACATAGTATGATTACAACAGTAAGTGCATTGCACACATCAGGTATCTGCATGGCAAATATATATGTGTACATGTCCCCTCAATTAGTACATAGGTGTGAAGCCTGCAGACTACATGAATACATTTGTTTCCATTGACAGGTTGTGCCGCTGCTTCTCAGATCATAGGTCACATATGATTGTATGTGACAAGGCCGTCTACTGTCGTGTTCTGTGGCCAACGTCATCTGTGGCACACAAACCCATGACAGTTACTTAAGAGTAGTGTGAGTGAGGGTATATGCCTGGGGCATATGTCAGACATGTTCATACACAACAAAGACTGCCAAGAATGGACAGTCTTTATAGGTGTACAACTGCCTTGTGGATATGCATTCAGGCCTCTAATGTCTTATGTGATACACCTTGGGACTCCCCAATACCTATGGATATGTGGATACCAAGGGACACATGACATAACATGAGGCTGTATGTACACATTGGTACCCAACATACATGTTGAGGGCTACCACCTGTGTCGTACTGATGGTATAGTACGTATAGTACATGAGGATGACTATGCCATAGTAGGCTTACTGCTATACAGCATGTATCAGGCAACAGGTATCTGTGTGTATGATACCCTTGTGAAGGATATGCGTCCCATCCAAGGGAATGCATTGTAGGCCAATCCATGCATTTCCAGATTTGGATGGACACATCCCTAGTGTGTCTGCATGTACCTAAGGGGGCTATATGCCAAACAGGTGTGGTCACAGGAATGGGTGGCGGTCATTACCACTGGTTAGTGTTATAGTGTAGCACCGGAAGGATCCAATTGTTACTGGGTTCTCTACTACTGTGTGTCATTTGTCAGGACATCATCCAATGATTGTTTATAGTCATGCTGTTGAGGTTATGTATACTACCAGACCACAAATCATTGACAGATATTAACGGTATCACCCACAGCATAGTGTCAACCCATGTCATACACACGTCTACCCATGTTAGTACATAACTGTAGTAGAATGCATACTAGCCATTTAAAGATACTATGAGATGTTAACAATGTGTACAACAGGGTATGCCACATGTCCCATGTGTCCACTATGCACGTACATTCAGACAGTGCGCACCCACCATGTTCACAGATGTACACTTGCTAATTTGTACTGCACACATCATACACGTACTGTCCACTCACTAACACATGCTGGCAACACATTATACTTCAGCCAAGTGGCACATGGGTGGACAATACATAACCTAACAGTGGTGTAAACAATGCTACATTGACTATCAGAGCTTTGATGCATAATGTCTGCTCAGATATACCTACAAGGATGTAGTTACACTTCCTTGTTGACAACTTGCTATTATTGCTGCACTGCTATAGTGTCACCCTGTGCATCAGCACCATGTTAGCCTGTCCCTCCGTCAATGATGCAGATGACAGGAGGCGACACAGGTATCATCATATGCACAGGGCATTTTGTTGTTTGCCAGAGCCTGACATTGACCCATCCAATCGACATGTCTGTGTGTGTGTGTGTGTGTGTGTGTGTGTGTGTGTGTGTGTGTGTGTGTGTGTGTGTGTGTGTGTGTGTGTGTGTGAGGGACAACAGTACAGCATAGGCCAATGTTGATGTAATGTGTGTGTGTATGTGTGAGCCCTAGTTGGTTGGTTAATGTGTGTGTGTCTGCATGCACACAGCTCCACCATGTGGCTGCCATATACGGTAGTTTGTGGGACAGCCACAGACTGTACATGCTAGGCTGTACAGATCACTGTCTCTGGCCATGGACACAGTACCTGTGCCTGGCAGGGGTGCTACGGACAGTATCGGGTACCAACCCTGACTGGGTACTGTCATCAGAGGCAGAGGTATGATGACAGGACCCATGTCCCTGCTGGGACTGGCCAGAGCCACGCGCACATGGTCTACTGGGACGGTCAATGGAAAGGCCAGCCCCAGCATTGCTGGGGCTGGTACTGCCACTACGGGACTGGCTGTGAACTGTGGGCCATCCGCGACCACTGCCAGCTGTTGCTGTTGCTGGAATGCATCTGCGTCGACGTCGCAACCATCCCGCATGGTCCTTCCTCATGGAAGACATGTTGTGGAGGGCATCTAATGTCTCCCCCCAACGTCTATCAACAACCTCGGTGTAAGTCCGGATGGTACCGGCAAGGTCACGGATGCTGTCATTGATAGCAGTGTAATGTGCCCTCTGTGCCCTAAGTCCCTGCTTGGTGTACCGTTCCATACGTGACTGAGCCTGCATTACAGCCCAGAACATACTGGTTGTCGTAAGACCTGTGATGGCATGCCTGCCAGGGGCAATACAACCAGTGGTGCTCCCCCGAGAACCCCTGGATCTCTGCCGATGTGGTACCGTTCCGGGTCTATGGCTATGGCTGCTGTGAGGGGATGCAAGTGCCATGGGTACCACACTCTCCTGGTCAATGGCAACTGTATGCTGTCCCTCACCTATGGCCATTGGTGGTGAGGGATGTATTGACAGTATGAGTGTTCGGATAGATGGGGTTGAACAATGTGTACTGTCGATTGGCAGACCAACGACAGACCCTGTCAAATCTTCCTGTGCCAAAATACATGTGTCATCATCACCACTATTCATGGCAGTGGCTTCAGGTCGCCTGCTGCTTTCGCCAACCCCTAACTCAGCACCTGTGAGAGGAAGACAGGAAACACACTTTATGGTCTGCACATGCACACATGCACACATGCACACATGCACACATGCACATGAACACATGCACACATGCACACATGCACACATGAACACATGCACACATGCACACATGAACACATGCACACATGCACACATGCACACATGAACACATGCACACATGAACACTAATACACACCTCACTACAGCACATACACACACATACCAGCAATCCAACACATACTCTATAGTGGGTGTAGGTGGGTGTCAGTATCACAAGGTAGACAGTCACCACACAAGTGTCAGCATGCAGAATATGTGTTGCACTAGACCATGCAGTGCAAGTGTAGACGCCCCTATTAAATGGCAGTATACATGGCTTTGATGCAATTGCGTAGTTGTTCAGTGATTGGCTACACCCTGGAACACAATGTGTACATGGACACAACATTGCTGTGCAGGTATTATCAGCTCTACAATGCCCTGTGCACCATCACTCACAAGTATACATGCCATGGCTGCATGTGTTATCTGTGTGACACATAGATATCCATGTCTGAGTGCAGTGTCTGTGTCCATAGCAGATAATAGTGGGCAGGGTGTAGCACATGCATGCTATGTACACACACGGGATGTGTGGTGCATGTTGACGTGAAGGAATCCCAATGGCCGACATGGCCAGTGTACAGTGGTTATGGTGAGTGTGGGACATATTGCAGATATGTCGGTGCCAGACATGGCATGGCATGCTACACGACTGCAACATTAAACACCACACATACCCAATGTGTGTCAAGTGACCTATACACCCACTAGCATTCCAGGACATATATGTGACACTTTGTGTGGATGCTGACTGATGTGCATATTGTGTATACTGGCATATGTAAGCACACAGACAACATGCTATGCATATTGTGTATAGGTGCATATGTTTGCACACACACAACACAGAGGTGCAAAGCAATGACTGCTGTGAGTAGTACTGTGGTCACTGTAACTAGATGGGGTGTAGTACCCTGTGCCATCATCAACATGCATCTTGTGGTCACTCACAGCTACTAATGTGTGCAAGACCACTGCCTAGCATGCTGTACCTGAACTGCAGTGCCATGGCTACGTTCACAATTACACAGCCACCTTGTACATGGGTGTGTGAGGTGCCCAATAGGGAGCATTGCCTAACATGACTGCGTTATGTGTTGCAGAGTGTTGCACAGCCCCATGATAGGCCTCTACCCCTGAGGTACATCATGTGTGTGTGCATGACATGTGGGATACTGAAATGTGACCTTACAGCGGGTGTGTGGTAATGCCAAATGTAGCATGTTTTCGTGTACTGCGTATGATAAATGTGTTCTGTTGTGTACAACTGTAGCAACTATGCATATCCAATGTGCAGTACAGTGTTGTCACAATTGTGTCTGCTGCACTGTGCATTATATGTGAATGAGGCAGCTACTGACTTTACTGAGATGTCTCCTTCTGCCTGTTTGTGTCTGTCTGTCTCTGTCTGCCTCTGTCTGCCTCTCTCGCTAGTGCTCTCTCTCTCTCTCTCTCTCTCTCTCTCCCAGTTGTTGCAATGATATTATTGCATGTGTGGACAGCAGATACAGGCTGCTTTTCTAGGTATCTGCACATGTGCATGTGATGGCCTTTGCACCAATTGGTGGCCACCATTTAGTAATTGCATGTAGCCTGCTGTGTGGTAATTGCAGTTCTCACTGTGATTTTAGGACACTGCTATAAAATGATAGGTTAGGTAGGCATAGCCCTCTTGGTTTTGCAAGGTGGGGACCATGCTTGCTTGCTGTGGACACTGTTATCTCAGTCAGAAGGTTGGTATATGTCTCATATCTGAAGCTGGGTTGTAGCCAGTGAAATTCATGTTGTACTGAAACCTGACTGCTGCTTCTTCCAGTACACTCTTCTCAGTGTGTAGATTTACTCACACCTCCTAATGCTAACACTGGATACATGGGAGTATGTACTTTCTTTTCGAATTAGAGAATTAACTGGCATACAACAGTAGTTATTGCAATGTATCCCCATGGCTTTCCTATTTTCCCTTTACATTCACTCATTGTAATACATGTTATATTTATTTCACCACCAAGTTATTGTATATTTGCTGTGGTGTAGTGGGATTTCATGCAAACTGGTGAGTCCAAAGTCCCGGGTTCGATACTGACAAGGTTTTTTATTTTGCTGCTGAGCAGTACAAGGGCCTTGTCATACAGAGTGACTAAGGCACTTTTAAGCAGTTGTAAGCGGGTTTGCACGGGTTTGTGTGACACTTAGCAATGCTTAGCTAAGTGCACACAAGCTCACACTCGTGCACCCCGCTAACTACTGCTTAAAAGTGCTTACTCCCGCTAACCCCCGCACTAATTTCTTTTAAAGAAAAGAAAATGGGGAGATAGAAAAGTGGTGAAAAAGGGGGCACAAAGAGGGAAAGACAGTAGGGAAACCAGCTCGGGATGTGCAAGATGGGTGTAGGGAAGGTCCATAGCTGCCCATTTCTTTACCAGCAACAGCTGTGCATATGTTTGAAATTTGGTGTGAAATTTGAAACCTTCCATCCCTGAGAGAGGGGTGAGGACAACAAAATATGTTATATTGCCAATTAGAATTATCAGTTTACATGTCCATCGGACATGTGTGCGAATTGGGCAGCTATGTATGGGGCGTAATTTTTTTGTGGGAACAGATTGCCCTTTTTTTTATTTTTTTTTCAGGTGAGAGTGGAATGTGAGGTAGAGGAAGTAGGTATATTTGGGGAGGTAGGTTGGGGAGGTAAACAGACAAGACAAACAAGAAGCATACAGGGGTGAAGTTTGACACATGAGGTGGGTGAAAACAATTGTTGGGGAAGGATGTTTGGAAATCGCAAGCCCATGAGCCCACAGATGGTAACAGTGGAACTGAGAACGCCACCCATGGGCAGTCACCTCTGCACCTTCACAGCCCCGAGGGTGGCTGCGCTGAGGGCTGTGTAGGACAGGTAGGCTCACCCGAGAGACATGCCACTCTCGGCTCGAGCTGGCGTAGGGGATCAGTGACTGAACGCTGGTTCACCCTACGCACCACAGCCCGGACCCTAGCAAGGGTGACAGGTGGCCCTCCTCCGCCCACGCTTGCACAGTGGGGATGAGCCCCATCCCCTGCAGTGCTTCCACCCGAAGGTGGCACAGGACCAACAGAGGAGGGGAGCCCATGCTGGGCACCAGAGCCGCTGGTGCCAGGTGCACTCGCCAACTGAGGAGGGACAGGTGGGTCCGCTGGGACCGGCCTTCCCATACGTTCTGTGATTAGGTGTGTTTAATTACAACATAAACAACAGCATTCCAGATTAGTTGTAACAGCATGCAGTAATATTCCCATTAACCCAACACACCAAGGTTCCAACAGTTGAACAGCAAGCATAACACATGCATATATTGAATGACAGTGGATATTCCAACAGCATGCAGGGATGTTTGGTAGCAACAGGCCACCATGAACGTGGTGTTTGAACAGGGCACATGCATCAAGATGAATGCAAATATTTATAAAACAATAGGACGTATGTCCCAACAAATATTTAAGATTACACATACCCATTGAGGTGTGGAATTGCATGGTTTATGCACATATGGTAGGGTGTAGAAAAAAACCTTGGTTAACATCTTATAATGACCTTTTAGTCTACACTACATTCCCAGTGACTGCAAGTGTATATCCCCTACCTGTACTATTACACTTGCCACCATACATTAGGTTGTGTCATGAGTTTGGCTAGTTCAGTATATGCTTGACCTATATCTGACATACTAACTGTCCAGGATGCAGATGTTACTGCTACATATTTCTTGTTTGCATTTATATTTCTTTATCTACATATCTGGGATGTTTTCACATGACATTTTCACTTCGATTTGTACAGAACCCTGCATTTCTTGACACACACTCACATTTCTGGTGAATAATTACATGCTACACGTGTGCCAGGTTTACTTATTCATGCCAGCCAATAACTGACTATTGTGGACTGTATATATGTTTCACAGCTACTAGCACTTCCATCACCCACTTTATATGGGACTGCATAACTCTGGGTTGCCAGCACATTTTCAAACAGTACTGTTTGTATAATGCAAGGGTACAACAACATTTCAGACTCTGTGACACAGACACAGTCTGGGTTTTAGACCTTTATTAATGACATTGCACACTTTTCTACAGGCTCACTCCTTTATTTGTTTTAACGGTGTTTATGGCAGACATGTTCAAGACATATTATACCTTTATTAATAGGTTAGAACAATCTTTTTTCAGGCTCACTCACTTATGTTATATGACAGTGTCTTCAGAGATATTATTCCAGACATATGTTACCTTTCTTAATGGGTTACTACACTCTTTTTCTGCCCTCTGACGTTTTTATCTGACAGTACATGCAGAAGACTTATTCAGGCAATTCTATGGCTGTTTTATTGGACTACAACACTTTCTTTCATGCTCTCTCCCATATTTTATATAACAATACATGCAGAATAATCACTAACCTGCCTGGTGGTGCAGCCTTAGCAGCCTATCAGCATAGGCTTGCTGATTCACATCACGGTCACCTGCAGCTGTAAAGTAAATGAAGAAATATTGAGACATACCTATCCATTATACATACTCCATTATCAATTCTTACATACTACATTCCATGGCTACATACTCAGTTGTGGGGCATTCTGCATCCCACGGGCCTCCTGTATCCACTGGTTCAGGCGGTCCTTTTTTTGTCTCTTCAGGTCTGCATGGTGGTGACGGACCTGCTCACCAGTCTGAGGAATGCCTGTGGCACTGGTGAGGTCACGAGCTAACCGGTTCCAAGCCTCTGCCTTGTACTCCGTCCCTTGGAACTGGCCCTGCAGGAGTCTTGTATCGTGACGGTGGACAAGGAGCCAAACCATGTATTTGGACTCCTCAATGCCCCAACGTTGCACTCAGAAGTGTGAACCCTCTCCTGCACCTGCCATTCTGACTGCAAATGTGAGCTACAATCAGTTATGGCGAGTATTCCAGCCTATGGGGCTTAAATATGCCGCATTTCCCACACTTTTTCGTGATTGGCTGTTTTGTAAAATTCTCGGCTGACTGCAGACCTGCTTAGTAATGGTTAAACTACCATTCGTAAGTTTATGAATGTTAATAGTGGCTGCTTTCCCTATGTTATCATGGCTTAGTGGTTCTGTACTTTGATAATGATGTAAAGGGTCTTGGGTTCGAACCTTGTCATTCTTTTATTTTAATACTGTCTAGACAGGCTAGGGGGTGTGGCTGCGTTTAAGCAACTTAGCTCTATGTTGCTCCCCGGTGCCCTACGGTGCCCTGGTTGGCGAGGTGTGCATGTCCTCGCAAACACATTGTGCTGGGTAAAGCACTTTGAAACTTTGGGCAACTCTATTGCGCTGGGTAAAGCGCTATTACACTATGGACAACTCTATTTAGCTGGGTGAAGAGCTATTAAACTATGGGCAACTCTGTTTAGCTGGGTAAAGCGCTATTAAACTATGGGCACCTCTGTTTAGCTGGGTAAAGCGCTATTAAACTATGCACACCCCTGTTTAGCTGAGTAAAGCATTGCTTAACAGCAGGCTATTATATATCTGGGTCCTTTAAAAATATACATTTTGCTCACTGATACATTGACCATGTCACTGCTTTTAATACAATTTTAATCATATATGTCTGGTATTATTTCAAATACTAATTTAAAACATAAATAAGAAGGGGGTGTTGGGACTCGAACCATGAATGCCTTCTGTTTGTGCATACGCTCTACCATTACGCTATTGCAACGTGGTGTGATTTGCATAAACATTCTTTCTTATGCTCTTCCATGTCAGAATTGTTAACTCTAGCTAAGCAATGGGCACATCCGCGCACACACGCGCAAATACGGGCAGCTATATTGTGGATTTAAAAAAATAATTAATTATTTACTTTATATAAGTGTGATGGGGGTTTACAGTGTCAGGGAGTGTGGTGTTGGGTGCAAGTACATTTGAGCGAACCCGCTGTTGTGTGTTGACATTATGCTTTTTAAAACCTTGCAGGGGTGTGCACATTTGGACTGCTCGGCAGTCGGACATGCCCTCTGCTTTCCTACTCAGTCCATGTAAGAGTTATGGTTGAGTCAGCGTGCCCTCATGAATATTCATGGCATGCTGACGTCAAACCGTTCAACTGCAGCCTCCGAGTAAGACTTATTAAGTCTTACACGGAGGATTAGTAAATCCTGGGAAGTATATAACATCTACATAATCCCCGGGATTCATGAAGCTGAAATCACTGTGCAGGAGCAGTGTAGGCACTCCTGCACGGAATATGGCTGCCAAGTGATCCAGGAACATGCCATATTGACGTGCACAAGCCTGCCTACACTGTTCCTGCACGGAAAGCCCTGCAGTATGCTAATCAGCTCATTTGATGGTATAAACCATGCAAATGAGCTGAATTAGTGATTCAGAAAGTAGGCAGGTCTCTGTGCAGGAACAGTGTAGGGCGTAGAAATGTACTCGGCTACAAGCCAAGTACATTTCTGCAAAATAGAAAATGGAGGCATGACAGCCTCAAATAAAGCATGTATTCCATGTATTAGGCATGCCAATGCCCAAATATATGGCCATTGACATGAAAAATAGTTAATTATCTTGCAAATAAAAATTGTTGTTTTTTTGGCCGATCCTGGCCGTTTAAGCATAGGGCAGCGGCCCGTAAACAGGAATATTGCTGAAAATACCAAAAAAAGGGGAACAAAATCAACTTTGAGAGAAATCTTTTTTTCATTTTGCCATAATAGTCAATGGTATGCAGAATGAAAAATACAAGGGAATAGTGATTGTTAAGGGGAACGGCTGCAGTTTAAGTGTGGTAACTCAGGAGTAAGGTAGTTGTGTATGCAAATGAGGGGATTTATACTGAATCACAAATTTCTTCTAAGTGTCAGACTGCACCTAACCGTGTAGGTGCTCCAAAACCATGGTGTAGACAGGAGGAGCAGCTAACATGAAAAGGAGGTGTGTCATGATTGCTGTAAGCACATTGGAGCTCAGTGGCCCATGTTTGCCCTTAGCTAAGCACAGCTAAGGCAGGGGGACTGTCCTTGGCTGTATTCCCCTATTCCATGAAATGCAGAGCGTGTTCACATCTAGGAAGGGCCAGTTCTGCTTGAAACTGTACGCTTTAGCTAAATGGGTATGCGTGATGCACACCGGGCCTAAAAAAATAAAAACACGGGTGAGCAGAACTTTCAGCACCGGGAATGCGTGGCGCACATCAGGGCTTAAATGGGAAGGGGAAACTGCAGAAGGAAGGCAATCAAGGTGAACAAGCATAGCTGACAGGTGGAATGTATCAGAATCATCCAATTACACAGGCAGCAGCCCAGCACACTGCTATAAACTCTACACCACAGGTGTACACATTCATGGGAATTTTAAACTGACAAATCTAACAAAACATGTTAGTGGCTGCTGCTGCTCTGACTATCAGTATGTGCTAGAGAGTGAAGGTGGTGAGGAGGAAAATGCTGACAACCAACTCAGACTGTGG
This sequence comes from Protopterus annectens, assembly GCF_019279795.1. NCBI lineage: Eukaryota > Metazoa > Chordata > Ceratodontiformes > Protopteridae > Protopterus > Protopterus annectens. The sequence goes on from NC_056731.1 coordinate 1,355,339,412, forward strand.
AGGAGGAGAACAGTGTTTAGACCCAGGGTAACCTACCAGGGGCTACACGATCTGGAGATAGTAGAGTGATATCGGATAGACAGGGGCATACTTCAGCAACTTGTTGAGCTGTGCCGGCCTCACCTTAGAGCCAGAGCCAACAGAAGGGAACTCATCCAAGTGGATACCAAGGTATGTGTAGCCTTAAGGATACTAGCTACAGGTACTTTCCAAAGACCAACTGAGGATATCATGAGGATCTCACATGCATCTGCATCCAGGATACTCCACCAGTTCCTGGATGCTATGCAACCACATGCCACTGAGCACACTCACTTCCCCAGCACCCGTGAGCAGAGAACAAGCAATATGCATCTCTTCCACTATGTAGCAGACTACCCAGAAGTACTGGGTGCCATAGACTGCATGCACATCCACATCAAGGCACCACCTGGTGAACGGGGTAGGGTCTACATAAACCGCAAGGGCTTCCCCTCCATCAACTGCCAGGTCGCATGTGATGCCCAGGGCATTATCATGAATGTGTGTGCTGACAGCCCTGGAAGCTATCACGATTCCCACATCTGGCATTCGTCACAGCTGTACCAGGTGTTTGCCATTGGGGACATCCCATATGGCCAGCTGCTGAGGGATGCTGACTATGCACTGGAGCTGTGGCTGATGACACCCATCAAAAATGTATACACATGTACACAAGAATGCCATAATGAGGCACACGCACAAACCACAATCATTATAGAGCGTGTGTTTGGGATGCTCAAGTCATGGTTCCCCTGCCTTGACATATCCAGTGGAGTCTTGCAGTACTCTCCAGCCACATGTGCACACATGTTTACAGTATGCGCCATGCTACACAATATGATCCTGTGGAAACAGCTGCAGCAGGAACAAAATGGGGAAGGGTCACACAGTCCCTCACTATTGCCAAGGCTTCCACAGGCACAGAGTGACTCGGAGGAGGAGCATCCTGAGTCTGCCCTGGTAGACAGATGGAGGTGTGCCCAGTATGCCCTGGCCTTGGCAAAGAGTCAATGCATAGCACATACACTGACACTGTAGGGCCCCAGGGACTGATCTCTCTCTCTCCGTCTGACTCGCATACACAGTAAAATGGATGCCAAACATCACCTATACCTGACCATGTATAGGCAGTGTATTGCATGCATCTGACATAGTCAGCCCTCAAGAAACACCCTCACAACAGCTGCAGGTGCAAGGTAAGCCAGTCTCTGTAACAAAATAAACAAATGGAGTGGAATTTTCTGATAGCATATCTATGGTATTGATCAAGCATGTAAGGGAATGAGATGGCAAACTGGGATAGCAGCAATCAACTGACAGCTCTGTGGGACAGCAGGAAGTGTATCCCCAGTACTGCCCTACCCACACCATGCAGTACCACCCTAGTTGACAAATACCACTGCAGTATATGTGGCGAGCAAAATCACTGTGGGGGGGTCATACGTCACATGCATGAATGTCAAAATGGGGGTCCCATACCCACCACCAACCCCACACAGCAGATCAGCTGTAGAAAACCATACAGAAATGCCTGGCAAAGGCCCTCACAAGGCAACATTCATGAAATCCTCACCCACAGACTCTTACACAGCGATATCACAGTAGTTATGGCAGTGGCAGTATGCATTTGAAAGGTAAGAAGTCTGAAACTACAAATGTCTATGCCAGAACAATTTGACCTGTGGTTGGATATTATTATGTCTGTAGTCTGAAAGATAGGGCACACCACTATGTTAAATGGGACCAAAATGTTAAGCAAATATCAGCACAGTCTGTGCAGATGTGTATTGTGTACAGTTGTGTCCCCCCATAGTCCCATAGAAATGCAGTAACATGTTCCTAGCTTTAAGCAGCATCAAGCTGTTACCCAGAGTGATGGCGCAATAATAACAGAAAGCAATTGTCAGTAACACCCACAGTCAACTTACTGGTGCCATCCCAGGGGTGTCCCCTGCTGGCAGCCTGGGAACATATGATCATCAGAATGCGCTGCCTTGCTACAGATGGCCTCCATCTGTCACACCTGGCCTACAGGACTCTGTCAAATACCTATGCCTCACCCACAGTGCCCTGTTAGGGAGTGTCATTGTGTCCATAACACCAACATAACACAGCCCACAAAATGCAAAGAAAGGCCATGCTGATAACTGCTAGGAGCAAACCTGCCTGCCTCAGGGAGCCAGAAATCTGGACAAGGCTATGCATAATGGGGTGATGAAGGTCCAAAGAGAAGGATGCCTGTGAAATACTGCTCTAATAATGTAATAAAGTTAATGGAATGATTTGTATTAGCATGGAATGTCTGATGGGTACGAAGTCTGAAACTGCAATGGCAACTGTCAGTAATATCTGACTTCAACCCTGGTACAACAATCCCTGGCCTTCCCCACCAAGTGCACTTCCATTGTTTTAGGGTCCATTCAAACACAGTACACTGTCAAACCTCAACCCTGTAAGCTCTGTGGAGTGTGCGACAACTGCATAGCACTATAGTGCAAATAGAAAGAGAAGTTGCTGTCAACCTGTGTCCCCAGATCTCTTATAATGCCTACAGTATTGCTTGGGCTCCCATTGATGTGGTACTTACTGGGAACTGAGTATTTTACCAAAGGGGATGATGATGCTTTTTGTGGTCTTAAGCTTCTGACCATAGTTTCCACATCACTCATTGGTCTCAGTGAGGTCTTTCTATAGGATGACTGCATCACTTGTAGAATTCATGATAGCTTCCAGTGTGCAGTCCTCTGTGAACATGGTCAGTCAGAGTTCCTCTGTGTTGGGCTGGACTCCTGAGAAATAGAGCTGGACAGGACACTATCCAGTACTGATCCCTGTGGGACTCTACTAGTGACTGCTTGCCAGTCTGACTTGGAGTTTTCCACTGTCATACTGTGTGTTCTGTGAACCAATTTGTAAAGCACCCACTGATATAGAGGTTGATGCCTAGTTTGTTGGGTTTATCAATAATCCTTGACTGAGGAATGGTATCAGAAGTCTTGGCCAGATTGAGGTAGACTGTATGCAGTGCCTTACTGTTATGCACAGCCCTGGTGACTCACTCAAAGACGTCAACCAGTTTGAGCAGGCATGATCTGCCATTCACAAAGCGAGAATTTGTGGGGTTCAGAGTTAGGAGATCATCCATATCATGGTCAATCAGGTCCCTGATGATGCGGTCCATACCAATACATAGTAGACTTGTCAGGTTAAGGGCACAATAATCCCCAGGGTCTGTAGATGCTATGCCTTTATGGGGAGGGATGACTGTAGCAATATGCCATTTTGGAGGGACAAAGCCTGAAGTGAGGCTGTGACTGACCAGGGCACAAAGATGTGGTGCCAGGTCTCTTTGTATGTCATGTAGAACACAGCCACGGATGTGTTGGGGTCCCATGGAAGCTGTAGTCTTGCCTGTGAACAATGCAGGTCTAACCTGGCCTGCAGTAATGCTGGGTGCCTGACATTCATCTGCCATTGTGATTGTCCCCTTTTGGGGGGGTAAAGCTAGCACTGAATGTGTTGGCAAGACTGTGACCAATATCTGTTATCTCAGGATAGGCATTAGCATTGTGCAGTAACTCACAGCACTTGTGGTTATTGCTGTGGAGGTTGTTGATATAACTATCAAAGGCTTTTGTGATTGTTGTCAATGTCTGCTGCAATTCTGCCTTCATAGCTGCCTGTAGGTGATTCCATGAGGGATCCTAAGTTGTGTTTGAGGCTAATAAGGTGGTTCACCGGTCTTGGGACACTACCTTTTTCTGCAGCAGTGTCCTCCTTCTGTTGTCCACTTTAGTAATGGCAGGGGACCATCACACTGACTTCCAGTGTTTGGAGGACAGTGTCTGGGTTCTGTTGGCTATGGCTAGTAAAATGCATCCATGTACATGTTTGTGCAGTGCATATGTGTATAATAGGACAGTCATGGAGCTATTTCCCATTGGTATGGGTGCAGTGAAGTCATCCACCCCTGTTTTTATCACTGCAAAGTCAGATTTGTAGAGGTTTTGCAAGGTGGCTACCTTTGTGGGGGTGTGGGTGAGATGTTGAGCTCCATGTTAATTACATCATGTTTGGATCTGACCAGATAGGGATTGACAACTGTGGTCGAGCAACAGTCCCATATGTAAGTAATCAACACAGGTCAAGGTTGTTGCATCCTCTACTGTGGGTCAGTATGAGTCAGTCCAGGGCATAGGAACTGATGAATTCCAGGAAGTATTGGGCCAGTGTACTGGTGCTTGACTACTTTCCCCAGGTGATGGAGGGGTAGTTGAAATCTCCTACTATGTCAGTGTTGAGTTGGATCTTCATAGATGCCAGGGTATTGAGAAATGTGCATTGACAGTCTAGGGAAATAGATGGGGACCAATAGCAGGCTATGGTGTGGATTGCACTATTACCCAAAGTCAGTTGCACCGGAAGTAACTCCAATGCATTATGCTGAGATACTAGTCTGGAGGTTTGCATATCCATTGTGAATATGGAGGCAACACCACATGGGGAGGTGTGGTCCATGTTTGCGGTCTGACAGCTGTGGAATGCATCATAGCCTGTTAGTGCAGGGCTGCTGTCTGCTGCTGTGAACCACCTCTCCGTTACAGCACAACTGTCAATGTCCTCCACTCTGAGGAGTGCTTTGAGTGATTGCATCTTGACAGCTAGATGTCTACTGTTGAGCAGCATGACCCTAAGCTTGCATACATGTCTAGCTGTTACAGTGGTAATTTGATTTCGAACACTGCCTAATAAGGAACTATAGGGGGGGTAAGACACTTACCCTGTACCTGGAAACCCAGAGCTCACAGATTTAGGACTTCTCTGGCAAGGCATTGAGGTCTATCAATCATGTTATTCCAAGCAGAGAGATACTGGATCCCCTGAGAATGACACACAACAAGTAAGCCAATGTTGCAGTCAATTATCTGTTGATAGTACTGCAGCATCATTCTGGGTGATGGCAGTATACTGCTCAGGGCTACTGTCACACCTGCCTGGACCACATAATCCAAGAGTTCAACCACATGTCTTGTCATGTAGTCCAGGGAGGTGTGCCTCAGGTCATTCACACCCACATGGATGATGACAGAGTGATATTTGCAGTTGTTTTGGAGTTGCCTGACTGGGTGTGTCATGTGTTAGATGCTGGCATGTGATAGACAGTGGGCTGTTATCTCCTCTATAAACAACTTAGTGAGTGGGACATCTGTGTGCCGCAGTACTGAGTCATCCATGATCACTGTATTTTGCAAGGTGGTTAGCCTTAGGAGCTTAGGTTGAGGGGCACACCATGTAGGTGACATATGTGTCCTTTGGCATGTGCTAGGTCTTGATGTCTGAGTGGGTGTCTGCCCTGCTGTTCTGTGCTGTTTGTGTAAATGTCTGAGTGCCTCTGTGAAGGTGGGTGTGTGGCTTTTCAGTGTATGGTAGGACTGTCATAGTGGGTGTTGTGGTGAATTATGTATGGTGCAGGTGTTGATCTTATCCTCTTGACCAGCTAGTCCAGTCTTTGATGGAGAGTGCATATTTCCACATTTGGTGATATAGGGGTAGCCGAAAGAAGAAGAAGAAAAAAAGAAGGTGATATAGGGGTAACTCTCACTGGTCTGAGTGTTTAGAGTTTAGAGGAGAGGGATGTCTGTGTACTTGTGGCAGTTGCAACAGTGCCGCAGAATGGACAGGTGCACCAGATTAATGGGTGAAAGTGCAGAAAACCACACTGCAATCATGCCAGGAGGGGCGGTCATAACTAGTAAGCACTGGGACTAATTCTGTGATGAACGAGTACTGCTGATGGCTCCCAGGTGTGATACACTTATTGATACAATAACCTGTTGAAGTGCAAAGCTATAATGCTATTTGAAGTGCAAGACAGAAACATACTAGGAAGATGTAAGGGAGAAACCGAAGGCAGACTTCCTGCCTCCTGTAATACTTTACCTCAGCTGTGCAGTTATCAGCACTTTTGGCCAGGTGTAAATTCAGTAAGCTCTGTAGATCATGCAGTAACTGTGTAACACTATAGTACAAATAACTGGATAGGCAGGGGTTCTAATCTCAGTACTGGCAAGTGTGTGTGTGAGAATCATGTGATGTGTGGCTTATACCATTTTGACGTGTGTACCACCGTTTACACTTCCCCTCACTCCAATTTAGCAGTCCTGTTGATGTCATTCACCTTAGAGGTACCTTAGGACTCAATGACATTGTATAAGCTCCATGGTGCATCTGATAACTGTGTAACTCTATTGTAGAAATAACTAGATAAACAGGAGTTCTAATTCCAATACTGGTAAGTCTGTGTGTGTGTGTGTGTGTGTGTGTGTGTGTGTGTGTGTGTGTGTGTGTGTGTGTGTGTGTGTGTGTGTGGATCATTTCTTGTGTGGCTGATATCATTTTGATGTGTGTACCATACATGGAATGTGACCACCTCCTGATGCCATTACTTTATATAGTGTGGTAATGGCATTTGCCTCACATGCAGCATGTGAAACCATTATACAGGCCATACCAGTCCTCTGTACAAATGCATCTGGGACATCCAGATGTTTGGAACCTATTATTGCTCTGTCTGCCTTAACAATGCCCATGTATGTGATATTGTTGCCAAATTGGCCACTGAGTGTACTGACACATATGGCAGCATCAAGTATCATACCTGACTGAAAGAGCATACTGATACAATATCTGCAACCCTCACACTTGTCCAGGCTTGTAAGTGCAATACATGAGTTCAGATGCTTGGTTTTACAAGTGAATTGTTCATGTCATGGGTCACATTAAAGGTTGTGAAATGTGTGGACTGACATATTGTCATCTCAATCTGTATATATCAGAAACAAATGGCATCTTAACAGGTGTGTGTATACATTTTATGTCCACTGTACAGCAGTAATGTTTCACACATGTCCCTACCTTACTCAGTTTGTCCAACACATTTTACTGGTGTCTGTCCAGGTGTCTGTCCAAATGTCTTGCACTGACAGGTTGTAAGGTATGCTACAGGAATGTTACATTCTCTTCAAATAGGCTCCTGTGGTGACCACTGTGATGCAATACAATTAACCCCACCACAAGGGAACATGCGCATAAAGCAATATGGCTATTAGTCATAGTTGTGGGCATGGTAACTTGCATGCCCTCCACATGCCTGGGGTATTGCCAAAGCACAACTGAACTATTCCATACTCACCAGCTTCAGGCTTCTGTCCCATATGCAGACCAGAGTGACCTATGTAGTTGTGGGAGAGAGGTATTGTCAGCAGACTCACATGTACCCTTGATAAAGGATGGATGCAGCATGTCTGCACATTTACAGTGCAATACTCAGTACTACACAATTTGCTGTCCTTCACCATAGATTTGCACTTCTGTGCATTAGAAATCCCCATTCACAACTGCAATCTGACCTGGAAGATGCATGTAGATGCTGTACAGATACAAGTATGTCTTATACAGTAGTCTACTAATCCCCACTGGGACCATACCTACACACTCCTTGTCCATTATTTGGGTGCCACCCACCTCCAGCAAGTGGGGCTTTGTGCCCTGGTGTTGTACTGTGATGGGTGGCCTAAGCTTCACAAGGAGATCCTCATTTGGTGTCAGTGGGGACTGCATGGCTGAGCCCCCTTCTGTAGTTGTGGGTTCCCTGGCCATAGCAGCAGCCCTTTGGTTGGTATGAGGTTGTTGGCATGATGCTGTACCTGCTCATATGTACATGTGTGCAAGCCCACCTAATTTATCGTGTGGACAGGGTCATCCCACAGGGTGATTTTCTCCTGCAGATGTTGCTGGCTTCGGCCCAACAGCACTGTGTGGTTCTGTATTATGGCTTCCATTATCAGATTGGATTCCGCTGGTGAAAAGGTGTCCCGCCGGTGATGTGACATTGCACCTGGTAGACACTAACAGGGAAACACATCACAGGACCCCATACATTTGGAAACAGTATGTCCAGTACCTGCACATGTACCTTGAATACCAGTAGCCAACACTCACAACCACACCAGTAGCCACCACTCACAACCACACCATGCCACTGTAATCTATCAGCACAGTATCAGCTTGCATTCCACTCCTGGCCCTGATGAGTCATATTGCCCGCAGTGAGGGCAAGTTGATTGCATAATCCATCATTCCTCATTCAGGTCTGTGTAAATGGATGACATTAGCCATCTTCCATGCAGATGGTGTGTGGATGGTGCTGCGGCTTGATGTGACTACAGTGTGTAATGCAGCTGGGACCACATGCCTGAGTTCATGTAGGACTCAGACAGGGATGATATGATGTCCCATGGATACTTACATTTGTTGCGCTTTTAGTAGGCAATATGTACCTGCTCACTGGTGATGAGGGGAGGGGTGTGGGTTCAGTACATATCCACCTATAGTGATGCTGAGCCAGGGGGGTGATGTTTGCCCTAACCCTATCTGTAGCAGGTTGCCTGTAGCTATGTTGTATATGTATGTGATCTGATTGGCCACCATTACAGGTTGGGTTAGTTTGTTGCCTTTAAGATTGCAGACATATGGGAAGATGGCCTTGTGATTGTCCTTGGTGGATGTCTCCAATTTGTACTCATAGCTGGCCTTACAGCAATCCACCTGTGACCTTAAATGCTTGTTCAGACCATGGCTGACTTGATGCCACGTTGGTTCCTGCGGCCTGCCTCTACTTTGCCCTGTACAGCCACTATAGGCACCAAATCTGTGGTTTGTGTAATGCTGCTGTCCAGCAAAGGGAATTACCCTGCTTTGGTTAAGGCAGGTATGACAAGTAAGGTATTGCTGAGTCCATACATCCATATATGTGTTCAATCAGTTGTTTGTAGTGGGCATGGCCACAAAGTCATAACACAGTTTGACACCTCTCCAATTTAGTAATGATAATCATGCTTATTGTACTAACCATGGCTGTGTCAGGGCAATGCAACAAACAGTAGCTGTAGAAATGTTACCCTTTTGGGTCCACAGTAACTAAGATTACACACGTGTACAAAATGTACAGCTTTCTTAACTGACATTTTGCATCCCATGTCTGTTTCCATGAGGTGGACACATACACATACTCATACTGACATGTGCATAGGTAATACCTCACATACATGTCTATTCTATGTCAGTATGGCACACGGTATTCACACAGCTGTGCAGTCATCCCTTTCAACCTGTTACAGCAGGACATCTGTAGAATGCCATACATACATGGGTGCAATGGGACAAAATCAGTGACAGTGTCTCAATATTGCTGTAACATACTTGAGTCATTCAATAGCACAGTAGCCTTTGCACTGACAAGCATCCCCTGGAGGATGTTCAACAGTCATATGTCAGGAAGAGAGGAGAAAGGTTAGGAGGATGGTATTTAGGGAAATAATTGTTAATGTTGGCAGTATGACTGGTATAGGAATCAGTCTAGCTGATATGATGGCCAGAGGATGGTTGATATACTGTGTGTGTGCAAGAGACCACATGGAAGGGGATTATGGCTGGGTGTATGGTAGGCAGATCACAATTGTGATATCATGGTGTGGACTGGAGGAGGAGGGGGGTAAGACTTCTGCTGAAGGAACAGTATGCCAGGAGTGTTTTTGGAGGATGACATAAGTGTCTGATAGAGTGATGTTTCTGAAGCTGTAAGCTTATGGTGTAATGATGACTGTTGTTAGTGCATATGATATGCAACCTGCTTGTGCGATGGATGAGAAAGAGAAATGCGATATCAGTTGGATGACGTGGTGATGACAGGACCCAAGGGTAACAGACTGGTCATTGCAGCAGATGTCAATGGGCATGTTGGTGAAGGGAACAGAGGGGATGGGGAATTGTTAAAAGTAGTGGAGACGGTGAGATGGTAGTGGAGTTAGCAAAAAGGATGGCATGACTGTGCTGATTACATACTATAACATGAGGGAGGAGCATAGGGTGACATACGAGACTGGCGTAAGATGCACACGATGGAATATAGCCAATGTAGGAGGGCCAGTTTGAAAGAGATTGGAGACTGTAAAATGGTGACAGGGGAAAGTGTATTTAGGCAGCAGAGAATGTTGATATGCAAGATGATGTTGGTGATCAAGAAGAGGAGGAGTGTAGTGGCAGCACCAAGGATCAAATGGTGTGAATTGGAAAAGGGTGATTGTGAGGTGGAGTTCAGGGAAGAGTTGAGACAGGCACTGGGTGGCGGTGACAATCTAACACATATCTGGTTATGTACAGCAGTGCTGGTAAGGGAGTGAGCAGGGTGCTGGGGTGACATGTGGATGGAGGAAGCAGTAAAAGGACACCTGTTGGTGGACTGAGGAAGTACTAAATAGTATACAGAGACAGAGGTTGGGGAAGAAGGAGTGGGATTGTCAGAGAGATTAGGAAAGTAGGCAGGAGTATGAGGAGATAATCTGCATGGCAAAGAGAGAGGTGGCAAAGGCTGAGGATGGGCATATGAAGAGTACTATGACAGGTTGGACACTAAGGGGGGATGAAAGGAATTGTACCAATTGGCTAGACAGATGCACTGAGCTAGGAAAGATGTGCAGCAGATAAGGGTGATAAAGGATGATGAGGTATATGTACTCACAAGTAAGGAGAGTGTGTTGAGCACATAGACAGTGTACTTTGAGAGGCTGATGAATGAAGAGAATGAGACAGAGAAGGTTGGATGATGTGGGTATGGTGAATCCGGAAGTGCAATGGCTTAACAAGGAGGATGTAAGGATCGCTATGAAGAGGATGAATACTGGCAAGCCTGTTGGTCCACATTACACACCTGTGGAAGCAGGGGGTTGTTTAGGGGAAATGGCAGTGGTGTGTTAGTCAGACTGTTTACTGATATCTTGGGAAGTGTGAGGTTGCATGAGGAGTAGAGACAAAGTGCTTGGGTGCGGTGTTAAGAATAATGTTGATGTGCAGAGCTGTGATAACCATATAGGGATAACATTGACCAGTCACAGCATGACGTTATGGGTAAGAGTAGTGGAAAATAGGTTACACAGGGAGGTGAGGAGTACTGGTCGGCAGTATGGTTTCATGAATGGAAAGGGACTACCGATGTGATGTTTGCTCTGAGACTGTTACTGGTGGAATACAGAGAAGGTCAGGAATTGCTCTGTGTCTCTCTGGACTTACAGAAAGCATATTATAGGGTGCCTAGACAGGGGTTGTGGTATTGTATGATGAAGTTATGAGTGGAAGAGATATATGTTAGAGTGGTACAGGATATGTACAAGGGTGATGTGACATCACTGAGGTCTGCATTGGGCTTGACGGACATGTCTAAGGTGGAGGTGGGGTGATATCAGGGATCAGCTGTGAGCCCTTTCCAAGTTGCAGTGGTGATGGACAGGTTGACAGACAAGATCATACGGGAGTACCCATTGACTATGTTGTTTGCAGATGACATTGTGATCTATTTTGAGAATAGGGAACAGCTTTTGGAGACCCTGGAGAGGTGGACATATGCTCTAGAGAGGGGGGGAATGAAGGTCAGCAGCACTAGGACAGAATATCTGTGTGTGAATGAGAGGGAGGATAACAGAATGTTGAGGATGCATAGAGTACAGTTGGCAAAGGTGGATGTGTTCAAATGATTGGGATCAACATTTCAGAGTAATGAGGACTATGGAGGACAGGTGAAGAACAGAGTACAGGCAGGGTGGAGAGGGTGGAGAAGAGTGTCAGCAGTGAATTGTGACAGACAAGTACCATTAAATGTGATGTGTAAGGTCTACAAGAGGGTAGTGAGGCCACCTATGTTATATGGGTTGGAGGTAGTGGCACTGACAAAAAGGCAGGAGTCAGAGCTGCATATGGCAGAGTTACAGATGTTATGATTTGCACTGGGTGTGACATGGCTGCACAGGTTTAGCAATGTGTATATGACAGGCTCAGGCCATGTTGGACAAATATGAGACAAATTTGGAGAGGCAGCATTACATCAGTTTGGACATGTGCTGAGGAGGGGTGCTGAGTATATTGAGAAAAGGATGGTAAGGATGCAGCTGCCAGGTAAGAGGAAGAGAGGAAGGCCTCAGATAAGGTTTCTAGATGTGGTGAGAGAAAACATGCAGGTGGTTGGTGTGAGAGAGCAAGATTCAGAGGACAGGCAGAAATGATCCACTGTGGCAATCCCGAATGGGAAAATCCAGAGGACAATGAAGGGGGATGTTGTAATGTCAGTCTTCAGAGATTTGGCAAGAATTTGACAGACATAACACACAAATATGAGGCACACATATGGTCAGTGTGCAGAACACTGGACAGTTGAATGGTATGAGCTCAGTATATAACATGCAGTTCAACACACACATCTGCAGCAGTACTTTACTATGTAAATACCATCTACAGGTGTCTCACATTTCTGAGACAAGCAAGTATATCCTAGTTGTATTCACAAGTAAGATATGGATATGTACAACATCCCATTAGCTGGCCTAGTCACGACAGACACAGCCACGTGCTATGGCCATCAGTGCTGTTCAGCAGTGCATCAGTATATCAAGTCTTGTTGAGACATATGCTTTCAAACCCATATTTTCCATTATTACAGACCACCTACTGCATTCCATTACATGCTTACTTGTTTCACATACCTTTTTTTGTTTTTCTGGATTTTTCACAGATATATCCTTTATTTTTTTTTCTCACACTACTTCAGCTTTGCACTGATGGACTGTCTGTCACAAAGGTGGTTTGAATAGATGGCAGCTTGTCTTTTGTAGGTAATGCGCATGACCATGTGATGGTATGAGCACCAATTGGTGTTCCCCAGTTGCTGATTGCATGCAGAGCAGCTGTATAGTTATTCTAATAGCCAATGTCATGGCAACACACTCCTACAATTGAGTACTCCATGTGGGTGTTGGCTATTTACCTTACCTGTAAGGAAGACATCCTGGAGGTGTGTGAGCTAATACCTCTTAAAACAAGATCTGTGGAGACAAGCCAACTAAATGATGGAGAAGATTCAAGACTTAGGGGCAGGATGTGAGTATTGTTGTTTTGAATGTTTTGATGTTTTGAATACTGCTTGTTTAACAGGGTTTGTCTGAACATGCTACTTCAGCATGGTTTTCAGGCTGACAAAGTTCTGTGTCTGCATAGCTCTCAACAGTAGGGCTATCCATATAATGGCCAGAGGTTTACCTGTTATGTTTGGTCTGTTCCCCAGACAGGTGGTGCCCTTGGCAAATCAGTAGCATACTCTGGTGATTGCAATCAGTAAATGCTAACATCCATTTGTGTCTCAGACGTTATATCCCTCAGTAAATATTTGTTACAACAAACCCTGCAACACCAGCAATTTTCTCAGTGTATAACAGCAATATTTCAATTATGGCCATGTTTTTGGGCCTCTGTCCTAAATTATGTCAGGCTTTGTACAGATGCCACACAGTATGAGGTTGATAGGTAGGGTCTACCATTATATTCTTCTGTCATTCCTGCTGAGGGAAAGGGTGGACAACATGTGGAAGTCTGTACATTCAAGAGGTTGGTGTATGGAGAATGCTTTTAGATGCTCTTGCAACATATTTTATGTGGGGGAGAGTAACAAGTGTTTTAAAACTAGGCTGTTAGAACATGTGAGACATTTTATTGATAAGAAAGAAGACAGTTCTATAGCTGTACATTTTAATAATTCTCCCCATGGGGGTAGTAGTCATGAAAGAACATTTGTTATGTATAAAATCAGTTTAAATTCTTAAATGTGATACTTTATCCCCTAGGGGGTTAAATGAGTAGTGTAATTGGTGGCTATGTATATACATGTAATTAAGTGTAGTGGGTTACAAGGTATTGCTTTGGAAAACTTCTGTTTCCCAGTTTGATCAAACAGTCATAAAAGAACAATGGTTATGTACAGAATCAATGCGTGTTTTTAAATGTGATACTTTATCCCCTAGGGGGTTGAATGTGGAGTGTGATTGGAGGCTGTGTATTTAAATGTATGTAAGTGTTAATTGCTTCTTCTAATTAAGGCAAGTATTTCTTGTAATGTGTTACTCCATGAAGGCTTTGGCAAAGACATCAGAGTAAAATGAACTTGTGTGAATTACTGTCTGTTTGTATTTTTGTTTTCTATCTTCACTCATTGTAGTTGTTTTCCTTAGTGGTCATTGTATATGTCTGGCCATTGTGTATGGCCTAATAATGATTTTGTAGCAGTGTACTGGTCACTTATTATTTGGACTGGGGGCAGATGTGAGTGTCATGGGTCCTTTTGTATCCAACTGTGCATGCTGCTCCAGTTATGGGTGGTCTATCAGCAGCATATGTTTGTATGGGCATTTAGAGACATGTATGTATATATATATATATATATATATATATATATATATATATATATATATATATATATATATATATATGTATATATATATCAATACACACACACACACACACACACATATATATATATATATATATATATATATATATATATACACACACACACACACACACACACCCGCCAGTATTTCTTGGTAATATAGCTATATATTGTTATACATATATATATATATGTATGTCCACACATATCTATCTATCTCTCTATATATGTAAATATTTATTTTTTCATGTATATATTTGTAGATGACAATCATTCCTGATTGCATAGTGTGTCTTTCCTATTGTAAACTGACTGTACTGCATGAAATGTTGCAAAAAACATCCTTACATCTCACAGCTAAGATGGTCTAGTGGTAAATTGCTGTGACTTTGGTGTGTAGCATCCTGGGCTCAAGACTGAGCATGGCTGATTATTTTGTTGCTGGCCAGAAGAAGGGCTGCTGGATACAGAGTGATTAAGGCACTTTTACGCAGTTGTAAGCGAGTTTGTGTGGATTTGCATGGTGGTAAGCAATGCTAACATATGGTTAACTAGGCTTACACACAGCCCTAAAAGTGCTTAATCTGAGTTAGCTTCGCTTAGCACCGCACAAACATGCTTACTCCTGCTTACTACTGCTTACACCCGCTTACCCCCATGCTAATTTCTTTAAAAGAAAAGAAAAAAAGGGTGATAGGAAAGTGGTGAATAAGGGGGCACGAATAGAGGAAAACAATATGAAAGATAGCTAGGTATGTGCAGGACGGGTGTAGGGAAGGTCCATAGCTGTCAATTTCTTCTAGAGTAACAGCTGTGCATATATACAGAATATGGAGGTAAATTTGGACACTCAAACCCCTGAGAGTGGGGTTAGGACAACAATAATGTGTTGTGAAGCCAATTAGACCAGATTACATATGTCCAGTGGACATGTGTGTGAAATGGACAGCTATGTATGGGGCAATATTTTTTGTGGGAACATATTCCCCCTTTTTTAAGGTGAGAGTGGGATGTTGGGGAAGAATAGTAAGTATATTTGGAGAGGTAGGTTGGTAAGAAGACAGACAAGACAGACAAGACAGCAGACAGGGGTAGTATATGACACGTGGGAGGTAAACACATTGGACAGAGAGGGGTGGTTGGTAATCGGACACCCACGAGCCCCCAATTGGATACAGTGGGACTGAGGTCCTCACCCATGGGCAGTCACCACTGCACCTTCATGGCCCCAAAGGTGGCTGTGCTGGGGGCTGAGCAGGAGGGGCAGGCTGACTCTCTAGATGTGCCACACAGACCTCAAGTTGGCATAGCAGATCTGAAAATTCCTTGTGGAGCTTGTGACACACCAGACCCCGGACCTGGCTTTGGATGACAGGATCCTGTCTGCGCCCACTCTTGGGGGGCGGACCCCATCCCCTGAGGCAGTTCCACCCAAACGTGGTGCAGGACCAGCTGACGGGGAGGTCCCGGGGTGGGTCCCAGATGTGCTGGGACTCGGTGCCATGGCCAGATGAGGCGGGAGAGGTGGATCCGCTAGGATCGGCCTTCCCAGACGTGCTCTGGTGTTGCAGTTGTAGAATATATGTTGATTAGTCCTGAAAAAATACATTGCAGGATTAGTTATAACAGCATGCATGAGTATTCCCATTAACCCAAAACAACAGATTTGGAACAGTTGTATAGCAAAAGAACACATGCATATATGGAACCACAGTGGGCATTATAACGGCATGCAGGTTACATTGATAGCAACAGGCCACCAAGGATAGTATTTTAACAGGGGACATTAATAGGAAAACATTTCAATATTTGTAGAACAATAGGACACATGTCCCAACAATTGGTTTGGTGGAAAACATACTCATTGATTTATGTGTTTAGAATACTGGTGTAGATAAGGTGAGGGAGAGAGAGTGATGCCAATTAACAACTGTATATGCTTGAAGTGCTCACAACTTTAATGATCATTGCTCTAATCATTACTCTACAGGTATTACCTCACTTTACATCGACCTATGGCCTTGGGTTGGGCAGTGGTATGTTTGTACACAGTGTATAATTACAGGCTTCTCACAGCTCATTTATACCTTTTCTAACCTGGCAGACCTGTGGAGGAAATATCTGTTATCACTACCTACACATATTCACATAGTCGACATTACATATGTGCAGTCATAACTGTGTGTTTGTGTGCTAGTGTCATAATCCACTTTGATTTCTATTAGTCATCATGGGTGTTGGCTGCAGTGACCACTAGCTGTGACAGCGTGACCCTTAAGGGACATTTCTTGGAGGGGACTACTTGGTGTACATACTTCTCTTGCTGTCATTTGCAGCCTTGGGGTTGGACAGTGGGTGTTGTACATGGTGTATAATTACAGCCTTCTTACAGCTCATTTATACCTTTTCTTACCTGGCATACCTGTGGATGAAATTTCTGTTAACAATACCTGACTGTTTCTACACATATTCACATATTCTTGGATGAGATTTTGCATACAGCTTAATAGCACTCCCGTGATTCAAAACATGGCAGTTTGTGCAAAAAGAGAACACAAGGTTGTGTTTCATCACAATGACTGACTGAGGAACTGCTGCTTTTTTCCTGACGTTTTGCAGTATAATAGTGTGTTGTTTGGACAATCTCCCTTGTCATTCTGATATTCATGCATGGCAGATGCTTGTTATAAT
The DNA here is from genome assembly GCF_019279795.1 of Protopterus annectens. Lineage (NCBI taxonomy): Eukaryota > Metazoa > Chordata > Ceratodontiformes > Protopteridae > Protopterus > Protopterus annectens. The sequence continues at coordinate 1,355,356,450 of NC_056731.1, forward strand.
CTGTAGTCAGACCTTGACTTATTACAGTATGGAAAGCAATGGTTAACACAGCATTACTATTCAGGGTCCAGATCCTGGTGCATGGAATATTTCTTATAGCTACTTAATGTCAGTCTACATTCAAACTACCATATACCAAAGTACACACAACAGTCTGGTGTTTAGAGTTTTATTGACAGGTACTGCTACACTCTTACTGATATATATCCTGTACATCAGTATTACTCTGCTAATATATTGTTTATTCAGTACAAACAGTAGGCATTACTAACTACTGGCAGGTGATATTCTACTGCATTCTATTTAACTGCCCTGACTACTGCTAGCTAGATTAGTACTCACCAGCCTCGCGACATAGCCTTAACAGCCTGCTGGCATAGGCTTTCAAGTTCACAACCCTCTCTTTTGCAGTTGTACAGGAGATAGAGAAACATTTATGCATGCCTTTCCAGGTCATACTTAGGCTGGACTTTGATACATGGGAATTGATAGTGGTGCTTAGACACTGTTGGGACATTCCGCGCCTGAGCATCTTGGATCCACTGCTCCAAGAGGTCCCTCTTCCTTCGCTTCAAGTCAGCATAGTGATGCTGAACCTGCTCACCAGTTCGAGGGATGCCAGTTGCACTGGTGAGGTCATGAGCGAGACTGTCCCAGGCTTCCGCTTTGTATTGGGCACCCTGGTACTGGTCCTGCAGCAGTTGCCCTTCATGGTTTTTTACAAGGAGTCCAACCATGACCCTGGATTCCTGCATGCCCCAATGCTGTGCTCGAAAGTGCACACCTTTTCCAACACCAGCCATAGTGCCTGCAGTGATCAGCTACAACTGGTTATGGTTGTATTCCTGCCTGTGGGATTTAAGTAAGGCTGGGTTGCTGCCCTTTGCTGTGATTGGTCTATTTTGAATATGCTGAGCTGAGCTAAGCAATGGGCAAACCCACTTAGCTGAGATAAGCATTGCTTACAGAGGTAGATACTAAGCACTGTTTACCAGTGTGCAAATCCACTTAGCTATGCTAATTATTGGTAAGCATAACAGTTTAAGCACTGTTTCCTCTGGGTAAACATACCTGAACATAGTTAAGCAATGTTCAGCTTTCATTTTATGGACTATCATGATTGTGGGATCAATTCCTTCTTAATGCCATCTTATGATATGTATGTTTCCCTTCCATGACATCCCCCTATGTGCTTTCATTACATTACATTCCTTTTTGGCTATACTGTATGGGAAACTTGTGTTTATATGTGGGTTTCACATCTGTACAACAGTGACACCTCACATTTGGACCTGCTACACTACCGTGGTCAACAAATATATATTATTCACTACCTATTCATAAAAAGATATATTTTAGTCCTGTTTCACATATGAAAATGAATGGATAGTATTGCGGCTTGAACCATGAATGCCTGCTTGTTAGGCAAAAAGCTCTAAACACTACACTATTCCGCTTTGACAGTTTCAGACGTATATTTCTATTTAGCTCCTTCAGATGTTTATAAAGTGCTAAGCATAGCTGAGGGGCACGCACACCCGCTCAGCTACACTTAAACATTATTGGGAACAGAAAAAAAAAAGTTGAAATGGTGTTCTATTTTTATTTTCCTTTAGGGTATGCACATTGCTTTTTTCCTCTTAGGGCAGGACATCTTGACAAAGCATGACATGATGGGGAGACAAATAGGGACGGATTTTAGATATTGCTATTGCCAACTGGGAAAGTTGATAGAATAACAGGCTTTGCATTGGCATGACTTTCTGAAGGGTGTAATGTCTGAGATTCAAATGTCTCTCATTCTTTTCCAACTTTAGACTTTAATGATTTTACACTGATTTGCCAGAAAAACATTCTTTTATAGAGAGTGGACCAAATATATGATGGTAAAATCTGGCATTCAGAAGGGAATCTGTATGGTTGGAGGTATATGTGTGCATTTGCACACATTTCCTGGTTCTGCAGGATGCAGAAGTGCCGTACGGCACTTTAGTAATACAGGGTGTGTGTCTGTGACACACACCCTGTATTGCTTTCCTCTTTGCAGGTTTTATTTCAGTGTCCACAGACACTGAAATGATTTATTTTACATTTCCGTGTCCTCAGGCACTGAAATACTGGCATAATATTAGAGCTATGCTCGAATATTACACCAGTACAGCATAGAAAGTGCAGTACAGCACTTTCTGAGTACAGGGGGGCATGTTTAGTGTCTGTGCACTGCACAGACATGGCCCCCTGCTCTCATTCTTGTTTCGTGGCCATCCAGTGTAGACAGCAGAGTGCCCTCATGAATATGCAGGGCACACTGCTATCCTAGATGCCCATGGAACGCTCCATGCAAGAATAACACTATTCTTGCATGGAGCTTGATGAATCCCGGGGTATGTCTTTTTCTACATAAAGAAAGCAGTGCAGAGCTTCTAAATAGATAAGGGATAGACAGTGTCACATGTTATATAGGTAATAGACAATGGTAGGGAAGGCCTAGGGGAAGTCACAAGTATAAACTCACTAGGTGATGTGGCTGATAGGGAAGCATATGGCAGCAGAAGAGAGAATGGTAAATGAAGGAGAAGAAAAATGGAAACTGTTTTCTGGCAACTGTTTTCCATTTTAAACGTGGAAGAAGACGATTATATGGTTAAGGAGGATGAGAAAACAAGAATCCAAATAGCATCATAAAAATGTTTTCTTAAGTCTGAGCATTCATATTAAGAATGACTTATGGACATGGCACAAAAATATAGCATTCATTCAGTATATTCAATGCTAGTATGTGGATGTTATGTTTTTATTAGAGCTTTTGCTATACAAAGAGAGAGAAGCTGGTCTAAGAATGAGCATTGTGGCGAAGGACAGAAGGATATGATGAGGTGACAGCACTGCTATGGAACAAGGAGGTGCAGGTTAATAAGAATTGTTTCCCCAAATCACAAGGGGCTGAGCAGCC